>NC_141700.1:587892252-588577252 GCF_964263255.1 Lissotriton vulgaris | reverse complement strand
CCCTACACACACACAGACACAGGCAGAACCCCCCCCCCCCACCACACACACACACTGACAGACAGCTTTCCTGTCATGCAGAGCAGAAATCTTGACTCTTACCATAGTTGTTCTCTACTCTCGGAGTACACATACTCACTCACTCACTCACTCACCCGTGCAGGTGGGGCTATTAAATAGCTGCGCCTTCTGCAACATATACGGACATGTTGATGTATAAGGCAACTGACCGATACAGCCGAGAAACATTCAAATGAAGCCATTTGATGGGCGAGTCATTGAGGGCTCTGGTGGGGGCTGTTAGATTAAATAAATGTAAGTGAAAATGACGTACATTAGGAGCGGGCAGCGATCAGTAACAGTGTTTTGCAGCAATGGTCCCTGCGGGAGTGTGCCAGGCAGAGAAAGAAGGGGCGAGGCTGCGGACGCACCACTGGGCAGGGTTTTCAAAGTATGTCCCGCCACCGTGGAACAGAAACCAGGAGCCCGCCATGGGACCCAGCTTCATGGGCGTCAGAGAAGGGGTCCAGCTTGAATGAGAGGTGATTCAGGGGTTCAGAGCCACACTAACATTGAGGGTGTGGAAATATCAAAAGAGGAGACCCCTTAAGTTGGGAGACGGGAAATCGACGAGCGAGAAAAGTGACACCAAAAAAGGCAGGGGTAAACGCCGTGATTAAACAGGACATAGAATGGACAACAGACATTGGGTATAAAAAAATGGTACATGAGAAGTGTGGGAGATTGAGAAGTGCGTTCCAAAGTTGGCTGCGGTTTGAGGCACAGTGGGTCTTCTAGAAATAGACGAGGGTTTAACGAGGAACTTCGCAAGGGTTTAACGAGGAACTTCTTAGGTGTGTGGAGAAATGGCACTGGAGGAAGAGGGGTGCACAAAGTAAGGAAAGGGGAGCGGCAGTAGTAGGAGAAGGAGGCCAGACAAGAAAGAGGGGAGTACCAAGGGAAAGGGCAACCCTCGATCGAAATAGTGCACATTTGTACGTCCCTTTAGGACACGGTACTGTGATGGTCAATCAGTACCTCTCCCGTCAGGGCATACAATCCCAGCCCTGCAGCCCTTAGAGAAAGCGACGACCTCTGCCACAATTGTCCGTCTTTGTCTAACCTTAAGTCCCTAAAGTTTGACCATGCACACAAGCGGAAGACTCCCAGCCCCGGATGCCAGTGCTGTACGCCTCCCTAATCCACTACCACTCGTCACCTCACCTTTCCCTGCCACCTGTTCCCAGCCGCCTTCTTCCCCAAGCTGCTATATTGGAGAGTCGGCCCGCAAATGTCTCCGTGGAGTAGGCCGCGTCACGGAGCTCATGGGAAACGAAGTCCTAAGCGAGGGCTGAGCCTATGCCCCGTGAATGGCACCGTCAGAAACGAAAAGTACTTATCCCAAGATCCTTTGCGTAGTCTGTCGAATACCTTTGTGTGGTGGGAAATGTAGTTTGCGTGCCTCACTGAGGTTTGCTTTCTGGGACCTATTCCTAGATCACATCGGGCTCTTAAACAGAAGACATTGCTCGTAGGACAAAATGGCAAAATAATGGGAAACAGTTCCAACAACGAGCACTCACCCGAGGACGATTTCTGGATGATTTCTTCCGGCGGGCGGCAGTCGGGGGAATGAGTAAACGCCTACCTCCAAATGACGGAGAGAAAAGGGACGGGACTTAAAAAAAAGACCCAGAAACGCCCACAAAAAAAAGACCCAGAAACTCCCACGAATCGAGTCGTGACGGGGGAAAGAGTGATTGACAACCATCTCTTCCAATGGCTAGTCTCCATTAATTCATAGTGGTTGCGGCTTGTACGTATCGTCTTCACGGGACTCGGTCAATCCACCATTTATGGACCCACTCCCAATATGGCCACCGCTTAGTCCTACAACTATTCTTTTTATGGCATGGGACTCAAACGTTAGCCTATCACATGCATCAATATAACCAGGTCTTCCTGGTTTGTCACAGAAACGGCCAGGGAAGCTATCCGAGTACACTGTGAAGGTAAGCATCTTGTACATGCCCGTTTTTATAGACACTACCGTACTAATGTGGGCTTAGCCTCTAATCCCCCATGTCTTGTTGCAGGCTCCTTCCCCTACGCGACCGAGCAAACCGCTGGCGCGCCTCAAAGCACTACCTGCCGTTCCGCGGGTAAGCTTATGTTTCCTCTTTATAACGGTAATGCCAAGTATTTTCTCTTCACAGCCCTATTAAATTCTTGCGCATGTTTCCCTTTAGGAGACTGATCCCCGTCCACTTTACCCTACGGAACTCTACATCTTGCTAGTTCCTTATTGGGTAAGATACCAATTGCTGTCTTATCGTAACTTGCCGTAACTGAGCGGTATTCACATTTCTTACCGTACCGCTTTTGTTCTCCCCAGATCTTTAATCCACGTCATTACAAACCTGGCCTTACCCTTTGTGGCCAGCCCCCGGTAAGCTCTTCTGGGGTGGCGCTCAGTGGTGCTGGGGTGGCGCCGAGTGGTGCTGGGGCGGCGCCGAGTGATAATGGGGCGGCGCCGAGTGATAATGGGGCGGCGCCGAGTGATAATGGAGGGGCGGCGCCGAGTGATAATGGGGCGGCGCCGAGTGATAATGGGGCGGCGCCGAGTGGTGCTGTGGTGGCGCCGAGTGGTGCTGTGGTGGTTCTGAGTGGTGCTGTGGTGGTTCTGAGTGATGCTGTGGTGGTGCCGAGTGATGCTGTGGTGGTGCCGAGTGATGCTGGGGTAGCGCTGAGTGATGATGCAGAGGGCTCCAAGCCCTTTCTGGATACAAGAACTCCTCGTCTCGTAAGTGAGACGCAGTCGCTAGCGCATGCTCTCGTAGGCTCGACACTAAATAAAATGGGGATTAAAAGAGGCTGGGAACAAAATAACCATTAGTGCCTCCCAGTCTCCTCCTTCCTGCAAATCTTGTGCATGTTTGCTAAAATGTTCTTTTATCAATGCCTGTTGAGACGTGTATTTGGTATATACCACAACCTGCTTCAAAGCTGAAAACAACATCGTGTTATCATTTTATTTCTCCTTGTTTGCACTGCTAAAAGCAGTAGGGCAACGTTCCTTCACCTTAGTTAGCAGAGGAACCGCCACTGATTAATGCATCAGTTTTCTGTTAGGCACTTCTTATAGTGGTTATTCTGCTAATGTGTTTGAAAGGTCACGTCTTTTCAACTTGCCTGCCTTCCTCCCTGGAGGCAGTAACATACCTTCAAGTTTTTGTGGGAGAAATAACATTCTTTTGTACATTTACAAATACGTGTCATAACAGTGCACTTTCAGTCTGCAAGACCATGTTTCCAAGAAAAACATTGTGTCAGCCCACCTGGTAACCAAGTATCAATGGTATAAAAAATAATTACAATGAAAGGCGTTGTCTCCTGGTTGGAAGTGAGTTAGGCGAGGGAAGGTTGAGGCGCAATCTGGTTTTACAGCAGCTTCAGCACTTAGCCGGAGAGGGCGGGTTCTCTAGGGTGGCCGGGGGTCAATCTGAGGCGAGAGCACACGCTGAGCAGACGAGCAGACGAAGAAATAGGTTAAAAAACAACCACGTGAATAACGTGGATATTTGTGGCTCCAGACCTTTAAAGATGTTAAGGGGGGTGCAGCCATGACAATGGTGGGCAAAAACCGAAAAAATGTCAAACAGAAATCCAAGCCCTCAAAACAAGATTTGGTTGGGAATTCTGTGTTGCAACCCCAACTAAATCCCTCTGACTCCCTTAGCATCCAACATAAACACGCTGAAACCAAAGGCAATTCTACTCACCTCAGGCTCAGTGTGCAAGCATGAGACAGAGCAGCGATATTCCGGTCAGGTTGCTCGAGAGGCCACAGGCAGCTGATAAGCGTGGCCTTGTGGCGCTACCAGATGCCTAGGCTGCCTTTTGCACAAGGGGCTGATGCACGCAGCACAAGTCAGACTCAAAGTAATCTTGAGTTTGTGTATTTTTTTGCTGCTCGCATCGTAAATAATTGTATTTCCGTCTATTCTATGCAGTCAGCTGCTACTTTGCAGGAATTAGCAAAATTGTTGCAACAAGTCAAAAAGACGCAAATGTAAAATCAGGAAACCGGGGCAGATGGCGAAACACAAAGAACAAGGGATAACGAGACATGGCCTGGTGGCCGTGAAAAGTGTGAAGCAGGGGGCGGGGGAGCGGATCCCTTTGAAGTGAAGCTAAGCTTCACTTCAAAGGCAGCAGGCAGGCAAAAGGCTTGGGGCAAGCTCGCGCACGAGCACATGCACATGCACTTCTGGAAATCCGCTTTTTGAGAGCTTAGTTTAGCTCTTAGTTTAGCCCCTATAGTCTCGCCTATTAATCCCTGCGGGATATAATAGGCGAGCCCTAAAAAAAGCGCTCGCCAGTCAGCCGCTGTTAATTTTTGCATTGCGCTTTCACTTTAAAGTGCGATGCAAAAATAAACATACGACATGCTTGTCTTCTGTCATAAGTGATTTCTTGTCTTTACGGGCCATGTGTTTGAAACACATGGCCCCATAAAGATAAGAAACCTTTTACTTTAGAAGGAAAGCAGACAAGCCCGTTCAAGTGGTCCATCTGAAATCTGAAAAAGAGAAAAGTCTAAGTCACAAAAACCTCTTTCCCAATGGCTGGCCACCGTTTAGCATAAACTGTGATGCGGGCCAATGGGAAAGAGGGGCGGGGCTTGAAGCCACGCTAGCCAAAACCTAAAAAAGAAAATGGTACTGAGGGTATTACCCCCACTCCTACCAGAGTAAATGTGATAGAACTGAATCCGAAACTATGTCTTAACAAGGCTTCTATTTGAAGAACAAAAACATTTATCCCAAGCCTAGGGACAAGCAAAGCAACAGAATGACAAAGTGTAGGACTACGACTCTGTAGTTCTCCGCCTTCCATGGAAGTGTCTTAAAGCCGCAACTGCCGGATCCCCAAAAACACAGGTACCATCAAATGGTATGCCAACCAAAGCAGACTGGACAACTTCTGAAAAGCCAGAAGATGCCAACCAAGACGAAGATGCTATGGCCGACCCACAGAATCAGTCATGTCCATGCCACACCTTATGGTAAGCCTAGCAGGCTACTGACCAGCTCTAATCAAGTTGCCAACCTCAGCACGGAGGTTATTCCGAAGAGATGGGAGAATTTTCTGTAAAGAATCCCATAAAGCATGAGAAAAACACCCCAGCACACAAGATGTGTTGGTGGCTTTCAATGCAGACCTGGCTTAGGCAAATGTATGCTTACCACAAAACATCACGACCCCTAGAATCCTCACCCACCAGAGTCTTAGGAATAGAAACTATGTCCTGTGAAGACATTGCAGCCCAAGTCACAAGACCACAAGTGGAAGGATGTCTATGCAGACAAACTGAGTTCCTAGGTGCAGGCAGATGCCTATGTGCAATATCACAGTCCACTGAGACTCAGGCTTGGCCCAATCACCGAACAAAATGTCAACTAGGGCATCACTACACGAAAGAACAGGCTCTTGTCCAGTCTGTCCTTGGCAGAGGATTTTGAAACAAAGAATCTGCAGACCTCTGCGCCATGGGCAGTGACTAGTCTAAAACGGCAGCCACTTTCTTCAGCATGTCTGCGAAGAAGGAACTTGCCCCCATAGCAAGACTAGGGGAAGAAATCAACCCCGAAGCTGAAGATGAATCTATCCCATTAACCTCACCAAGAGCTGTAAACCAGCTCTCCTCCATTTGAAAGACATTGGTGCCAGAAATGGGCTGAAGGAGTCCTGCCCTAGATATGACAGATGGACTTCCGAACGCCTCTTCCTGAAAAGGAGTCACAAACTGTACAATCCCCTCAGGTGTATAGCAGACTATGCATATGGTGTCATGAGACGCCGAAGCAGCACCATCACTACATCGTCTGGGGGAGGAGAGGTTCCTTCGACCGTCACCATCAATGTCGGAATCAGATGGTTAATGGCCAGCATTGTAGGCAAAGATCCTGAAGGACTGTAAGCCTGTGTCAAAGCGATGCCAGCCGACCAGTGCCAATCCATCGACTCCAATTGCCCAACCGTCAGAGGACAAATCCTCTGAGGTCACCCCACTCACCTCCTTGAGGTCTAGAGGCGTTCCAGAGGGAGTTGTGGTCCCAAAAATAAAGTTCAAAGAATCATAATATTCCCTCATTTGGGCCATCGACACCCCGGCTCCTGGAAACACTGGGGGGACGTGGTGCGGAGACGCATACAGCCTCTTCAACCATCGAGCGGGAGGAGTCAAGAAAGGTAGAGTCTCCACATGGTAAAGACAAAGAACGCCACAACTTCAACTTACAGTTGGACTTTCCTGGAGAACGACGTCCTCCAGATCGCCCCGCAAATGCTCTTCCCGAGATGATGAAGACAGAGGCTGGGAAGCCTTTGAGAACCTCGACACACATGCTGCCATCAACTTCAAACGCCGCTCCTTCAATGAATTCGGTTTAAGCTTCTGACAGAAGCCACAATCCTCGGTGCAAATAAATATAAAAATCGATAGATTCTTACGCTCCCTTTTGTGCCTTCCCCAATCGACACCAACCTTTTCTATACACGAGGTGGGCATGGACTATGTCCTTGATAGGCTAAAACTGGCGCCCCTAACATATTGGCTTAAGACATGGCTAAATACAGAATTAACTCTTAACCATTTGATAATGAAGGAAGTCATGTCTTTGGATCATAGCAGTAGAATTCCATGGTTGGCCTACTGGAAAAAGTTCTTTATGGATCTGGGCCGGCCGGATCTTTTTATAGACCCCCATAACAAATAAAGATGTAGTCATCATTGAAAAACAATTTATGCTAAGAGCAAGAACGAGTCGAGAAGAAAAGGAACTGCTAAAGCCTACAGTTAGACGTCATTATTTGTTAGTTAACTCAATTGCATTAGAACCCTATTTATGTTTCGTTACCAAGCCATTTCACAGGTTCTTTTAACCAAATTTAGATTTAATCTTATTCATTTTTATTTTGGAAGTTTCAACACTTGGGTGAAACCGCCCCGCCCTGCACTTGTGATAATTTCTCTGTACAAGATACCATGCACTTTATTATGTTTTGCGATTTCTTTTCTGACCAGAGGAAAAAACATTTGTTACCTGTTCTAAGGGAAGCTGGTTTCTCCCAGGTGAGCCCAGCCATGTTTTATCTCCAATCACTTAATAACATCCGCATCACATTTTGCATGGCAAACTTTAGTGGCGGCGGCTAGATTAAGATCACGCAAGAAACCATTAAACTTCCCTGTATGAATTGTTTTTATACTCTTTTTTAATCTTGTTTTAACTGTAATACTTCGTCACATGTATTCGATTGAAATGAAATTGTTTAATTGTATTTTACTTGTACATAAATGTTTATGCTCTTTGTATGATTAACTAAATCGAATTAAGACAATTTGACTGACTGAAATATAAAAATCGACCAGAGGAACCACTTCTCTGGATCCGCGTTACAGCGAGCAAAAGAAGAAACTGCCATCTGCGCGCCGGAGGGGACTTAAATAGCTCCACTAACGTCATGATCGGATCAGACGTCAGTGCAGAGCCGTATGACACTGCCCCCAGGCGCACAGTAGTACTGCGGAAAAAATTCCGGATCCAGAGTGGCACCTGGGGAGGTTTCAAAAAGTTAAGGAATCTGCAGCTAGATGTCGATCAGATTTTAAATTACGTTATTGTACAGTCTCATCTGTAGGGAAAATACACAAAGTGATATCACCTCTCACATGTAATTTAGGATTAAACATCCACAGAGTAAAAAAAAAAATCTTGTGTTTCCGTTAAACTTTTAATTAGGTCACATGATCTGTTTAACGTCTTATGATTCAGCTGCCACTCTCACTACACAAGGCCCATCAGGATGGAAACAAAGCAGTTCCCCAAAATATGCCAAGAGTCACAATCGTGTTCTCGCTTACACTTCGCTGAGCCAAACCCACCATTCCCTCGGGTCTGAATGACGGTTCGAACATCTTTAGTCATTCTACACAAGAAAATCTCCAATTGAAGGAAGTTGCCAGGAGGAGCTCACATACAAAATCCAACAGCTACTGGGCCTAATAGTAGACTGTCAAATTCAGGAGCGATTGGACAACTGCATTAGCCACATGCCAAAAAATACAGTATTTCTTTTCTACGTTATTCACCTTGCGATCCACCTTCCTGTGAAAGTAACTTGCCATCAGGTGAAGACCACTTGGCACATTTTAGTACTTAAGAAGTTTGACAGCAATGTCCAGTGCCTCACGTTATATGCCCGAGCAGCAGTAGAGTAACTAGACTATAGATGGAAGTAGTAAACTGCCTACTTCAGGGGAGGCCAGGAGGCGGCTACATGCAAAAGGGCCCTTTCGAGCAGTTTGAGTGTCCCAGCTAAACCTGCTTCAACCCAAGAACTTCACTTAAAAAAAAAAAAAAAAAAAAGTGTAAAAAAAATAAGGAACAGGTTCTCACATTTTTACCTAAACTAGACAGACCCCTTTGAGTTTTAACAACAGACAGGACAAAAGGCAATAAACCCACAAACTGTCTGACCAAGCTCAGCACCTGGGATGGACACTGCAGAGGGCATGTAGCAGCAACGCAGCCTGGCTTCATTAAACACATGCTGCATGGTAGTACTGTCAAATCACGTGTCACTAAGGCCCTCACTAGACATGGTTACACACAAAAAAACTCGACTAATGAAATGGAGGCAACGAGAACAGAGCCTGTCAAAATAAAGCCACTTTCTACCATCAGCACATGCCAAATAAAACACCATGAACACTTTTTACAATACCAAAACCCTTAAATGATAAAAACAAAGCTTTTGACAGTCAACTACAGTTTAAGAGTTAACAGAAATAGCTCACGGCATGCGTGTGTAATGTATACTGCTTCTAACTAAGCTAAAGCACTTAACTTTTTTAAAATTACTTTTCAACCACAGAGTGCCAAATAAATGCAAACATGCACCTTTCATTACCCTCAACGTAACCGGTCTTCATGTCTACCTCCCAGAACCTGCTATAGCTGCCAAAGAAGCACAGAAAATCCTTCTCCCGGACCTAGCATCTTAAGCTGGAAATGTCCACCTGTAGCATCACAATCAGGAACTACAGGCTTTGCGAATAACCTAGCTCGTCCTGCCAGCTCGTCAACTTCCCAGCCGCAGAAGCCTGTAGGAAGCAAAACCGCTGCAAGCAAAGTGCCGACAACAGTGCTAACAAGGCACATTGGCTCTTTAAATGCATATTAGCTGAGGCACCAAGGAGATTTTGGGGGTGGGGGTGGGTTGAGGGAACGAGAACAGGAAGAGGAAGAGGAAGAGGAGGAAGACTGAGAGACTGTTTGGAGCCTGGCTGGAACCGTTGGACAGAATTTAACTACTCCAGGGAAGAGTTTGGCTGGATAACAAGGGATCTGGTCTAGCAGCAGCTGCAAGACCAAGAAGTACACTTACTCCCTAGCTGCCAGGCGTGTGAAAGGGAGAGCAGGAAGGGTAGAATATCTAATAAACAGCCCAAGTGGTGGGATGGGATGGAGAACATTAGTTCTGGATTTGAAGAGTTGTCAGTCAGGGCGGACAGCGGAAACCAGTGCTTTATTTATTTATTTTTGGCATTTATTAAGCGCGAACAATTGCCCGCAGGCGTCTCGGCGCTGTACTGTTTTACCCTCCTATATGATCTGTATAGTTTTTCAGAGATTAAATAGCCAGGTTTTCAATTTCTTTCTGAAGGACAATAAATTTGGACTTGACCTTATGTTTTGTGGAAGCATGTTCCACAGTCTTGGGGCGGCGACTAAAAAACGTCTGTCTCCCCAGTTGACCAGTCTGGTTCGAAGAATCTTCCTTACCAATCGTAGCTTGTAGAAGGCATTTATTTATAGTGTTTTATATAGCGCGAACAAGACCCGTGGGTATCAGAGCGCTTAACATAGACGATTACAGATTGACATTATAGTAGCAATTATAACAACAAAACAAAACAGGTGAGGTAGATGGTGATATACTATCTAGGGCGATTAAGATAAATAAATTCTTAGCGCCTGTGCCATTAGCATTAAGAGGTGCATAACGTAAAGCTTGAGTCATAGTCAAATATTCGGCTCGGTGAGGTAGGGTTGCATAGTATTATAAGTACAATTATCTAAGTAGATTAGCACTGAGAGTAGAGATAGTTTAGATAGTCGCGAGGATCGTAAAGATAAACAAAGTAAGGTATAGGTAGTATCTTTCAGGTGGGAGATACAGTGTAGAGATCATATAAATATGAGGTAGCAGTAAGGTGTACAGCCGGTGTTTGCGCGGTAATCAGTCCTTTGTCTTGTCGATCTTCAAATTATTCAAGATGAGTCTGATCCTCTTTTGGCATAAATGTTCACACCAGTAGTCTGTAGGGATCTTTATGTAGGGTATATACTCATCATGTGGTTCTTCAGTTCCCGTTTAAATGTTGCAGTGTTTTTAATCTTCCTGATGTTAGGAGGGATTGAGTTCCAGACTCTGGGGGCGGCTCCGGAGAATGCTCGGTCATATGTCTTTTTCTTTCGGAAGAAGGCCGGCTTCAATAGCAACTCTTTAGCGCTTCTGGTTGGTCTGTTACCTCCCGATAGTTTAATTTTCTTGGCTAGATATCTAGGCGTGTTGAAGTGGATCGCTTTGTGGGAAATACAGGCTATCTTCATTTTAATTCTAGCTTCATAAGGTAGCCAGTTTAGTGCCTTCAGGTGAGGAGATATGTGGTCGAATTTCCTGGTTCCCGTGATGAGTCTTGCCGCTGCGTTGAGACAGGCCTTTAATGGTGCCGTCGATGTTTTCGGTAGTCCAGCTAACGTGGTGCAGCCATATTCGATCCTTGAAATAACTAGCGATTGGATGGCAAGGTTTAGATCCGCTTCTGAGATAAAGGGTTTCAGTTTTCTTAGATAGTTCAAGTGGAAGCGGGCACTCTTAGCCATTGAGTTGATGTGTTCTTTCATGTCGAGGTTCTCATCTAATATAATTCCTAGTGATTTGGCTGAGTTAACTAGGGTCGGAGTGCAGTTGAGCGCAGTCACCAATTTAGCCCATTCCTTTACCTCTGGTTGACTCCTTGTCGGTGAGATTAACAGGAATTCTGTTTTGTTGGCATTAAGTTTCAGATGGTTGGTTGTTAGCCATTGCAGCGCTTTCTTTAGAGTTGCATTCAGTAGGTCTATGTCGTCACTGCAGGTGATCTTCATATATATTTGCGTGTCGTCTGCATACATATGGTAGGAGATCTGTGATTTTCGAAGAATCTCCGTGAGGGGTTCTACATATAAGTTGAAAAGATCTGGGGATAATGTTGAGCCTTGTGGTACACCCATTGCGTTAGGGCATGGGGAGGAGATTGCATGGTTGACCAGGATTAGCTGAGTCCTGTTCTGCAGGAAGGAGTTAAACCATTTCAGTACGTTTCCCGATAAACCCATCCTGTCTTGTAGCCTGGTCATCAGGATCTCATGATTTACTGTGTCAAATGCAGATGACAAGTCTAGAAGGATCAGTAGACACGCATGATTTTGGTCAAGGGCTTGTAGGGCGTCATCAACAATATGTAGGATCGCGGTTTCAGTACTGTGCCCTGTTCTGAAACCTGATTGGCAGTCATCAAGTAATGAGAACTTAGCGATGTGTTGACTCAATTGGCCCTGCACGCATTTTTCAATAAGTTTGGCGAGTAAAGGGATGTTGGTCACTGGTCGATAGTTATTCGGGTCTGTTGCATCCGCTGTCGGTTTTTTGATGATGGGAACTACCTGCCCTGTTTTTAGGCAGTCAGGGAGGGTCCCTTGTGCAAGTGAGGCATTTATTATCTCAGTCCAGATCGGAACTAGAGTGTGGTTGATTTCTCTTACACATTTTGCCGGTAACGGGTCTTGATAGTGGTTGTTCGGTCTAAGTACAGCTAGTGTTTTGGCGATCTTTCCCTGGTCGTATAGTTCAAATGTGTCCCAGTTTGCCTTATTTTTTGTTAGGAGATCTTCCGAGGTCACATTAGTCTCATTTTCAGATGAGGGAAAGGTCGTGATATTAGCAGCGGCACTTGTAAGCTCAACTTCTAGCAGTTTAGTTTTATCCGTGAAAAATGAGGAGAATTCTTCGCAGCTTATGGGATTTTTCGGGTTCTCTTGAGTCGTTTTAGTTAGTTTATTAGACTGTTGTTTTAGGATCTCAAAAAGTTTTCGTGGTCTGTTTTTGGCATTGTCCAGTTCCGTCCTTATAAATTCTTTTTTGGAGTTGATGATCTTTTTGTTATATTGCTTCCTTATTTTCCTGAGGGCTTTCAGCTCGGGGGAGGATGGATGTTGTCTCCATTTCCTTTCAGCCATTCTCAGTCTTCGCCTGTCCTCGTTCAGTGCCTCATTAAACCAAGGATTTTTTGGCTTTTCCGAGACTCTTTTTAACTTTTGAGGCAATGTGTCATTAACTATCTTATCGATCGACGTTAGGTAGTGATCCGTCATCTCATTGACATTCTGCCTGTTGTTACAAGGCTTCAGGTCTTTCTCACATCTTTCGACCAGAAGTTCAATATTAGCTTCTTTTGTATCTCGTATCAATTTTTTGGACTTACGGGGTTGCACGGTCCTGCCTTTTTTCATTGTAGGTATTGTGAATGTTATGGCGTGATGATCTGACCAATCACACGGGTCTATAGCAAGGATTGATGTCTCTTTGTTTCTTGAAATAATCCAGTCTAGAGTCGCTCCTTGTGAGTGAGTGGGCTGGATGCATGCTTGTGTAAGGTCTAGCTCGTAGAGGAAGTCTTTGATCGAGTTAATTAGTTTGTCATTGTCGTCGTCCCAGTGGAGGTTAAAGTCCCCTAGGAATATGTTGTTGGCATCTGGGTTAGAGTTGGCCATTATAATCTCTATAAGATGCTCTGTGAACTTTGCGTTATCTCCAGGTGGGTGGTAGAACGCGTGTAGGTTGTAGCTTTGATTTTTTGGTAATCTTACATTAAGACCAAGGTATTCACAAGATTCTATAGGGTCAGATTGGAATTTGTTGACCTCGATCTCTGAGCGGTGAATACACGCTATACCTCCTCCCACTTTCCTCGGTCTGTCTAATCTAACAATGTTATATTGTGGTGGTACTAGGAGATCCATGGAAGGAGAGGATGATTCACTGAGCCAAGTTTCCGTGAGGATGGCTAGGTCGATTTCTTTATTAATGATTAGGGCGGCTATGTCTGATGCGTGTTTATTTGCTGATCGACAGTTAAGTAGTAGGCAGTTCAGGGTTTTCTGTGAGTTAGCGCTCTTTCCATTTTCTGTTTCAGTTGCAGTTACCTGGATATGTTGTAAGTTGTGGTGGATTACTTTCCTATCATTCTTTCTGGACGATCTATTAGGGTCAATAGGTACAATTTCGATATTCTCCTCCTTTCGTAGAGCAGATTGTTCATAGGATCGGAGTAGGGCCAGGGCTTCTTCGTTTGGTAAGGGATTGGTCCTGTTTGGTCTGTTGTGTCGGAGTACAAGATTCTGGATGTGTGAGACCTTGGTGTGCGTATTTATCGTCATCTCCCAGATTTTCCCGATTGTCTTTGAGACTTTCAACGAGTCTAGTGCCAGGTTGCCTATTAGTTTCTTGAGCTCCTTGACTTCTTTCTGTGTTCGGGATGGTTTCTTATGTGGGATAGATCTGGCTGTTAGCGTTCGGCCTTTTGCTCTCCTCCGTGGCTGGTCTGTTCTCGTTGCCACATATTTTGCCGTTGTATCCATAGTTAGGTTGTGATTCCTGGCTCTATTAGTGGTGTCGCCATTTTTTCCTGTGTTGTTAGGTGTAAGGGGTGTTTTTGTGGATAGGTATCGATGGGGCTCTAGATTCGTATTCGAGGGAGGTTGGGGAAGGTAGGTAACCTCTACCTTGTTCCTTTCGTAGATCTCTTCAGACGGGGGCTCACTCTGACCTGAGCTACCCTCTTCAGGTGATGTGGCATCGAATGGTGGTGGCAGCGGCTCTTCCAGTGAGGTCTGGTTCATCTCTTTGTTTCCCAGGGTATTGTATACCTCTATCCTTTCAATCTCAGTCTCCGGTATTGCCATCGCAGATTCAGGTAAATCTCCGGAGTTAGAGATTTTATTATTCTGGCAGTCCGTTGTATTGGCATCTCTAGTCATAGGGTCGTCGTTGTCAGGTGTGATGTCTGGTGAGGTCATGATTTGGTGGTGATTTGGTCCTACTATGGATTCCTTTAGGGTTTGGAAAGTTATCTCGAATTTCTCGAGTTCTTTGTTGGTTGCTTGTATCAGCACTATTCCTGTTTTATACATAGTAATGCATATTTCTGTGTTACATCTTTTAGTTATTGAGGTCGTTATTTTTGTGCCATGTGGTATGTTTTTTACGGTTTTTGTGAACAGCATTTTTGTAAAGGCGTTGCGCCATTTAGCTGTTTTGTCCGTGTAGAATATCAGGTCATTCATCATGGTACCTTTAACTCTGTCAAAATAAGGGTCAGCAAACAGAGTGTCCGCATTTTTTCCTCAATGTGCAATGTTTGAATTTTTTGGCCGCATTTTTGGATATATTGGAAGGATATTCTATATTCTTTGCGTGAGACCCGGTCGGCCCTCTGTAACTTCCCTCCATTTCTGTTTCACCTGCACGTTGTGGGTCTTCAGAAGCCTATTGACTATTTTGTACTGTGAAGTTCCTGCTGGTGCTTTGTATTATGTATTTTCCTGCTGGTATATCTTGGTAGATATAGGAATCTAGGTAAATCCAGTAATACTTTTCCTTGACGGTAGCTGTAGTTTCTTTGTAGTTTGGTTAGCTCTTATTATGCCATTGTGATCATGTCAAATAAAGAGGTTTGAGTGACTTCCGAGCTCTAGTTTCATGGTGGTAGGTATTATTGATTATTAAATTAATGGCTTGTCTAATTAAATGACTTGATTGACTGACTTACTTTGTGAGAAGTGTTGTCTGGAGAAACTTCAGTCAGTGTCGGATGTTGGCCGAATCAACATATTATTTCCTGAGGGGAAAGTACTTTCTCTCTTTCCTTCTTGCAGTTCTTTAGTCCCTTATCACTTTCTTCGTTCTTACTCTCTTTACATTCCAACTTGGTTGGTCCCTTCTCTCTTTTTAGACCAGGATAGTTGTCCCTTGTCGCTGTTCCTAGTCCATTAGGGCATCTGGGAAGTCTTACTTCCTTTCCAAATGAAGTCGCCAGTCTCCTTTCCCTGTCAATGCCCCTGGGTTGTTGATCAGCATTCGTCTCATACGGCCGCCATTTTAAGGTCAGGCGCGACGTTTTTCGATCTCTTTCACTGCCAATATCCCTCGTTTTCCGTTTTCATTAGTCAGGGCGAGTTGTGCGCTAAGGGGGCTGCGCAGGGGGAGAGGAAGACCATACCTTTCTTGAGGTCACCAGGGTCTCTCAGCTCCGCCTCCGCGATGGTCCGTTTATTCCTGCCGGCACCGGCACTGCTGCCCGTGTGTCTCCTCCGAGGTCCCGGCCACACGCAGACCGGGGTGACAACCGGTGGCTCCTTCTTTCTTTGTTTTGGGTCGGTTGAGTGTCCTTCCCGGCCGCTCCGCATCAGGCGGTTCCCATCCTGTGGAGTCCGTCGTCCGAGGGGCGGAGGCAGTCTTGACCCTCGAGCAGGTAAGCAGATTCTTCTTTCCTGCGTCCTGCTTCCCAGGCTTTTGCTTTCTCTTCACTCTGAGACAAGCAACAGTTGTTCCGCTTCGTCCATGTGTTGTGTTGGGGGTTGCTCTGGGGTTACATAGGGATTTAATCCAAAGTTGGAGATCCCTGGCCCCAGCGCTCCTCACTAGAGCTCCCCCTCGGCAGCCATCTTGTCGCATTGGATGCTGTCTGGTTTGCGTGAGCCATGAAATTTAGGTTGTCATCGAAGATGACACCCAGGTTTCTCACTTTCGTAGCTGGTTCAGGTACAGCTCCGAAAGATGATGGCCACCAGGTGGGGGACCAGCTTGGGCTGAGGTGGCCAAACATGACCACCTCGGTTTTGTCGGAATTTAATTTCAAGCAGTTTTCGGACATCCATTTTCCAATGGCCAGCATACCTGTTTTGAAATTTTCCGCCACTGTTTCCCCGTCATTTCTGACAGCCAGTATCAGCTGAGTGTCATCCGCGTATGAGGTAAGGTTCATCCCGTGCGCTTTGATGGTATTTGCGAGGTCCGACACATAGATGTTAAATAGTGTCGGACTAAGGGATGAACCTTGTGGAACCCCACACGGCAGTGATAGTTCAGCAGATTCATACTGGCCCAGTATGACTGCCTGGGATCTTTCTGCTAGAAAAGACGCTATTAGGTCTTTCGCTGTGCCTTGCACGCCCATCCTTTCGACACGGTTGACTAAGATCTTATGGTCAACTGTGTCGAAGGCAGCTGATAAGTCTAAGAGCACCAATAGTGCCGTTCCACCTTGGTCTCTAATTAATCGAATGTCGTCCGCTGCCTTTATGAGGGCTGTTTCCGTCCCGTGATATTTACGGAACCGGAATTGTGTTTCATCGAGCAGATGGTATTGCTCGATGAATCCCGCAAGTTGAACGTTCATAGCTTTCTCAATTACCTTCGCGATAAAAGGTAGGTTGGCTATAGGCCTATAGTTTTTTAATTCGGCTTTGTCCAAGCCAGGTTTCTTCAGGAGTGGTTTGAGTAGTGTTTTCTTCAGCTGATTAGGGAAGATTCCTGTGTGGAACATGAGATTGGTCATTTGAGTGATGACTGGAATTACAGTATCTATTAATGACCGAAGGGTATTTAAAGGGCAGGGGTCCAAGGCTGATCCAGATTTAATAGTTTTCACGATGTCTTGGATATTGGCATCTGTTACCTCTGCAAAGCATGAAAGGGTATTACTTGGAGGGGAAGTATTTGTTTTCCCAATCCTTTGATCTTCACCTTGGTTAAATGCTGAAAATATATCATTTACTTTGGTGAAGAAGAATGTTGCTAGTGAATCACAGAACTCTTGTGAGCAAGGAGGGTTAAGATCTGGGGCACATCCCGCAAGATGTTTAGTTATTTCGAAAAGCTTTTTATGTGAGTTTTTGGCGCTTTCGATTTGCTCTGTATAAAACTTCTTTTTTGTCTCTATTATTAGAAGCTTATATTGGGTTAAGAGTTCCTTGTACACTATCTTATCCTTATTATCATACTTTTTCCTCCATATTCTTTCTTTGCTTCGGCATTGCTGTTTCAGTTTTTTGAGCTCTTCAGTGTACCAAGGGGCTGAAGGGGTGTTTCTATTTCTGGATATTCTTTTTTCGGGTACCAATTTGTTGGCCGCCTGGCCTATCCATGTGTAATATTGTTCAACGGCGGTATCTGGGTCATCTGCCCATGTGGGAGTGGAGTTCAATAACGCCTCCTTAAAGCAGGGAATATTGATATCTTTCCAGACCTTAAACAATTCTCTCGAAGAGGATGTAGAGGGTGTTGTAGCTTTGTTTATTTGAATGGTTGCCAAAACCAAATAATGATCCGACCATGTCATGGGTAAGATATCAGACACTGATATATTTTCCAAGTTGGTAAAGATACCATCTAAGGTATGGCCTGCCTTATGGGTAGGTCCTTTCACCAGCTGAGCTAGACCAAAGACCTCCATTTCAGAATGCAATGAAATGGTGTCCTTGTCTTCGCCACATTCCAAATGGAAATTAAAGTCACCTAACAGAGTTATAGAGTTCTCGGTGCCAGAGGTTTCCAGAATAGTGAGTATTTCTGTCAGGAAGTCTGCCCTGGTTTCTGGTTTTCTATAAAGTAGTGTACCTTTAAAATTATATGATGGTGAGAGATAAATATCAAATTGAAGCGCCTCACATGCCTTTAAAGGTAGGGCAGTAGTGCGTATTTTTTAAAAATCACGGGCAATTATTGCAACCCCACCACCTCTTTTGCCACTTCTATCTAGTCTGTAGCAGTTGTATCCTGGTGGAACGGCTATCACGAGGTCTGGGTCCGAGGCTTTGTCCAGCCAGGTCTCTGTCAGGAACATAATATCTATGTTCCTGTCAGTGAGTACATCGGCTACCTCTTGCCTGTGTTTGGGTAAGGAGCGCACGTTAATCAGGGCTATTTTAAACACTTGATTTGTTTTATTCCCGTTTTCGCCATCTATTCCTTTGTTTAGTAAAGGGGTAGACATTTGACAATATTTACATTGCAAATCAGTTTTTGATAGCAAAGAGTCAGGGCTGTACCTTGTACAATGTTGCGATGTTTGCGGCCGTAGATCTATCAGAGCCGAGCGTGGGTAGGAGATGAGGCTTGCGTGGACGTTTTGACCAGGGGGGGTGGCCCTAGGCCCGTGTCTGGCGCGGACGGGCGCAGACGGGCCCGCCTTTGGCGCGCCCGCCCGCTGCGCGGACGGAATGACCCCATTATTTTATATCCTGTCGAGGAGGGTGGGAGGCGTCCTGCCACTGGACCGCCAACCCTTCCTCCCTCCAAGATGGCGCCCCTGTCCCGCGTCGTCAGCCCGCAATTGGCCACGCCGGGATGAGGGGGTAAGTGAAGCACGCCTCGGTGCTGAAGAATTGCTTTGGACCGCGCCAGTCAGAACAGGAAGCGGAGGTCTTGCATAGAGAGCAGTGGATCAAAACGTGGAATGAAAGCAGTGGGCACTCTCCCTCTTAGAGGAGCGATCACAGCACAATGACACCTAAAAAAAAAATAAGCTGTGAGGGGCGGGAGGACGGAGAGGGAGACTAGGTAAACAAGAAGCAGCACTGTGCACCAGCAAGCGGAAAGAAAAAGTAGTGCACTGAAACAAACATAAGGCCCACAGTGAAAGGATCCACGTAGTAGGAGTTAGTCGCAAGGGTGGGAACAAAACAGCAACAAGGCGGGACAAATGTACACTATTCACCAACAAAAACAATGCAATTTGTAAAGGCAGACCACGCGACCAAGGAACAAGCATTTGCAATGCAATAAGTCTCGCATTTACACGAGTTTGAGCTATTGGCATTGTAAATGGCACTGCCTTTTATTTGTGTGTTTTGAAAATAGATGAATAAAAGGCACTGTCATTTACAATGGCAATAGCTTAAACTCTCTCAAATGCGAGATATTTTGCATTTCAAATGCATTCGGTGCCGCGCTAGCCCTCTGAGTAAATAAGACAAGCCACTGTTAACATAGTTAGTATTAGATAGGAAGATTTATGAGTAGCATGGATGGCGCTCATGCAGGTTGTCTGGGGTACTGTATTTCTCACCAGCAGTCTTAGTTAATAGAGTGCGTAAAGCGCTTAACAGGCCATTGCCTCAGTCCATGGAATGTAAAAAAAAAACATAGCCGGAACCTTCCGAAGGCTAGAATATCATAAGCACCGGTTGAGTTTTACTATCAGAGCATATGGCACCCTGTCTTTAAATGATAAACTAGACAGACAGCGAGTTCACAGAAATAATGAAAAGTTATTTGAAAGAGCAAATTAAATAAAAGAGTACAAAGAAGGATTTAGGATCAGGGCAGAAGGTAGAAATAATTTACAATTGGAAAGAAAGAGGGAAAGATTCAAATTTGTTTACAAGCATTGGAAAAACTCCACCTTTTTAAAGAGGCTTCGTTACATCCCTGGCATAGTGCACGTGTAGGCGGGCACACTGAACATCCTGCAATGAGCACACGAGAGCCAGGGGTGCCCAGTTGAGCACACCCTGCCTCACAGCACGATGAGGGGACAGGGGTCACCGGAAGCACACAGAGCACTTAAGGTCACAGCAGTCTCACGGCGCCAGCCTACGAACGTGTGTCAACCGTGGGGCGCTTTCGGGCGAACGCAGACTCAGTTCACCATGGGAACAGCCTTGTTTGTTTGTTTAATTTTTCACAGAGGATATGAGCATTGCTGAGCAGAAATAAAAATAAAACATTGGAGGGGAGACAGAAATTGACGGAAGGGAAGATGTGAGGTGAGCAGCCCACATTAAAATACTGCAAAGGTCTGAGGGTGGACAGGAGTAAAAAGATGGATATGGGAAGACGGACAGGGTCGTGCGATGACGTCTTGCAGCCCCCAGTAATTGCACATGTCTTCGTGGCAGCACTCCAGCATGGGCACGGCGCTGCCCGTGTGGTTGTTGGCCTTCCTGGCTCGGCAGAGGCCGGCTGTGTTCGCAAGCGAGTCCAGGCAGTCGTGCAGTTGGGAGTCTGGGGGTCCAGCTGCCGCGTGAAACACGCTTTGAGTTCGGACTTGCACATGTAGCCAGTTGCCACACAGTACGGCATCACAGTAGCACCGAATTTCACCTGGAAAAAACAAGACGTGCAGGGCGAGTGCTGGTCCGTCGAGAAGGGGCGGGACTGCTAGAGCCGATTCCGACAGGCGCCTTTGGATTGGGCCGCGCGACGTCACGTGAGCTGTCTACAGTAGAAGCTCGCGCGCGACCCGATCCAAAGGTGTGCGTCGGAATACGCTGCCGCCATAGGGAATGCTGGGCGCGCGGTCAGCTCTTGTCTCCCCTCGTCGTTTTACGGCTGAGACGCCGACTATAGTTCTCGCTGCGAGAACGCGCTTAGCGCGTTCGTCGTAGCGAGACCTAAAAAGCAGTGGGCGAGTTCAAAGCCCACAGAGGTAATACAGATTGCCTCGCAGAGCAGCACATGCGCACTGCCTCTGGGCACGACCTACAAATACGCGCCTTGAGGAAATTGTGAGATCAGAGGAAAAGTGCACTGCCATGACTCATACAACATTGCTCTGAGATGCACCCGGGAACAATGTTTTGCCATTTATCGATTACTGTCATACTGTAGTCATAACAGATGTGCACCCAGAGGACAAATGCATTTGAGATTATAGCTGTGGGTACTGGTTGAATTAATGCTCTTCCTTTTTAAATGCTGCTACTTGTTCACCACTGCGATTGCTTTTTAGGTCGAGCCTAGACGTCTAGGGGTCGACAACTTATGTTATCACTTTGGGGGGAATGTGGACAGCAGACTGACGCGCGCTTCTCCTGCCGGAGATTTGACCTCGTGGGCGCGCTTTGGCTGCTTGTAACGTGCATCACGGTGTGCGCGTGCGTCAACGCGTCTGGAAGTTAGTGAGAAGCCTTGAATTTGTTGCAGTTTCATTCATGTGTAATGTGCATTGCCGGGCGCGCGCTACATGGTCAGTTTCGGTTTTTTTTTCCTTCAAAGTGGCAGCTTATAAAAATGTGCATAAAATAATAAAATATGCATGGGTGGAGTGGCCCGCAAATGCGGGACCGCTCAGGACAAGCATGCAGACCCACTCACCGGGCTGCTGTGTCTTCTTGGCGGCATTCTCGCGTGCTTCGCAGGAGACGCTCTGCAGGTGCTCCTTCAGTATATGTGAGCCCCTGCAGAACAAAACTCGCCTCTCCACTTAACCCGGGCCCCTCCTGGGACCCAGGACTTCTGAGAACTACAACCGCTACCGCGGGGCTCTCCCTTCCTCTCTGGGAGCCCCACAAGAACGAGTACACCAGCCTCTTCCGGCCGCGTCACAGGCCCCGCCCATGTCACGGGCAAGGATGCCTGACTTCCTGGCCCCCCCCCCTTCCTGGTTGCCAGCCCTCCACCCTCCGGGCCGCAACAGTGATTTTTTGCTGTTCCTCTCAAATACTCTTCCATGACATCTGGTAAGTCCACAAACTTTCCCCGATGTTTTTCTTTCACCTGCATTTTCAAACAGTACGAAGGAAGTTGTGAAAATTGCACACAAAAATATGGGCACGTTAATTTGTGAGTGTGCAGGGAATTGGAAAATCTATTGCAAACTAAAAAAGTCATGACAGCATTAACAAGACGGAGCTCTTCACCTTATAGTCCGGTTGTTTGAAATCGCTGAGTAGTATTTCTTTTTTGCCTTCAGATTTATATAGCGCAAAGTTGACCCGAAGGTATCAGATCGCGTTACAGGAGCACCACTCACGTTAGTGACACAAGGACAGTTATTTTTGGTAGGCTTTGGGAGATGAATTGATTTGCCCGGGATCACAGAATGTTGACCCAACGCCGAGGATCGAACCTAGTTCCCCCGCTCCAGAGTCGGCAGCACTGGCTGTTAGACCGCATCCTGTCAATTGCACACAGCTATGCCAAAGACGGGCCCGCTGGAGTAACATTCGCTGCTAAATTACTGTTACCTTGCATGTACATTTTCTCATTTGATTCAGTCATCTGGCTCTGAGAGATTATGAAAGACTGTCTGATAAATTATCGCCTGCATACACAGCGCATCCTTATATTGCACCTGTGTTCTTACGCTCCTTTTAATCAATATTAAAGATATAGTCCACAGAGGAGAACCTAGAGCAGACATGATGACCGGTTTTCGTTGGCTGTGATGTGCATTTTCATCGTTGCATTCTTGGTGCCGCTCATAAAGCCCCAGTGTCTGACTCCGAATAGGACCTGGACTGCAGCACAGTTTTAGGTTTATTTCTTTAGAGGCTGCGGAGCTCCTTATGGGCTCAAAGTTAATGTGTGATCTAGAATAACCTTTGGGGGTAAGGGTGAGACCATATAATCAAAAGGTGTAAAAGCTAATCAGTATTAGAAGACGTACTTGTGTGCGTATAGTTAAAAAAAACAACGGCCTTCGTTATTCCACCCTTACAGACAATCATCAAATATTATTTATTTATTATTTGGTGTTTCATATTTTGTGAAGAAGAACGCCTTTTGTCCATATCAACGTGCCTTGCAGTACTACAGCATAAAAGCAGTTGGTGCAGTTTGGTCCCTTGACATTATTTTCAGTGGTTTAGTGCAGTCCGGTCTGCTATTCAGCCAGCATTAGCATTTGCACAGAGTAGGATTTCAAATATACGTATGGTTCGGACTGTAATTGACAGCAGTGGCACAGGTAGATGTGGGAGTTTAGTTGGGTAGGGCATTTTACACGGGTAGAGTAACATTACATGTGGACAGTTTGTAAAGTAGGACATAGCTAAAGTCTTCCTCTATGTTTTTAGACAGTGCAGTGTTTCAGTCTTTTTGATAGTTAGAAGGTTGCCAGCACATCTCAGTTGTTAGCAGTCTTCTGAAACATAAGTACTCCAGCTGTGCCCTTATAAATAAAAGAATGCATCCCAGAGCGCATGTCCTTGTGCAACAAATGTTTTGCCTCCCCATTGTCTCTGGCTTTGGTTGGCACAATATCTCCGTCTCTGAAAGGTGAGAAAATTCAATAGGCTGTTGGTCAAAGTGCTTCACAGCCTTATTTGGAGGTAGTACGGGGTTGTGCATCCAATCTAAGTATAGGCCCTAAACTTTGTTAATTAAAAATTTGATTCTGTGGTGGACTCTTCAACCAAAATGTTCTCTCATGAATTAAGTAACTAAGTCCAACTTATTGATTTTCTTAAGTAAATGTCATCAGTATTAAATATTGACTTCAAGGAATACTTTAACTGGTTTGTGAGTCATTAAGTGGCACTCATTGCAGATCCTTAAGTTAGTGGGCGTGTCTCTATATGTCACTATAGGTAAGATCCGGAGATCAAAGTTTTTTAGGAGCTTGTGTGTCAGAGGTGGACTCATCATGACCTTGTCTGTGGCAAAAAGCGCCTTTTGCCGTAGAGACAGGGCGTTAATGGTCACTATTGGACCTCTCCCAGGGCACAAGACCAGTGTGTCTCTGCAGTCATGAACTGTCCAATCAGAGGTCCTCACTCCCACAGAGAAGGGTAAGGGATGCATGGACTAAGGTCTCCAGATCACAACTTTCCAGTTCAGTTTTACCTTCTACAAAACATTGTTATGTGGGACTTTAGACCAATGAGTTCTATTAAGGTGACACGGACCATACCACTCTGAATGCATGGGGTTCCTTACACTTATGCAAAAGTCCAGAACTGGAGTATTGAGTCCAAAATGACGTGTAATATTTAGTAGGGGGGTGGGCTGTTATGTGGACTTATATCCTGACTGTAAAGGCAACGCTTCACACATATCCACTTCACACATATCCCTTAGTCGCCTTCATCTTGGTGTCTTCTATCCCCCCTTCCCCATCTCCGTTAGAGAGCGCTACAGACTCCGGAAGCATAGAAGGGGACGTCTAGCATTGCCAAACGTGGTTCTGTGTTCCTTGTCCTGCAGCGCTAGAGGCTGGGTATTAAGGCTACAACACTGTTAGCAGGACCCCATACCTAACCATACTCACAACACAGCTCACAAGAGACAACCTCACCATCTCCCTCTCCAAGATCATATGTCAGCTCCCAGGAGGCAGGTCCTCCAGCCCTCCCTGTAAGAGCACAGCCCAGCTCACGAGTCCTCCATTCCCCACTGAAATAACATTCCACACAGGAGACAAGATCGCCATCTCTTTATTGAAATCTACATCCAGGTCACAGGAGAGTAGCGCCTGATAACGGATTGAACAAGCATTTGCAATGCAATACTTCTCGCCTTTACGCAAGTTTAAGCTTTTGGCATTGCAAATACTTACATTACAATAACTTTTATTTAAGTATTAATTCTTAAAAAAATTAAGCCATTTTTATTTGTAATATCAATACATCTAGGTCACGTAAATACAACACATATTGCATTACAAATGCTATAGGTGTCACATTTGCGAAAGTTAAAACTATTGGCATTGTAAATGACAAAGCTATTAATTTCGCTATTTTCAAAACCAACACAAATAAAAAATTTGTCATTTACAGTACCAATAGCTCAAACTTTCCTAATGCGAGACCTATTGCATTGCAAATGCTTGTTTAACTTGTGACAGCCACTAGATCCTCACCCCCCCCCCCCCCCCCCCCACCCCACCCCAATGCTTTGGTCCACTGGTTTGTTAACCACTGCCATACTTTTTGCATGTGCAGCTATAATTTGGTAAAAGATTAAGGGATGCTTGCATGCATTTAGCGATCTCCAAAGACTCCAGTCCTCACCGTCCGAGGAAAATTTGCTATTGAAATGCCATGAGAGGACTTGAAAGTCTATAACCCTCCCCTTCCTGAATGCCTGAAATATATTCTCTGGTTGATCTTGACACAGAAGTGCTTTAGCGCCTCTAAGTGGGTATCATTCGGTTTTTCCTCATGTGTAGGAGAGGCTTGCCTCATGGAAAACACCACCACAAAGAAGGCTACCTCCCCATGTCTATTATGAGAAAGCAGTGTCTTGTAAGAGCTCGGTACTTAACCAAAAGTTCCCTCTTTCAGTGGGTTTTTATGTTCTTTAATATTGAGCTATATATATTTATATATATATATATATATATATATATATATATATAAAACACACATTTTGATTTTAAGCACTTTAGAAGTTTCTTATTGTGGAAAAGCCAATTTTCGCACATTATACTTTGACCTAAATTAACATTTCCTAGATTAATCCTTACTGGTGTCTTAATCAATTTTTTAATCACTTCAAACAAACTTTATTCTGCGTTCCAACATTAAAGTTCAGAAAACACGTAACAATTGTTTAAAAGCAAACATCTCATTTAAAAACTAATAACACTTAAATAGACAGAAGCCTGGAATCTAATAATATAAGTGCCAAATCATGGTTCTTTAAGACACCACTTTATGCCTGATCCTCCACATTGCCAGAAGAAACCACAAAATCCACACATTGGCTGGTGTCAGTTTTTACGATTCTTAATGCTTCACTATACTCCCTAGCCCCTGTATTTAAAAAAAAATAGTAAAAAATGTTTCTTAACACTGATATGATCAAAATAAAACCTGTTCCAACTGCTTCATTGTAGTCAATACAAGATTGCCATTGCCCATTTCTTGGTTTTGTTTCTCGCCCCCCCCCACTAAGTTGTACATTAAGCGGTAGTATCCCACACCTAAATTATAGATGGAGCTTTTTGGCTGCAATAAGCTCTATTTCGTCCAGGAAGGGCTTTACCTCCAATCCATCCTCCAGCATTAGGAAGGTTGAGGTCAGAGGACCCATACTAAACTGGCTTTCCAATAAACCCAATTTATATTTCTAGTAGACCCTCTCGATTTGTTCTTTGGAGATCGCACAGACCTCCACAGGAGCACCCCACATTTGCTCATGCCTAATGTTTCTAAAGGTTAGCCTCAAATGCATGAGCCACAGGAGGTTTCCGGCACATGGCAGATCTAGTACCTCGGCTAGGCCCAACTACAGAACTCAACTCTGTTGTGGCCTAGATCCTCCTCCAGTACAGAATAGGCCTTACAATGGCTCGGTCTGAAACATTTATTAGCCCCATACCTAACCTTAAGGGAGCAGCGGAGTGCTAATGGGGAGTCCAAGTCAGTTTTTCAACTGTGACTAAGGTGGACACCTCTCTATGTCCCCACAGCTCAACACTATACAGGGCTGATACGAATGCCTTCTATTTGTAAACTTGAGTGCTGGTGTGATTGGGCACAATTGAGACACCTTATGAATCTTTACTATCCCCCCCCCCCCACTTTCCTGCTGAAGTACACTCTATTTGCAGTCTACACTTTGTGATATGGGCTTGCCAATTAAAGTGTTCTGTTAAAGGAACACCCAGATAGTACGAAGTTTGGACCCGCTTCAGGGGGGATCCTCTCAGCATGGGATTAGGGTGAGTAGAGTGGCATGGACTAAAAAACACATTTGCTTTGGCGAGATTAACATCTATGCCCCTTAATTTACAAAAACAGTCTAATTTAGCAATGGTTCTTTGGAGGCCCTTGGGAGATTTTGAGAGTAGAAAAGGATCATTTGCAAACATCAAGGCCAGCACCCTGACGTTGCAAGGCACAATGCGTCCAACTCGCAATGGTCCAAATGGGCTATGAGATAATAAATAGATTAAATAATCTGGGTGAGAGGAAGCATCGCTGCCTAACCGCTCTCTCTGCTGAGAACAAATTTGTCATCCCGCCCCATCTGCCAACATCGGACTTATTACGGGACCCCTATGTTGGCCAAGATCTGCCACTGCTTAGAACAAGAAATGAGGTCAATCGCTGACCCAAGGTCAAAACCACCACATAAAGGTACCCACCCGCCCCCTAGGTCAATGAACTTCCAGTACAACAGCTGGAGACAAACTATACTGGTACGTCCTCTACAACTGGCTTGTAGTGGGGATATCATCTCTGGGGTAATCATCCAATCTTGCAACCTCCTCAAAAGGACCCTCGCATAGTAATCATCCAATCTTGCAATCTCCTCCAAATGACCCTCACAAAAAGCTTTTGGATACTATCAATTAAGCTTATAGGCCTGTGATTTGAGGGAAGACTGCACGGACTCTTCTTAAAAATGGGAATAATCTTAGCCCAAGTGAGAGAGAGATGGGGACCCCTTTCAATATGGCGTTAATTAAATTAAAATAGGGTGTCCTTTGACTTGAAGTTGGACATGATGACTAAACTAATTTTGACCACTAGTTGTTGAACAGACTAATTTGACTAGTCTGATGCATACTTTTTTTTTTTTTTTACAGCTCCAATTGTCCTTCGGATGAAGGCATTGGAGGATTTGGCTTTTTGCTATCTTTAGAACTAATTTCTGACAATCACAGACTTTTACATTATAGGTCAAGTGTTCCTCCACATCAGATTCAAGTATTTGTTTCTCCTGGGCCTCCCAAGCAGCCACCAATTCCTCATCTTCCATTAAACCCACGTCACGGTTGGCTCACTCATTTGGGACACAGACAAAAAAAGTATTTTGGCTTGCATTAACAAGCATGCTAAACAAACTTCTGACTTAAGATCATACGCTAAACATAAAACACACACCGGATACACATCATCAGCAACATTATTTTCACTGGATTTGTTGGGTTTCCATCGGAATGTCTTTCGAAGCAGGCGAAGCGTGTGGAAACATGACGAGAAGACTGTTGATCTGGTGGTTCACTGTGCGCAAGAAGTGCAGTAGGATGCCTTGGTTTGGTGCATGGTCCAGTTCCCAATGATAAGGGCCACCAGGAATCGTCCCAAGCGGAAGGGGTGGATTCCAGGATGAGGACTTCTGTCTTGTCCGAGACAACTGTTTTTCATCAAGGTGGCGCAAAGGCCTCCATCCTGCTGTGGAAATTGTTTCTGGAGGGTGTGGGTTAGTTTGTGAGGATCAGTTGGGTGTAGTCAGCGTAGGAGACTATGTTGAGTCTCTATTTCCCAACTATGGCCAGGAGGGGGCATGTCTCTACATGGCCATAGTTGGGAAATCGAGACTCAACATAGGTGGAGGAGCCCTGGAGGACTCTGCAGCTGATCTCCATGGGTTAAGAGGAACAGGGCTGTGTTCGACCGGTGAGGAAGGAGTGGATCCTGGGCCTTGTCGTGGATGCCAGCAACGTGTAGTCTTGTGATTATGGTGCGGTTGGAGATTGTGTTGCAGGCGTCCAAAAGGTCCCGAAGGATGAGGGCTGCGGATTCGTACCGGTGGGGAAGTGGGTGTCGGTGGCAAGAAGTGCAGCCTCAGTTCTGTGGTTGCTTCTGGATTGGGAGATTTTTAGGACGTGGTCTGCTTCGATTAACTCCGTTGTCAGAGGTCTTGGGAGGGAGGGACGTCTGGCTTCGCTTGTGGGTCTGGCAAACTTCTTAAAAAAGGCAAATGGTTCTTAACTATTGTGCGGGTTGGCGTTTAGTCTGTCCTGGAGGGCAGTTTTCTTTTTGGTTTTGAGGTGGTGGTGTGTGGCGATTGCGGCTTTGGAGGTTGTGTGGGTACTAGTGTCATGTTGTTCCTCCATTTCTTCTCTAGTCGTCGGCAGGTGTGCCCGAACTGGTGGAAGGCAGGAGTGAACCAGCTGGCTTTCGTGTTGCTTGCTGTTTGAGATCCATTGGTGGAGGTTGCGTGATGCGTTATTGGTGTTGGCGGCTGTGTGGTTGTGCTGAGGGGGCAGCGAGCTGTTCTTCAGTCACCTTCTTCCAGCTACGGCCATGGGCTGGGGCATGATTTACGGTGAGTTTGGTGAAGGCAAAGTGCATGCAGTGGTGGTTGGTCCAGATGAGTTAGGTGGTGTGGCTGTAGGTGATGTTTCTGCTGGAGGAGAAGACTGGGTTGAGAGTGTGTCCTGCTGCGTGGGTTGGAGCAGTGACTAGCAGCTTCAGTTCTATGTTGGAAATGTTTTCCAGAAGGGATGCAGTGTTCCGGTCGTTGGGTCTGTCCAAGTGCCAAGTTGAGGGCGCCGAGTAGGACGTAATCGGTGGATGCGAGAGCCTGCGGGGCGATGGTGTCGATGATTGCTTCAGTGAAGGGTAGGCGGGGCCTGGTGGTTGGTAGACAAGGGTGCTGCGGAAGGTGGTGTTGGTCTAGATCTGGAAGTGGAGGTTTTCCATTGTGGTAGTTGGGCGGTCTGAGTAGGTGAAGGGTGTTATTGTGGATGATGGCGATTCCTCCTCCAGGTCAGTTGGCACGGTCCTTGTGGGTGATCTCGTAGCCAATGGGGATGGTGGTGGCAATGTCTGGGCCAGAGCTGGGGCTTGTCCAGATTTCCATGAGGAAGGCTATGTCGGAAGAGACGGAGTCAAGGAGGTCCCAGATTACTGTGGCGTGTTTGTGGAAGGAGCAAACGCTGAGGAGGATTCAGCTGAGCCAGTCAGGTCCGGTGTTAGTCGGATGCAGCTGCAGTTTCGGCAGGAGAAGGGTCCTTGGGTGTCCTTTGGCGATGCGGGTGGCATCTGGAGTCAAGGAGGGGGCTGGCGTTGGATGGTCTGAGAACCAGGGTCCGTGGCACGGCGTCAAGGGGTAGAGGGATTTGCCTTTGGCACAGCTGCCATTAAGTAGTGTACGGGAGAGTGGGGCTGGACAGCTGAGAGGTGGCAATGCAGGAAGTGGGAAAGGGGCGCTGGATGGGATGGGCTGCAGGGGCACAGGCGGCAAAGGGCACAATGAAGAAAAAGGGCAAGGGTGAAAGAAAGAAAACGCAGGAAAAGACGGAAAAAAGTATTAAAAAAATAAATATAAGAGGAGGAGCGCAGAGCAGCACGGTGAGGGTCTATTACTAGAGAGCCAGGTGCATGTGGGGAGGCCTGCCGGTGGAGGAGAGCCTCGAACCACTGACCAAAGTGTCAGCAACAGGGAGCTCGGGCAGCAGCTACCAGAAGAAGCAGCAAAAGTAAAGGAGGAGGGCACTGAAAGGTCTCACAATACAAGGTGACACTTCCTCATTTAATAGCATCTATTTCTTCTCGTGCAATAGACACTGGGTATGCATCTGCACGATAAAAATAAACATTCTGCATCCTGCAATTTAATGCAAAATATAAAAAAATTTTATCAGACTAAATGCAAGTCACTTGGTTGTTCAGAATGTATAGTAAAATGCTGATAAAGGTCTACATTCTTGCAATAACTCCAGCGGTGCAATAAAGGTCTCCTTACAGCAAGTATACAGGGGGAAATAGTAAGAAAGCAGGCACAGTCCAAGGGCCCATATGGTTATAATGCAAAATCTAAAAAAACACTAAAATTCACCAGCAGCCCTAAGTGATGCAACCACATTACCCAATCCAATTATACGAGATATCATTTTTCACTCATATCAGAAGAACTCATGGCCACCACAACCCAGAATCCACTGGGCTCAGCCGGACAATATCTGGCAGACAAGAGCAGACTGACCTCACACACGCCTAACTTGATTATGATATTTTGCTGACCCAATGGCCATTGTCGGTTACAGGTGACCAGTAGTCTCTGGCCATGGCATGGCCTACTTTGACCTCCTACAGCTCACCCACAGGTCCCACCCAGTGCTTTGGGTGTTGAGCCCCGCCTGGGTCCACAGCCTGTAATTATGGCACCTCTCCTTCAAAAGTTCAACTAGTTATAGCTAGGACCTGAGTGCAGAGAGCTTCTCCTACAGACCCTCAGCCTATTTCCTGTCGCTCTTCTAGAAATCAAAGCATACAGTCAAGTACATGCTTAACAGGATCTCAACACAGTCGGTGGTCTTCAGGCATTCATCATCCTGTTCTGTGACCCCAGGATGCACTACACTTTGAGCACAATCTGAAAAACCTTGCCATAGCTTCTTTGAATTTCTACTCTTTTGGTTTGTCCTTTCAACTTTTCATTCATTTTGCTTTCCAAATCATGAACTGTACTTGCAAATGTTCACAATAGTTATTTAATTCCCTAACTTTGCATGCAGACTTACGCATTGTTTATGGTAATAAAGGAATTTCTTATCCTTCCATGAAATCACTTAATGTCCCCAAAATCTTCTGGGGCTGGAGCATGTTCCTGGTCTCTCACGGAGGTGCCTACCACTAGTGCAAGTTGAAAATGGTTGTATTGTGTAACTCCAGCTCAGTGCAAGAATTCCAAACTGCAACAGATTGTGGCAGACTTGAGGAGCGTGTGCCAAAGTGCAGATAATCGGGTGCTAGCACGTTCAGACTGGACATAAATTGAACCAAACTTATTTCCAAAGCAGCGTTCAAAATATACAGAACAACTTTAAGGCGCCTTTAAGTAATGGAAATCTCTTTAAAAAAAATAGAAAAAGTTAACTCGTGGGGCCTTTGAGTGTTTTGCTTTAAAGTCATGCCTACATGTCCGGTATAGTGTAACTCCACCCAGTAACTTTTTAATGCTACAGAGAGTATATTTTTCTATGGAAATTCACAGGAGATCGCTACAAATAACATTCCATTTAGTATGAAATCTGAAAAGTAGAAGACGAACTAGAACTGAATTAAAATGCCTTTTATTTGAAAGTTTTCTAAACAGATGAATAAAAGGCACTGCCAATTCCAAAGCCAATAACGTAAACTCTCGCAAATGCAATGCTTATTGCATTGCAAATGCTTGTAATACTTAGGAGTTAGTATTAAGCTACGATCAGCATTAACATTTGATATTTGATGTTAGTGCTTTTCATCCCTTTCATTTCCATCTCACTACATGTTGAAGTTACACAAGTATATTACAAGGAAAAAACCACACATCTGATCATCATACATTGCACTAATACTTCACACATTGGTCACACTACTAACCCACATGGTTCAACCTAGGACCACATACGGTTTAACATACTACACGTCCACCAAAAACACTTTGGTGCCTTGTCAGGGATAAGCAGCATATCTGTAAACAAATGCACAAATAAAACATAAAAACACATTTGGTTGTGGGAATGAAGGATTTTACGCTGGTCTAAATTTCTCTGTGCATTTCATTTTCTGTTAATGGACACTTTCCCCTTACAAAGTTTTATTCTGAAAATAAAACTCAAAATATTTAATCCATAAGTTAATTTGTTTTAATAGATGGTAGGTAAAATATTATAAAGGCTATGCTTACTGGGAAAAGCACCCCACCCATGCTGTTCATACAAAAAAAATTCAACATAGGGGACCACAAGGTATTAAGCGCGTTTCACAAGTATTCCTGTGCAACTTGGGCGCATGAAAAGGCAAAATACTACAAAAAACGTTCTATTTACCCCCCAAAAATAATGCGCTTTTCCATATTGCAACACCAAACACTGATATGGAATGCCATTTATTCAACAAACGCCAACATGAAACGTGTTTCGGTTTATGTACAAAAGTAAATGTAAACATCAAGAACTAGTGGATTTGCATTTTATGTTCTTGAAAGTGGGATTTCACCAATTAAATACAAAATGTAGCCTCTCACTCGGTAGAAATGTTAACCAGAACGGACAACAAATCTCCTCTATTCTACTGGTAGGGAGGGGCGGACGGACACATGATCAGCCACCGTACTTCCCAGTGCTGGGCATGCCCTTCCTCATCTCGTGACACATCAGTAGTGATGAATTGGCATGTCCGAATGAGACGAGTGTGTCCGGTTACAAAAGCCCGTTTCAGTTAGGCAGCTGAAATAACACGCTTAAGCGCCAAGAAAGTACGACCCAAAAGAAAAGTAGTTAACATGAAAGCCGCAAACTGAACTTTATAATAAAAGACTAGTCCATTTAACTTAATTTAATAAACTAACAAACATAAATATAAAAAAAACGCGTCAGCATTCGATACAAAAAAAACTCATGCAAGGAAGATAGTAAAGCAGTGCTACAAATCGAAATTAAAACAAGGGTTACCTTTCCTTTTTCGGTTTTTACTTCCTGACAAACAAGTCAAAAGGATTCCCTTCCAAGAGTACAAAACACCTAGAGTAGATTTTCCCGTCATGAGTGCTTAAACAGGGCATTTCGTTTTTCCAGAGAAACTGAATCCATAACAAAAGTCTCACTTGGAAAACGATTCAATAATATCGTAGCAGTTGGTTGGAAAAGAAAAAAAAAGTATCTCCTTCGCACATCTCCCAGAGAAACAAACCGTGTGTGAAAGAAACTCCCAGCAACCGACGTAAAAGTTAAAGTCTAAACTGGTTACCAAAACAGGCTCAATCCAGAAAAGAGCCCCTCAACTTAGTTTCAAGTTGTCCGTCGGCCGAGATTAACATGGTTAAATTCTTTACAACAGCTTCCAAATGCACGCAACCCCCCAGCGGCGAAAAGTCTCGAAATCCATGGCACGGAGCCCTGTGCCAAGATACAATGAGTCCAGAACAGTAAAAACCATTTTTGTGTGTGCTCCAAGTGCCAGTGGTAGTAAATGAACGCGAGCCCGTCCCACGAAACGTTTAATGTCACGAAGCAATACACGCAGCCACAAGTTGTTTTCCTCCTCGCGGTCTCCAGGCGGGCCAACTCCCTTACAGACAAAATCCCACACAGCTCCACCTAACGGAAGGAACTTGCCATAGTTTGCGTCGCTCTCCTTTCAATTAAAGGAATTTTCCACTAACATAGTAGTAGAACAAAACGGTTAAACACACGATTGTTAACTGAGAAAGTTACTTGCTTGTAATCCTATACCTGCAAGATCCTAGAACACATTTTAATACACAACTCCAAAATAAAAAAAGAATGTATTCTAGAAAACATGCATGTAAATCGGAATAGTTTGTTTTTTCTTTAACAAACCAACTTATGGCATTTATGACTGTATTCACCACCAGATAGCAATATTTTATTTAAACAAAAAGCATGAATGAAAAATCTTAGTCACTTCAGAAAAAGTACCGTTTTAGGATTTTTGGGCGTTCCAAGCAACAAAAAAAGTTCCCCTACCTCTTTGGAATGACTTTAAATGTATATTTATTTTTCTGATAATTACCGGGTAATAGCAATCAATGAATTCAACATTAAACTTTCATAAATCGGAGCATGCAAAACAGCACAAACTGTTGAGCATCCGCAAGACAAAAGAAAGGTTGAACAAACACCAAGACGTTCCTTTTTGTCCTTTTGTTTTGCAACAATCTTTTATGTGAAATTCAACGTCTAACTAGACTGCTTTAAATAGCAGGAAAGACATAGGATGGACGTTTTGGTGGCTGTATAATGGACTCGTGTCGAATATTAAAATAGATGCACATAGCACTTCAATGAGGCTTCAGTTGCTGAATAAGTGTTATCCTAACTTCCCCTTCACAATAGGTCTCGCTGAAACAATGGACAAGCGTTTGCAATGCAATCTGTCTCACCTTCGGGACCTTAAATGTATTTAGCTATGCTGCATATTAGCCTGGGTGCTGAAACATATTCCCTCCATGTTCTTTAACATGGAGGGAAAGTAAGCACCAAACTGCATGACACCAGGTATGGGAACACATGGAGAGAAATATTGCCTTTCAGCGGGAAATGGTATAGTCCAAGGCTCTGTTTTTAGTATAAAATCAGGGCCTTCGGTGGTCATATCACTGAAAATACAAGATTTGAAAAAAAATATTGTCTATGGGTGTTTGTGGAAGACAATTTCAATGGACTGTAATCTAGAGAATGCTAAAGTGATTCTGGTATTTTACAGACCTCTTCTGGTTTTCTATCAAGAAAGTTAAATAGCGACAGTTGTCAGAAAGGTTTTAAAAAGAAAGTCCCCCAGCAGAAAGCAATTCTGTTATCTTACTGCCTTCTACTGGTCGTTTTCTATCAAGACAAGTTAAATATAGGCAGTTTAACAGAAAAAAAAGTCCCCAAGCAGAAGCAGACAAGTCCTAGGGCTGGTCTCAAGAGCCCACAAAGTACATGCACATAAGTATATACAAGAGGTTTTGAATGCTCGACCTAAAAAGCAATGCTCCAAGGATCCCCATTACTCCATCAGGTGAAATCTGTTAATTTTCTAATTAATTATCTTGCCCCTCTCTCCTCGTTCTATTTGTACAACTTCTTTGGCTAGACCGTGATCTCTAACTGTTGAATTAGAAATGTGCAGGAATCTGTATTGGACAGAGTGGTGAAAAGAAGAGTATGACGACAGAAGTAAAGGTAAAAGGGAGGAAATAGGAGAAAGATAAAGGGGGAGGGAGCCAGGAAGGAAGAGAGATGGAAAGTGGACAAAGCGATAGAGAAGGGTACAGAGATAGGTAGGAGTTTAGAGTGATGTTGCAGAGCTAAAAGGTAGGGAGAAGGAAATGTAAATATGGAGAAGCATGCTAGAGATAAGGTAGAAAGAAGAGAGGAATAAGTGGTGAAGTTGTGAGAAGTATTTAGAGATGAAAGTAAGAAAGCTATAAAAAAGGGCCAAAATAAGAGGCAAGAGGACAGATCATTCAATGATCTGTGAGGAGAATGGTAGAACTATGAAATTTAGAGAGAAAATAAAATACAAAGACAACTAAGGTAGAGAAAGGCAAGATCGATACAGAGAACAGTTGTGCGGTAAAGGGTGCATGAATTTAAATGTAAATGTTTTAAAAATGGTAATGAAAAAATATAGCGAAATAAAGGCGAAGAGAGTAAGGTGGTTAGAGGCGAGGTACAGAAAACAGGGGTAGAAAGGAGTGAGAAGAGGTAACAAACTATATGTTGGATAAACAGTGTGCTTAGAGGTGAAGTAGAGAGAAATCAGGCAGAAAGAAAGGTGAGGAATAGATGGTCTGGCAGAGATGCAAGGAGATTTAAAGAGCAGTCCGATGCGGGAGTAGATGAAGGCAAGATACAGAGGTGAGATGAAGGCAAGATACAGAGGTGAGATGAAACCACAACGAGACGAGACTTAAAGATTTGAGAGGCAAACCACAAGTTAAAAGAGAACCTAAAGAAATAGAGATGTAAAATAGGAACAGTGAGAGGGGTTAGGCCATGAGAGATGTGGGGTAGAGAAGTGTATGGAAAGAGGTCAGGAAGACACAGAAAAGGCAGAGATTGGACAGGGTAGGTAAATAGAGCTGCTGTAACAAGAAAAACGTAAAGCAAAAATGGAAAGAGGTAGATTGGAGGTGAAGAGTTCTCAACCTAATTGCAATCAACTACGAGAGCAAGGGTTAAGATTGGTAAAGGCCATGTATGCCAGGCTGCCAAAATATGCGTTTATAGGCACAGTTAACACTTTACTAGGGGCCTGTGGGAGGCAAGGGCTTGGGCCAATTGCTAATTTTACACAATCCTTAAAGCATCTCTATTCAAGAACTCCAGAAGCGGCCTAGTCCATCTTGCCACGCAGAGACTGAAGCAGTTCATTTTCTGAAGGTCAGAATGTCAAAAGCTCGAACAGGACCCCAAGACAAGACCAAGAGCCCAGCCCACACGAATTCAGAGGTAACACTAATGATCAAGAATTCGGTTCAGAAATAAGCAACTTGGATTCATCGAGTTTATGAAGTCTGGCCCCCTTTATAGTATCTTAATGAACCATAAGAACTCATTACCAACCCCCCCCCCCCCCCCCCCCCCCCCCCCGGACAGAGTAGAAGAGACACATCAACATACCTGGCAAATAAACAAAACAAAGAAACACTCTACAAATACTATGACTACAAGAACCTAATTGCAATTGTGAGCAGATGTGGAGTAGGTTTTACTGCTGCAGGATCTAGAAGACTCGCAGTAATGCAAGTACACTATGAATTCCTATCAAAACCAACAGATCACAGAAGGTAGAAAAGAAACCAAGAAAGGCCTTCTAGCCAACAGCTAAAGTTTAGCCAAAGGCTTATCTGGCAACAGGACTAGGATTTAAAATCACACCAGTAACTATACAACTTAATGGCTGTCTAGCCATTCTTAAGTCAGCATTCCAATATTTTTCAACTTAAAGATCTCAAAACAATTGGAGAGCATTAGATGAAGGTAAAACCACACTCTTAAAGGAATTAAATGTCAACTGTGAATTATTGCATACAAATAAATTACCTGCTGCAGCCATGTTTTCCTGCTCATTTTACCTGTGCTCAAGTGCCCACCTAGGATGTTTCAAGCCTCTCCCACATTGTGGCTCCCAAGACAGCTGAAGAGGTTTACATTGTTGTAACAAATTAAGATAGTCTTAATTTCTGCTGGTCTCAGATGCCATCACCCGTGTACTCCTTTGTTTCACAGTACCAAGTAATGACCGCTGAATACATATATTTGTGCTTGCCTTTCAGCATGCATATTTTATGAGTGCAAAACACTTCCAAGATGGCAAATTGTAATTTACAAATATTTATCTTTTTGCTATTATAAGGCCCTTCAATAATTGGTGAACATGCATATTTTTTTGTAACGGTCCTGATGTATCGGCGCTGGCTTGAATGCAGGAAGCAGAGTTGGACCAGACTCAACACCCCCAGGGGCTGGTGGACTTGGAAGGATGGCGTATTCTTCGACTCGCCGCTTAAAACAAATAGCACTAGGTACATGTCTAAATTTAGGTTAAATGAAGTCCGATTGATTTATCAGCTGTATATGGTTTAAATACTGGAAAATGAAATGGTTGCCTTGCGGGTTATGTAATGAAGTGGCCTGGGTAGTAGGTACATGGAGAAGTCCTGGAATTTCAGGAGTTAAGAGGCTTCTCTGGATGCACTGAAAGCTCGTGAATTCTGCTGGGGTCCCTATCAAAAACAATGCAATAGTTTTGTTGAGGCTCAGTCGCTGATCAATTCTGAAGTCAGGGTGTATGTATGCCAATGTACTGAATACCTCATCTCCTCTAAAGACTTATTCGAATCACAAGAACGGGCTCTTTACATATAGCAGGACCGCAAAAGGGTCTAATTTGGAGAGTGTGTTGGAGCAGGCATGGGTGAGGGGTGCTTCAAAAGTGATGCCTAATTACACAATGGTACTGCCCAAGTAAGCAGAGACTGGATGATCCGTGATTTAGATAGTCAATGGTTTGCACCCGCCCCCCTCCAACTGCCCAAACTATTGTCATTCTTATGTCACTTACCAAGCCCATAACATTTAGAAAGTGTGTCAGAACCACTCATGTAGCCTAGAGGCTGTATAGAAAATGTAATCCCTAGATGTGTAATTTGCCTTCAGATAGGAAGTAATAAGAACCCTTATTGTGTAATGTGTAGTTCAGCGACTATACAAGGCTTTAGGAATTAAACTGCACTTTCATTGTACGTGTCCCACCAAACTCTGTGCGAAACGGTTAAGGTCACTGTGGGGTAAAAAAACAAAAGGAAAAAAACATCCAAGATTTGCACACTATAAGGGAACTATCGAACCAAAAGACAATGGACATGCTACCACTGCATCTGTCCCAATCAACCATACAGGTTCTGCACTTGCCGTGAAGTATGCAGAGGCCTCAGGTCTCACCATGCTCGAATTCCAGTGTCCAGAAGTGCTCCTCTTGCAGCTACCTAGCTGTTCAGATCATGTGATGCAGTCTATCCTGCTGCCAAAAGCCACAGCCTGCACCCCCAGTATTGGGACGCTCAATGTGTCTGGTCAACCAGCCCTCTTCGCTGTAAGCCAGATTGGTCAGCTCATTGTTTAGGCATGTCTGGAGGGTACCGGTGGCAGACATGAAGCAAAAACCTGCCTTGAGCACAATGCCAACCTTCTAGTTGAGACAACAAGTCTTGCCTGTATCACGATCAAATACTCCTATAGTGTGATATCAGTAACTGCATAAACAACCCAGAATGTAAACATTTTTATCAAGCATGAATCTCATTGTATAGTAGTTTTAAGACTCCTGTAACTCAGAACAGGCTTAAAAAATGTTATGGCTCTAGTAGGGCTATTCTGTTGCACATTCCTAGCAGAGCAACCGCTCATTCAAACTTGGCAAGAGGAAGGGCATTTTAGGAGAATAATGAGCATCTTACTGCATGCATGAATGAATGACATCTCAAGTGTCCAGCACTTCCTCAGTGAGAAGATCCTGCCACCTGCTCATTAGACAGGTTCTAGATTTTCGCTGAGGGTAACCAGTTTGTCAGGAGATACACACACTCGTTAAATTTATGAATTTTAGCTCTATGATCCAACTGACCATTTTCTAGAGAGAACTATAATTGGTTGAGTGAAAACTGTTTTGATCTTTTATTGTGGTGCTTCTTATTTTTAATTATACACGGGTTGGATTTTATGCTTATTGTGTTTTATTTTACACGCAGACGCCATCAACAAAGAGCACTTTCTTTAAACATTCTAGAGCAGTAGGAACAGGATTTGAACATTTCTTCATGCTGGTAACACACCCACCTTCCCATTCACCGTCACTACATCTCTGAACATCACTCACCTTTCACTTGTTCAGGCAACCTCCATACCCAATAATCATCACATCCACAGTGGTTGATCTTACTTCTACTACAGATAGACCAGTAGGCAAAGACCGAAATGACAGTGCGATCATGGGGTACAGTAAATGCATCTTGACTTCAAGAACCCAATACAAATCTATATCCTTCGGGAGACCTGCTGGGATGGAGCAAGTCACAAAAATACCAGGCACTAACTGTGGGTGTAGAAACAAAGCCTTCCGTGTGTGGTTACTCAAGCATTGGTCTGGATCATTCCTAAATCATACCTGCCATAGGACACCCAGCTAAATCACCCCTTCAATAAGAGAAGGCCAAAATGACTTCAGATACTGCTCATTTTTCTGCCATCTTCATTCCTATCTATGGAGTAGACCTGTTTAAGAGCGCTAACTAACTAACTAAAATAGTAAACACTATTTCAATTGCCCTTGCACTGAGCTAACCAATTTTAAGCAGAATGAACTGCAATTTCCAGTCCATTATTATGGAATGTTTTCAGCGATTAAGATGAGGGGAACCTTGCCTGTGGCAAAACTGTTTAAGACAGTACAGACTATGATAATATAGACCAATATGAGGACAACAAAGATAGAGAATCTTCATTCCTCCACCACCAAAAACGCTTTGTCAACCAGGACCAAACACTAGTCCTTTCCGAAACGATTCAGCAAACTTTTTCACGTAAGCTGTTAACACTTTTACACATTTAATCAGTCTGCTCAAATATGCCAATAGAGCTGTTTGGTATGATAACAGCCAAAGACTCAAATTTCACAAGCCCACCTTTGACTACCAAGACAAAATTGAGGCATCCTCTTCGGTAAAACCAGACAATAGCTCTTCAAAATGTTGTGAGCCATGTGACGTAAACTGTGCTTAGTACTACATTCTTTTTCACAAGACTGCAGTACAGACAGCTCCAATTATTTTCTGTGTACCCAACATCTGTTTCACCCTAGCAGCTTTGGGTGTAGCCTGTAGGCAGGCTTTATCACAGCAGCACAGAGCCAAAGGGGAGCAAAGCAAGAACCATGAGTGGAGGTAGATCAATATCCCAAAAGCTACTAGATCAAATGGCTTATATACTAAAAGAGCTGATGGAGACGTTTGGGTCTTATCAAGTACCTGGATCTCTTACCAGTGAGTGAAATGCACATTGATGCCTACTGACCAGGGGTTATAGCTGAGAGGTAACGTTTACTTGAATCCAGTTAAGTCCCCCAAAATACACTAGGTCCCAAGCATACGGGAGGGAATTAAAAATAAGCAAAATGTCACAAATCAACAATCCAATGGCTAAATTTGTTCCTAGTGGGAGGGTTTTTTCTGACTACACAAGCAACAGTTATGTTGGATTCTGACAAAAGCGTTTCACAAGTCAAGTTCAACCAATCCAAGGGATGGAGAAACCTTTCCTGCTGGTGAATCAAGAGACCATGTACTTTAAGGAAGTTTCAGACTTTTGTTGCAGTAGAAAGCCGGAGGCGCCTCAGTCAAATGCAGAAGAGCGTGCTTCATTGGGATCTCCATGCGGATCCCGGGTAAGCTAGAAAAAACTATGGACATTGACCATTTTCCTCTAAAGCAATTAAATCAATCCAGGAAAATCCCTCAGTTAGAAAATATATGGAGTGCTGCCATAACTCAAGAACAGAACTGTACAATCTACTTTCGCTCTGTACGAGTGTTCGCTCTTCCAGATCAGAAGTAATGGGCAGATGACATTCTGGGTTATCCCCAACTCATACCTGAAAGGCCAGAAGAGACAAGGATCCGGTTTGCACACAAAGAGCATGTCTGTTTATTTATTCTGTTTGTAAAGCATGTACTGCAGAACCGAATTGTATCTATAGGCTCATGTAGAGATTATTCAAAGAGTTACAACATGCTATGAGATCTTCTGTACGTGCCAGATGCTACTATGCAGCAGTTTAGGATACTGTTTGGCCGTACGAATTAAGATGGCATTAGTGGTGGCTTTTGGTCTATACAAAATCACCTCCAGCTGATAAGACATTTTGAACACTTTAACCTACTCAACCAATACCAATCAGGTTTCCGTGCAGGTCACAGCACAGAATCAGCCATGACCATATAATTGACGACGCACTACAAATCCTAGATCAAAACGGAGCCTGCTTACTCATCTTGCTAGACCTTTCCTCGGTCTTTGATACCGTCAACCTATCGTCGTGGACTCAGCAAAATCTCTGGGAATAACACTGGACAGAAACCTCAATATGCAAATACACATCAGCACCGCAACAAAAAGGAGCAAACTTTCAGATAAATACTTTGAGAAAGCTGAAACCTTTCATGCCGGAAAAGGACTTCAAGCTTGCAGGACAAGCCCTAGTCGTCCCAAGAGTGGATTATGGGAGTGTGGCTACTTCTGCGGCCTCCACAAAGACAACAGTCCCACTAAGAGCACAAATCAAGGCAGCAGCGAGACTTACCACTGGCTCGAAAAGAAGCTCCCACATATCCCCGGACCTAAAATCCCTCAATTGGCTACCTTTTGAAGCCAGAATTCATTTGAAAATAGCATGACACAAAGCTAATTCTCACAATGCACCCAGATATCTGGCACAGAAACTGGCGCCCTCATGTGGTGTCAGATCTTCAAGAAGCACTAAAAAACTACTACTGAAACAGCAAAGATTCAAGAAGAAAACATATAAACAAACCTTTTCAGGGGATGGCATCCAGAATCTGGAATGCCCTATCCCCATAAATTAGACATATTCCCTCTACTGCATCTTTCAAACAAGCATTGGAAATGCAATAGGGCTCGCATTAGGAAAGTTTGAGCTATTGGTCTTATAAATGAATTTTTTTTTTATTTAGGTGTTATTTTTAAAAATAGCTAAATTATTAGCTTTGTCATTTACAATGCCAATAGTTATAACTTTCGCAAATGTGACACCTATAGCATTTGTAATGCAACATGTTTTGTATTTACGTGACTTAGATGTATTGATATTACAAATAACAATGGCTTTTCATTTTTTTTTAAAATAATTAATACTTAAATAATTTATTTATTTTGTAATGGCAATAGCTTAAACGTTTGTAAATAACTTTTGTTAAGATTATGTTCAGTGTTTTTTATTGTGACGAAAATCCAAGAACAGAAGTGAAATATTAACATCTTTCTGTGATTTGTAATAAAGCGTGAAAGCAGTTTGAAACCTTGAAAGAACATATTTGAACCAGTGATGCTGTGGTTGCGTTGAGTGATGCTGTGGTTACGCTGAGTGATGCTGTGGTTACGCTGAGTGGTGTGTGCATCGGTGGAGCTTAGTGGGTGCATTGGTGGAGCTGTGTGGTGGGTGCATTGGTAGAGCTGTGCACGCGCTTTTTCACGGGCACAGCATCAAATCGCCCGTTTAGTTAAGCTCTGGATAAGCCTCAATATGTCTCGACATCTGCAATGCTTGCGCATTGGCAGAGGTCGAGCCCTAAAAAGAAGTAAAGTCGCTTCTCATGGCTAAATACACCCGAGCCTGGATTACTGATAAGTTATGACCCAACGTATCTTCGATATGGAACTTTAGAATGACTACTGTCCATCCAGATATCCTAGATAGTGTAACTACATGATGCTTGTTATTTTAGGATAGTTGTGTTATGTACCATATAACTATGTACCTACGAGATTATGTCTATGCCATCTTTGACTTGCATTGAACCCAATGTCATTTAAAAGGACTAGGTAACCAAGACACTTGCCCCGGAAAGTGCTCCGATACCTGCGAGAGTCTTGTTCTCGCTGTATAAAACTCTCAAAATAAATAAATCGCATCCGATCTCCATATACCAGCAGTCTAACAGTAATTAGTTTCATTATTGTGATGAAAGTGACTGAGTCGTACCCCTTGCTCCATTACCCAACACGGTTGTGTTGTCTTCTTGCAGAACTTAAGTGAGAAACAGGCTCCGATTTGTGTTGAGGGAGATGGTTTAATGTCTCTGGTGCAAATGGGACGAATGAGCAATCTCCAGTATTGCAGATGGGGGAAATTAGGGCGGAGGCGTCTGGTGGGTTGGTAAAAGTGGACAATGCTGTTAAGCTATTCTGATCTTCAAAAGCTTAGCGCTACCAAACTGTTGCCAGACTGGCTAACTTTTTGCCCTAGGCCACATAAAATATTCGGCAAACGTATAATCCAACACCCTTTTTGAACCATCCGTGAAATATTTGGAAACACGCATGCACATGGGGCAGGCATACAGTAGGTTACAATGATGATGCACCGAAAATTATACTGGAAAAATTAGTTTCTGCATGTAGCAGGTCAGAAATTGAGAACATGTTACGAGAAACCCAAAGGAATCCCAGTTTTGAAAGAGCTAAAGACTGGAAGCTTTCCACCTTTACAGAGCCCATGTTGGCGTATATAGAGATGGAAGTAAATATTAAATACATACTTCGCTGCATGCCAGACAGTTTTGTTATAAAGGCAATAAAATGTCCTGGCAGAGTTATACTTGTTTTCGCCTGACGTGCAAGAGTAAACAAGCATTGGCATAGCCAATAGGTCGCGCCTTTTGGACCATATAAGTTTAGTTATCCAGCACAATATTCTTGGTGCGACAACATCAACTGTTGCATGGCTAACCACTTATACGGTCCCAAAGGCGAGACCTATTGTCTATGCCAATGCTGGTTATTACTTATTGCGGTTGGTCACTGCTATTTTGGGGCAGATTTTCCTGAAGTGTTTGCGTTCCTCAAAGCACAGCTGAGTGAGCATTGTTACATGGATTGCCGTAAAATCAAGCAGAGTCTCATTTATTCAACAGTTAAAATTAGAGTGCGGAGTGCGGAAGGGGGTGGTGGGGGGGGAAGGCCGACTAAAGTACAGCTTACAAACAAAAGTGCATCTAAGCAAAATATCATTTTTAAAAGGCTAAAGGGTTGTACACAGGAATAAGCAATCCTTGAAAAGCACTATAGACATTAAAGTCAGGGCTGGGGAAGGTATCACGTGTGACATTGCCCGGTACTGAGTACCTGCACATCTTTCATTTTAAATGAGTACCTGCACTTTTTAGCACTGCTACAATACATCGAATGTGAGAGAGGCAGCACTACTCAGGAGGCAGCAGGTACTCTAAATAGTGAGTATCTGCACTTCTATAATGCCAAGTTCCACTGAACAGCAGTTTCTCTAAACCAGGTTCTTCTTTGCATTCTGGCATTTGTAGTACTGCTATTAAAATAGTATCAACAGGACTACAAATACCAGAATAACCTGCGGCGAAAGACATGCTTACCTGTCGAACTGTGAAACTAAAGAGCACTCCTGAACCCCACGTGGGACGAAACACATTCCTTTGTAGCACGTGGTTGGGACTATGAAACCTGGGTGCAGACTCCGACTGCACTAGTTTGTGAGAGTAGTAAAACATTGCAAGAAAAACAATGTACAGCGCCTTCCGTGGTCCACCCTGTGGTTTGAAATGATTCGGAATGTCGCAGATTGGCCCCCAGGTGGATGAAACGTGTGTGACTTCATCGGTAATGGTAGAGGGGTGGGCCTCCATTATAAGCCCCGGGGGGAGATGGGGCAATGTGTTTCTGGCAGAGAGAGCCGCTGCTTCAGGTGAGGTGTATGGCTGCACTTGAGTTGCCATTGTGGGAGCTCAGGAACTTAGGTTAGCATTTCATTTTCAATCCTTTTTAGGTTTCGACCTGGCGAGGGCACGCAGTGCCCCTCCCAGATCGAAAACTTTTGTCAACAGTATGGATGTTCGGAGCGCCTCTGTTTCCCATTGGCTAGCTCCATAAATGGACGCTAGCCATTGGGAGACAGAGGCTGTCAATCACGCTTTCCCGTGAAAACGCGATTCGGGGGAGTTTCTGGGTCTTTTTTAAGCCCCGCCCCTTGATGCTGTGTGTCCCGGGCCGCGCTGTGATTGGCTGCCGGCCCGGGACACCCCTGTGACGTCATTCCCCGGGCCGCGCTGTGATTGGCTGCCGGCCCGGGACCCGACTTGTTTTTATGGCATTCCCTAATTGAGTAACACATGGATTTGGCAAAAAACAGAACTCTCAGATTGTTCAACGTTAAGCATGATTACTGAATCCAGTGCTGGATTTAATATTTGCATTACGTGCTTTAAGGTTTGTTTTTTTCTACTATGTTAATGGAAAAGATGCACTACAAATTCCGAATACAACGTGAATCATGTGTGCATCCGCTACTCCCGTGTGGCTTGGCAGGATGTGAGGTGTTGCAACAGCTGCATTTATTCACCCCGGAGGCTGCACCGCCTCTGCTCAAGCTCCTGCAAGAGGAACGTAGTCCAAAGTCGGTCGGAGAAGAGGGCGGCGCCACCTCCCTTCCAGCCTAGGCTGGGCCAGAGGCAAGAACCGATGCTGGGAGGCGCGGCCTGGCTGCACTATCAGTCCTCGGCTTCCGCGTTCTACTGCTGCCGGGGAAGCGCGGGCAGAGATGGCAGCGACAGTTTGGTGCTGCGGCCCGAGGGCTCCTCTCCTGGGGCATCTGCGGGGCTTCCTCAGGTCTGACCCGGCATATGATTAACTGCAGAAGCGTGGGGAAGCATGTGGCTATATTGGGGCGAAGCAGAGTGGAGGGGGCAGATACAGGCTGTGAAGATAGCTACGGGCGTGGGGCTGGTAGGTGATGGGAGTTTTAATACCGCAGAAAATGGGCTGTGGAGGAAAGGAGCAGTAAAGAGTAATGTGGGTCTTCCTCCATGCATGTTTGAAACCCTTTGCAAATCCTGGCTTTATAATCGGCCACCCTTTGCATTCTGGTATTTGTAGTCTAGGTTGTAACCAGTTAAGTGTGTGTTCCTAGTTTTTGTTGTTGCTTGTAGTCAGAATTCCTTCACCCGAAGACACGTTGTTTGGGTTTACTGAAACTGTGTGGTTGGATTCGTATTTTGTGGGCTGAAATGTAGGATTCCTAGGTTATCTGTTGAAATCAAGATCGGGTTATAGCTAGTCCGATTAACCCAGAGGCCAGGAACTATTAATGTGTCTGACAGGGGAAATCTGAAATCACACCGGTTTTAAACCGCACAGAGAACTGGACTAATGTGGACACCAGCGAGACCAGTGTGCGAGCGATAATCCGATCACTTTATGCAGTCCAGGGTAAATAGATGAGGCCAACAGACTTTGCTTTGATTCATGTTCAATAGGGACCTGCCTCTCAGTGCAGCAGGTTATGTGGCACTTGGGCCCACTGCACCCCATATATGGATGTGTTTTATTACTCAATTTGTGGCTAAATTAGAGGCCAGGGCCCCCCTGCTGCCACTGATGTCGAAGGGCAGGCCAAGGCATCATGTCAGTGTTTAAATGAGCATAAGGACCATTGATGACGACCTGCTCCCCGGAAGCCAGCCATAAACCGGCTCACCGCAACCACTATCGACCCAAGAAGACCGTGCAAGCAAACAGGGGTTCCTAATTGTTTCCTCAATGGCTGCCCAGATGACCTCAGCATGGGTTGTACTGTGCTGACTGCGCAGGTTGTGGACACAAAAACATCACAGCATGAAAGGATCTCCCTATCGATACAGTGCCATGAGAACCTGTGTAGACTGACGTAAAGCTTTTTTTATCCTAATTATTTCTTTATTTCTCGCTTGTTGAGTTCGAAGTAAAACCTTTTTATATATATTTTTTTTATAAACCTCAATTGTGTCAAGCATTTTTTCACGTTGCTTTTTCGCTTTCCTGTGGTTCCCTTTCAGCGTGTTGTCCGCTCCTCCTTTTATCAGACTCTGTTCGATGGTTACCTCATTGAACAATAAGGCAACAATGACATCAAAGTGATGTCACTCGGCCAGATCAGACGGGTAGCGTCGAAGTCTGTCACAATATTGTGGCTTGATGATTTTTGGGACGTGGCAGCGGCCATCGGGGGAGGCCGTGTCTCTTCCCTATTAGGATAAGTACATAGGTGGCGGCTCTGGTATCTTCATATTCTCCTTCCCTCATCCAAATAAATGAAATTCCCCAACCAGAGTTGGCTGTTTTAATTGTTCTCGATTTGGACATCTTTACCGCTCATAAGAATCGCCCCCTCAGAGTCGGCCGTTTATGGTAATTTGTCACCGTCTTGCACTTGCTGTCGTCGACAAGTCCTGCTCGGTTTGCCGATGTTGTTGGCTGTGTTGTTGTGTTAGATGTATAGTGTGGGCGTTTGTTAGTATTTTATTGAAAGATGAGGGGTTGTAGTGTGGTACTATGATACATTGCTTTCCCCCCTTCAGGATTGAATTGCTGTTTTGTTATAATCGGGCCACTGTAATTATGCAGCAGGATAAAACCAATTATGTAGCATTGTTGACTAAATTATGCTACAACAAGAGGCTAATTGCGATTTATTTACTTATTTATTTAAAGTTTTATAGAGCGCAAACTTGACCCGTGAGGGTATCAGAGCGCTTTACAGGTTGAAGGACTAATACAGAGAGAATAGCAATAAGTCATGGGGGTAAATAGCGATGAGTGTCCTATGGTAGGCAGGGAGTCAAAGGGGTATGTACAAGGAAGGAGGGGGTGAAAAGGTACAAGGAGCATTTTACAGAATAAATAATTATACGTTAGGGAGGAGAGTGCAGGGGTGCTTTACGTTAACACAGTGATCAATGATCATACATACATCATCATACAATAGAACAGGGTATCGCAAAGGTGATAAGTCTCTCGGTGCTAGTGGCACGGGTTAGTCAAGGAATTTAGCCATGAGGAAGGATTTAGCCTCTTAAGCGATGTTTAGGGTGAGGCGTTTTCACATTAAATGAATTAACATGAACACATTTATTTACTTTAAAAGCATTTAACTAGGCAGGGCACTGTTGTGGTAGCATGGCGACACTGACCTTTTAATCCATGGTCATTTCCCCAGTCGGCAGGAGCCCTTGGAGATTGGTTTGGAAATTAAAAGTTCCAATCCTCCGCTTTCCTTTTAAAAATCATTTTTTTCAGGTGTGTCGGCACCTTATTTCATGAAAAGCAAATCAAACTGCCTTTCCAGAGAAGTGGAACTTTTGAAAGAAAATGTGAAGTCTTCCTTAACTAAAATGTTGCAATATTTCCGTTTTAATGTCTGGTCAGTTTCCATAGGTTAAACAAGTGTTTGCAATGCAATAGGTCTCACATTTATGGGAGTTTAAGCCATTGACATTGTAAATGACAATGCCCCTTATTTATGTTTTCAAAACAAATACGTAAATAAAAGGCATTCTCACAAATGCGAAACCTATTGCATTGTAAATGCTTGTTTTTGTTTGATATCGTTCTAATTGACACATTGGTGATGCATTACATTGACCTGTGTTTTATTTAACTGGTAGATCTGCAGTTTTAAGGGCATGTGATATAGTGAGTGCTCCTTTCCACCTTTGTTCGCGCACTTGACTTGCACGGTATGACAGGAGGGTGCCCCGTTCCGCGTGACATCAGGACAAGCCGGGTGAGAGCCCGCAGAGACTAAAATAAACATTCAGACCACGCTAACGATTTAAAAAATAAATTTTTTTTTAAAATACACAGATAAAAAAAATTAAAAATACACAGATGGCCCCTGCACAGCGCTCCATAAACATTGCAACTCCAGCGCACAGAGAATACTTACAAACACAGCCTGAAAGAGGGGGGTTAGACACTGCGAGTGAGATAAGCGCGCACATGTTAATTAAAACCACATGGCTCCTGAGATCAAAACGCTCTGGGAGTCAACTTTTCCGAAGAAGCTAGGACCTCCACAGGCCTTTGGCCAATTGCGTACTAAAGCCAGACTCGTGTAAGCACCACAGGCACAAGCTTGCACACAAGCTGAAGTGATTACAAGAGATCGATTTCCTATTCAGCGCATGCGCACTGCCATAGGCTCGACCTAAATAAAAAACTGCAGGATAAAGACGTATTGTATGCTTAAAGACCAGCCATTTGTTGGCTTCGTCACCCATGTGCTTGCTTCTTAACCCAGGATTTTCTTTGTTCCAGCTGGTCAATCTTGTTTTAGTCCCTCCCCTCGAATATTGCCTCTTTCCCATCTCAGATTAGCTTGGTTCACTACTTCCAACGCTCAATTTGTTTTAAATATTATTTTGATTAAACAAATTCTCAGCAATGAGTCATAGGTACACAGAAACATCCGGTTGAGAGTCCCGAGTCCATGGCATGTTATTAACAGTTTAAAAGATTATTCATATCCTCCCTACAACACCTCAAACTATTATGATATTTTTCAAATCTCTCTATATTCCGCCCACTCCGATGCTCAATTTTAGGGAACTTTTTCATTTCAGCTAAGCAATCCACTAGAGTGTATGGATTTCCCAGCTCCCCCTGCACCACTCTGTTGCTTTGCTCTTGTCCATGTGATTTCATTACAAGACCAGAGGCTACCATTATGCAAATACTTTTCTTTGCTGCCCAAAAATGCAGCCCTTTAAAGAATACTATTACATCACAATAAATAGAACTGTAACACAACAACTAGGATGAGCAGGCTCCTATCTTCCTCTTTTGTTCGCTGCTCTGACACAGAGAAGTACTACTTTTTTAGCATACCATCTTGACTTATTTATAGGTAATTTTGGTATGTTTTGATTTTTACTATATTACTGAATAACTAATGTTTACTTGTTTATTCAACTATTAAATTTGTTGTTAATATTCCTTTTTGCCTATTGTTACAATTGTTTTCTTAACATTAGACATTGTCTTATTGATACAACTGTATTCTTAGATTAGACATTTCCCAGTCCAATTTACGGTCGGGATTAGACTTCTCGTTTCCGTTTTCCCCCTCGGTCAGTAATTGATGGTAAGTATTTGACTACGGAGTTATGTATAATCTTATACCTGAACGCTCTCTTTATACCACAATGACTAAATGTTTTAGAAGCGCTTCGTTTAAAAAAAAAAAAAAAGGGGGGGGAGATTTAACAAACAAGAAACGCCGATATATACTTTTGATCCCCGACGTCTCCTGGCAACGCAGAAACGCGCGTACTTGCCTTACGTCGGACCTGCGCTCATGCCCATTATGCTTCGCTGAAAGCCTCGCGCGTCTCCTAGCAACTGGCTGGGAGACGCGGTGGCTCAGAACGGCCTCGCGTTTCAATACGCGACGGAGATTTGATGCAATACGCTCCTGATCTCCATGGTTACAGCCTTCTTACGAAACTGTAACAGAGACGAGCTCTTTCGAAGCAATCTAGATTTCAAACTAAACTGAATATAATAATATTAATATCTCTAGAGGATTTTAACTGATCAAGCCTGCCACCTACTGGTCTTTGCCAAAATCGACAGGAGGAGTTTTCTTCCTTTTAGATAAGTGAAGAATTCGATCTTTAAAATCGTTTCAAGGGTACTTTCTATATTTAACCCTTGAGAAGTTTATCTACAAGTACATTTTATTTTTTATTCACCTATATTGTCATGGAAGACAACATCAATAATGCAAACGCTTCCCTTAACCGCATCCGTGCGGCGTGAATTCCCCACCCATGCTGACTCCGCCTTGCGCGGGCGGAGTCATGACGGAACGATTCCGTCATCAGCACAGCTCAGCCGATGCTGATGACGGAACCGTTTTGTCATCAGCATCGAAGGGGTTAAGGAACCTTTGCCTGACAAGGACATACACAACAGCTTCAGCACTCAACCGACGCACGCCACGACCGAACCACCGCCCCCCACCACCACCCTCCGCGCCTGGACTCCGATCAGCACCGAAGACACCGTCCGCATGATGAACTCCATCCACTCCGGATCTCCAACCGACCCCTGCCCTCACCACGTCTTCAACAAAGCCGACGCTGTCATCGCACCCCACCTGCGGGACATCATCAACACCTCCTTCGACACCGCCACCTTCCCGGAGAGCTGGAAGCACGCCGAACTCAGCGCTCTACTAAAGAAGCCAACAGCGGACCCCACCGAACTCAAGAATTACCGCCCCATCTCGCTCCTCCCGTTTCCAGCCAAAGTCATCGAGAAGACCGTCAACAAACAGCTGGCCGCCTTCCTCGAGACGAATGGATCCCTCGACCCCTCACAGTCTGGCTTCCGAGCCAACCACAGCACCGAGACCGCCCTCATCGCTGCCACCAATGACATCCGAGCCCTGATGGACAACGGAGAAACAGCGGCCCTCATCCTCCTAGACCTCTCCGCGGCATTCGACACTGTCTGCCACCGCACCCTAGTGCAGCGCCTCAGCAACGTCGGAATCCAGGAGAAGGCACTAGAATGGATCATCTCCTTCCTCGACGGAAGAACACAGAGAGTCCGTCTACCACCGTACAAGTCAGAGGCCACCGAAGTCATCTGCGGCGTCCCTCAAGGATCCTCGCTGAGCCCCACCCTCTTCAACGTCTACATGAGCCCCCTCGCGGCCATCGCACGCCAACACAACCTCAACATCATCTCCTACGCTGACGACACCCAGCTGATCCTCTCCCTGACCAACGACCCCGCCACCGCCAGAGCCAACCTTCACGAAGGGATGAAAGACGTAACCGAGTGGATGACGACCAGCCGCCTGAAACTGAACTCAGACAAGACGGAAGTCCTCATCCTGGGCTCCTCGCCCTCCGCCTGGGACGACTCCTGGTGGCCCCCCGCCCTGGGCACCGCACCCAAACCGACAGACCACGCACGCAACCTGGGCTTCATCCTGGACTCCTCCCTCTCCATGACCAGACAAGTCAACGCCGTCTCCTCGTCGTGCTTCAACATCCTACGCATGCTACGGAAGATCTTCCAGTGGATCCCCACCGAGACCAGGAAGACGGTCACCCAGGCCCTCGTCACCAGTCGACTGGACTACGGCAACGCCCTCTACGCCGGAACCACCGCCAAGCTCCAGAAGAGACTCCAGCGGATCCAGAACACCTCAGCCAGACTCATCCTCGACATCCCACGACACAGCCACATCTCCGGACATCTGAGAGACCTGTATTGGCTCCCCGTCAACAAAAGAATCACCTTCCGTCTACTCACCCACGCACACAAAGCCCTACACGATCAAGGCCCGAGCTACCTCAACAACCGCATCAACTTCTACGTTCCCAAACGCCACCTCCGATCAGCCAGTCACGCCCTCGCCGCCGTCCCCCGCATCCGAAGAGCGACTACAGGAGGAAGGTCCTTCTCCTACCTGGCCGCCAAGACCTGGAACTCCCTCCTGACCGACCTGCGCCTGACCCTAGACCACCTCTCCTTCAGGAAGAAGCTCAAGACCTGGCTGTTCGAGCAGTAGCAGCACTCCCCCCCCCCTCCCCCCCCAGCGGCTTGAGACCCTCCGGGTAAGTAGTGCGCTCTATAAATGTCTCTGATTGATTGATTGACAACATTAAAAACCTCCTTAGAGAGGAATTTAGATCTTCAATTAGAGAAGCTGTTGACGCTGCTCTTGCAAAAAGAAAGAGTTTCACCTACGGAGGAGAATTATTTCTCACTCTCAGATGGGGAATCTCCTTCAACATCCGCAGGGCAGAAAAAAGGAAAGGTACTACAAAATAAAAATTATTCTATTGAATCATGCCACAACGCATGTGAGATTGGTGGCCCTCGCGCCACAAGAGTCCTTGGTGCTCCTTGCAGCACAATAGATCGACCTCAATTACTTGAGGCAGGGAGAAGAGGTGTCCCTAGCGGCACAATAGAAGGCGGTACCCTCTACGGGACAAATGATTTTAACGACTATTTGGAAAGTCAACCAACAGACTATGATGACTTTGACTAATTTATTTTTGATCCTCAAGACTCTTTTGAACATATTGACGAGGATTTAGAACAACCTTCTACTTCCACCTCAGTCAAAGACCCATTTGGTGGGGAAATGTTTAATCCCACTACAATCCGTCATCCTCGTAGCACTAAATGGTTGTCTATGGATCATGTTGGCAAATATCTATCACAATGGGTAAGAAAACCCCTTGATATCAATACCCGTAATCTTTTAAGGAATGAATGCCCTCGTCCCTCTTCGGAGGACAAGATTTGTAATACACCTAACCTCGATCCTGACCTAATCACCTTCTTGTTCAAATCTGGAAGGGATCCTAGAAAAGGAATCGAAAGATGCCTTAAACAAGCTCAGGATAAACTGCTTGATGTAATGGGACCACTTTCTAAAATTCTGCATATGACTGAAGAAGCTAAGGCTAATAACTCACCTATAGACATCGAAGTACTTCGAGGATGGTCACAACGCGCTGTTTGCCTTATCGGCAATGCTAACGCGAATCTAATTACCGAACGTAGAAAGGCTGTACTCTTGAGGATGAACCCGAAACTAGCTGATCTCTCAGCTAGTGAAGATATGTCCACACCAAAGGGCTCTTATTTGGAGAAAACTTTGTTAAAAACTCGGGAAGTATGTCTCCACCTTCAACGCCTTTAGTAGAGCACAATCAAATATGCGTAGAGTCTTTGGCACTCGATCACTTTTTGGAAGGGCTGACAGAAGGGGACAATCTGTCAGCCGCACCTCATCCCGGTCCCAGTTTTATCAAGACAACAGAGGCTATCGTCCCTATAGAGGTTTTCGTGGAAACTCAAACTTCTATCCCCAAAGAGGAAGGGGCCCGAGATCCCATGGTGGCAGACCTCGATCATCCAATCAAGCAAACTACGGTAAGGATAACTCCTTCTATCCCCTTAAAGGTGGCAGGAAGATTGAGACAATTCGAAAAGAATTGGCTTAGAGTTACCCAGGACCCATGGGTTTTGGAAACTGTTGTGGGATTCAAAATAGAATTTTGGGAAGAACCCTTTCAGGAAAGAGCTCCCAGAGAACTCATTTTAGACAAGGAAAATTCGAAATTAATAGAGACAGATCTCCCAAATGTTAGAGAAAGGGGCTATTATAAAAATTCCACTTTCAGAGTTAACGAAAAGCTTTCTGAGTTCCATCTTTCTAGTCAAAAAGAAAGACAAAGGTTGGCGACCTGTTATTGTTCAAATTTTTTTAATTTATTTTCTAATCTACAGACATTTCAAGATGGAGGGTATCCATCTTTTGAGGGACATTCTTCAGACCAAAGACTGGCTAGTGAAATTGGATCTGAAAGATGCCTATTTCACCATTCCCATGCACGAGGACTGTCGCAAATATCTCCGATTTACTTGGAAAGGAACTCTCTATCAGTTCCAATGTCTCCCCTTCGGTCTATCTTCATCCCCTTGGTGCTTCACCAAGGTTCTTCGTCCAGTGGTCAGCTACCTAAGGGAAAGGGGGATTCGTCTTATAATTTATTTAGACTATATCCTCATCATGTCTCAGGACAAAACAGAAATTTTGGAACACTTAGATATCACTATGAACCTCCTTCGAGACTTGGGTTTTATAATAAATTTGGAGAAATCTATTTTAACCCCAACTCAAGAAATAGAATTCTTGGGTATTCTATCCAACCTGATCCTTCCTCACCAAAAGGTTGTCAAGATCAGGAAACACGTCTCCTACGTCCTTTCAAAAGATACTATCCGTCTGAAAGACCTAGCCAGGGTTTTGGGTCTCCTTTCATCTTCTATTCAAGCAATCTCTCCGGGCCCACTTCATTAAAGGGGCTTGCAGAGATTAAAAGCTCAAGGCCTGAGGAAAGGTCTCTGGTACGAAGATTCCCTTCCCCTTTCAGAAGACGCTCGAGAAGACCTGCATTGGTGGTTAAACAACCTCCAAGCTTGGAATGGAAAAGCTATATTTGGAAATGTATCAGATTTTATCCTAGAATCAGATGCGAGCAACCGTGGTTGGGGTGCTCGTCTGAACGACCTAGAAACCGGTGGGAGATGGTCCTTTTCAGAACAATCCCTCCACAAACTCTTTAGAAATGTTGGCAGCCTTAAATGCCCTTATGAGTTTCAAAGAAGTTCTGAAGAACTCCAACACTTTTATCTGTTTGGACAATTTTTCAGCAGTCTCTTACATAAATCGTTTAGGTGGCGCGAAATCCAGAAGTCTCTCGGTTATCGCAAAGAAAATATGGTATTTGTTGGGAACACAAAATCACCCTCAGAGCAGACTACATTCCCAGTTCGTTGAATCTGAGAGCAGACTGGAATTCACGTTTTCTTCACGATTCCAGCGATTGGATGCTGAATCCCAGATTTTTTCATCAAATTCGAGAAGTTTGGGGCCCAATCCTGTTAGATTTATTTGCCAGCCGATTGACGAACCAAGTTCAGAAATGACCAGACCCAAACGCGTCGGGAGTAGATGCCTTTCTCCAATAATGGGAAGGGATGAAGGGCTGCTACGCCTTCCCTCCCTTCTCAATTATTCAGAGATTGTTGTGGAAAGTGAGACTCGAATCATGCAACATAATTCTGGTGACTCCTTTTTGGAAATCCCAAGTTTGGTTCCCCGGTGTAATGGAATTAGCGGTAGACTTCCCTTGGTTAATCCCTTCTTGTCCGGGTCTACTACAAGGCCCAGACGGAGAAGAACATCCTTTAGTCTTGGAGGGGAAAATGAACCTTCTTGTTTGGAGGATATCAGGGATTCAGGGAGATATTCTGAACTTTCGGGAGAAGCTAAAAGCTTACTGGAAGAATCATGGGCCCCTGGGACCAGAAAGAGATACAGAGGAATATGGGACAAATGGTCTGGTTGGTGCCTTGAAAGGGATTTGGATCCCGTTCAATGTCCTTTAAAATAGGTAGCTAATTACCTCGCTCATCTTTTTGAGTCAGGTCTTTCTTTTAGAACCATCAACTGTTACAGGTCAGCTATCTCTTCAGGTCATTGTTTGATTAACAACCTTGCTATCGGAAGTAATCCACTAATCAAAAGGGTCATGAAGGGTATTAGACTTAGGAGACCTAGAGCTCGCTATGAATCTCTTTGGGATGTTAATCTTATTTTTAACCTTTTCACGTCCTGGCCTGTTAATCAGTTACTTTCCCTTAAAATAATTTCAATGAAATTAGCAACCCAATTGCGTTTGATATCCTTCAGGAGGGTGTCTGATATTAAAGCTCTTGATCTTTCCTACAGATTTTATTCTTCTGAAGGTGTTCATTTCGATATTTGGAAAAGAACGAAAACGATGTGAGAATCTATCTTTTATCCCTTCTTTCATGAATGTGAAAAATTGTGTTAATTGCATGAAGTGTTATGAAAATAAGATTTCAATTTATAGACCTCCTGGATGTGATCAACTTCTTTTATCCTTTGTTAGACCTTTTAGGCCAGTGTCATCAGCAACTTTAGCGAGATGGATACGCATGATTATGCATGAAGCAGGTGTAGATCTGTCTAGGTTTGGTGCTCACTCTTCTAGAGGTGCAATGGCTAGCAAAGTCTTTTGGGCTGGAGGTTCTCTGCCCGAAATACTTAAAGCTGCAGATTGGTCTAATGCAAGTACCTTCTCGAAGTTCTACTTGAGACCGATAGAACATGTTAGCGGTGCAGCTCTGCATGGCTTTAAACATGCATAATGGTAGCCTCCGGTCTTGTGATGAAATGTCGATTCTCCAATTAACATGGAGAGCATCTTGATTTCATTAAAGACATACAGAGGCTAACACTATCCCACCCTCCTCTCCCCGAGAGGTTTGGGTTGTTTGATGTCAAATTCTCTTATTATATCTGAAAATGTGATTATTGTCTCTTGCCTATTTCACTATATATTTTTTGTTCCTTCTCAGATAACAATCTTAAGGAATAATTGTTTCGATGAAATCTCTTCACTGTACTCCTGTGTCATCGCAGCCCACGAGGAAGATAGGAGCCTGCTCATCCTAGTTATGTGTTAAAGTTCTATTTATTGTGATGTAATAGTATTCTTTAAAGGGCTGCATGTTTGGGCAGCAAATAAAAGTATTTGCATAATGTTAGCCTCCGTATGTCTTTAATGAAATCAAGATTCTCTCTTCATGTTAATTGGAGAATCGACATTCTCCGCGGTCACTCCCACGCTCAGTGTTGCGCTCTCTCTCGTGCAAAAACAAGAACAAGGGTCACCCTACTCACTAGGAACCAGGGTATGTCATGTGTAACAAACAGTTCAAGCCGAAAGTTAGGCTAATCTATAATAATCAAATGCACAATCGCAATCACAACAATCATTGGCATAGCCAATAGGTCTCGCCTTTGGGAACTTCGTTTTTAGTTATCCTGCACAATATCCTTAGTGCAACAACATCACGTGTTGCTTGGCTAAAGACTTATAAGGTCCCAAAAGGTGAGACCTATTGGCTATGCCAATGCTTGTTGCATTTGTCAGTCCGTGCAAATTTAGGCATATGGGTATTTACTGAATGCAGTTACTAACTTATCCCCCTCTCCCCTCACACACACACACACCCATCTCGGACCCTCTTGTAATCCAAGTAGCTAAGAACGTGGACTCGTTTTTATAAAAAGCAGCTTTTAAAGCCAATTTAAGTCTGAACAAACACAGGTCACATGCGCCAATGAAATGGAAATATTTATTAGGTGACTGGGCATGTTTACTTTTGCCCTAAATAAGCCAGCGCTCTAGTACCGCCTGAGGGCTGTCCCCTGTTGCCAAGGTCCCTGAAAGAGGCTTCATTTGAAGCATCACGGTGCTGGGGAAAGAGCCAAAGAGTTGTGCAGCATGCGGAGGTTCACACACAGCGGCTGTGCTTGACTGACCCCGAAACACACACGAGGGAGACAAAAGATGAGGCACTTCTTACCTGTTGTCTGGCGAGGTTAATGCACGCGACAAACCAGCCTTTAAGAATTCAACGGGATAAATGCTGTAAAGAAGTGGCCATTTTCAACATCCGATATTGTAGCTCAGGAGGTTAGGTACCCACCCCTGAGATCAGAGCGTGGTTTTCAAGCTAATGGCAGCCTAAACGCATCCTTTCATTCTACTGATTCCCGACAAGCAAGCGTCAATTTCCCTTGTATGCTAATATTTTATACACACATACATGGGTTCTAAGAAAAGAGCATTGGGTGAAACTACATTACTGATAATTGTTGGCTTGTCCCCAATGTAGCTCCCAGGAGCGGACATAGAAATCCAGAAAAGGTGCATGCGCGTGCATTGTCAGGAAAAGTCTATCACATAGATTCATCATCGGCATGTTTTGCGAGCCTGTAATAGCGATTATTATGGAATCGTTATTACAGACTCGCAAAACGGGATTCATGTAGAAATCGCAATATTTATTGCGATGTCTACAGCTTCCTTATTTGCGATTAGCTAATTGCTAATCGCAAATAAGGAATAACTCCCCATTCATTCCTATGGGCCTAAAGGCCCATAGGAATGAATGGGAAGACATATCAATGTGCGAATCGCATGTTGAGTTTGCGATTTCAAGGGTGCAGGGGTGTCCAAAGGACACCCTGTTGCACCCCTGAAATGATATTGGATGCTGGTGTTACGCACACACGTCCCAAGGAAATGTGTGTGTGCAACATACAACTTAGAAAAATGCACTTAAGTGCATTTTTCTAAGTTGTATGTTACACACACACATTTCCTTGGGACATGTGTGTGCGTAAACATACAACTTAGAAAAATGCACTTAAGTGCATTTTTCTAAGTTTGCTATTTTTGACTTTGCGGTAAATAGCGGCCCAAAATAGCGAATTCGCAATTTTTAAATGTTTCATAATTGCATTTAAGGAATCTCAAATAGAATTTCCTTAAATGCAACCCCTTGCAAATTTGCGAATTCTATAATAGCAATTTTTGCATTTGGGATGATGAATCCCAAATGCAAAAATTGCGCTCGCAAAGGGTCAGATTCTCAGAATCTGGCCCTTTGCGAGCCGAATTTCCGTTGATGAATCTGGCTGTATGTCCCATCACAACTAAAGAAAGACAAGCAAGTCTTACTGGTACCCAAATGACTGGCATTCCTCTTACTGACCTCAGAAGGATGGAAGGCTGAGTTGACCTTACTAGTATTGAGTTAACCTTACTAGTATTTCAAGATGCGAGCTGCAGCCCGTGTCCGTAAGGAAGTGTGTCTTGCTGTAGCGGCCAGCATGTCTCGCCCGTTCCAGGGTGAACCCCTCCTCGAGGTGCTAAGGAGCTGACCCCGGCTGTGACCCGGTGGGCTGGTAGAGGCTGCAGTGTTTGTATGTCTGCTTCCCAAAAACATAACAGCCAACGCGTCTGCATCAGCGTGATCCCGGTGGTATAGTGATATTGAGCTAATTAATCATCAAGCGCTTTATTCTTACTGACCCAGATCCCTTACCAACCCAAAAATAAAAAAGTGGTTATAATTAGAAACGGACTGCAAACCAGTACTTAGCGCTACGTAAAAACATTTACCTGACTGCGCTCTGTAGACTGCTGGGCAGCGCCTAAGTTCACAACAACACTTATTTGGGTTGTAAAACGCAAAGCCCACGAACCAAGAATTTCAGGGTTTTTTCTTTTGCATCTATAATTTAATTTACTTTAAAAGTAGCTGCGCCCACAGCTTCAGGGCTGGGGTGAGAACATTTTGAGCTTCGCAGCATAGGCTAAACCAACAGAACTATCTCACAGGTTACGACGAGAAAGACTTTAATAAAGTCCCAAGTGCAGTGACACACATTGACTCCAGCTGTGCGGCGACCGCGGTTATCTGAGAGCTGAGAAACACAAAGACGACAATGATGTTACAGTAATAAAACTGTGAAATGAGGGAGGAGAAGATTATGGACAGAGAAAGTATGAGTAGCTTGGAAACAGTGATAGCAAAACTAAAAAGAGACGAGCTATGCAAAAACACAGCCAAAAGGAAGAACGAGTAACATTAAGTAACTGAGTTTAACACATTGTTATGTGAGAGTTTGGAAGTGCTCTAAAATGGTGACGGTAATGTTTTTACTGCATCAATATGTTCCCAGGTATATGCAGTGGGCGGGACACATACATCCGTTTGAAACGGGACCCTTTTCAGCTTCTGTCGACTGTTTGCCTACGTCACCATTTCAGAGACCATAATACCTCCTGCGTCATCTGCATGCCTAGCAAACTAGGCCTTATTGCTGCATTTGCATACGTGGACGACACTTCCGGAAAGCAGGGGCTTGTTAAAATCAGTACTTAAAAATGGAGGACTGTACCTGCGAGAGGCGTGCAGGACACCCCGGCATCTTCCTTGTGGCCACAGTTGTGCTCCCCCCCAGAGCTCTTTGTGCACTGCTCTATCGAGAGCTCATTGCCCGTGCACTGCACCTCGTCCAGCAGCGCTGGAATAGCGCAAAATAGCCTCATTTGAGGGACGCGGGTTATGTTTAATACGCAAGGCATAATACCAAGCATGGTTTACGTTCTACAAGTTTCATTATTTTGGGAAAAACAGGGTTCTGTTTAATGACAGCAATACTGTCATTCACTCGCAGGAGCGATAACTGCGACCAGATGGGCCGCGCTCTCCTGCGAGTGGATCTCCTGGCGTACATGCGTTGCCATTGAAGGCAATGGCAACCCGTGCACGTGCTTGGCTGAAAAGCCTAAGCGCTCGGAATAGGTCGTTTTCCTTTGCAACGCATGCGTTGCGAAGGCTCGACCTAAAAACGGGTTACGGTGATGTCAGAAAGAAAGAGGGCTTTGCAGACTTTATGTTCACATTAATTCTTTTTATCAGATATGTAAAATTCAAATTGATATATACACGGACCAAGAAAAAACAATAGTGCTTGTGTGTCCCCAAGTGAAATGGAACCATAAAACAAACAGTGAAAAGCCATGTAACGTGTACAGCTTTGTTTCCACACTTTTTTAAAAAAAGGCGACCAAACAGTAATGATTCCAGCTTCTGTGTGCAATAGAACTGTTAAACTGGGTTGCTTTCAAATACAGTTAACAGCGTTTCGACCCTTTGACAGTGCAGGGTCTCTTCAGGACCAAGGGATATGGGGACAATCTGATGGCGATTGTTCAGCCTCGTGAGACAGTGAAATAAGTGAGACACTGGTAAAGTGAGAGGGGAACAGGGAATACTCATACGGGGACCCGGTCTGGTGCCCCGCATGAGAGATGAACGGGTGGGCTGACAAATGGTCTTGATCATAGGTTGCTCAATTGTGGTAGATGGCAGAAGTACATGATCCCAACTTAGTGTAGTAGTGATGGAGCAGATTCTTCAGTTTAAGTGAACCGGCCGCGGGGCCAATTGTGCCACAGGGATAGTGAATGAATCTCAATTCGAACTGCTCCGGTCGTCTGCCTGGTCAATGCCATCGAAGATGTTGTACTACGTGGCTAAAAAAAATTTGACAAAGCCATGTCTTCAGGGCAATTGCCTTTGCCACTTCATGTTGCTTTTAGCTTTCCACAAGTGTGTGTTTTCTGACCCCCCACATATGCTGCTTCCATCCCCTCAATACCAGCCAGCCAGCCTCTATGTGGGCACCTGTGCCCCACTCTCCCTTGTGTGTTGCTCTCACCCGTTATCCTTTCCTAAATCTGTACGTTGCTTTTCCCACATGTGCTGTCTTGCAGACATATGGCTCAATGCTCTTTGATTGCTTCAATTGCTACACCTCTAAGAACGTTCTACAAATTAATTTTATAACTAACAAAATGAATATATTCGGAGCATCTTCATTTTAAGGGATCTTGGCACATTGAAACTTGAAAATTAATTGGTGACTTTACAGCACCGAAGCCGGTAGAGCTGAGGCGGATTTAAAGTATGGTTCCTCAGGCAATACACATACGTTAATCATGTTTCAGCCTCTAAATCTAGCAACTGTATTTGCCATTTTGCAATGTTCCCGAAGAAGACAACCCTAATGGTGAATTCCATACCTCAAAAGCTATGTGACAAACCAAAGCTGTGGAAATGTGCAGGAGAAAGGTACAGAGCCTAAGTAAATATTACCCATTTCAGACTTCGGAAAGTAAAAGCTAAACACTACCAATATTAAGAAACATGACATTGTTTTAACAGATTCCTTAACTTGTCCATAACATAGCTTAGCTAGTTAACACACGAGTGGCAGTTGATAATCTGAAAAAATTAAAACGTTGCTGAGGTGGCATTAAAAAGAACGAAAACAGGTTTATTTTGTAACAAAATGATAGAGGTAAACTTATATATGTATGTGGAAGATTAACCTAGAAGGAAAAATGCCAGGTTTCTGGAGAACCATTGCCAAAAAAAATAACTCTGGTATTTCGGCATTGCACTTCAATTGATGTATAGCCATCCAGTAAAAAGACTGCTGCCATTCATGAAAAGCAAGTTAAGACCTTTTTAAGATACATATTAACAATAGATTTCTCAGGTGCTGTGCAGGAGAAACCTAAAAAGGAGCCACCTTCCAAAGTCTATTGAAAGACAACCTGTCTTTCAATGTATAGATTGTTGCTTTGGCTGGCTCATAGCATTAGTTGATAACATATCCAATGTTTTAGCTATTCAGAACTTCTATGGGAGAATTTCAGTACTTTCTGCACTCGCCAGATCTGGCAATAGGAAGCTGGGGCTTGTGGGTCCAGGCTGTGCACCTCCCTTCATTCTCTGGGTGCAGTGATTTGTTTAAACCAACTCTTATCACCATCAAAATCAATTTGTTCAAGAACATGCAACGTACTGCAAATTTGTCAAATCAGCCTGCAATTCACTCCATTCTGTTTGGTGTAACTGGAGCAGGATCAACAAACCGTATTTGGTGTGGGGTTCTTGATATTCCAACTCTACAAAGACTCAAAAGGCAGTGTTATGATCTGAAACAACACCAAGTGAGTTGCACAGATATCTGCTTCTAGGTACTCCAACATGCTGAAATAATGTGAGACCATAAGAGAGGGACGAGGCGTCCCATATTTGCCATATCCACTAGCTGTTGTGGCAAATGTAATCAAATTTAGGTCATAACTAGATTTTCTGAATCGGTTGACAGAAAACAGAGGGTGGCAAGTTGTATGTATTCCAAGCCAGGACTAGTTAACAGCTCTCATCAAGAAGCCATTTTATTAACACATGAGCCGCAGGTTTTTTTTTTTTAAAAGCATTTAATGTATTCCCTTTGTGCCTAGTTATGGCATTCTGTGCCCCGCGGTCGATGTAAAAATATAAACCACCCTCCAGGTTTTTAAAAATGTCCCGGTTTTTGATTTTCAAAATCTTGTCACATTAGGCCATATCTAGAAAATGATCCACGTCTGAAAAGATCAACCCACACGAGATACCAAAGGGAAAGCCGCCTTCTGCCAACAATGCCAGAGCATCACTACTGAGTACATGGTTTTCCGTTAGGTCCTCGCTATACTACTGGACTGGATTGACAAGGCAACCATTAGGTCAGGGTTTCAATTTAAGGTGAATCCTTTGCTTTAATCTTATTGTCTTGAAACGTATTAGGCTCTTCAAAGACCATCTATTTCAGAGCAGCCTTTGATCTTGTCCCTAGGCAGCATTTGTGGCCACTTTTAAGCATCTATGGGGATAGATCATGCACTTTTAGACATACTCCTAAGACTACATGCAAATAGCTTTGCTCAAGTTAGATGAGGGGTGGATGGTGAACTGACTGATCTTATACCTGTAGAGTATGTGGTAAGCCACAAGACACCGTAGAATATGTGGTAAGCCACAAGACACCCCTATATAATCACCCCCGTGATTTTTCAATACTGGCCTCAATGGGGTTGGTGATATTGCAGCGCAGAAACCCCTCATAATGGGCTAGACTGTGATCCACACCAGAACTCCATCACTATAGGCTGGGAGCTGAGGAAATACTGAAACTGAGCAAACCACCTTCCACCGTGGTTTGAGTATGTCAAACCCTGTCTTAATCGCTTAGTCCAAAGTGTTTATTGTAACAATATTTCTTTAATCATTTCTGGTTCAAAGGCCATAATATAATAAAACATGTCTTTTGGAACAGTAACACCATCGCATATCATTGTAAGGCCAAATCCAGGGGGTTGGTGGATGTCTTTTTGTGGAGGAAAGACACAGTCAGGACTCCAATAGAGTATTGCACTACAAAACATTCTTCATTCCTCTGTCTTGTGCATTCTCCTCTTTGATGCAACGCAATGTTTATAAAATTTCACTTCTCACCATTCTCCAAAGTGACTGTACTTTCCTACATCATTAATGTGAAAGGGGCATTTAAATTTAGAGATCCCTTTCAATTCTCCTAGATCTCACTTTGACCCAGTCACCCGTGTTAAAGTCATGTTGAAGAAAAGACAAGTACGTTTAGGCTGAATAGCAAGCTCTAGAGTTTGAGTGACCACATTATAGCAATCGATTATTTGTTTAAGAAATTAATCTGGCAATCCTACTAACGAGGCAAGATAGCAAAAGTTATAAACGACGGACAAGTGCACCCACGAGCCATGTAGGCTGACAACAGCTTTGCATTCAATTTGCAAAAATGAGTAAATACACACTAAGTAAGCCTGGCAAACAGCCATCATCGAGGAACGACTTAGTAGACATCGCAGATGCGCGAAAGCAACTCACTCCAGACAAAACAGATATTACTAGCAAGCATATGCAAAATAAGTCCGCGTGACAGAGCACAAGATTGACTTTTGTGTACAAGAAAAAACGCGGACTGAAATATTCATCCAATAGGTTATTGAAATCAATCCACGTAAGAATGGGCAAGACAACATTGTGTACAATAATGTGAACAGTTGAATACATTGTACTTAAAAGCATCTCACTGTAAATTTTCGACAGGGGGGGGGGGGGGGGCAAAGCTGTCAATTGTAACTGGAACAATGCCAGGGCAGTAACTGAGTGACGTTTTTTGGTAATACAACTGTGCAGTCTGCTCAAATATCCATGTTGATAATAAAATATAACGACTATCGTATAACAATGCGGTTGATGAAATGCCAACACGTCAATCTCAAACTGATAAAATAGAGGTCAACGAATACGCAGAGCGGGAGATATCGCCACAATAGAGCATTTTCAGCAAGCAATAGCCACTGTAAAAAGCCTGTCCTCTGCTGTGTATAATACCACTGCCAGGGCCATCCGGGGGTGAGGCCTTCCACATGCATTGTATATCCACGTCTTCAGGAATACTCTAGGATAGTGGTATGGATTGGTGTCTACCCCCTGGCTGATGTGCTTCCATCCCCCACTGGCATCTGTTTTGTGCGCTCCCCTCCCCCACACAGGATCGCAGGCTGGCTACTGCATGATATCTGCAGGAAGCATGCCCCGGGTTCTGTGGGGCCTCTGCGAGACGCGCTAGCCGCCCACATGGAGTCTCAAATTCGCTTTATGTTGTGTACTTCCCGGCCTGCAGAATGACGCGAAGGCCTGGACTCAACTTGGTGCTTCCAACTTAGGCCAGGCCTAGCGCAATTTTGTGTTCCTCTTGTGGTAGTACGCCTGCTCGTAGTGCGCTCCCTGTGTAAAAGGCACAGGGAGGGAACTACACTCTCGCTGAAACTACTGATCCTCTTTCCGGAAAGGTTGTGTATCGTCCCCCTTACCCCTCCTCAACACACAGTCCTCAATGTCGCGTGGGTCGGTACAACAAAGAGGATTGAAGATAGTGAGAAAAGGGGTTATGACGGAGTCAGATCATTTTGTACTCCGCTATCGAGGGTACATGGAGAGAACGGAGATCACAACAAAGAAAATAATACGCTATCTACCTGCACTGCAGTCTGCGAACCCCCCGCCACACCCACTGCCCAGGGCCCTCTCACCTGTCCGGTATCAGTCCCCAGACTAGGCCTGCCGGTAACGTTCTCTCGGTCTAACGGGGTCTCTGAAGCCTGCACCCCGCCGCCGCCTCCTCCTCCTCCACCCCCCTCCGGTATCAGGGCTGCTCTTGTTTTCTCATCCGCACAGGCCGCGCGCGCGCACACGTTGCTATTCAGGAGACGCGAGGCCGCGCAACGGCTGTTGTGAAGGAGAAAGCGCGCGGCCCGACTCAAGAATGGGTGAGGAAACAGAATAACGCGATGACTGCTTGCACGCATAAACGTAGAACATCACGTACGTCAGTGTACGTGTTATAGGCGATGCCGCGTGCGGAGCAAGGGACCTTGGGGAAACCTCTTACGTCACTGGAGTTTGATAGGTTGCAACCAATAAGGGAGGAGCCAAACGATCTTGTCTTCTCGCCTATGGTAAACATGCATCCATGATAAACGTCTGTAAGTCGTTTGCCTGATGCTAACATGGTCGCAAGCAATACAATGTTTTAATGAAACGATTACATTTATGGAGATTTATGGTTCATATTCGTGAGAAATGTATATGCGGCACTGGGGAATACATCTCATCTTTTTTCATGATAAGCATTAAGCCGTTTATATAGTTTCCACGCCGGCCTGCCTCAGGCCTTTCACCGGAGCCTGGCCTTTGCGTGTTTTATGGTTTCACATTTTACAAGGTATTCTGCACCTTTTTTTGCGCAGACCTTCTGTCTCGCCCACCCTTCAATACAGCTCGTGACTCCGCCATCCACACTGGGCAGTGAACTGGCATATATAAAGTGGCGGCCATCTTAGGGTTGGGAATCTTTGGTTGCAGACTACAACCAACAGCTTATTTCACCCCTACCCACGCTACACCATGTCGATCAAACTACATAACTGAGAAATTTCCCAGGTCTATTCGTGACTTGTTAGACCAGCCCCGGTTTTTCATTGAACTCTTGGAGTTGTAGTCTTTTTTAACAGCATAACACCAGAACTACAAGTCCAAGAATTTCAAGAAAAAAAAGACAGGACTAGATTTACTATTCACGCATGAACCTGGACAGCTTGGCCCCTATAAACTGGAGCAGCGCAATTCTATTTCAGGACAGGAGGCTCCGATTATACTTATTCTCATTTCTTTATTAGAAATGCCCAGCAGCCAATAACAAGTAAAAACCACAATACCCATGAAGACTTGGGAACAACCATAGAGTCTGTCATATAAAAGGCCATGTAGAACGTCACACTTCCTCTTTCTTTGCTGCTCCGCAGCCAGTTAAGTGCATTTTCCTTACCTTATGCGATTTTGCTGTGTCTTCATTGGTATTTTGATTAGCGCTTCGCTCGCGCTTTGTGCCGCGTTTCTGTGTGCCGCTTTCCGCGTTGCTTCGTGTTGCGGCGTTCCGCGGCTGGGAGCGCGTGTCAACTCCCTTTGTGTCCGGGCGCTTTGTGGGAGTTTGGGGTTGTTGTGGTCTCGCGCGAGCTCCCTTCGCTTCTGTTGAGGCAGCCGGTGTCCGCGCATGCGCGGTGGCGATTTCCGGCTCTCCGTGTCACCTCAGATATCGGAGCTTGTGTGAAGTACGTCCCTTGCGACTCAGACCGCCCACAGCCTCAATTATTAACCCTTCTGACGCCGGTGGTTGCAAAAAGCTACCAGCTGTATAATTTGGCATAGGCTCTGCCTAGAGTGCATACACGGCAAGCCCTCCCTCCACCTTCTAATTGTTATAAGGCAGTTTTTTCTGCTTTTCATTGGCTTGCTGTGGGGTTTTTGACACTCCCCCTGAATTTGCCTTTGGCAAGTCTATATTTCTGTCATCTTGTGGGCGTATTTTACACTTTGGTGTACCATGAGTGATTATTATAATGAAGATGACTGTGAGTATAACGAGGAGGCCTCTGAGTCTCTTGAACAGGATTTGGTGGAAGCCCTTGATAGGGGTGTACAACATTCAATGAATAAAGCGCTGGTTCGCACTATTACTTCTCTGAAGAGGCATTTGGCTCAGTATGCTCAACAGCAGGGTTGAGTTCCTGCTTAGCGTAAGCCCACTTCTTCCCCAAGTAATCCTCATGCCTCTGACTTTCAAAAGTTGGCAAAGTTTCTGTCCACTGCCAAGTCCAAGTCTGCGCCAGCTGCGGCTGACAGTGATGATCAGTTTTCCTCGTCGTCCTCTGAACATGTACCGCGACCTCCGAAGAAGAAGAAATGCAAAGAGCATTTTGTGGATGCCCCCTCTCATCCTACTGTCCTAACCTTTGAACCCTCGGACATTATCCACCCCAATTCCACCGCTTGGCTCCCCTCCCCGGCATGTGGCAGAATATGTACAACAACACATCCGTCAGCCTTTTGAGAAGGAGGTCCACGCACATCTCCGTTCAGAGTGCCCAAGACCGAATCTGGCAAACAACCTGGCAGACACACCAGAGGTGGATCCCACCATGGTGATTTACCTTCGTAAGTTTGCTAAGGATCCAAAAAAGGGTCTAGACCGTTCCTGGCGTTCGTGCCAGGACAAGGTACTTGATCTGCTGGGCCCACTTACGAAGATTTTGGATCTCGGCTTCGTTGCCAAAGAGTCATCTGCGATGGTTGATCCGGATGAGCTTATTGAGTGGGCTCAGAGGGCGATTTGCCAACTTGGCAACGCCAACTGCGCTCTTTTTAGCGAGAGACGTTGTTCCATACTCCTTAAGCTCGATCCTAAACTGGCGGAGCTTTCCACTTCGGAATCTGGTCCGGCTGCTCGGGGCTTGCTTTTTGGTCAGCCATTTTTGAAAGAACTAACACAATTTGTCAGCACCTTCAGTGGTCTGGACAGAGCTCAGGCCTCGCTTCGGCGGGCTTTCCGTCCGGTTTTCAGGTAGGCCGGACGAAATAGGGGACGCTCGATCGGCCGTGGTTCCCAACAACCCAACCAGAGAGGGTTTCAGTCCCATAGAGGAGTTAATCAAGATTCCGGCTACTCCCAAAAGTCCAATTTCTACCCCTCAAGGAAAGGTCGAGGACAGTACAAGAAAGGACGTTCAGGTGGAAACTCCGGCGGATATCAGGATTCCGCAACTTCCGGTGAGCCTGATTCCTGGTTGCAGTGTGGTTCTGGGGGGCAGGATATGTTTTTTCCTAGACAATTGGCGGTTGATCTCCAACGATGCTTGGGTGCTGGAGATGGTCCAAGGGTACAAGATAGAGTTTTACCAGCCCCAACCTCAGTACTACCCTCCCTCTCCTCTTTGTTTCTCCCAAAAGGATCAGGATTTCATTTCCGAAGAGCTAAAGTCACTTCTCTTGAAGGGGGCAATTGTTCAAACCATGCATCATCCAAAAGGGTTCGTCAGCACGGTTTTCCTCGTGGAGAAAAAGGGAGGGGCTCCAGGTTAGTGCTCAATCTCAAGGAGTTCAACGGAGAAGTTGTCTACAGACACTTCAAGATGGAGGGGATCCATCTGTTGCGGGATCTTTTGCAGGAGAAGGACTGGATGGTTCGTCTCGATCTCAAGGATGCTTACTTGTCCTTACCCATCTACCGTCCGCATCGCCGCTTTCTCCAGTTCCACTGGCAGAGGACTTGGTACGAGTATCAGGTTCTCCCGTTCGGCCTCTCGTCGGCACCTTGGTGCTTCACGAAGCTGTTGAGGCCGGTCGTGGAGTCTCTTAGCAGTCGGGGTGTTCGTTTAATCATTTACCTGGACGACATCCTCCTTCTGGCGGATTGTCCGCTCAAACTGATGTCTCATCTGGAGTGGTCCATAGACCTCTTACAATCCCTGGGCTTTCTGGTGAACGTTCAGAAATCTGTGTTACACCCGACTCAGGTGATAGACTTTTTGGGGTTCCGGGTCAACTCTCTTACATGTCACCTTCTATTACCCAATCAGAAGATTCGGTATATAAAGAGAGAATTGACTTCCGTTATTGCGAGACCGACTGTATCATTGAGATCGTTAGCACGAGTTGTCGATCTTTTGGCTTCTTCCCTTCAGGCGATCTTCCCGGCCCCTCTGCATTACAGGGCTTTGCAGCGCCTGAAAATTCGCCATCTCCAAAACGGCCTCCGATATTCGGATCAAATTCCTCTCTCGGAGGAGGCGAGGTCGGAGATGCAATGGTGGCTGGATCATATGGAGGCTTGGAATGGTCGAGCCCTGTTCGGATCCTCGCCAGAGGTAGTGATCGAATCGGATGCCAGCCGTTGGGGCTGGGGCGCTAGGTGCGGTCCAATCTCGACGGGGGGTCGGTGGTCTCCCCAGGAACTCTTCCTCCACATCAATTGTCTGGAGCTCCTGGTGGGCTCCTTTGCGATTCGTTGCCTGTCTCCCCTTCGGTCCAACTGCTGTATACTCCTCCGCATGGACAACGTATCAGCAGTTCGTTATATCAACAAACTGGGGGGAACTCGGTCGAGGTTACTGGCGGAGATTGCCAAGGATTTTTGGCACTTTTGTCTGCAACAGAAGATCACTGTTATTGCAGAGTATCTCCCCGGCCGCAACAATCTCGTTGCGGATTGGAACTCGAGACATCTGAGGGACTTCAGCGATTGGAGACTCCATCCCCGAGTGTTCCGTCGCATTCTCCGGTCTTGGGGACAATGCCAGATAGATCTGTTTGCTTCCCACCTCAATACCCAGCTCCCGCTGTTCTTCAGTTGGAGGCCGGATCCAGAAGCCCTAGCCACGGATGCCTTTCTCCAGCCGTGGCCTGCGTCTCTGTGTTATGCCTTTCCCCCGTTCATAATGATCCCCAGGGTTCTAGCTTACACAAAGCGCTACCAAGCGGAGCTGATCTTGATTGCTCCCTTGTGGAGAGCTCAGGCGTGGTCCCCGGTTCTCCTGGAGATGGCTTGTGCGATGCCGTTGCTTCTTCCTCAGAAGTGGAATCTCCTACTAGATCCTCTTCAGAATCCGCATCCCCTGATTCTGTCAGGCTCTCTTCTGCTACTGGCGTGGCGGATTTCGGGGAACGCTGGTCGGTCCCGGGCCTTTCTGCAGACGCTTCCAGACTCATCAGTGACGCCTGGTCTCCTGGTACCCACAAACGCTACAGGGGCTCTTGGCGGCGTTGGTGTGACTGGTGTGTTCAATGGAAAGTTGATCCAACATCGGCAGATGTTTCTGTGATGGTTAACTTTTTGGCCTCGCTTGCTTCGTCTGGTTTGGCATATCGCACGGTGAACAATTTCCGTTCTGCTATCTCTGCGGGCCACCTCCATGTGGATGGTAAACCGGCGGGTGAACATCCTTTAGTTGCTAAGTTGCTCAAGGGTATCCGCCTTGCGAATCCTCCGCGTCCTAAGTACGTTTCTTTATGGGACGTGTCGGTTGTGTTGCGTTTTCTGGAAGCCTGGCCGGTTAATTCTTTGTTATCCCGTAAACAGCTGTCAGCCAAACTGACTATGTTGTTGTGTCTGGTTTCCTGCAAGCGGGTGTCTGATGTCCGTGCTTTAGATCTGGCTGGGTGCAGTTTTACTTCTGAGGGAGTCACATTTCGCCTTTCTCAGCGTACCAAGTCCAATACTGCGTTCATTTCTTATCCGCCTTTCCTCGCTCGTCCCAACCTTTGTGTCGTCCGATGTCTCAAGGATTACGAAATAAGTACTTCTTCATTACGTTCTGATATGCAAGGTCAGTTGTTGATTGCTTTGCAGAAACGTTTTCGCCCCGTTACCCCGGCTACTTTGGCTCGGTGGGTACGTTGGCTCATGGCGGAAGCTGGAACTGATGTGTCTGTGTTTGGGGCACATTCTGCTCGAGGGGCTATGGCTTCTAAGGCTTTCTCGATGGGTGTCACTTTGTGTGATATTATGAAGGCTGCTGATTGGTCCTCTGATTCTGTTTATAAAACCTTTTATTTTAAGCCTATTGATAATGTTGCTTCTGTTGTGGTGGATCAGCTTTAAACAAGCATAATCGGAGCCTCCTGTCCTGAAAGAGAATTCAAAATTTGCAAACATACGTGACAAGAATTTTCAATTCTATTAAGGACAAGGAGGCGAGGATTATCCCACCCGTTGTTGTATGCATTATTGTTACTGTACACATGTTCAAAAGTTTCTTACTGTTAAAATGATGCATTTGCCTTGTCTTTCTACCCACCCTTCTTTTATGCTCATGTTACATGGAATGTGTATTACGGCTCTGTGTCTCTTTTCAGGATCTGACCCCAAGTGACAACTCTTCCTTGCGATCTGGATTCTCCTGCCTGCTCTTCTGAGGATTGTAGTTCCTGTCTTCCTCTGGCATTGGCATTTTGGACTTTCCTTGGCAGTCCTGGTTTGGAGATGGTGTTTTTCCGTGATTGACTTTCCATGTTGTTTTCTGGTTACTTGAACAAATTTTTCTCGCCAAAGAAAGAGGAAGTGTGACGTTCTACATGGCCTTTTATATGACAGACTCTATGGTTGTTCCCAAGTGTTCATGGGTATTGTGGTTTTTACTTGTTATTGGCTGCTGGGCATTTCTAATAAAGAAATGAGAATAAGCATAATCCTCGCCTCCTTGTCCTTAATAGAATTAAAAATTCTTGTCACGTATGTTTGCAAATTTTGAATTTAGGCTCCTCCTGTATATGTCACAAAAATCCAATTATGTACCCACATTTTTATATTATATTCCTGGTGTGCCTTAACTTTGTTAATAATTTTGAGGAAAAATGGTTTTTAGAGGTCAGAGAATGGGCGCACTGCCAGTATGGAAGCACTATAGGATAGAGTGAATGGTGGTGCAACTGGGTGAGTGGACAACCATATAACCACTCAAAGGAGAAGTCAGCTAGCTGTACTACTCCAACGTTACAAATAGAGACATACCCTATGCACACACACAATGAGTATAATAAGGTCACAGTGTGGCCATGAACAAATTTACAATTGAATGCAGAGAAACAACAGTAATACACACAATGATAAGCAGTTGATGCGATTAAATAAATGTATATAGGCAAAAAAGTCTTGGTGTCTTGGTTTAATTTATCACAGCTTGAGAACAACCAGCCGACACGTGTTTCATCGCATCTCGCGAATCTTCAGGGCTGGAAACAATACAGAAAAAAGGGGCTATTCTTGCCAATATATACAAATGAAAATGGCAAATGATAGCCTTTAATCCACTTATGGTCGGCTATCGAGACAAGCATCAAGGGAGATAACTTCATGCATAGGTCTAAACCCTTGAGAAGATGTGAGGAAGACATCCTTTATTGTGCTCAGGTGCCCTAGTTGCATCGTTTGCTATATACCGGTATTGTGTACATTACATGCGATTGATTGAGCACTCATGCACATTGACACCCAAAACAATTCGTGTTCGGATTGTGTCTAATAATCTGTGATTCTGTGCCGTGATTAATTATAGTGGGGTGTTGGATTTAGTTCGACGGTGATGTGAAAAATCATGTGTACAGTGAGTGCACCGTGATTGAATGTGAGATATTCCAACACATACCTCTGAATGGTTGTGCTTGGACCGAGAGGTCTAAAATGAGAATTTAAAAGAAAAAGACAGGAGAAGGAAAAGAGGCATGGGAAACAAGAACAGAAAAAAGGCGGGGAAAAAAAGAACACAAGGAAAGAGTCAAAGCTGAGTATGTAGTTATGCGCAGACTCAGGGTCTGATCTCATCTGTTGTATCAAGGATATTGTTAGCCTTGAGGGCGAACTACAGTTGGTAGTTATATAGCAAACTAAATATGTGGAAAAAGATGGGGTAGGTTCACCGCTCTTCCAGTGATAATTCCGACCCGGAGGGGCCCAAGACCAGTATTAAATTCAAAAGACAAGTTGGATTGATTGGCTGTAACAAAGTTAAAGGAAAATAAGTTCAGGCGTAAAGAGAAGTAGATTGGTAACGCTCATTTTCATAGCTATTGGTATTGTGGCGAAAATAACTTATGGTCACAAGTGATATTTATATCTGAGCCCTACTAGTCTATCGATATTATCTGATTTGGGTGCTAGTATGCCAGGAAGAACTTGCAACATCTAACTCCTAGTCAAATATACATTGTAATAGAGTATGTTATAAAAGTAAGCAGTGAGATAGAGGAATACTCTATTTTCCACATCACTCAATTTGAATCATCCTCAGTTATATGGAAATTATGTCCACACATGAGGGAAAATGAATACGTTAAAAATTATTGCCAAATTACCTTATAAGCGTAATGCGCTTTTATAGGTCACCCGGGAGATGGTATAACGGTCAAAAAATGTGTCTATTCCTTCCGTATCTGAAACATGATATACATGGTTGATATTAGGGTAAAATATTCTCACGTAGCATAAAGCATGCATAATATTAAGTAGAAAATGGTACCTCGGGTTGCTTACCCAAATATTATTTACACGAGGGCTAATAGAGGTCGCTCTATGGTCTCGTGCAGTAGCCGTCTGAAATGCAAATAGTAAGAGCAAAACGTTATGCTCTGTAGAGACAAGGATTGGGTAGTCTAGTCCCTAAAGAAAGCAACTCGGTCCGCTTACCTGCAGGCGTCTTAATCTCTTCGTGTCTCCCGGGTCTCTGTGTACGAAGTGCGGACACGTGACCCGGAAGTAGCTATTCCATTTAAAGCGTCCGGCCCCTAAGGTTGCGTAATCGGCTTCTCAGAAGAGAAAGATTTAAAGAGACAGGCAGCAAAGATCTGAAGCCGGGCAATAGATTATTTGGACATTGGCATATAGCCAGAAAAGTGCGCAATCAATTTGAAAAGGAAAGTTAATGTTCCTTAAAAGGTGGCAAATGTATATAGAAGTGGGGTGTAAACTTATCGATCATGCTGTGGTACCATGCTGTATAACGTAAAGACATTGTCAGTGCGCAGTATGTACTGGGTGATTTGAGAAAATTTCTAGCAATAACCGCGCACGCATCATTACATGCTCGATGCCATCGTGATATCGCCAGTATGTGGTGCGAGAAGATGTTGCAAATGCCTGGCATGCAAAACCATTTGACATATAGGTTATGGGAGAAGTGTAAACGATATCTTCCCAACCTCTCTTACAATTCTAAGTATATAGTTCAGTTCCATGTCGTTGAAAACATGACAACAAATGGTATATGTATTGTTACTTAAATTCACATTGCAAATAACCAAGGCATATCTGTAAATAAGTTTTCATTTGGTGGCATTTAGCAGCAAACCTGATATTCTGTGGATACCTCCATAACAAACATCATATTCATTAGAGATAAGTCACTGTACAGAATTCATCATGAAGTTACATCCTGGTGTGCAAGAACAAGATATGCAAGTCTGGTATTTATAGGTATTATCCAAAATTCAGTCACCTAAGAAAAATTGAAGCTCAGAGTCGAAGTTAAGACCTAGGCCAACTGCGTACATTTTCATAATCCACAAGAATAGCCCCTTTTTTCTGTATTGTTTCCAGCCCTGAAGATTCGCGAGATGCGATGAAACACGTGTCGGCTGGTTGTTCTCAAGCTGTGATAAATTAAACCAAGACACCAAGACTTTTTTGCCTATATACATTTATTTAATCGCATCAACTGCTTATCATTGTGTGTATTACTGTTGTTTCTCTGCATTCAATTGTAAATTTGTTCATGGCCACACTGTGACCTTATTATACTCATTGTGTGTGTGCATAGGGTATGTCTATATTTGTAACGTTGGAGTAGTACAGCTAGCTGACTTCTCCTTTGAGTGGTTATATGGTTGTCCACTCACCCAGTTGCACCACCATTCACTCTATCCTATAGTGCTTCCATACTGGCAGTGCGCCCATTCTCTGACCTCTAAAAACCATTTTTCCTCAAAATTGTTGTAGTCAGTCCAGGGTTGCCGCCTAGCACTCTTCAAACAAATCTTACTCGAGTTGTTTGTCTCAATTAGACCTCAGCCAGATCTGAGCTCACATGGATCGCAGGAAAGCGGCAGAGGAACTCTTTGACAATTTAGCAAAAGGCATGTCCACCATAACTGCCACTACAAGTACCAATCCCCCACGAAAGGAAGGCTTAAGAGACAAGTTTATCAAACTTGAACGTCTTAAAAAACAGGAGAATGCTAAGTGGTGGGACGGCACCACTCTCAAACAGTACCAGAGATTAAAAAGAATACCTAGGGGCCTTAGGGGTCAAATTTTCCCCACCTATGATGACTTGGACACGGATCTCATGTCCAAGTGGGAAGATTCACTCACTGTAAATTCAATGACCCTTATGGATATATTAATTGAGAGTGCTGACCGCAAGGTGACTAAATTGCAGGCCGATATTGCAATAGTAGAACAAGAAATTAAAGATCTCAACATACCCGAAGCGACAATGAAGAACTATGATATTCTTGACGATATTCTCCTGAAACAACAAAATGATATCAAAAGTAGAAAAGCCAGACAGATCAGACGAGATGAGATTGACTATCAACAAGGCAGGGTATTCACCTACGCCAGTAAATATGATTCACTCATCCCCAATTCTAAAACTAGAAATACAAACAATCCACCTACAGCAGGAGCAAGCTCCGTTTCATCCAGCAACGCCTCAATTAGCACTGCTTGGATTAGTGATGGAGAACCAGAGACCTCAACCACTGGCAGTGTGGCGACTTTTTCTCAGGAGGTCCAGAGAATAAGAAGAGGCAACAGGTTTACGGTCCAGAGAGATCCACCCGATCCAAAACCCGCAGGGGCAGGAGACCAAAATACAGGATACAGAAGCAAGCTCAGATCAGGAATGAACAGGAATTGAACACTGTTAATCAGACAGAGGTTCAAGTCATCAATCTTTCTTCCTATAACCTAACTCCAGATATGATCTCACTATTGAGCAAGGGTCTGAGCTTCAATCCTTTTGCTATAGGTGATCTCTGCAAACTCAAAATCGATCTCTTTAAATTCATTAGAAATTTAAAGCTTAAAAAACATTTTTCTGATAAAACCAGTACTGATGTAGGTAGTAAGAATATTCCTGTGTTGACGAATACAGATGATTTTTTGTCAATAAAAGATGTACAAGCAACGCATTTGTTGTTATCAATTACTGACATGGAAGATTCCCCACATGATATGAATAGGCTTCTGATGGAACTTGACATAGACAAAGACTATAGTCTCTCTAGTGGTTTAACAACATGACTGCTGGCCATTTTCCCCCCCTGTGCTGGAAAATGCCATTTTGCTGTTTCTATGACGAGCTCAGCTCGTCATCAGCACACGACACCCGTGGGTGATGACGAGCTGAGCTCGTCATCAGCATCGAAACGGTTAAAGAGTAAATCCAGATGGATACCTGCACTTTCAGGGGGTAATGCCATAGATCAATTTCATAAACGGGTGCTAGAAGACATTGATAAACTCAACACCAACAATGTGCTAAAATCATTTAAGTACCATGATAACCTGACGATAGGAGAACGTGCAGCCCTTACATCTCTCAGTAAAAACGAACACATCATTATCAGAGAGGCCGATAAAGGCGGCAATGTAGTGGTTATGAATCGAACTGACTATGAAGGAGAAATCCACAGCCAACTAGCTGATGCCACCTGCTATGAACCAATATCCTTTAATCCTATAGGTCCGTTAACAACTAAGATCAATGATAAATTGCTGATTTGGAAACAATCAGGTCTGTTAAATGACCAAGAATACCTTTACCTGAAAATTTTCAGACCAACGTATCCCTGGCTGTACACACTCCCCAAGGTACACAAGAATCAGCCCTTCCCACCTGGCAGACCAATAGTCTCAGGTATAGGGGGTCCAACGGAAAGGATGGCAGAATACATTGATCTTTTTCTAGGTCCACTGGTACACAACCTGCCTTCATATATACAAGACTCCAGACACATCCTTAGCATTCTATCAGACATTCAATGGCAACCTGACACTTTTCTAGTTACTATGGACGTTGTGTCCTTATACACAAGCATCAACATCGATTTGGGTCTTCTCGCTATGAATAGATTTCTACACAACCGACCAGCTTCACTGTATCAACACACTGTAATGTTATCAGAAATGATGGAATTGGTTTTGAATAACAACTTTTTCGTTTTCGATAAGAAATGGTATCGTCAAAAGAAAGGTGTGGCGATGGGATCAAAATTTTCCCCATCGTTTGCCAACCTGTTCATGGGTAATCTGGAATCTGATCTTATCTGGGGGGAGAAGGGCGCTCAATACATCAACTCCATAATCTTCTGGGGACGTTATATAGACGACTGCATTCTCCTATGGTCAGGCTCGGAAGAACTACTTACAGAATTTTTTACCTATCTGAACAATAACACGTGGGAAATCAAATTCACTATGACATATAGTCAAACCAGAATTGAATTCTTAGACATTGAGTTGTATGTGGTTAATGACATCCTACACAGTAGACTATTCAGAAAATCTACCTCATGCAACTCCATATTACATGCTGATAGTTCACACCCACCACATCAGATTAAGTCTATTCCATATGGGGAATTTTTAAGAGCTAGAAAACTTTGCAGTGAAGAATCTCAATTCAAAGACTGCGTACATGACATGAAAAACAGGTTCTCTAAAAGAGGATATGCCAGTAAAATCATTAAACAGGCAGAAACAAGAATTAACAAAATGGTAAGAACAGAGATTCTACAGCCCAAAAAACAACCTTTATCAACAGACAACACAATCAGGTTGATTACAGAATTTAATTTCTTTCATCATACTTTGAGAAAAAGCATGAGTAAACATTGGGGAATATTGAAAAATGAGAAATCCTTACTGCCATTTGTCACAGACAGACCCCAGATCTGTTTCAGGAGAGGTAATTCTCTCAGAAATAGATTAAGTCCTACTGTACCACATGGCCTACATGCAACAGATTGGCTTTCTACACGGAACAAAGGTTTTTATAAATGCGGTTTTTGTGCCATGTGTAGATGGGCTAAACACAATACCAAACAATTCTGTAATCCTAAAGGCGAAAGTTTTTCTATCAATACCAACATTAACTGTCTTACTAAATACGTAGTATACATCATAGAATGTAAATGTGGCAAACAATATGTAGGGAGTACTATACGTGCCCTTAAAGACAGAATTTCAGAGCATATGAGAGCAATCATCAAACAAGATCCCAGGTATCCTGTAGCCTTACATGTGGCAGGATGCCAACATTCCGAGAATGAGAAAGCTGTTTCCTTCTTTGGTATAGATGTGGTCAATTTGGGAGTCAGAGGAGGCAATAGAGAACTTAAATTGAGACGTACAGAGGCCATGTGGATTATGAAAATGTACGCAGTTGGCCTAGGTCTTAACTTCGACTCTGAGCTTCAATTTTTCTTAGGTGACTGAATTTTGGATAATACCTATAAATACCAGACTTGCATATCTTGTTCTTGCACACCAGGATGTAACTTCATGATGAATTCTGTACAGTGACTTATCTCTAATGAATATGATGTTTGTTATGGAGGTATCCACAGAATATCAGGTTTGCTGCTAAATGCCACCAAATGAAAACTTATTTACAGATATGCGTTGGTTATTTGCAATGTGAATTTAAGTAACAATACATATACCATTTGTTGTCATGTTTTCAACGACATGGAACTGAACTATATACTTAGAATTGTAAGAGAGGTTGGGAAGATATCGTTTACACTTCTCCCATAACCTATATGTCAAATGGTTTTGCATGCCAGGCATTTGCAACATCTTCTCGCACCACATACTGGCGATATCACGATGGCATCGAGCATGTAATGATGCGTGCGCGGTTATTGCTAGAAATTTTCTCAAATCACCCAGTACATACTGCGCACTGACAATGTCTTTACGTTATACAGCATGGTACCACAGCATGATCGATAAGTTTACACCCCACTTCTATATACATTTGCCTCCTTTTAAGGAACATTAACTTTCCTTTTCAAATTGATTGCGCACTTTTCTGGCTATATGCCAATGTCCAAATAATCTATTGCCCGGCTTCAGATCTTTGCTGCGCGGTTATTGCTAGAAATTTTCTCAAATCACCCAGTACATACTGCGCACTGACAATGTCTTTACGTTATACAGCATGGTACCACAGCATGATCGATAAGTTTACACCCCACTTCTATATACATTTGCCACCTTTTAAGGAACATTAACTTTCCTTTTCAAATTGATTGCGCACTTTTCTGGCTATATGCCAATGTCCAAATAATCTATTGCCCGGCTTCAGATCTTTGCTGCCTGTCTCTTTAAATCTTTCTCTTCTGAGAAGCCGATTACGCAACCTTAGGGGCCGGACGCTTTAAATGCAATAGCTACTTCCGGGTCACGTGTCCGCACTTCGTACACAGAGACCCGGGAGACACGAAGAGATTAAGACGCCTGCAGGTAAGCGGACCGAGTTGCTTTCTTTAGGGACTAGACTACCCAATCCTTGTCTCTACAGAGCATAACGTTTTGCTCTTACTATTTGCATTTCAGATGGCTACTGCACGAGACCATAGAGCGACCTCTATTAGCCCTCGTGTAAATAATATTTGGGTAAGCAACCCGAGGTACCATTTTCTACTTAATATTATGCATGCTTTATGCTACGTGAGAATATTTTACCCTAATATCAACCATGTATATCATGTTTCAGATACGGAAGGAATAGACACATTTTTTGACCGTTATACCATCTCCCGGGTGACCTATAAAAGCGCATTACGCTTATAAGGTAATTTGGCAATAATTTTTAACGTATTCATTTTCCCTCATGTTTGGACATAATTTCCATATAACTGAGGATGATTCAAATTGAGTGATGTGGAAAATAGAGTATTCCTCTATCTCACTGCTTACTTTTATAACATACTCTATTGCAATGTATATTTGACTAGGAGTTAGATGTTGCAAGTTCTTCCTGGCATACTAGCACCCAAATCAGATAATATCGATAGACTAGTAGGGCTCAGATATAAATATCACTTGTGACCATAAGTTATTTTCGCCACAATACCAATAGCTATAAAAATGAGCGTTACCAATCTACTTCTCTTTACGCCTGAACTTATTTTCCTTTAACTTTGTTACAGCCAATCAATCCAACTTGTCTTTTGAATTTAATACTGGTCTTGGGCCCCTCCGGGTCGGAATTATCACCGGAAGAGCGGTGAGCCTACCCCATCTTTTTCCACATATTTAGTTTGCTATATAACTACCAACTGTAGTTCGCCCTCAAGGCTAACAATATCCTTGATACAACAGATGAGATCAGACCCTGAGTCTGCGCATAACTACATACTCAGCTTTGACTCTTTCCTTGTGTTCTTTTTTTCCCCGCCTTTTTTCTGTTCTTGTTTCCCATGCCTCTTTTCCTTCTCCTGTCTTTTTCTTTTAAATTCTCATTTTAGACCTCTCGGTCCAAGCACAACCATTCAGAGGTATGTGTTGGAATATCTCACATTCAATCACGGTGCACTCACTGTACACATGATTTTTCACATCACCGTCGAACTAAATCCAACACCCCACTATAATTAATCACGGCACAGAATCACAGATTATTAGACACAATCTGAACACGAATTGTTTTGGGTGTCAATGTGCATGAGTGCTCAATCAATCGCATGTAATGTACACAATACCGGTATATAGCGAACGATGCAACTAGGGCACCTGAGCACAATAAAGGATGTCTTCCTCACATCTTCTCAAGGGTTTAGACCTATGCATGAAGTTATCTCCCTTGATGCTTGTCTCGATAGCCGACCATAAGTAGATTAAAGGCTATCATTTGCCATTTTCATTTGTATATATTCGCAAGAATAGCCCCTTTTTTCTGTATTGTTTCCAGCCCTGAAGATTCGCGAGATGCGATGAAACACGTGTCCGCTGGTTGTTCTCAAGCTGTGATAAATTAAACCAAGACACCAAGACTTTTTTGCCTATATACATTTATTTAATCGCATCAACTGCTTATCATTGTGTGTATTACTGTTGTTTCTCTGCATTCAATTGTAAATTTGTTCATGGCCACACTGTGACCTTATTATACTCATTGTGTGTGTGCATAGGTTAACTTTGTTAATACTTGAAACATTTAAATATATTAATAGACTGAAATTATAGGGATTAGAGATTTATACACTTGTGCACTAATGTTTAGTTTAAACATGTAAGCATGTATTTTTTTATTCACATTTTTACACTTATGCTTCAGGTTATATTTGCATATGTAAACATGAACTCCTTTACTCACATTTTATATTTTTCAAGGTACACTCGAAGAAGCTAACTAATTAACATACAAATCATTTAAAATAACAGCTGTATGTGCAATGATTAACTTAAAATTGAAAGATGAAATGACACACATATTCAATGTGCAAACTGCACTATACAGACATTAGTATAGTTTGTAGAAGCGCTTAGGAGCAAGTTTTCTTTTAACTAGAAGTGAACTAGACAATGCTGAAATGTGCACAATGGAATTTAGATGCTTGAACTTAATGTGATATGCTTGGAAATATTCGTCATAACTGCAGAAAGTTCCGGTTTAACAAATGTATTATATTTTGCTAAGAAACCTCCTATTTTCCCCATTTTTCACATAATGCTTGAATAGAATAGTTGTATATTTAATAAAAGGTATTTCTTGTTTGTATAAAGGAAATGCATTTCTAAACAGCATTTTTGCCAGTTAATGTTTCTCTTCTTTAGCATGGTTCATTGTTTACGCATAAAACATTTAATATTGGAAGGTTAAACTGTGTTTTATGCGTATGGGAACAGAGGCTGATAAATCGGAAAAGTCACATGATGTCTGTAACAAACTTTGTGATAAAACTTTACAAGATGCATGATATTTGGTGGGAACTCACTCTCAATTTTGCATATGTGAAGAACTGCACCAAGCACGGAAATACTTCTAAAACACTAATTTAAACAGAAAGGTATCCGCACCAGAAGGCAAGCAGTGCTGGCCTGCGTAAACCCGGTGAATATTCAATTAAACTGCAGACTGGTAAAATTTCTGAGGACGGCCGAACAAAAAAATGCTGCTAAGGTTTGCTCTCAAAGCCCAACTGTGTAAAACAGCTATTGGAAGTGGATAAGGAGCAGTGGCGGGAACTTAATTGTAACAAGCAGAGTCAATCTTGTTAGGATATCTGAGCATGCATGGCCGCTGCCCAGATTTCCAAATCAAACAAAAGTCACAGTATCCTGTGATCCATTGACTGTTCCAAATACCGTAACCCAATCGTTTTTTATTATAATGTATTTTCTATTTTAACTTTTAAAACGATTTTAACCACGTTGCGTAAATTTTGTAGTGCTACTTTTGCAATGGTTTTAATTAACAATGCGAATAAACTTAAACTTAAACACTCTCAAATTAGTGCAGTGACGTGATTTGATCAGAAGAGAAATCTGCTACACATTTTGCAACATTATTTTTGCCTTTTATATTAGTGCATGTTCCTAGTGCAGAGGGCTCTAAACACTCATTCCACATACCTATTCCCAGACACCCATTCCATTTCCCTTGTCTTCGAATTACAGCTGTTGCTTCCGCTGCTGCTGTTCATCCTTTGCCTTTTACTAATGCTCGATTTTTACAGATTGTTACTGCAACTGTATGCTTTTTTGCTCAAAATATTGGGACTTGGCTGAGTTTCAGGAACTACTCTTAATGGTTAAGTTCTGCTGCTTTGATTGACATTTTTTTGTCCTTATGTTTATTTTTACTCCACTGTTTTCCTTTGAGATTGAACTCTTCATGAGTTTTACTAACAAAATTCTGGTCCTGTTCTGTAGAATAAGAATTTTTTCCTTTATCAAACACGCTTGATGCATTATTTGATGATTGTTTCTAACTATACCATTATGAGATTTCTGTAAAACTTGACTTTAATGATTAATCTGAATAAATAGAACAAACATTATTTTACTAATCTTTTAATGAGAAATACTTTTTAAAACTAATTCAAACTCTTATCATTGACTCAATATAGAACTGTGTTAGAAATTAGCTCTCTATTTGACAGAGGTATGCACCTTGTTCAAGTAGGGACCACAATTCTAGTCAGGGTCAGTTAGATACACAATAACAGATAACCTGGGCTCACCCTCTGGTAGCTTGGCACAGAGCAGTCAGAAATAGCTAAAGAGGAACTGTGTAAAGTATTTCTGCAACACACACACATATTAACACAATGAAGCAACCTAAAAAATACTCCAAACAGGTTTAAAAATATATAGAATACATTTTTTTTGTCAAAATGTGTTTATTGAAACATTTGCCACAAATTACCAACAGTATATAACGCATACATCACACAATGCATTTCGTATACATCAGTGGACATAAATGCCATCTTTTAAGTATCTGAAATGGAAAGCACAGTTTCTAATAGTCACAGCAGTGTTGCCCCTCAGCATGCTATCTCAGGAGGCAGCATAGCATACTTAAAGGTAAAAAAAAAAGGTACACCTAGTATCTTCCAGAGCTACCAGGCCCAATCAGACATACAGCGCCTACTGAGGTAAACAACATCATGTGATGCATAACTAGCCTCTAGGAAAACGATATTGGAGGTTTCTGTCAGAAATGTCTAGATTACTTCAGAACGAGCAACAGAGATCTAAAAAAAAAATACAGAAGAAAAATAAACAAAGATGGATGGAAAAGGAAATAGAAAAAGGACGAACAGTCAAACTACGGTGATACCCAGGGAAGTTAGTAGAGCCGTGTTGTTGGCTGTGGAGGGAGGAGGAGGCCAGTCAAGGCGGGAGCACCCCACGTCCCGCGCAAGATGTTCACATCATCAAGGCCTACACATTTGTGGTATCCATCCATGGATGGACAGCGGGGACCTAAATCAGGAAGAGATGGAGAGCTCTCAACCTAGGGCTACAGGCAAATAGGGGAAGTCCATCTGAGAGGTAGCTGACCAGGGGAGTAAATGTAAATGTAATGTTTACTTGTAAAGCGCACTGTTGCCTGTCGGCGTCCTGGCGCTGTATACCGCTGGGGAACCCATCCTGGCTTTCCCTGTGGGATGGTCCCTACTGGGAATCCCCAAGGTGGAGCCAGGCATCCTCGGCGTTGATGGGGCCGTTGTGGAGATTAGGCAAGCTAATGCCCAGAGTTGCCGAGTGGGACCCCTGGTTAAAGTAGGCACCGAGGCGAGAATTATCGAGTCCGCTGACCCTGGTCCACGACCCTGCCGCGTCGGGAATTGAACCCTGGTCCCGGGCCGACTTCTGCTTCCGGGTCTGCCGCCTCTAACCAGATGTAGTCAAATCCCTTGCGCGACTTTACAGCTATATCCGTCAGTCGCTCCATTGCGAAGGCCTTCCTCAGTCGAGCGTGCCATTGAGTGAGCGAGGGGGCCTCAGGCTTCTTCCATGCCCCTGCTATGGCCATCTTCGCGGCTCCCAAACAGAGCCAAAGAATAAATCTATCCGCATGTGTTTGGTATTTAATCAAGGGGTCCCGGAGCCCTAACAAAACATGTTCCATGGAGTCCCCAATAGGGTAGCCAAGTATCACCTTGATTTTGAGAGAGGATTTTCTTCCAAAAGGTTTTAATAACCGGGCAATCCCACCAGATATGTTTAAAGTCTCCCAGCAGACCACAACAGCGCCAACACCGATCAGAAGTGCCAGGGAAAATAGAATGCAGTTTATGCGGATATAGATACCAGTCGTAAAGCGTTTTGTAATGGACTTCCCTGAGGTGCATGGATCTGTTAAATGTTGCTATGTCTCTGTACAGGGATTCCCAATGCTTATCCAATGGTGGAGTCTGGAGCATATCTCCCCAAAACACCCTGTGGTGCAGGGCGCAGTGCGGTGCTAGTGTGAGTGGAAGATTATAGAGAAAGGAAATACATCCTTTGCCCGTATTGCCCGTCTGCAAACATTTCTCTATGGGAAGTTATGCTCTAGTGGCAGCTTGCCAGATCTGTGGTTGATGAACCCAGTGGATTAGTTGACTGTAATGGTTCCGTTCGGTAAGTGGGAGGTGAAAGTGGTTCATGCAGTCATGAAAGGAGTGTAGCTTAGTGCCCTGAAAGAGGTCCGAGACCATGAGGAAACCCCCTTTATGCCATAAGTCAAAAGGTCCCTCATGGAGGGCTGGTGGAAAATCTTGAGAGAAATGTATGGGAGTGTAGGGGGACGGGAAGGTGGTAAACCTCGTTTACAACGCAGTGTTTACACCGCACGACCTTTACCACGCTGCCATTACAACGCAAGTCGTTACTACGACTTGCGCTGGATGGCGCTGTTGGTTAAGGAATATTGTAATTTTATATTCCAACACCTTCCCTACTGTTACGTGGACTGGTGTTGGAATATAAAATTATAATAATCCTCAATCCGCGCCCTCCAACGCAAGTCGTTGTAACGACTTGCGTTGTAATAACCGCATTGTAAAGTACCGCGATCTAAAAGATCGCGTTGTACTGACATACATCCCGGGAAGGTAGTCAGTGGCAGAGTTCTAGTTACTGTGCCCCAGACTTGGGGGGTGGTAGAGGTGGGCACACTTAAGTACGCGTTAAGAGGTCTATCAGCTCTGCGGCGCCATGGCAAGTCCCAGATCGTCCTACCTGTCACTTGTCTGTCAATGTGGAGCCACAATTTGTCCGATGTGCGTAGGGACCATTCGCTCAGTACTCGTAATTGGGCCGCCCTATAGTAGGTAAGGAAGTCTGGTAGGGCTAGGCCTCCCTTCAGACGTGGGCTAATTAATATATGATAAGAAAGTCGTGCACGTTTCCCTTGCCAAATACATTTGAGTAGCAAGGTTTTCAACTCAGGAAATAGTGCCTTTTCTGGTAGGATGGGGAGGCCCTGGAAGAGGTATAGGAGACATGGCAAGACATTCATTTTAATTGCATTGATCCTGCCAATCCATGAAATGTAGGCTGTGCTCCATTTTTTACAATCAGCCCTTAAGCGTTGTAAAAGGGGTGGGAAGTTAGCCTTGTAGAGGTCAGTAAGTTTAGGAGTAATCTGGATCCCCAGATAGGATATGGCCTTACACGCCCATTGGAAAGGGGAAGAGATCTCTAGAGCCTTTTGCGCACTGTGAGGTAGGGTGAGATTCAGGATATATGATTTAGTTAGATTGACTTTGAAACCGGACACTGCTTCGAATTGCTCTAATTCCTGAGTAATGGCCTTAAAGGAGGTGGCCAGGGCAGTGAGTGGTAAGAGGATATCATCAGCAAATAAGGCAATCTTATTTTCATCCGTCCCAAAACGGATTCCTGTGATTGTTTGATTAGCGCGGATCCGGGCTGCCAGGGGTTCAATACTCAGGGCAAAAAGGAGCGGGGAAAGAGGGCACCCTTGTCTGGTTCCTCTCGCTAAATCAAAGACGTTCGAGGCCACCCCATTAACCACCATGCAAGACCGAGGAGCACTAAAGTTGGCAAGTATCATTGCAATAAAGGTGTTGCAGAAACCAAATCGGCGCAGAGAAAGCTCCAGGAACTTCCAATCAACGCAATCAAAAGCTTTCTCCGCGTCGAGCGGAAGTAGTACGACAGGGATCTTCTTCTTTTGGGACTTATCAATTAGATGAAAATTGCAGCAAGATTGTCATGTGTCTGCTGCCCCTTAATAAAACCTAATTTGTCCGGGTGGATAAGGTCAGGGAGATAAGCCTCGAGCCGGGTAGCTAGAATGTTGGAGTATAATTTGGCGACTAGGTTAGGCAAGGCAATGGGGCGATAAGATTAAAACTGCTGAGGATCCTTCCTGGGTTTTGGGATAATAGAAATTAGAGCTTCACCCATAGATGGGGTCACAGCCTGCCGGCTTGCAATATCATTAAAGAGCATGGTCAGGTGAGGACCCAATTCTGCTGCGAAAGTACGGTAGAATAAGGCGGTAAAGCCATCAGGCCCTGGTGCCTTGTGACGTTTTAAGGAGTCGATCGCTGCCTGTACTTCCTCCAGGGTGACACGAGCAGCAAGCTTTTCATTGGCGGAGGCGGGAAGCTGGGGCAGATCAAGGGGAACCAAGTATTCCGATTGCCTGGACTCGCTATGGGTGTCAGCTCGTTTTTTATAAAAATAATGGAATACCTGAGCTTTCCCTTCCTCATTAGTGTGGGTGACTCCAAACTCGTCTAGGATCTGTGTTATGTACTCCTTCTCTTGTTTGACCCATTATTGTTTGGCTAGTAGGGAGTCCACCTTATCTTTCCCTTCGTAACCTCTAGCCTGGAGTCTCAGGATGGTTTTCTCTGCCCTATTTATGTATATTGCATTAATCTTCCCCTTGAGGGCGTTAACTTTCCTCACTGATGGCGCTGAGGGAGCGGCCTTATGCTGCCCTTCTACTACTATCAATTCCCTTTCGAGGTCCAAATGCTCCTTAGTTTGAAGTCTTTTGAGGGAGGAGGCAAGAGAGATGCAGGGACCCCTAATGTGTGCTTTAAATGTGTCCCAATTATTCGCTATGGATGTGTCGGTTGGATCATTGAGTAAAAAGAAGTCTTTGATCGCATTGTGAAGGTCATCTCGGTGGAGACAATCCCTGCATAAGAACTCTGGGAAATACCATCTTGTGAGTTTAGAACGCAGAGCTGGCCAATCTAAAAGACAGGTCAGGGGGCATGATCGGAGATAGCAATAGGGAGAAAAGTAGAATCCGTGACCGCATGTGTGAGGGATTGGCTGATAAAAATGTGGTCAATACGGGAATATGATTTGTGAACATGAGAGAAGAAGGAGAAATCGTTCTCGTCCGGATGACGATGGTGTCAGATGTCTTTCAGCCCCAATTGTTGCAGTGTTTGTTTGAGCGGAGTAGAAAACACAGCCCCCCGGAACGACGTGCATGAGTGGAGTCTAGAAGGGGATCCCAAACAAGATTAAAATCCCCCATGATAATGAGATCCCCCACTGCAAAACCTAGTAAGGAATTGTGAGAAAGTGCCATCTTTCTTGCATTGGTATGCCCCCACTTTTTTCTGACTGCTGATGTGCTTTGACTGAGTATGTCCTGGGCTCCTGCCAACCAGGTACCCAGGGCCTGTGTTCCTTCCCTAAAACTGTGTTGAAACTGAAACCCAATTGGCATCTCTGACCGCCTATCAGCCCCTAGTAAATGGTACCCTAGGTACCAAGGGCATGGTGACCAGAGAAGACCCCTAAGGGCTGCAGCACTTATCGTGCCACCCTTAGGGGCCCTGTACCCCGGCACCCACACACTGCCTTTGCAGGCTGAGTGCCTAAGTATAGAACTAAACAAAGAGTCGACATGGCACGCATCCCTGTGTGCCATGCCCACAAACCCACTGCCCTGGCATACATCAGTCACCCCTCTAGCTGGGTGCCCTATGCCAGTGGTGTGGGCACAGGTGCATGAGCCCTGTGCCTCTACAGTACCCAGGGCCATTCCTGGGCACTGCAAGTGCAGTGATGCCATTGAGAGTATATGGTGCTGGGAGGTCGACATTACGAACTCCACAACACCATAATGGCTACACTGAAGACTGACAAGTTTGGTATCAAACGTCTCAGCACATTAAATCCACACTGATGCCAGTGTGGGATTTAATGAAAACGGCACATCTTAGAGATGCCCCCTGAAACCTAACCACCATCCACGTCTGGACTGAGAGGCTGCCTAGGCTGCCACACAGCAGACATGTTGCTGGACCCCTGGGTGGAGAGCCCCCACTCTCCTGGGCTTGCAACAATGCACATCCTGGGTGAGGTGCTAGGTCTCCTCCCCCAGGATCGGCAGGGGGAAGCTTTAAAGGCCTGCCGCCTCTGTGAGCTTCTCCAGACCATTTGCTGTACCCAGCAACTGGCCTCCACCAGTCCTGACCCCCACTCTGATGGGAAGACTGGCAAGGAAAACCTACGTCAGGAGGGGGGGCGTGCCAGCCTTTGCCAACCCCACCCCTCAGGTGGGGGAGACGAGGTGAAGCACGACCCCGGGCTCCGGCCATCTTGAAGATGGGGAGCCCTGCCCAATCGCAGCTAGGCTCCTGCCCCCCTCCCACAGGAGAGGAGCAGGCTAGGGGGTTTACTCACCCCAGGACAGGGACCTATTGGTCCCTGCCCATGCCCTACCTGTAACGCCCCTAAATTCAGTATTTAGGGGCTCCCTGAACCTCCCTTCCTTAGATCCCGATACGAAAATAAGAAAGAAGATCAAGAGGAGGAAGATCTGCTGTGCAGCTGCTAACAACAGGACGACCACAACTGACTTGGCCCCAGCCCTACCGGCCTGTCGATCCTGGAACCTGCTCCTGTCCAAACTCCAGTGACTCCAGCGGACAGCAACCTTGGGACACCCAGAAGACCTGCCTGCCTTGACCCTGTTAAAGACTGGGACTCCCATCAGCAGAGACTCTGCTGCAACAACACCCCTGGTGCCAGCCAGGAAGCTCCGGACCAGCCCACTCTGCACCCGCCGAGCCCGGCCCGTGCCCGAGTGATCCAAGACCATGAGGACGTCCCCCCGGCAACTGTGACCCGAAGTCCAGTGCCCAAAGACCCTCCTTGACGAATCAGACAACGCCTGCAGACTCAGAACCAGGGGCCCCTCTAACCGCGACCAGCCGAGGGTAAGCTTTCCCGACACCTAAAGACACCCCTGCACCCGGTGCCCTACAGCCCCCTGTGCCTTCCATTGGGGTACCTACCTGTGCTCCAAGATCCCAACTTACCTCCCAAAGTGGTGGTTGCGCCTGAAGAGTCTCCGTCACCGAGCCTGCAGACTTTGTTCACTTGTGACCTTTCCCATTGAACATTGAGCGCCCGACGGCTCAAAAGCACCCTGCACCCAGCCGCCGAGTGCCGCTGGCTGTGCCACCTTTGCCCTAGCCTACTTCCCCATTTGCCCTGAGCAAGTGACCAGGATCTCAGCTCCCACAGCCGCGTGGCCTGCTAGCCAGCAGCCACCAACGGGAGGCCCCATGCCCCTCATTGGATAACATTGGACCTAACTACCTCTGCACCCGGCCGCCCCTGTGCCGCTGAGGGTGAACCAACTGTACCTACCTCACCCCGGGGGAGCTTTGAGTCTATGCCCAGAACCTTAACTTCACCAGCCGAGTACTCACCTGGAAACCGGTAACTCACTTACCTGTCATTGGATAACATTGACTGGTTTAACTCGAAAAATCTTCTAAGTGCCTACTTTTGAAAACTTGAAATATTCCTATAAAACAGCCGAGTAACGAACTCCGAAGTACTCACCTGTGATCAGGAGAGAAGCTAATACTGTACCTTGTAGCCCAGTATTGAACCACAAAAGTAATCCGAGCCGGAATTACCCTTAATCTGTATTATCTCCATAGGAATCCATTGTCTGTGTCTGCTTTTCTATGAAATTTCTTCTAAGTATCTACTTTTGAAAACTTGAAATATTCTTTAAAAATCATACGAAATACTGAAACGTAATTACTTACCTGTTTTAAGTTGAGACCCCAGTGCTGGACCCAGGAGCCCAGTACTGGATTACAAAAGTAACGAGATCGTTCTTTGCCTGCAACCTGAATTTTCTCCCATTGGATAACATTGCCAGACTTCTGTTGAAAAGTTTCAAAGTGTGAACTTTTAAAATAGCTTTATATTCCTGAAAAATCACTGCAATAACTAAAACGTTTTTACTAAATTGTTTTCAGCTTGGACCCCAGGACTGAATTTAGGATTCAGTCCTGGAACTACCAAAGTAATCTACAAAGTAATCAACCGTGTTTATATAGGAAAACCCATTGTGCTCAATGCTAAATTGTGTGCAGAATTGTGTTGCCTGCTGCAACCCTTATACCCATTGTGTTTACAAAGTTTATTGCCTTTCTGCAAAGCACTCATCTGAGACCTCTCATATTGAGAACAGTATATTTTGATACCTGTTAGTTCTAGAAATAAAGTAACTATATCTTTAATATAAAATCACTTGGCCTGCAGTTCAGTCTTTGAGTGACTGAGTGTGTACAACAAATGCTTTACACTGTCCTCTGGTACTGCCTTACTGCTCGACCAAGATACCACTTTAGAGAGTAAGGTCACACCTGGCTTTAACCTCTGTTATACCTCTAGGGTTTGTGGACTCTATACACACTGTACCTTATTCTTGTCCAGTATATATAGAGCCACTTTCTCACAGGAATCCAGGAAGGAGGGGAGAAAATCAAGTTGCCCTGCGTTAGGCGCATATACAGAAGCTATTGTGCAAGATCTGCCCATCATCAACCCCTTTACCACGATAAACCTGCCCTCCTTGTCTTTCAATGTGGACTCATGTACAAAATGAGCAGAGGAATGGAAGATTAGGGGGACCCCATTCTGTTTCTTGACATTAGTGGACTGATAAATTAGGGGATAGCGTTGGGGCTTAAGGCTACTCTCTTCTCCCCGCTGTATGTGGGTCTCCTGAAGAGCCACAACTCAAGGCCCCTGATCCCCTATATATTTCCAGAGCCTGTGCCATTTGTTAGGGGAGTTGAGGCCACTGATATTCCAGAATAAAAGCTTAACCCCCCATCTACCCTTTGAAAAGGAAATTTGAAAATGTAATCACAACCCCTCATCTCCCCTCCCTCCCCTCCCACCCTCGGAGAACCATCCCAGGGAAGAGCACCTAAAAGAGAAACAGGAAAATCAAAACAAGAGAGAAGTAAGATAACAAACCATACAAACTACAAAGTCCGCATTGTTGAACGTCCTTAGGGGTAAGACCAATCCTGCACCAGACAGTCCGCTAAGTGCAATAAATGACCCTTGTTGCGAAGCTTTTCAACTAGTAGAGGATCAGAGGGTCGCCATTAGCCCATGGCACAGTCTGGCATAAGCCCTGCAGTGAGACTCCTAGTGAGAGGGTGTGAGAGACCATTGACATTTTGGGGAGTGGAGTTCCCACATCGAGGGTAATAGATCAAATTACAGAAAGCAGTCATGGAGTCTTTTTGCCAATGGCTGGTACCATCTGCCATTCCTCATCAGTCTCCCTGGTTCTTGTTCGTCCCCCAGCGGCGCCTGGTGGGGTCGGACTTTCCCGGGGTGATGCGTTGGCGAGGCCAAGTAAATTGGCAGCACCCTCCACCTCAGTGAAATGGTGCTGTTTATTATTGAAAGTAAAGGCGATTCCAAAGGGGTATGTCCACCTATATCGAATTTGCTTGTCACGCAGCACGGTGGTGACTAGGCGAAACTGTTGACGAAGTAACAGAGTAGCTTGGGCGAGATCTTGAAACAACGAGCAGGATCCTCCTTGATAGCCAATTGTGTCTCGCCCTCGGGCTCTGCGGAGCACCAACTCTTTTGAAGGAGGCAAACTTAGCCAGCACATCTCAGGGTCGTTGATGTTTCCCTTGTGGGGCCGGGCCCACTCTGTGAACACGTTCCAGTTGAATCGGCGGTCCATCGCTTCCCACAATAGCGGTGAAGAGGCCAACTATGTATTGTTCCAAGTCAGCCCCTTCACGACCTTACTCCAGGCCGCGCACTCTGATGTTCTCTCGACAGGAACGGTTCTCCAGATCCTCACGTTTGAGGAGCGCAGAGTTTAGTTATGCCGTGAGGGATTCAGTGCCTTCTTCAAGCGGGTGAATACGATCTTCGAGAGTCTGACATTTGGCTTCCAGGTCGAGTGTGAGGGTCCCCACGGAATCCACATCGGTGCGCAGATCACAAATGTTTTAACAATAAGACTACTATTTACAGGGTCTCAGGGAAATTTTTGTGAATATATTCCCGGAAAACACACATATCCACAGGTCTGAAGCATAGTAACACAATTGGAGCCAAACAAATGGATTTCTCTCATTTCACAAGAATTAAAAAACAAATATTTCTTAATAACAAATGGATTCCCATCAGTCACCAATTGGTAACATATTTCATCATCTGGGTCTCCGCCTGAAATTCACGTTTGTGACACTCAGAGAGAACTGTTCATGAAGAAATGCTAGTGAAAATTATCAACTGTAAGTAATCACTACTTAGACCTCTCGATGTGAATAATGAATTATGTGGGAATCTTGAATTGCAGTGCAGTGACAAGTGAGTGTGTGAGATAAAATTGATTAATAGGAAGCAAAATTATTTATTCACGCTTCCTACCAACCAAAGTTAAAAACAGTGCAACCAGACAGTGTGAAATAGATAACTGTCTAGATAAATAAGGTCAACATGTTTCAGCAATACGGATTAGTCATCCTGTGCCTTCGTCAGGACCAGTGATATTGCTACAGGACACTGCCTATTCAGTTGTGTCAGCTACCACTCTCTTCCCAGGATGAGCTATCCGAATGCAGATGAGTTCTATATCACACAGACCCTTCATGTGTTTGTGGCTGTCTAGAGAGAATGCACAAAGTGTAGCTGTCACCCACCCCAAATGTGGGGCTCCGTTAGGGGTGATCTATGTGTACTAAAGGGGGAGTTTAAGACTTGGCAAGTGTATTTCAATGGCAAGTCGAAGTGGCAGTAAACTACACACATATGCTTGCAATGGCAGGTCTAAGATAGGTTTTTAAGGCTACTCGTTTGGGTTGCACAATCACTGCTGCAGGCCCACTAGTAACATTTTGGTTACAGGCCCTGGGTATATGGTATACCACTTTACAAGGGACTTATAAGTCATCTAAATATGTCAATTTTGTATACACCAATTGTGCAATGTTTAGGGGAAAAGCACATGCACATTTAGCACTGGTCAGCAGTGGTAAACTGCTAAGAGTCCTAAAGCCAACAAAAGAAGGTCAGAAAAAATAGGAGAAGGAAAGCAACAAGTTTGGGGTGACCATTCAGAGAGGGCCATTTTCCAGCACAACCCCCGTCCAGCCGAAACCAGAGTAGACTAATCAATACCTTGTTGGCCCATAACTTCAGAGGCACTTGCCAGTTATTTGGCTTTCTTAATCCAGTTGCAACCCTCTGTCTGTGATCTCTGGAGCCACTTAGGTAACCCATAGGGAATCCTCCTCCTTACCTGTGGATCGTACCTGTGCACCACCTAACCTTAATTTGCTTACATATGCATCCCAGTAGGCACATAGTGCCACCATGGCCAACAAAGTGATGTGGTCTGCTGGAAGGTGGTTTATTACTAGGTGTAGGTAGGTACTTACCACTAGTAATAAGGTGACAATCACAATATAAGTTGCAATCAAGGTCTAAATACATTATTCCCTTGCTCATCCCTTGGTTTCTGGCTGCTAGCAGACTGATTTAACTTAGGAGACAGACGTGTAAAGCATTTAATAACACAAATACATTGAATTATTAAGAGACACAACACACAATAAAAATCCAAAACCAATTTATAAAAATAGGAAATATTTCTATGATTAAAATGACACCAACATGACAAAACTCCAATGTAGGGGACCAGAGAAATACATTTTTAAAGAATAAATACTTTCTAGTCCTTAAAAGCCAAAAGTGCCAACTTGGGACATCTGGTCACGCTTTACCAGGACAAAGCCAATGTTTCAGGCTGACTGCAATGGAGCGCGGGTTGGATACAGTGAGCGATAGAGCCTGGTCAAGTTTTTACCTTCTGACTCTGAGCTTTTTCTCTTGACGTCGGGAAGGTCTTCTCTGCAGGCCAGCTTTGGGTTCAACAATGGTAGCTTTCTTCAGCAGGATGTCTCAGTGGATCCTGGAAGTCTCGTTAATGATGAAAAGCTCCAGAGCTTCATCGGGGCAAACCTGACTTTCAGTCCAGGTCATGGTTCGACGTTGTTGAGTTGACTCTCCACGATGGGTTGGTCAGCTTATGGAGCTTTTGGGTCAAAATGCTCCAAATGATCTCAAACGTTTAGAGATGCCTCAAGAAGGTTCTTTTGGGTTCTTACTGCGTCCACAACACCAGCCAAGGTTCCAGAAGCCCTGAGTTGTTCCATGGAGAGTTGGGACTACAGTTCCCACATTGTACCTGACCAAATCCTTTAAAGTCCAGCTGAAGGTGGTCAGCTGGTTTCTTCTTGGTGGCGATTATGCAGGTTGTTGCTTTCAGGGAGTTCGCTCGTTCAACTTTTAGTGCAAGGCAAATTCCTTCTTTTGCTGTAGTTCCAAAGTGTGTAGCAGGTGCAGTCATTTAGAGTGCAGTCCTCTTGGTGCAGGCCAGGGGTTCCAGCAGAAAAGTCATCCTTCTTGTTTCTTCAGGCAGGGATCTGAGTTGCTCGGCAGCTCTCCCATATTCATCCAGGCTTCTGAGCTTGTAAGCACGGGGGCACCCCTGATCAATGGGGCACAGAGTGCCACCCTCAATGATGTTATGTTATGTTATGGTAGAAATTTGTAAAGCGCCTGGTTACTCCAATACGGAGTGTCCCCGTGCTAGGTTTTCTCCTAATAGCAATCTATTCAATCTATTCAGAAAGCCAGCCATGACAATTAAATAACAATCGAGTGCCTGAAGGACCAGGTCTTCGACATTCTATGAAACAACATTTCTGAAGATTGCATTCTGAGGTCCAGAGGGAGGAGATTCCACATCTTTGGTGCAAGAAGATTAAAGGAGCTACCACTCAAACAAGCTCCATGCGTTTTGGGTATCATAAGACTAGCCGTTCCAGAGGATCTGAGGCAGCTATTTGGCAGATAAAGTTTTATCAGGGAAAATAGAAATCGAGTACCTTTTAGATTTAGAATTCTGTGACTGAAGCATAGAGCTTTGAAAGCTACACTGGCCTGAATAGAAAGCCAATGGAGCTTAGCAAGGGTAGGGCCCAAGGAGGAACGTCTATGAATATTGGAAGCATTCGAGAAGCAGTGTTCTGCATTCTCTGCAACATTCTTATTCTGCCTTTAGAAACACCAAGATAAAAAATAATTACAACAACCAATGTCGAAAAAAACAGTGAGCACACAAGAAGACGTCCAGATCCCAGATGTTGATATCTTAAAAGGATGGTTCTTTATTGAGGTCATTTAAAAATCAGAGGACCATAGCTGACACATTTAGTCTCACAAAGAGACTTCTTCAGGCCTTTTTGGAGTCACAGAGAATTGTATTCAAAGACGCTGTAGATTTCAACCAACTGTCAAAGAGTCCATGTTTCGGAGACTTTTATGCAGTAGGCATTATCAAAGTTGGCTCTGTAGCCTGTAGCGCGTGTGCTTGTCAGTTTCAGGTACCTGAAACTGACGAGCACTCACGCTGCGGGCTACCGAGCCAACTTTGATATGCCCTGAAGAAGTGTCTTTGTGAGACAAAACGCATCGCCTATGGTCCTTTGATTTTTAAATGAACTCAATACAGAACAATCCTTTTAAGAAATCTACATCTGGGATCTGGACATCTTCTTGTGTGCTCACTCTTTTTTGACATTGGTTGTTGTAATTATTGAATAGTGCTGAACCTTTTTTGTGTTTACTGTTGATATAGGATTTCATTCCTAGATAAGGAGCATAGAGGGGAGTGCTCCTTGGTTCTTTGCACTACTACGATATATAGAGACACATTACATTCGTCAGGTGTGGACTTCTATAGCCTCTACCCTAAATTCAATTGTATTGACCAAGATAAAGAACATTGCATTAGTCCAGGCGTGACACTACAAGCGCCTGGATAACTGTTTTCTTTGTCAAACCTAGCAGAAGCTCTAAAATCTCACGAAGCATCTTCAAGATGCCGAAGCAGGAGCCAGCCAAAGTAGAGCTCTGGTAATCAAAGTACAGTGACGGGTCAAATCAGACCCCAAGATTTTTTATCTTCATTTTGGAGCAGAAACCGACCCTAATTAAGATGCCCACAATATAGAGGACCAAATAGACGGAAGCTTGCCAACCAAGAGGACCTCAATCTTTCCAGTGTTTAGTCTAAGGAAGCTGGAATCCATCCATTTTGTCAGATCGACCATGAATAATTTAAACTTGGAGGCAGCATCACATTCGTCCTGTGTCGAGGTGATAATCAGCGGAGTGTCATCAGCATAAGATTCCATCTTCACCCTATGACACTCAACCACGTCCACCAAGGAACACATGTAGACATTAAATGGGGTCGGGTTCAAAGCCGACCCCTGAGGCACCCCTTGTTGCAGGGGGCGAGTATCAGACTTGAAAGACTGATGGAAGACCTGAAAGGTGCAGTCCTGGAGGAAGTCTGTAATCCAATCAAGTGCCCAGGCCCCCACCCTAAGGCCCAAAAGTCGTTCAAGAAAGGGGCCATGGGATACGGTATAGTATGCAGCACTCAAGCCTAGCATAATCAGGACCACGGTCTTGCCCTCACCGTCAGATAATCTAAGGGATTCAGAGGCTGGAAGAAGAGCAGATTCAGTGCTGAAAATAGATCTAAACCCAGATTGGGTCTCATGAAGAAGATTATTTTCTTCAATAAACTTCGTCAGCTGAAAGTTTAAATATTTTCCAGCTACCTTAGTTAATAATAGAAGTAGTGAGATCAGTCTCAAAGTTTCCAGAAGAGTAGGGTCTAAGGAAGGCTTCTTTAGTAAAGGATCCACCAACGCATGTTTCCAATCGAGAGGTACCTAGCCAGAGTCAAAGGAAAGATTCAGTAGATTACAGAGCACGGGGGCAAAAGCTTTCTCCCCAAGTACCAGCATGGTCGGTGAGATAGCATCAAGAGGAGAGCCAGATTTCACTTTGGAGAGAAGAATGCAAGTCTTCAAAACAGTAAAAGCTTTAAGGTAGGAAAAACCCTCAGAGGGGTGAATATTTTCAGGCGGAGTAAATTTAAAATTCCTGATGGATTCAGGGAAGGAAATATAGATGGTATCTATCTTTTTGGAGAAGTAACGAGCCACTAAATTGCAATATCCTGTAGAGGGAGGAGTAGTGACTGATACCTGCTCACGAAAGGTGTGTCATTTAACAATACAAAAGATCGCCCTAGGTGAACCCTTAGAGAAGTCAATCTTATGAGTGTAGAATTTAGTGCGTTTATGATAGTTTTTAGTGCCTCAAGGATATATATGATATATGATTTTATGGTCAAATTTATAACCGAACCTCCAAAGGTGCTCTATTTCCCCTGAAGTGCGTACAATTCTTGTCGCAGAAAGCACCGTTTTTTAAAACCCAAAATGGAGAAAATCTCTCCTGGAGCTTAAGGTCTGGCTAACCCAACCTACAGTTGTGACTAACTTTCCCTAACACTTACCTCCAGACCCTCTGATATTTCATTTACTGGGGCTCCCATCTGGGTGGGTGGAGGGTGCAAGAAGAGGAGGTGGGCCTGGGTCCTGTCCTAAGTGTCTTTCTCTCTTTTAAGACTCGTTTGGTTACTCAGACCCCTTCCTATGTCTGGGTAGCCAAATGGGTACAGACCCAGTTTACAGATCTCTGCTCACCAGATTTCTCTTTGTTTCCTTGCAGGTCACTTCACACCCATTCACAGCAGCTTGGCTCAGTGTGTCAAAGGCTGGCCAATCAGGAGAGGCTACTCTAGAGCTGGATATAGGCACATCAGTAAAGCAAGTTCTATAACCTCTTTTCTGTCATAGTTATATTAAATCCTACCTCTGCAAGTTGTTGGATTTATTCTAACTATTGTTTAGACACTTTGAAGTATTATTTTAGCTCACTCCTGTCAATAGGTAGGCTTTATTACATTTTATTTAGGCCTTCGCATGTTAACTTCTGGAGCTAATATACTACTATGTGGAAAAATGGAATTGGCAGTTTTTCCCTCACCAGGGCATATAAAAAATATTTTATAATGTCTCTGCTTATAGTTACAAGGCACTGTACCTCCTGGCATACCTAGGGGGTAAGTTAGGAGTTACTTATATGTAAAAAATAAGGTTCTTTAAGACTTTGGAAATACCTTTAGTTAGAAAGTTGTATTTGCTTAAAATGTTAAATTAAAAGCAGCCTGCAAAGCTGGGATGACTTTTAAATTGATAGCAGGCCGCACAGTAGTGCACATGTAAGTGCATTAAATCTAATGGCCCTCTAAATCTACCTGCCCTAAGCTATACTAGGGGCTTGTATGTAGGTTGTCATACCAATTGTAATTACACCTAATTATCACCTACGTTTTAAACAGAGTGCAGGTCCTGAGCCTGGTTAGCAGAGCCCAGGGCACAATCAGAGTCAGTAACCCCCTGTACTCGTTAAAAATTTGGGTGATCAGGGCAAAAAGTATGACTTTCTCATATGGCCCATTCCATCCCTCTGTTCTGACTTCTGTCACCACAAGGACAGGAACCAACAGAGGCCACTGACTGCTGTCAGTGTCAAGAGCCAGGCCACAGGCCATCCAGGGACCTCTGTCCTCTGTGATTTCTCTGAGTGGGGGGTAGTGGTGAGTCTTTCTTCCACCTTCCCCTACATATGGGGTTCTGTACCCCCTGGGAGTTGTACCCCCAGAAAAACTGAACTGTCAGAGTGCCTGTGGTGGCTGCCCCTCCCAGTTCTCCTGACACTGGGGGGCAACTTGTTCCCCAGAATGCAGTCATTGGGAATCTGGAGACTAACCATGACCCTTTCTGGGTCACCTCCCCACTCTAGGGACACTAGGGCCAAAAGGGTGGAAAAAGCTCCCGGTGGGTTGGAGGCACCCTACACACCTGGCCGGTGTACTGCTCTGGGGAGACTAGCTCTTCTAAAACCATGGTCCTGCTAGCCCCAGTATCCCTCAGAGCAGTGATTGGACCCCATTCCCTCCCACCTGGTAGAAGTGACGACTCCCACCCTCAGAGATCACAAGCTCATCCTCTGCGTGAACATTCCAGCTAAGGGAGATCATGGCATGGTCTGTGACCATCCCCTGGGTATTACTTTCTCCTAAGGGTACATTGGCCACCCCTGTAGGGTTCCCATGAGTGGGTGGTTTCTTTGTATGGATAGCAACCCCTTGCTTGTGTCCTAGTTGAGAATAATCAAAGCAGCAGGGTTAGAAATAGGGCACCACTCTGGGCCACCACCCACCAGAATCTCCTCCCTCTACCCAAATAGGATATAGGAACCCTTTTCTTCCCCCTTACCCTGGAACCTGTCTGGGTCTCTCTGGACCTCCACCTCACTCTGTTGGGAGAATCCTGAAAAACCCTTCTTCGGGTCACCTCCAGGCACCTTTCTGGAATCTGGTGCTGACCTAGATATCCGCCTCTCCAGCAAGCTTTCTGAGGCCAGTAAGCTTTTCATCAACTAGGTGTTGGCCCGGCCCTGGAAAACAAAGATCAAGCATGTGCTCTTTGAAAATTAAGTTGTACAGCCCTGAATAATCATCAACCTTGCTGCAACTCACACAGCCCGTCAGTGCCTTGCTGGCATAATCCAAGAAACCAACCATGTTTGTGATGAGATTTTGTGGCTGCCCCTGAACCTGAACCTGTACTTCTCAGGGGCCAATCCAAACCTACTGACTAGGATGGCCTTCATAGCAGTGTAGCATGTCTGGTTCTCTACTTCTTGTGTAAGGAGTGTGTCCCTTCCCACTGTGGGCATATACCCAATAAACTAAAACCCCGGAACTCCTGGGCCCTTGTGCACTAATAGAACCACTTCATAGGCTGCAAACTATTTGTGTCATCCCCACCACATAACTGGACATCAAATTCTAGGGTATCCTGTCCCTGGACCCACCAGTGGACACCATAGGTACGCTGCCACCATTGCTGTTGCTGGACCCCTCTCTCAAGACTGTGATGTTCAACTCTCTCAAGCTGAGCTCATGGGTCATTTGTCTCTCATTTCAGCAAGGGCACACTCCTTCTCTAGCTTGGCATGGGTTTGCTCTTTCTCCAATCTCAATTTGGCAAGCTCTAGTGTCAGCTTTCTCTCCTTCCTCCTGTCCGCGAGCTTCTCCGTAGACAGGTTAGTTGGAGACACACTGCTGCCTGGTCTGCTGTTGTCTTCCAGTCCTAAGAGGATGTTATGCCGACATCAGTAGGCTTCATCACAAGACATCTTGACAGATTCTGCTCCAATTCCTACTACTCAGCTTCTTACCCCTCATCCTCTTTATTGGTCTGGTGGGCTGCTGCCCATGCTCTTGACACTTTCTGAAGCACTGCCTTCTTGACACTTACCTTTGTGGCCACCTTTTTCTCTTGGCACAACCACTTGAGCTGGGCCACTGTGGAGCTTAGGAATATGATAAAAAGTTGCTGTGACTGGATTACTATTTCTTAAAAACAAATGTTCCTCTGTCCCCAGCATAGACTTCTTATACCCCATCCTGATCAGATTTTCATATTCGAACACACTTTGTTGGTATTCCTTTTGTGTGGTAGAAACGTAATACTGAGTATCTGACAGTTGTCTTAAAGCTTCTTCACAGTAATCCGTTCTTGACTGGAGCACCACGTTACCGCCTTTGTCGGAAGGCTTGTTTACAATGGACATATCCTGAGGAAGACCATTCAATGCTCGTTATATATATATATATATATATATATATATATATATATATATATATATATATATATATATATATATATATATATATATATGTTCACACAAAATGCCCTGTAGCATTGGACAGTCACTCGACGGCGTTTGCTACCATCCGGTTGTATTTGCCTTTAACAACTCACACTTAACTTCCCCAATCCCATGGAAATATGATTGGGGAAGTTAAGTGTGAGTTGTCAAAGGCAAATACAACCGGATGGTAGCAAACGCCGTCGAGTGACTGTCCAATGCTACAGGGCATTTTGTGTGAACATTTTATACACGGCAGCCTGGCCGTGGGACGGAGCACCATTTCAGCAAGGTGAAAGGCTGAGGTCAGAACTGAATCCAGACCTGTCAGCACGGCGCTTGGGACATTATTTGCTCACCAAAACTGTCTCCTACCTACTCAAGGAAGAAAAATAAACGCTGAATGTGAACATACACTGAACCTACTCTCACCTTCAGGGACTGCATGTCCCAGCACACAACAGAAAAAAACGGATTGAAGGAAACGCCCATTGGGTCCTTTTGTGCCAATAAAGAGATCGTAATTTCGAAGGTGAGGCGTCAGTGTGTTGTTTTAAAGCGAGCCCATGAAGAAGAGGCGGTTATGCCTTGAAACGCGTCGGCAACATGGAAATATGATTGGGGAAGTTAAGTGTGAATTGTCAAAGGCAAATACAACCGGATGGTAGCAAACGCCGTTGAGTGACTGTCCAATGCTACAGGGAATTTTGTGTGAACATTTTATACACGGCAGCCTGGCCGTGGGACGGAGCACCATTTCAGCAAGGTGAAAGGCTGAGGTCAGAACTGAATCCAGACCTGTCAGCACGGCGCTTGGGACATTATTTGCTCACCAAAACTGTCTCCTACCTACTCAAGGAAGAAAAATAAACGCTGAATGTGAACATACACTGAACCTACTCTCACCTTCAGGGACTGCATGTCCCAGCACACAACAGAAAAATACGGATTGAAGGAAACGCCCATTGGGTCCTTTTGTGCCAATAAAGAGATCGTAATTTCGAAGGTGAGGCATCAGTGTGTTGTTTTAAAGCGAGCCCATGAAGAAGAGGCGGTTATGCCTTGAAACGCATCGGCAACATGGAAATATGATTGGGGAAGTTAAGTGTGAGTTTTCAAAGGCAAATACAACCGGATGGTAGCAAACGCATCGAGTGACTGTCCAATGCTACAGGGCATTTTGTGTGAACATTTTATACACGGCAGCCTGGCCGTGGGACGGAGCACCATTTCAGCAAGGTGAAAGGCTGAGGTCAGAACTGAATCCAGACCTGTCAGCACGGCGCTTGGGACATTATTTGCTCACCAAAACTGTCTCCTACCTACTCAAGGAAGAAAAATAAACGCTGAATGTGAACATACACTAAACCTACTCTCACCTTCAGGGACTGCATGTCCCAGCACACAACAGAAAAAAACGGATTGAAGGAAACGCCCATTGGGTCCTTTTGTGCCAATAAAGAGATCGTAATTTCGAAGGTGAGGCGTCAGTGTGTTGTTTTAAAGCGAGCCCATGAAGAAGAGGCGGTTATGCCTTGAAACGCGTCGGCAACATGGAAATATGATTGGGGAAGTTAAGTGTGAGTTGTCAAAGGCAAATACAACCGGATGGTAGCAAACGCCGTCGAGTGACTGTCCAATGCTACAGGGCATTTTGTGTGAACATTTTATACACGGCAGCCTGGCCGTGGGACGGAGCACCATTTCAGCAAGGTGAAAGGCTGAGGTCAGAACTGAATCCAGACCTGTCAGCACGGCGCTTGGGACATTATTTGCTCACCAAAACTGTCTCCTACCTACTCAAGGAAGAAAAATAAACGCTGAATGTGAACATACACGGAACCTACTCTCACCTTCAGGGACTGCATGTCCCAGCACACAACAGAAAAAAACGGATTGAAGGAAACGCCCATTGGGTCCTTTTGTGCCAATAAAGAGATCGTAATTTCGAAGGTGAGGCGTCAGTGTGTTGTTTTAAAGCGAGCCCATGAAGAAGAGGCGGTTATGCCTTGAAACGCGTCGGCAACATGGAAATATGATTGGGGAAGTTAAGTGTGAGTTGTCAAAGGCAAATACAACCGGATGGTAGCAAACGCCATCGAGTGACTGTCCAATGCTACAGGGCATTTTGTGTGAGCATCAGTGATGTCATCAGTGATGTCACTGACCATGTCATGAATGATGTAATATGTGACATCATCAGCAGTGGATTGCGGGTGCGCGATATATAGTTATTGCAACTAACTATATATGCGAATTTCTATGGTTTTGTGCGAGTAATTTAAGGTTTTGAAAATGCTAATTCCTAACTATATATGGTCTATAACCTATGGTTTTTTCAGTGAATTTCAATGGTTTTTTAATAGCAAATAACAAAAGCTGTCAAATGTCAAGTACGTGATAGGTAAAATCATTTTCGTGTTTATGCACGCTGATGTGCTTTGAACACTGCCCCCCCTCCCCCTCCTCTTTTCTCTTAGGAGTACTCCCTCTTTGCAGATAGTGAAGGGTAGTTAACACAGGCCTTTGCCCCCATTGTAATCCGTCGTGCCTGCTTCTCTCTCCATTTGATTGATTGTTATCCAATCATTTACTGTTTTAGAATTGGTTCTCTTTGGTTCATTCTCTATTTACAAACAAGCACAGAGTCGCAATACTCAGTTTAGTCTTTGCAGATAGTGAAAAAACGTTTAAAAAAACAAAAGGAATCGAGCAAAATCAGTAGGCCACTAATGGGATCTCTTTTTGACCTCGCTAAAATAGAAACATTAAGAACAACCCCTCAAGAGAAATACGAAACTAGTGAGAGGAACTGAGCTCCACACGATGATGGCTGCAAGACAGCTCGGCTCCGCCACCCACCCCACCCAAAATAACGACAAACCCTATGCAAATATTATAAATATATACAACACACCAGCAAAGTAACAGGGTAAAACATTTTATTAAATAACTATTTACATAACTATTTTATACTTTTTGTTGCCCGATCCGGCTAGCTCAATCGATCGAGCATGAGACTCATGCACTCTGATCTCCTTGGCCTCAGTCAAGCATTAATAGTAAGATTTTCATACATGAGTGTACTTTTTGCCTTTTGGTGACTCTTCCATTCTGAACATTTTTCCACAATCCGTTTGACCTGAAACGATTACACAAATAAAACATTTGTGAGTTTTAAATTTCCGGAGAAGTATAATTCACCAATAGCTTTCTCTGTAGATCTTGTTTCATTAACAATCCCAGTTCCATCACCCGCCCAGGATATCACTACTGTTAGTTGTCATTGTTGCTTCTGTTTTAATAAAAAATGTTTTAAGGTGTTTACTGTTTTTGTTGCGATGTATATATTTATAAGTTATTAAAGTGTTATAATCCTACTAATTTTTTATCGATTATTGCTCTTTGAGATATTCCCTGTCTACAAACAGAGAAGAATAGGAATATTCTGTCTCCCTTTGCAGATAGTGAAGGATAGGTAATGCAGACTTTTGTCCCCCGTTGTAATCCGTCATGCCTGTTTTTCTCCCCACTGATTGATTGATTGGCTGGACATTTATTGTTCAAGGAATAGTTCTTTCGAGGTATTCTCTGTTTGCAAATAACGTGGAATAAAAATATTCTGTCTAGTCTTTGCAAGTAGTGAAGGGTGGGTAATTCGGACCTTTGTCCCCCGTTGTAATCTGTCATGCCCATCTACTCCCCACTGATTGAGAAAATAGTTCCACCCGGACCATTTATTAGAGGTACATCATCTGGCTCAACCGGAGAGTACCCCTAATAAAGAAGACATACGTAAAATACGAAGTAATCACTGTATCCTGTTAAACAGAAACTTTAGCATGAAACACAGTTGAAAAGGAAGGGAAAGAAATCGAACAAAATCAGTAGGCCACTGATGAGTTTTTGACTTCGCTAGAAATAAGAAACATGGAAGTGGTGAAAGAAGCCAAGCTTGACGTTACGGCAGCCACGAGGTAGCTAGGCTCCGCCACCCCCCCCACTGCTCCAAGCATGTCTGTCCCACCGCCCGCCACGCCCATTAACGGTAACATGAAATAGATACAAATCAACAGATACCTACCCCCATTCCGGAAACTCCCGAAGTGCAACAGGTTCGCGGCTACGCCCATCCGGAAGACGAGGCCTTCGGGACGTGTAGGGCGAGTCCTGCTGGCAGCCGTCGGCCGGGGAGGTCGTCACGTAAGGTGGGCCAGGAGAGGAGCCGAGGCCGACGGGATCCCTCTTCTTTCATCTATAATGTCTGCGACAACCGGGGGGGGGGATGTCTTGCACATGCCACCGACCCCCCCCCCTGGGCCAGGAGAGGAGCCGAGGCCGACGGGATCCCTCTTCTTTCTTCAATAATGTCTTCGACAACGGGGGGGGGATGTCTTGCACATGCCACCGGCCCCCCCCCCTGGGCCAGGAGAGGAGCCGAGGCCGACGGGATCTTCTTCTTTCTTTAATGGCTGCGACAACACTGGGGGGGAATGTCTTGCACATGCCACCGACCCCCCCTCCCCCGGGCCAAGAGAGGAGCCGAGGCCGACGGGATCCCTCTTCTTTCTTCAATAATGTCTTCACAACACTGGGGGGGATGTCTTGCACATGCCACCGACCCCCCCCCCCCTGGGCCAGGAGAGGAGCCGAGGCCGACGGGATCCCTCTTCTTTCTTCTATAATGGCTGCGACAACACTGGGGGGGATGTCTTGCACATGCCACCGACCCCCCCCCCTCCCCTCATATCTCCTGGTCTGGCCCCGGCTTGGTATGAGCTCCCCGTTCAGTCCTGAAGCGGCGCCCTGCAGGCCACGGGGGGGATGTCTTGCCTCTGCCTCCGACCCCCCCCCCTCTTATCGCCTGGTCCGGACATCACGGATATCAACGCCAGGTGTCGGCGTGGGGTGCGCTGGGAGGGAGAGGCGGCGCGAACGAGCCTCTCCCACCCCCACTGGTGGGGGCCCCTCGGCTGCACCCCCAACGCTCCACTCACCCAACAAAAGGTCTCGTCCACTATTGCGAGGCAATGATGCTCCGCTCACCCAACGGGGGTCTCGTCCACTGTTGCGGTGCAACGGCGCTTCTGAGTTCAACTAGAAAATGAGTCCTGCGTCCAGAAACGTTCTCCTCAACTTTGAAGATTCTGTAAGAGCCACGGGGGCCCCGACCCCCGCAGACACCCCCGATGGGGAATGACTGCCATGATCACCCACGGAACGACCACGACGTAGCCGCGGGACGTCGGCGCGCTCATGCCGGCGCCGGCCTCAGTCTTGAAATGACCAAAATCCTGCAAGACTACCAACTTGATCAGTTCCGGTGGGACACCAGTATGACCCGGTAGGAGAGATTGTTGCCTCCCACCCCACTTTGACTGATGGTTCATGTCGGCAGTCCCCTCTGCTACCCTTCAACGAAAACTTTTGGACTGCCGAAAGAGGTCCCGGTCCAACCACAAGTTGGTGGAGACATTTTGACTATACTTGGACTTTCCTGACCTCACCCAAAATGGCGCAGGTACAAATGAAACTCTCAACTCCTTGTTGTGCCCCGATTGCTCAGCCTTGATATCATGAGATATGTATGCAGTTTTTAGCACATGAATTGATATGGGATAAGATTGATTATATGTTCGGACAATGAATTGATCCAGGATGGGTATTGATTATACGTTCGAACAATGAATTGACATGGGACGGGTACTGATTACACGTTCGAACAATGAATTGATATTAAGTTCTAATGCATCATTGATTACTGTATTTATTATTGAAGGTTCGAATTGTCAACACTTTTGGTACTTGCTCACAATGAATTATCGATATGATTTTGTTGCACTTGTCGCACTTTTTACTATGAAATCAACGACCACTGACTCTGTTATGTTTTCCACAAATAAATACCCTCCCCCCCATTTACAGTTCCAGCCTGCTCCGTGGCCGGCCCACGGGGTTGTAGGCCCGTATTTGGGCACCAACATTTTTATTAAAGGTTTTTGAAAAAGCAAACGTAGTTGTAACGCGTAGATTGGTAAGTTTCGAATAAATGGCCACTGTTTCCATTTAAAAAAAAAAAAAAAAAAAAAGCAGGTGAAATGAAGCAGCTCAATTAGTTAAGGGTTAAAAAGTATAGTACACAGAAACATTGAAAATATGAATGGTCCAGGTTTGTTGTATGTGTTTTTCATTTTTATACAGCATGAAGCAATCGATAAAGATCCTGGTATTTAGCCTCTACTTTATATGCTACCTGTATCAGGGAAGTTGTTTTAAATGCCCCTAAGCCACCCCGAAGGAATGTCACCTGGCCCCCCTAGTACGAACGAAAACGACCCCGTACCACTGTAGGTTATCTCTCTTCCTCAAAAATGACAAAAAATACTTTCTAGGACGTTTTGGACATTGATGATTTTCATATGATCTATTTATTAAAGTAATACTCATCTCTCCGCATGAAATTAATTTTCCACATGCTACACAAGTCAATCTCATCTGCCCAAAGTTCTTTTGCAGATTTGGGACCGTTTCCCTTGCCTCTGACTCACTTATTGCTAAGTCATTGGTGGATGTTTTTGCCGGTCGGGGGTTATCCACCAAATCTCGAAGTTGTGCTTTAGAATAATTAAGAGGGTGCCACCTCTCCATGTGCCGATGCATGGTATGATTGCCATAACTATATTTTTTTTCGGTCCCTCTCGAGAGTTTTTTTTTTGCAGATGAGGCAGGTAACGAACCTGGCATTAACTTTCATTTCATGAGAAGGAAAAGAAAAAAATTGCCAGATAAAATTCACTTTCACATGGGACGTTCTTGGCATTTCTTTCAGAAACTTTTACATCACTGTGTCATTTCTTTGTCTATCCTGGTTAAAGCAATGTCATGTTTAATATAAGCACTTCCACATAGGATTGGGTGCATTGTTATAAGGCATGCTTTAAAAGTGATTTAATGAAATGAGCGACATTTCACTGAGTGAGTTCAGCAACACTGATATATGAAAACATTGGTGGTAAATGATATTAAATGTTACATGGTGTTCTTTGCAGGAGTTTAAGTCCTTTGTTGCAGTGGAAATTCTGCCTCAGGATTAGGGGGCCGGGGGGCTGAGTGGTACTTGTATGATATGTAGAGTGAAATGACAGGCTCTCCTCATGAGAAATAAAACTCTGTTCTTGTGTTCCTGCTTCCAGCGCCCGTCTCTTTATTTGGTAACCGTTCAAGATGGGAATTAAGTGGCGTCTTGTGCCAGCAGCCTGGGCATCGGTTGTAATCTGGGCTGAATTTTCCTCAGCACGGGGTGTGATTCTCAGGGAAGAGCAGCGCATATGGGAGGAGGTTTATGGCCCATACATGAGAGAGAGAGCGTGGGTGACCAGTGCATGGGGGAGATGCTTGCGAGAGTGGGGAGCCATGCTGAGGATCGGCGGCGTGCAGAGAGTGGGTCTGGTCAAGGCATCTAAAATGGCTGCCGTGCACGACAAAAGTGTGGCATTGGAAAAAAAGCAAGATGGCGCAGACAATGTTTATCAATACGGATTAATTTATAACAATTATTTTTAACAATATATTTACTCGCAGTGTCAAAATGGCGGTCAACACTTCCTGATTTCCTTTGAATCGAACGTTAACAGAAGTCACGCAGCAAAAAAAAAAAAAAACGCTCACGCGCAACCGCTGGAAGACAAGTATCAACATATATGAGCCTCCTCAACCACCCTAAGAAAACATAGGGGGTCAGGATACGTCTCCCATACCCCCTTATACCCAATACTCACATTGCTTTTCCTCCATCTTGTAATTTAATTAAATCGAAACACAAAATGGCGAATTCCCGTTTCGCTACCAGTTTGCGACCCGGTTCGCGAACCGAGAAGCGCTTCTACCGCGAAAAATCAAATTTTTTTTATTTGCCCCACGGGACCCTTTAATAACCCCAACATCATTCCTAGGGGGTCAAGAGGAGTCTACCTTGCCCCCTTTCATTAAATTCCCCCTTCGTTTTTCTCCTCCTCTTTTCTCTCGATCCTACCGAGAGACAAGATGGCGGCCGCACCGGACTGTTTAGAATGTTGACAGACACCGGAGAGCCAATCAGCTTTGCTTCGCAAAGCTCCGTTACGCGAAAAGTACGCGATCTGGAGCGCTATCCGGGACGCTGTCACAGATATATCTGTTTTTTTAAACGTTAATTTCTCAAAATCCACTGGAGCACATATATTGAGACCCAGCAAAGGCACATCGGGCTAACAGTCCCTACAATTTTGCCAAGTTTTGTGTAAATCTATTCAGCCGTTCGAGGTAAAAGTGAGGCCAACCGCCCTATGGAAATTAACATGGGAAAAACGCGTTTTGGGACCCCCCTTTTTTCTCGGCCCCCCCTTGACGAACCCCCCCAAATTTTCAGGGGCTGCTCAGAAACAAAATGTGCCATTTTCCTGAAAATTTCAGCCGATTCCGTCCACAAACGCCAAAGTTATTAGACATAGAATTTTCAAAAGTTCCATAGAGAAAAAATCCTAACTATATATACCTACTGGCGACCGCCAGTAGGTAATATATATATATACACACACATATATATATATGCACACACACACACATATATATATACATATATATATACATGAATGTGACATATGTAAAGAGAAAAGCGAAGCATGAATACTTTTAAGCCTTGCATTGTTTCAAGTAAGTCATGATTATATGTAAAAATGCAGTCTGTATAAAGTCTGTCCTAAAGAGAGATGCATGTAGGCGATTAAACATACTAGTGATAATACAAGTAAACCAGATTAAAAATAGGTGGCATAAAAAAAAAGCAAAAATTTAATAAAAAAATCTGTTCCAAAATCGTTCTTCCATTTCATAGTTCCGTTTCTGTGGTAAGTAAATTTGATGCGGTCACTGGGTGTTGTTTTTGTTTTATAGTTGTTTATTGTTGCAAGCATTAGAATAACCAAACATATAGGAAGTAAAGATAACAATACACTGTCATGTAATAACTTAGTTCAATAGAGACAATGATCCTTCAGATGTTGTTTTTAAACCTCATCGGAAGACATGTATGATGTTGCATACGTGTGGTCCTTAAAGAAATGAAATAATGCATGTGTGTTGTTCTGAGTTCACACATACTATGGACCAGTAGTTGGTTGTTTGTCTGAGGCACTCGGCAATGTTAGAAATTTTTCCATTGTAGGCTCAAATATTAACAATGAATCAAGCCTCTCATTGAGTGTTCCATCAATAAGAGACTGATCTATCATGGCCAGCGTTCTGTAAAAGGGACAGATGCAGTGCTTTGCATTGTCTCTGGTGCTCTTGTAGTGGTTGCAGCATAAAGTTCATATCAATATGAGACACTGGGAGCTGTTCCAGATGTGGGTCCATAGTGATATCCATTGGAAAGTTTATGCACCAGAACTTGGGTAGTGTCCATTTTACGAATGCCAATAAAGAGATAGTAATTTCGAAGGTGAGGCGTCAGTGTGTTGTTTTAAAGCGAGTCCATGAAGAAGAGGCGGTTATGCCTTGAAACGCGTCGGCAACATGGAAACGCCGTCGAGTGACTGTCCAATGCTACAGGGCATTTTGTGTGAACATATATATATATATATATATATATATATATATATATATATATATATATATATATATATATATATATATATATATATATATATATATATATATATATACACACACACACATATATATATATGCACACACACACACATATATATATACATATATTACCTACTGGCGGTCGCCAGTAGGTAGTTATAGTTAGGATTTTTTTCAATGTTAAATCTCAAAATTCTATTTTGAATAACTTTGGCACCGGTTGACGAATCTGCCTGAAAATTTCATGAAAATGGCCTCGTCGAGCTCCGGTCCTTCCCTGAAAGTTTGGGGGGGATACAATAAGCGGGGGCCGAGATAAAAGGGGGGTCCCAAAACGCGTTTTTCCCATGTTAATTTCCATAGGGCGGTCGATTTCACTTTTAGCCCGAACGGCTGAATGGATTTACACCAAACTTGGCAAAATTGTAGGGACTGGTAGCCCGATGTGCCTTTGCTATGTCTCAAGATATGTGCTCCAGTGGATTTTGAGTAATTTAGGTTCCAAAAAATATATATATCTATAGCCGCGCACCGGTGCGCGCACCAGGGAGCGCTCCGGGCGCGTGACGCGAGGTGCGCATGGAAAGCTGATTGGCTCTCGGGTGTCTGTAAACATTCGAAACAGTCCAGAGCGGTCGCCATCTTGTGTCTCGGTAAAATCGAGACATAAGAGGTGGCTAAAACAAAGTGGGAACTGACCATAAGGCGTCAGGGATAGACCCCTTTGACCCCCTAGGTTTGATGTGGGGGCTATAAAAGGGCCCCGCGGGGCATTTAAATTATTTTTTTTTTTTTCGTTTTGCGCGGGGGAAGCGCACGGTGCGCGCACCGGGGAGCGGCCCTGGGAGCGCACTATGATGAAAAAAGGTGACAGAGTGTTTAAAAAATGAAGTTTTGATTTAGAAATTGGAGGTAGTTCTAAAAAGAACTTTTTTTTTTCTTCTTTTTGTTGTTTTATATTTTTTTTGTGTTTTTTGAACTTTTTGTACTTTTTTTGGCTTTTCAAAACAGTTTTATGTATTTTTTTGTATTTTTTTGGGGGAGAAACAAAAAAAGGGAATTGAAACTGGCTCAACTGGAGCAAAAAAACAAAAAACCCAAAAAATTACTTCTTTTTGGGGCACTTGTGATTATCACCTGCAAGGACGATGAGTTTCACACTTTTTTCCCCATAGGAGATAAGTTTGCCACAAGCAGTGCAAGTAATTTTAAAATCAGCAAATCTCGGCTGAATGCAAGGCATCACCTCAGATGTTTCTGGTTGCGAGGAAGTGGGTTGGTTTCTTTGGGAGGGGGTCCTTGATGACTGGGGGAGGTTACTGGCCATTTCCCGGAACTCTGCACGAGAGTAGTTGTTTGGATGCTTTCTTGTCATGTGCCGAATCATGGTATAGTTACCAAAAGAATATTTCTTATTTGGGTTGCCCCGTGAAAGTTCATCATTGCAGATGAGGCAAGTGACTTTGGCCGCATTCACCTTTTTTTTCCCCTCTGGAAGTGAAAAAAACTGCCAAATAATGTGTGGTTTAGGTTTATAAGGTGTATTTTCTTCTGGCAGCCATCTTCTTCTCCCCTCCTCCTCTTCCTCTTCCTCTTCCTCCTCCTGTTCTTGACCACCAACATAATTTGGAGCTGGTCCTCTTGGTGGTTGTGGTGGTGGTGGTGGGGCAGATGCACCAGCTGATGCTACTAATGAAGCCATTTTATAGTACAAAATATTACTCAAAGAGCAAAAAAGTAGACAGAGCAACAAACAGGTCTTCCTCAGTCAAAGGACAAAGTCAGAATAAGGAAAAAAGGTGGGGTCTTTCATCATTTAGAAAAAAAAACTGTCCTGAACCAATGAGAAGTGTTATTTTCAGGTCACAAGACCAGGGGCTTCATCATTATGAAACCAAAACTGTTATGAACCAATGAAAAGTGTTATTTTCTGCTCACATAACCCGACGCGCTTACGCTACGCGCCCGGGGCGCGCCCGGGGGCGCGCCCCGGGTCGCGCAGCGTAAGCGCGTCGGAAGTTTACGTTGTGCGATCGTATTCGCTCGAGTACTTCCGGGTGCGCTTACGCCGTGCGTATCACGCGGTCGCGGCTACGCGATACGTCACGATTATGTTTTCGTTTGCGATATTGGCGCTCACGGGACGCTCCCCGGAGCGCGCCCCGGGGCGCTTTGTAAAAATACGCTTTTCGGGGCGCTCCCCGGGGCGCGCTCCGGGAGCGCTCCCCAAAATAATTTTTAAAAAAAAAATTGGGAAAATTGTAGGGACAGGTAGCTCTATTCTGAAGTGGTTTGTAAAAAACATTAACTTTAGAAAAATATGTATTGTGCTACATTGGGCTTAATATATGTTAGAGCCAAAATGTAGCCCAAATGTAGCCCAAAGTAGCCCAATGTAGCCCAAAGATGGCCACCAGAGATCAAAAATTGAAAATGTAGCCCAAAATTCAACTAGATGTAGCCCAACTGTAGCCCAATGAGAAAATGTACCAGAGTGTTAAAAAGAACAACTAGAGTGCTAACAGTCTTATTTATAAAGTGAAACTTATAGTTAGGAATTAGCATTAAAAAAACCTTTGAAATTCACTGAAAAAACCATAGGTTTCACACCAGTTATAGTTAGGAATTAGCATTTAAAAAACCTATTAAATTCACTGAAAAAACCATAGGTTTCACACCAGTTATAGTTAGCTGGAAATTTTACTGATATAAAACCATTGAAATTCCCACGTTATAGTTAGTCGGACTCACTATAACTTGCGCGTGCAATGCACTGCTGATGACATCACATATTACATCACTCATGACATGGTCAGTGACATCACTCATGACACCATCCTTGTGACATAGTGACAGACCTCCTTTCACTATAATGTAACCCTTGAGACACATATTCAAAAATAGAAACTGAAATTTTTAAAAAAATGGAGATACCTATATCAGTTACAACAAGCAATTCAGTAATTCCACTATCTATATACACATCCACTCTTTCACCAACAGTTCTATATAGTCACTCATACATATACTCACTCATCATATGAAGTGATACACCTATACATCCTGTTACACACCGACATTCATCCAAAAGTTACTCACACACATATTCACACGTGCAAATAAACTATTGAACATCCATTTATTTGAATATAGAGTTATACACACACTTCCACCTTACTTCTATTTAAAATTACACATATTTATTCTCTTAAACAATCACTTATAGAAACACATACTTATTTAAACAGGAACTCTTACAATCTCTTACTCTCACATATACTCACTTATATACATCAATATTCATATATACTAGATTAAAACATATGTAGGTACTGATAAAGACACTAGTGAGACAGTCATTCACTCACTAACAAACACATATAGACACTCATCCACCCATACAGTCCTGTACATATGCTGTCTTCAAAACACATACAAACAAAGAGTCAGTCACTCATGCATCTATGTGCTAAGTAATACCCCCACTAAACCATATAGACAGTCATACTGATACTAATAAAAATATCTAATAACCCATATACATACGCATGTAGCTACTTACCAACACATGTAGCCACTTATACACAAAGTGAAACACTAATATATATATTTAAATATTTAAACATAACTCACTAATATTTATTTTTCAGAAAGACACATATTCACTGGATGGTGTCATCAGTGATGTCATGAGTGATGTCACTGACCATGTCATGAGTGATGTAATATGTGATGTCATCAGCAGTGCATTGCACGCGCAAGTTATAGTGAGTCCGACTAACTATAACGTGGGAATTTCAATGGTTTTATATCAGTAAAATTTCCAGCTAACTATAACTGGTGTGAAACCTATGGTTTTTTCAGTGAATTTAATAGGTTTTTTAAATGCTAATTCCTAACTATAACTGGTGTGAAACCTATGGTTTTTTCAGTGAATATATACATGAATGTGACATATGTAAAGAGAAAAGTGAAGCATGAATACTTTTAAGCCTTGCATTGTTTCAAGTAAGTCATGATTATATGTAAAAATGCAGTCTGTATAAAGTCTGTCCTAAAGAGAGATGCATGTAGGCGATTAAACATACTAGTGATAATACAAGTAAACCAGATTAAAAATAGGTGGCATAAAAAAAAGCAAAAATTTAATAAAAAAAATCTGTTCCAAAATCGTTCTTCCATTTCATAGTTCCGTTTCTGTGGTAAGTAAATTTGATGCGGTCACTGGGTGTTGTTTTTTTTTTATAGTTCTGTTTATTGTTGCAAGCATTAGAATAACCAAACATATAGGAAGTAAAGATAACAATACACTGTCATGTAATAACTTAGTTCAATAGAGACAATGATCCTTCAGATGTTGTTTTTAAACCTCATCGGAAGACATGTATGATGTTGCATACGTGTGGTCCTTAAAGAAATGAAATAATGCATGTGTGTTGTTCTGAGTTCACACATACTATGGACCAGTAGTTGGTTGTTTGTCTGAGGCACTCGGCAATGTTAGAAATTTTTCCATTGTAGGCTAAAATTTTAACAATGAATCAAGCCTCTCATTGAGTGTTCCATCAATAAGAGACTGATCTATCATGGCCAGCGTTCTGTAAAAGGGACAGATGCAGTGCTTTGCATTGTCTCTGGTGCTCTTGTAGTGGTTGCAGCATAAAGTTCATATCAATATGAGACACTGGGAGCTGTTCCAGATGTGGGTCCATAGTGATTTCCATTGGAAAGTTTATGCACCAGAACTTGGGTAGTGTCCATTTTACGAATGGATAGCATCCAGTTTTTGCTATGTTCGGAAAGCCAAGCATGTCCCAAATAACATGTTAGAGTCCTTCTGCATCTTTGTTCAGCTGGATATGTGTACTCCAAGTTGTTGGTTTCCTTGTCGGAACAGGAGAAAGATGACAATACCACAGCTGATTAGCAGTAAGATGGTTGGAAAACGTCTAAACAGGCTGGAGAATGGAACAATTGTGAATTGTGCAAGGTTTCATACCATCCTTCAGATTTATATTTTTCGCAGTTGTGAAAATGAAACGTTGTAATTTGGTAAAGAAATGATACCATAAATTAACCATGTCACTGGTGGTGTGTCGCTAACTACAAATGGTGCTTCTTCCATTTGCTCAATATTCAATAGTGTATATGTGCATTCTTTTTTGCCATTGTGTTCATTTTAAATAGTAAGCTTAAAAAATAGCTCTTTCTTTTAGAAGTTGCCAAGGCACAAAATCTGACATAAGTGTTTGATATACCCAGTTTAATTGTATGATAACTCTTAACTGAGCTTGTCCATGTTGAAATAACTCCAAATCCCCTTTTATTAGATCTCAGGCTGAGGGCATATTATGTTTTAATGAGTACCTTTTATAAAGTGTGTACATTCCATTGTCAATAACATTAAAAACTGCTTGCAAATTGTTTTGATCTAGTAGCCTAATTCGTTCTGTAGCTTTTCTAGCTGAGTATGTGTTTAGCTCATTGTAAATGCCACATATTCATGTTGCCAGGAATTATTTCTAGTAGGAAGTAGTCTTAAAAGAAAATCAGAAACATTCATGTTTTCCTCAATTAAGGAACATGTTCTTTCACAGCTAAAAGACTGGAATGGTCTACCCATCATTGGTATAGTTTACCTACATTATGTGTAGTGACTATTACAGCTATTTCACTATTATAGTGTGATTCAGGACGATTAGCTTTAGATCCAAGAGTGTTGCAAAGTAAACAACACATGCAGGTGTCAGAATCATGTGGTCATAAGGCTAAACTTTTAATAGGGAACTGAGTAGAGTTATACATTCTGATCATTTTATTTATATCTGAATCTGACATATTTTTGTGGAAGTGCCAGTTATTATACTGGGTCAAATTGACTTTTGGTATGGAAGGTTTCTTGAGTCCTGTCATAGTACCAAACCCCGAACAGGTAGTGTGCTGGATAGTTTTGTTCAAAAAAAGAATTTCTTTAGGGATTATGCATGCTTGAAATAAGGTTTGTTTGCCTTGACTTTGCCAAAATGTGGTTCCCTAAATTCTTTTTTAATCAGTATTTGCTTTCCAATCCTCATATCCCTGGAGTGGCAGACTTTGACTAAACTCAGTGGAATAAATCAGCTTGTTGATAGTGATTCGGTTTTTCTGAAGCAATTGTGGCTTCCGTGTAAAATAGAAAGCTGAGGGACTTGATCTGTCTTTACTCTGATTTAGGAATTTATTCAAGAAATTAGGGTAAATATTAGAAGGTGGACCCTCCCAATGTTCCCATTGTGTGTAATTATATATTTTCATTGGACAACCACTACTATGTATGTTATAGTGTGCATAGTGATGATAACAATACATTTCTTTATAATTTTCTGAACTCAAATAAGGATCTTTAATATTCAAAGTAGCACACGCTTAAAAATCAGACATCATTCTTTTGACAGTCTCTGTGTCCTAGTCATTTGAAATAGAACCTGGAATAATAATGTAATTCACTGAAACCTTTATCACATAAGATCATTGCAATGCCTCAGTAGGTACCATTAACTGGTGTGGAACCTTTTATCCATCTCGAAAAGGCATTATCTTGAATGATGTTGAGTAAGGTGGTAGTTCAGAGTGAACAGTGGAGTTGCCTTGAACAGTAGCAACTGTAGTGATAGCAGCATCAGATTTGTCTGTGGAACTTAATGCTCTGTGTAGAATTGGAGCTGTAGAAGGCTCTAATATCCCCAACTGGGAACTTGAGAAAGTAATGTTACTGTTTTGATCAAGGGAGAGTTCAATCAGAGTACTGAGAGGCCGAGAGGCTCTACTCTGAATTTTTCTTGGTGTCTGCAATGCCTTGCTTTAGAGGACCTGCCACATAGTGCTCTATCACATGATTGATGCAAACGGATCACTGACAATATCGATGTCAAAAATATCGATATACAAAAATATCGAGTTAAAAAAATAGAATGCCAAAATATTGACTTCCTATCTCCAAACAGGTAAGTACAAAAATATCGAATCAAAAATATTGATGTGAAAAATATATATAGTCAAAATATCGACTTTTTTAAATAGTTAAAAGTAATTTAAAATTATTAAAATAATAAATATAACTAACTTAAAAATACTTAAAATACTTAAATAACATTAAAACTGATAGATAATTAATATAATTTAAAAAAAAATTAATACATATATATATATATATATATTCACTGGAAAAAACCATAGGTTTCACACCAGTTATAGTTAGGAATTAGCATTTAAAAAACCTATTAAATTCACTGAAAAAAACAGAGGTTTCACACCAGTTATAGTTAGCTCGAAATTTTACTGATATAAAACCATTGAAATTCCCACGTTATAGTTAGTTGGACTCACTATAACTTGCGCGCCTGCAATGCACTGCTGATGACGTCACATATTACATCACTCATGACATGGTCAGTGACATCACTCATGACATCACTGATGACACCATCCTTGTGACAGAGTGACAGACCTCCTTTCAGTGTAATTTAACCCTTGAAACACATATTTAAAAATAGAAACTAACATTTTCAAAAAAATTGAGATACCCATATCAGTTAGAACAACCAATTCAGTAATTCCACCATCTATATACACATCCACTCATTCACCAACAGTTCTATATAGTCACTCATACATATACTCACTCATCATATGTAGTGAAACACCTATACATCCTGTTACACACCGACAGTCATCCAAAAGTTACTCACACACATACTCACACATGCAAATAAACTATTGAACATCCATTTATTTGCATATACAGCTATACACACACAACCACCTTACTTCTAAGGAAACTTACACATACTTACTCTCTTAAACAATCACTTATAGAAACACATACTTATTTAAACAGGAACTCATACAATCTCTCACTCTCACATATACTCACTTATATACATCAATACTCACATATAATAGATTAAAACATATGTAGTTACTGATAAAGACACTAGTGAGACAGGCATTCACTCACTAACACACAAATATACACACTCATTCACACATACAGTCCTGCACATATGCTGTCTTCAAAACACATACAAACAGTGAGTCAGTCATTGATGCATCTATGTGCTAAGTAATACCCCCACCAAACCATACAGACACTCATACTGATACTAAAAAAACATCTAATAACCCATATACACACACATGTAGCTACTCACCAACCCATGCAGCCACTTATACACAAAGTGAAACACTGATACATATATTTAAATATTTAAACATTACTCGCTAATATATGTATTCACTAAAATACACAATAAGCCAGTTAACCAATCAATTTTTTTTTAAAAACATCCTTTTAGACACTTATTTAAACATTTATTCTTCCATCGACTTTTACATATACATATATAAAACATATTTATTTTTCAGAAATACACACATTCACTGGATGGTGTCATCAGTGAAGTCATGAGTGATGTCACTGACCATGTCATGAGTGATGTAATTTGTGACGTCATCAGCAGTGCATTACAGGCGTGCAAGTTATAGTGAGTCCAACTAACTATAACGTGGGAAATTCAATGGTTTTATGTCAGTAAAATTTCGAGCTAACTATAACTGGTGTGAAACCTCTGTTTTTTTCAGTGAATATATATATATATATATATATATATACTTGCAATACCAGCGCTGAAACAATACAGTTTCTGGATGTAGAATTGTATGTTCAACATGACAAAATTCAAACTCGAACCTACCACAAGCCAACTGCTGGCAATGCGATTCTGCACGCCCATAGCTTCCACCCCACGCCCCTTAAACAATCAATCCCTTATGCAGAATGTCTTAGAATGACACGTAACTGTAGCACCACGGAGGGCCTGAATGAAGCTAAACAAAACCTGTTCTTGAGACTCCACCAAAGGGGGTATACTAAGAAAACTTGTAGCAATGCTGAAGCACAGTGTAGCAAGAAAACCCGACATGAACTGTTGTTCCCAAAGGGAACGGAGAAAAACAGTGGTAAACAAGAAAGACAAATACCGAGGTTGATAACAGGTTTCAACCGATACCACACGAATCTCCGCAAAATCTTAACTAGGCACTGGCCACTTATCCGTACTGACCCAACCATAGGTCAGGCAGTTGGTAAAACACCATTGGTGTCATTTAGAAAAGCCAAGTCGATGCGCAACGAACTAGTCTGCAATGCCCCAGCCCTAAAAAAACAAACGAACTGGCTACAATCACAAAAAGGGTTTAGAAAATGCAGTAAATGCAAAGCCTGCAACCACGGTATAAACACGACTAACGTGGATGTACCTTTCAGAAGTTTACCATATAAGATCAGGGATCTCTTCTCATGCAAAACAGAGTTTGCGGTGTACGTGCTCACATGTGAATGTGGTAAAAGATATGTGGGATCCACCATCCACCCTGTACACATAAGAATTCTGCAGCACCTACGTGCGATTGCAAACGAAGACCAAGCCTACCCAGTGGCAAGGCACATCCACGAAATTCATGCAGGAAATGCGGCTGGACTAACCTACTTCGTCATCGACAGCATACCCAGAAATGTCAGAGGCGGGAATCGTAAACTTGCTTTACGCCGCCTGGAGTCAAGATACATTATTCTTTTAAACTCCAAAATCCCGTCAGGTTTGAACGCAGATGAGGCCTTAAGTGTCCATATATGAACCAGCATAAATGTCCCCCTAGTCTTTCCTGAGTACCCCTAAGAACATCTGTTGTTTAAATTAATTTATTCACGTATTTCACTCACATGTAAATAAGGATTTATGCACAAAACCATACCCCACTTTCACGCCACCTCACTTGAACCTAGTGCCCCACAACTGCACGTCCCTATAGCTCATAAACCTCCGAGTAGGCTTTTGCGGGCCAGACCAATCCTCATTTAATATTCAGAGGACACGCTCGACGGTAAAAATGCTTCACAGTGAGCAGCTCGCAGATGAGGCCAGTGAAAAACATAACAAAGTATAAAATAAACACGGGCCATAAAACGCTACTAACAGAGCAGAGAGGTCGAACTGATCATCCACTTACCGCGATCAGTGCGCTGCATGCAATGAGTCACCGAGCCGAAGGGTAACAATCAAATCACCGGCCTCTTAGATTAGTGAAACCTTTATGCTCCGACCTCGGTCATGAGCGCCCAATGATAGACCCATACACTCCCAACATAGCTGACAGAAGCCAATCATGGCTTGTATGTTATTCATATGTGTGGGTACCAGGGGCCGTTTGTTCTGTAAACAGCTATTATGTATAACAGAATAATGCAGTGGTTGAATGGCAACTAAAGTTACACGTATTTTAAAGGCGCGTATTTGAACACATAGTTTATTTTATTTGTACTTGAATGTATAAAATAGATGCTAACGATGACAAGTGAAGAAAGACTAACATGAAATTGAAATGTGCAAGTCACCAACTTGTTTTTTGTTAACTCACGGGGTGTAACCATGTTTACCATAGCAACAGTCAGTTGAAACTGGTTGACTAATGAATCACATGACAACCTTTACATGTATATATATGCCATGATTTAGCAATACAGATGTTAGTGATCAAGGCGGGAGCAAGCCGCCGAAACGCGTCTGAGCAGAAACTGAACCTGAAATAAATCGTTTGAACTGAGATTCACGGAGTCAGCGCCTTCTTTGACTAGAAGTTTGGTGTGGTAAAGAATATATATATATATATATATATATATATATATATATATCAATGCTCCAGGGTTCACCAGTACCGCGAGTCACTCTGCTGGCGGGTGCTGCCACGCGTTAGTGTACCGCGTACACAAATGTTAGCTCCAAAGCTTTCTACCCAGATCCCTAGGTCAAAGAAAGACGGCAGCACTCACGGGTTCCTTGCCAGTTTCCAACAAACTTTATTTCAAGATAGACAAACGCGTTTCGGGAAGCGTCCCTTCCTCAGTGTCATAAGTGAACGCGATGCAAAGCGCCATTTTTAAAACATTCAAAACAGTGCAATGCCAATCAACAAAGGACTACACTCCGCACGATCATAAGCGCCATCTTAGAGTGTGTTTTGATACGCTTTAAGCAAACATTATTAGTATTTAGCCAAATACAAACTGTTTTAATACGATCATGCCGTGTATCGACATTAATGTCTCACCATTGAGAAACATGTCTCTTGCAACCATGGTTTTGCAATTACTGTTTATATGACAGAGATCAACAAGCACTGGCGTTGCTAATAGGTCTCGCAGTAGGAAAGTTTAAGCTATTGGTTTTCTAAATGACATTTTTTTTTTTTGTGATTTACAATGCCCATACTTTTAACTTTTCGCATTAGGAAAGTTTGAGCAATTGGTATTGTAGATGACACTTTTTTAATTTATATGTTGGTTTTGAAAATAGCAAAATTAATAGCTTTGTCAGTTACAATGTCAATAGTTTTAACTTTCGCAAATGTGACACCTATAGCATTTGTAATGCAATGTGTGTTGTATTTACGTGACTTAGATGTATTGATATTACAAATAACAATGGCTTTTAATTTTGTAAATAATTAATACTTAAATAAAAGTTATTGTAATTTATAATGGCAATAGCTTAAACGTTTGTAAATACATTTTGTGAAGATTATGTTCAGTGTATTTTATTGTGACGAAAATCCAAGAACATTGCATTTGCACCTACACACACATATGTGTTGTAGCGCTGAGTGGTGTGAGGGTGTGAGGGTGAGGGGGTGTGAGGGTGAGGGTGAGTGGGTGTGTGAGGGTGAGTGAGGATGTGTTGTAGCGCTGAGTGGTGTGAGGGTGTGAGGGTGAGGGGGTGTGAGGGTGAGGGTGAGTGGGTGTGTGAGTGTGTGAGGGTGAGTGAGGGGGTGTGAGGGTGAGAGTGTGTGAGGGTGAGGGTGTGAGGCTGAGTGAGGGTGAGAGGGTTGTGGGGGGTGAGGATGAGGGGGTGAGTGAGGGTGTGAGGGTGAGGGGGTGTGAGGGTGGGTGGGGGTGGGTGAGGGTGTGACGGTGGGTGAGGGTGAGGGGTTGTGAGGGTGAGAGGATGTGAGGGTGTGTGATGAATAAAAAAATATAAAATAAAATAAAATACATTTGTATGCGCTGTGAACTTTGTACACACCTTCCTCAATTACGTTCCCTAAATGCTTTAAAAGGAGGGTTGCTGTTGTTATAACACCCGCAGCAAGTATGTCATCCCGCTCTCAAACCTGCTCAACGGTGTTGTTGCGTAAGAAACTCTCCAGCCTACGCTGCCACTTTAGCACTTAGAGAATGAAGAGGCAAACAAGTTCAAAGTCAAAACTATTGAAATAGACGAAAAAAGTGGGCGTTCTCGGACGCTCGGGTACAGGCAGCCCTCAGCGCCTCTGATCCACCCCGCGCATGTGCAACAGAAACAGCAACTTGTCACTCTAACAAGCACTAGACCATGCAAGTCGTGTGATTAATGAATCTGATTTGATTCACTACCGGGGCAAGGAGTTACATGATACCTTTCAAACGCATATTGTCTGCCTTGCTTTTCCAAGTAGAACTAGATGTGCACATGCGCGAAGCCACCATGACAATTCTATTCCAGTTCCACTGTGTCGAAAGTATTGTCACTGTACGCTGAAGGAGGGGATGCAATGAAGGAAAGAACAAACATTCAGTGCACAGAAGACGCGCGGCCGTTATTGTGTAGTATTATTTGCGGCGTGCCACGATGGGAAATATAATTTAGAATGTTGCCGTACAAGGACTGATTGTATTTTGACAGCCACACTCAACAAAATAAAGGATGCGGCCGCCATTGTTAAAGTTCTAGCGTGATGTGTCTCTTTGTAAACAAAATAATTTTGCCTTTCATGTTGTTCATGTCCTTGTCTTATGGGCGAGCCAAGCATAGGAAAAGAAAGCCGCAGTCTCCATTGTTGTACCCGAAGCATGCCACACTGGTGAAAAACAAATTCAGGACAGAAAACTATATAATACAGCCGGAGTAGCGGTAGCATACATACAGAGCTAGCTCTGCTGCTGCGCCTTGCTTTTATTGACTCTGTGTTCGTGTTGCTCCACGATTAAGGCGCTTTACAGCTAACTAACTCATCTGAGTTACAATGCAATACCAAGTTACTAATTGGGGCAAGCATTGGCTATTAACAGAAGAAATAGTTACCGTTACCGAACTCATGTATAACAAGCGCTGCAAAATATGAAACTGTTTTAAGCTGTTTGAATGATGGACGAAAATGTAAGAATGTAGGTCAATAAAAGGGGAAGATGTCGGTTTACTCAGAGCTAAAAAACAAGACGGAGGGAAGGCAGAGAAGGTGAGGGGGGAGGAGAAATGCGACATGGCGGGCAGGGGAGGGGGCCGAGCGGGGAGAACGGCGATGAGGGTGTGAAGCAGCAGGGGCATTTGAAGTGAAGCTAAGCTTCACTTCAAAGGTGTGGGAGGAGTGCTGCTACGGCCTGGGGGAAGCTGGCTGGGGAGTTGGAGGAGAAATCCAAGGAAGGCTGTGCGCGGGGAGAGAGAGGGGATGTGCTGGAGCTGGGGAACAGATGGCCGTGAGAGTTTATGGCCCAAAAGCACGTGCCTGTGGCCACGTGAACTCGAAGAAAACCGCACGAAAAAACCCGTGGTTTCACGAGTATTTTGAGCACTTGAATTCTCGCTCCGCTCAATGCGCATGCGCATTGACAGGTCGCGAGACCTAAAAAGTGCGCGTCCAGCACCCGTCTCTCTTCATGCTCCAGGTATATGAAGATTGTGTATCACTCATTGAATTTAATGAGTGACACTTGGGAAAATAAAAAGCCAATGTTATTCTTTTACACACACCGTGCTTTCAAAAGTTAAAATCTTGCCGTGGATCGGCAATTGCAGCCAAATGGCTGCATGTCCTCATATATATACCCAGGAAACATTTCAAGAGACATGTCCTCCGGACACACACAATCCATCCCGTCATTTAAAATTCTCTCGGAATTCTCAAAAATAAGTCCTCGAATTGTTTTCATTTTATACCACAAATTACATGAAAAAGAGCTGTCGCAGTAAATGCATCATAGATCGATAGGTAATCAAGTCAAAAGCATTAGTCTAAAGTCTCATACAGAGATAGTTACGTTCACATAAATCACATTTCATTACTGTTATCCAAGATGAGAAGCCATCTCTTCCCCTGTATTAAGTCCCCCCGGTGTTTTTGTTTCGAGATCTACTATGTATCGTGATTCGAGTCTTCTTAATTTCTGCACACTTGACAATGACTTTGAAATATCAGCACAGGGTAGTATGGAGAGGTTCCTACAGAGAGGTTACAATCAACAACTGTTACATGATGTACTTAATCGTGTGAGAAGAATACCGAGGCGAGACTTATTTAAAAAGAAATCTGGTCCAACCTCTTATGATGGTAAATTTAGATTAATCACGGCATATTCTGTGGATTGTCACAGATTAAGATCTATTATGATAAAGCATTGGCATATTCTTAAAACCGATTCCATCGTCGGATCAGATATCCCTCCCACACCATTGATTACCTTCAGAAATGCAAGGTCGCTAAGGGATCATCTGGTACAAAGCCATCTTAACCCCTTGATTAAACAACCAGGGATGTTAAAAGATGCAAAAGGGTTCTTCACTTGTGGAAGATGTAAAGCCTGTGCATCCAGTAAACGTGTCCTTTCCTATGAAATAAGAGGGTGCAGTGGGGGGAGGAGGATCGATAAGTTTATGGCATGCCACACCAGCCACGCAGTATACTGCCTCAGCTGCCCATGCAATCTTAAATATATAGGTAGCACTATCAACCCGGTAAAGGTAAGAATTCTCGAGCACATGCGAGCGAATGTGAACAAAGACTTTTCTTATCCAGTCGCTCGCCATTTTGCCATCAAGCATAACAGTGATAAAGGTCTTCTAAAATATTTTTGTCTAGATTGTGTTCCTGAAAACATCAGGGGAGGCAACAAACTGCAGAAATTAAGAAGACTCGAATCACGATACATAGTAGATCTCGAAACAAAAACACTGGGGGGACTTAATGCAGGGGAAGAGATGGCTTCTCATCTTGGATAACAGTAATGAAATGTGATTTATGTGAACGTAACCATCTCTGTATGAGACTTTAGGCTAATGCTTTTGACTTGATTACCTATCGATCTATGATGTATTTACTGCAACAGCTCTTTTTCATGTAATTTGTGGTATAAAATGAAAACAATACGAGGACTTATTTTTGAGAATTCCGACAGAATTTTAAATGAGGGGATGGATTGTGTGTGTCCGGAGGACATGTCTCTTGAAATGTTTCCTGGGTATATATATGAGGACATGCAGCCATTTGGCTGCAATTGCCGATCCACGGCAAGATTTTAACTTTTGAAAGCACGGTGTGTGTAAAAGAATAACATTGGCTTTTTATTTGCCCAAGTGTCACTCATTAAATTCAATGAGTGATACACAATCTTCATATACCTGGAGCATGAAGAGAGACGGGTGCTAGACGCGCACTTTTTGATCTCTGTCATATAAACAGTAATTGCAAAACCATGGTTGCAAGGGACATGTCTCTCAATGGTGAGACATTAATGTCGATACACGGCATGATCGTATTAAAACAGTTTGTATTTGGCTAAATACTAATAATGTTTGCTTAAAGCGTATCAAAACACACTCTAAGATGGCGCTTATGATCGTGCAGAGTGTAGTCCTTTGTCGATTGGCATTGCACTGTTTTGAATGTTTTAAAAATGGCGCTTTGCATCGCGTTCACTTATGACACTGAGGAAGGGACGCTTCCCGAAATGCGTTTGTCTATCTTGAAATAAAGTTTGTTGGAAACTGCCAAGGAACCCGTGAGTGCTGCCGTCTTTCTTTGACCTAGGGATCTGGGTAGAAAGCTTTGGAGCTAACATATATATATTACCTACTGGCGATAGCCAGCAGGTATATATAGTTAGGATTTTTACTCTATGGAACTTTTGAAAATTCTATGTCTAATAACTTTGGCGTTTGTGGACGGAATCGGCTGAAATTTTCAGGAAAATGGCACATTTTGTTTCTGAGCAGCCCCTGGAAATTTGGGGGGGTTCCGTCAAGGGGGGGCCGAGAAAAAAGGGGGGTCCCTAAACGCGTTTTTCCCATGTTAATTTCCATAGGGCCTTTGGCCTCACTTTTAGCTCGAACGGCTGAATGGATTTACACAAAACTTGGCAAAATTATAGGGATTGTTAGCCCGATGTGCCTTTGCTGGGTCTCAATATATGTGTTCCAGTGGATTTTGAGAAATTAACGTTTAAAAAAACAGATATATCTGTGACAGCGTCCTAGATAGCGCACCAGATCGCGTACTTTTCGCGTAACGGAGCTTTGCGTAGCGAAGCTGATTGGCTCTCCGGTGTCTGTCAACATTCTAAACAGTCCGGTGCGGCCGCCATCTTGTCTCTCGGTAGGATCGAGAGACAAGAGGAGGAGAAAAACGAAGGGGGAATTTAATGAAAGGGGGCAAGTAGATCCTTCTTGACCCCCTAGGAATGATGTTGGGGTTATTAAAGGGTCCCGTGGGGCAAATAATAAAAATTTGATTTTTCGCGGTAGAAGTGCTTCTCGGTTCGCGAACCGGGCCGCAAACTGGTAGCGAAACATATTCGCCATTTTGTGTTTCGGTTTAATTAAATTACAGGGTATAAGGGGGTACGGGAGACGTATCCTGACCCCTTATGTTTTCTGAGAGTGGCTGAGGAGGCTCATATGTGTTGATACATGTCTTCCAGCGGCTGTGCGTGAGCGTTTTTTTTTTTGCTGCGTGACGTCTGTTAACGTTCGATTCGATGGAAATCAGGAACTGTTGACCGCCATTTTGTCACTGCGAGTAAATATTTTGTTAAAAATAATTGTAAAGAATTAATTAGTATTGATCAACTTGTCTGCGCCATCTTGCCTTTTTTCCAATGCCACACTTTTGTTGACAACGGCAGCCATTTTAGATGCCTTGACCAGACCCACTCTCTGCACGCCGCCGATCCTCAGCATGGCTCCCCACCCTCGCAAGCATCTCCCCCACGCACTGGTCACCCCCGCTCTCTCTCTCATGCATGGGCCATAAACCTGGCCCCATTTGCGCTGCTCATCCCTGAGAATCACACCCTGTGCCCGCCCGACACCTCCCTTTCACCCTATTCACTACCGCACCCTCTGACACTCCTCTTCCTCTGTGTCGGATTGTCCAGGCCGGTCCAAGGCTATCACTTAGCCCTGCAGATGTAGTTTATGGCTCCAGCTGTAGAGAATCACCCCTCTTCAAAGGAGTTACAGTAGATCAAGGCCCCTACCCGATGAGATCCGTCACACCACACGCGTTCCTACTATCTGATAACCATCCTGTATTGTGCTTGGGGAGGGGATTCTCACTGTGAGGGTGTGTGGGTCCGAGCCTGAAGCGGAAGATTCCAGGGATGCGTTTTTGTACATCAAAGTCTTCACAATTATGTGTCACATTAAAAATATATAGCACTCCAACAAAGTTGTAGGATTATAACACTTTAATAACTTATAAATATATACAACGCTCCAACAAAGTAAACACATTAAAAAAACTTTTTAAACAACTATTTACATGACATTGCTTTAACCAGGATAGACAAAGAAATGACACAGTGATGTAAAAGTTTCTGAAAGAAATGCCAAGAACGTCCCATGTGAAAGTGAATTTTATCTGGCAATTTTTTTCTTTTCCTTCTCATGAAAAGAAAGTTAATGCCAGGTTCGTTACCTGCCTCATCTGCCAAAAAAAAACTCTCGAGAGGGACCGAAAAAAAATATAGCTATGGTAATCATACCATGCATCGGCACATGGAGAGGTGGCACTCTCTTAATTATTCTAAAGCACAACTTCGAGATTTGGTGGATAATCCCCGACCGGCAAAAACATCCACCAATGACTTAGCAATAAGTGAGTCAGAGGCAAGGGAAACGGTCCCAAATCTGTAAAAGAACTTTAGGCAGATGAGATTGACTTGTGTAGCATGTGGAAAATTAATTTCATGCGGAGAGATGAGTATTACTTTAATAAATAGATCATATGAAAATCATCAATGTCCAAAACGTCCTAGAAAGTAATTTTTGTCATTTTTGAGGAAGAGAGATAACCTACAGTGGTACGGGGTCGTTTTCGTTCGTACTAGGGGGGCCAGGTGACATTCCTTCGGGGTGGCTTAGGGGCATTTAAAACAACTTCCCTGATACAGGTAGCATATAAAGTAGAGGCTAAATACCAGGATCTTTATCGATTGCTTTATGCTGTAAAAAAATGAAAAACACACAACAAACCTGGACCATTCATATTTTCAATGTTTCTGCGTACTATACTTTTTAACCCTTAACTAATTGAGCTGCTTCATTTCACCTGCTTTAAAAAAAAAAAAAAAAAAAAAAATCGGAAACAGTGGCCATTTCTTCGAAACTTACCAATCTACGCGTTACAACTACGTTTGCTTATTCAAAAACTTTTAATAAAAATGTTGGTGCCCAAATACGGGCTTACAACCCCGTGGGCCGGCCACGGAGCAGGCTGGAACTGTAAATGGGGGGGGGGTATTTATTTGTGGAAAACATAACAGAGAGTCAGTGGTCGTTGATTTCATAGTACAAAGTGCGACAAGTGCAACAAAATCATATCGATAATTCATTGTGAGCAAGTACCAAAAGTGTCGACAATTCGAACCTTCAATAATAAATACAGTAATCAATGATGCATTAGAACTTAATATCAATTCATTGTTCGAACGTGTAATCAGTCTTATCCCATATCAATTCATGTGCTAAAAACTGCATACATATCTCATGATATCAAGGCTGAGCAATCGGGGCACAACAAGGAGTTGAGAGTTTCATTTGTACCGGCGCCATTTTGGGTGAGGTCAGGAAGGTCCAAGTATAGTCAAAATGTCTCCACCAAGTCGTGGTTGGACCGGGACCTCTTTCGGTAGTCCAAAAGTTTTTGTTGAAGGGTAGCAGAGGGGACTGGTGACATGAACCATCAGTGAATGTGGGGTGGGAGGAAACAATTTCTCCTACCGGGTCATACTGGTGTCCCACCGGAATTGATCAAGTTGGTAGTCTTGCAGGATTTTGATGATTTCAAGACTGAGGCCGGCGCCGGCATGAGCGTGCCGACGTCCCGCGGCTTCGTCGTGGTCGTTCCGTGGGTGATCATGGCAGTCATTCCCCATCGGGGGTCGGGGGCCCCTGTGGCTCTTATAGAATCTTCAAAGTTGAGGAGAAGGTTTCTGGACCCAGGAAACTAGAAGCGTCGTTGCACCGCAACAGTGGACGAGATCCTCGCTGGGTGAGCGGAGCATCATTGCCTCGCAATAGTGGACGAGGCCTTTTGTCGGGTGAGTGCAGCGCCACTGCATCGCAAGAGTGGAGGAACCCTTTTGTTGGGTGAGTGGAGCGTTGGGGGTGCAGCTGAGGGGCCCCCACCTGTGGGGGTGGGAGAGGCTCGTTCGCGCCGCCTCTCCCTCCCAGCGCACCCCACGCCGACACTTGGCGTTGATATCTGTGATATCCGGACCAGGCGATAAGAGGGGGGGGATCGGAGGCAGAGGCAAGACATCCCCCCCCCCATGGCCTGCAGGGCGTCGCTTCAGGCCCAAACGGGGAGCTCATATCAAGCACACGTTGTCTGAAACTTCATGGACTCACGTCAGGAATTCAAGGCAGCGAGCACGTCGCCAAGTGTAGGAAAAACTTTACAGTATTCAGCAAACGTGCCGACACCTGGCGTTGATATCCGTGATGTCCGGACCAGGCGATAAGAGGGGGGGGGGTCGGAGGCAGAGGCAAGACATCCCCCCTCCGTGGCCTGCAGGGCGTCGCTTCAGGCCCAAACGGGGAGCTCATATCAAGCACACGTTGTCTGAAACTTCATGGACTCACGTCAGGAATTCAAGGCAGCGAGCACATCGCCAAGTGTAGGAAAAACTTAACAGTATTCAGCAAACGTGCCGACACCTGGCGTTGATATCCGTGATGTCCGGACCAGGCGATAAGAGGGGGGGGGGGTCGGAGGCAGAGGCAAGACATCCCCCCTGTGGCCTGCAAGGCGGCAGAAGAAGGGAATCGGGAGACCAGTACATTTTGGGCCATCCACCCCACGGCTGATGGCGGTTAGCCGGGCCCCGCCCTGCACGTGTCTAGGCCTCATCTTCCGGATGGGCGTAACCGTGGTCCTGTTGCACTTCGGGAGTTTCCGGAATGGGGGTAGGTATCTGCTGATTTGTATCTATTTCATGTTACTGTTAATGGGCGTGGCGGGTGGTGGGACAGACATGCTTGGAGCAGTGGGGGGGTGGCGGAGCCTAGCTACCTCGTGGCTGCCGTAACGTCAAGCTTGGCTTTTTTCACCACTTCCATGTTTCTTAAGGTAATTTTACCGAAAATGCAAGATTGAAATGTGGGTAGCCAATTTTCCATTGGCACATGGCTTACAGAATCGGTATTTTACCATGGAATACATATGCCATGTGATAGACAGACGTGTCCTTAGGGCATGTCTGTGTGCCACATTGCACACATGCCCGTTTTGGGGGTGCTAGATGGTGTCAAAGTGATACCCCCTGCACCCTTGACAAATTCGGTATTTACTGAATCGGTATTTGAATTGAATCCTATGGGCTTCAAGGCCCATAGGATTCAATAGTAAATACCGATTCGGTATTTACCGAATCGGTAAATACCGAATTTTTAAGGAATCGGTAATAAATCAGATGTTGGTACTTACATCCCATTTACCGATTTTGAAATACCGAAACCGGTAATATTCGGTATTTCAAAATCGGTAAATGTGATTTACCTACATCTGGCCCTAGGTGTATTATTGTTTTACATAAAATGTTTTAAAACTTTGTTTGAAATCAAATGCATGCACACTTAGGGCCAGATGTAGGTGGTCGTTTCAGGCCATTTACCGACCGGTTACGGCCGTTTTCGGCCGTTTCCGATCGTTAAATGACAAATCGGTATGTAGGGGCTTAAATCCAAAGCCACGTGTAAGTAAATCAACATTTTCAGAATCGGAAAAATTATTTGTTCGGTAAAATACCGAATCGGTAATTTTACCGATTCTGTTAATTTGTTATGTAGGGGGGAGTCTTCTGAGTCCCAAAGGCCTTAACGAATCGGTATTTTAGCATGAAATCAAACTTCATGGTAAAATACCGATTCCGGTATGCATGCACATGTGTGCTCGCACACCTATGTCATGTGAAAGGCAGACCTGCCCTTAGGGCTGGTTTGCTTGCCACATGGCACCTGTGCCTGTTTTGAGGGTGTCAGAGGGTGTCAAAGTGATACCCCCTGCACCCTTGTGCATACTTTTTTTTTTTTATAGCATTGTCGAATCTAGTTCTTACTGTTATTGATTTACTGTTTGGTAATAGTGGTTAATAACATTTTTTATTATATTTTACCACAGATTCAACTGCAGATTATTTGGGAATTAGACAATGCCGTCTAAGGATAGAATTCGAAAGGCTATAAAACATCAAAGTCAGCTTGAACTCGGGAGCCGGCCGCCTATGTCGGGTGCGATCTCAGGCTACACCAGGGCTATAAGACTTGGGGAGGGGGTCGGAGCCAAGTGTCTTCTCAGAGTCCGTGCCATCAAACCGCCCCTCGGGGGCCTCCGTCAAGCGGTTTAGGGAGGTACCGTATCACATTGTTTTCAAATGCAGTCAGGTCCACAAACGGTCCCCACTTACTTTGAGAATAGTGAAGCTGCAGCAGGTGCAAATAAGGTTTAGACAGTGTTACAAGCGCTGCTCAGAACTCTGAAGTATGGCACCCAACATCCAGGACTTACGCCATTTGTGCAAGGCAGTGACATCGAAGCAACTCAGGGACCAAAACCATGAACGAACACTCATGTATTAAAATTTTAGTATTGATGCTTGACTGAGGCCAAGGAGATCAGAGTGCATGAGTCTCATGCTCGATCGATTGAGCTAGCCGGATCGGGCAACTAAAAGTATAAAATAGTTATGTAAATAGTTATTTAATAAAATGTTTTACCCTGTTACTTTGCTGGTGTGTTGTATATATTTATAATATTTGCATAGGGTTTGTTGTTGTTTTAGGTGGGGTGGGTGGCGGAGCCGAGCTGTCTTCCAGTCATCATCGTGTGGAGCTCAGTTCATCTCACTAGTTTCGTATTTCTTATGAGGGGTTGTTCTTAATGTTTCTATTTTAGCTAGGTCAAAAAGAGATCCCATTAGTGGCCTACTGATTTTGCTCGATTCCTTTTGTTTTTTAAAACGATTTTTCACTATCTGCAAAGACTAAACAGAGTATTGCGACTCTGTGCTTGTTTGTAAATAGAGAATGAACCAAAGAGAACCAATTCTAAAACAGTAAATGCTTGGATAACAATCAATCAAATGGAGAGAGAAGCAGACACGACGGATTAGAACGGGGGCAAAGGCCTGCGTTAACTACCCTTCACTATCTGCAAAGAGAGAGTACTGCTAAGAGAAAAGCGAGGGGGGAGGGGGGGGGGAGCGTTCAAAGTACATCAGCGTGCATAAATACGAAAATGTTTTTACCTATCACGTACTTTACATTTGACAGCTTTTGATATTTGCTATTAAAAAACCATTGAAATTCACTGAAAAAACCATAGGTTTTAGGCCATATATAGTTAGAGATTAGCATTTACAAAACCTTAATTTACTCGCACAAAACCATAGAAATTCGCATATATAGTTAGATGCAATAACTATATATCGCGCACCCGCAATCCACTGCTGATGATGTCACATATTACATCATTCATGACATGGTCAGTGACATCACTGATGACATCACTGATGACATCTCAAATGACATCACTGATGACATCACTGATGACAACACCCAGTGACTGTATGTTTCTGTAAAGTTAAAATATGTCTTACATATTGAAGAATGAGTGGATGTATAAGTGTCTGGATGAAGGATTTAGTAGGTGTATGACTGACTGTATGAGTGAGTGATTAAATGTGTCTCACTGAGTGCATGGGTTAGTGACTAAACTGTCTTAATTTGTGCATCATTATATCTGTTGTTCTGTAAACTGCTGCATGTGTTGATCAGTAGCTATATGAGTAACTATATGGGTTATTGATTGGTTGCCCAAGTATTTGTATGGGAGAGTGAGTGTGTGTGTGTGGGTGTCTGGGAGGTGTATGACTCTGTGCATAGATGTGTGAGTAGTTGATTCACTAGATGTATGGGTTCAAAAGTGCATGTGGAAACAGCTGTATGGGCGGTTGACTGTCTGCATAAGTGTATTGGTGATTGAATGGATTTCTCAGTTGTGCATGTCAAAGTAAGTACATATGTAAAACACAGTACATGTGAGAGTTGACATATATAAATAACTGTGCATAAGAGCCAGTGAATGTGTGAGTGGCTGTGTGGATCATTGTGAACATGTATCAGGGATTGTATAAGAGAGCAAATATGTGTTAGTATATGTTTGAATAAGTAAGGTGTGTATAACTGTATAGTTGAGGAAATGGAGGTGTGATTGATTCTTTGCGTGACTGACTAGGTGTGTGAGTAACTCCATGGATGAGTGACAGTCTGTGAGTGTCTGTTTACACTGATTGTATCTAATGTTATATTAGAGTCTGAAGATGTTCATTGTATTACCACATAAATGATATCATCAGTGATGTGATCAGTAATGTCAAATGAGATGTCATCAGTGATGTCATCAGTGATATTATTTAAGATGTCATCAGTGATGTCATTTGAGATGTCATCAGTGATGTCATCAGTGATGTCACTGACCATGTCATGAATGATGTAATATGTGACATCATCAGCAGTGGATTGCGGGTGCGCGATATATAGTTATTGCATCTAACTATATATGCGAATTTCTATGGTTTTGTGCGAGTAAATTAAGGTTTTGTAAATGCTAATCTCTAACTATATATGGCCTAAAACCTATGGTTTTTTCAGTGAATATATATATATATATATATATATATATATATATATATATATATATATATATATATATATGTAAAGGAATCCCAGCCTGTCAAGTAAATGACAGGCAGCAGCAGGGTGCAGACCTCACAGCGTCACAGCAGACAGTTTAAAGGTAAAGCTCTCCAATAATCCAAACTCGAGTGAGTAGCAGGTTCAAAACATTTATTAACAGGTAACGCGTTTCACTCCACTGGGGAGCTTGATCACACAAAAGCACTCATAAAAGTGAAGATATATATAGAGCATGTGGGAGGGGCTTGATTGGGGAAAGGAAACGCCCAAAACTAAGAAAACAGAAAAATAAATAAAGCAACAGTGTCTACATTATCCTACATGTTTAGTTCACATGAGAAGCTGCATGTACCACATGAAGATAGCATGTTGAAGATAAATCAGTGCAAAATGATAAAGTATAGAATTAAAACAGTGAATTTTAAACAAAGCAGAAACAGCGCTATTCAATGAAAGCTAGTTGCGGTTGAATGACATGTAATATACCATGGGAGTCACGACATAGTGCCATTAAGAAGGTTACATGGGAACAACATTAGTAAACCACATGATCAGAGACGCGCTGAAGACAATTGCGGCATAGTGCCCGAAAAAACTATCTGCACATATTAGTCATTATAACATAGATGAGACTTATCACAAAGCGATGAATGGTCATATGAATAAGATAAACGTGGCATAGAATAACATGCTGCATGAGACATGTGAGCCAAGATAAAGGCAAAAGAGGAGAATACAAATTGCTAAAAATTAAGTGAAAAAAGTAAAAAGAGAATAGAAGAGCCCAACCACAAATGTGAAAAATAGCAAGTGAGAGGAGAGGGAAGACAACAGAGTAGGTCAACAAAAGATAATATATGGCGGCGTCATGTGAAGGTGGAAAACATAGCGACAAATCCTAGTCAAGAAAAAATGTAGCATAAATCTTGATTCTAAGGTTACGCCATGCTAGACATTTGGCTAATAGGCCAACAGACAAACAGTTACGCCTAAACTGAGCGAAAGAGAGGAAAGCTAGAACATGAATAAGTCTACAGAGACCATGACCACCAAATTGTAAAGAAGAACAAGCATTTACAGGAAGCTTTTCAAATCTTCAGTCAAGTTGAGACCATTAGGGGCTTTGGTGTCGAGGGACAAAATGAGTTGGGTTTCACGCTGCCTGAGCATTTTCTCACGGTCACCTCCCCGACTAGGTGGGGGCACTGAACAGAGAACTGTATATTGGAGGTCTTTAAGTTTCTTGTTGTGGACCACCCCAAAGTGTCGGGCAACCGGGTAGCTGCTGTCACTGTTGACAATGGCCCTTATGTGCTGCAGTATTCTTTGATGCACCGGCAGTTTGGTACTGCCGATGTATTCTAAGTTGCATGTGCACTTGAGTTTATAGACCACGAACTCTGATCTGCAGGTGAGGTATTCCTTGATGGGAATAGGAGTGTTACTGAAAGCAGTAACGTAGTGAGTGGCATTGGTGGCAAAATTGCAAGCACGGCAGGAGGTGCATTTAAAGAAGCCCATTTTGGTGGTTTTGTTAGGTTTTGGAAGATTATATATATATATTCACTGAAAAAAACATAGGTTTCACACCAGTTATAGTTAGCTGGAAATTTTACTGACATAAAACCATTGAAATTCCCATGTTATAGTTAGTTGGACTCACTATAACTTTCGCGCCTGCAATGCACTGCTGATGACGTCACATATTACATCACTCATGACATGGTCAGTGACATCACTCATGACATCACTGATGACACCATCCATGTGACAGAGTGACAGACCTCCTTTTATAATGTAACCCTTGAAACACATATTCAAAAATACAAACTAACATTTTCAAAAAAATAGAGATACCCATACCAGTTACAACAACCAATTCAGTAATTCCACCATCTATATACACATCCACTCATACACCAACAGTTCTATATAGTCACTCATACATATACTCACTCATTATATGTAGTGATACACCTATACATCCTGTTACACACTGACAGTCATCCAAAAGTTACTCACACACATACTCACACTTTGAAACAAACTATTGAACATCAATTTATTTGCATATACAACTATACACCCACTACCACCTTACTTCTAAGGAAACTTACACATACTTACTCTCTTAATCAATCACTTATAGAAACACATACTTATTTAAACAGGAACTCTTTCAATCTCTCTCACATATACTCACTTATGTACATCAATACTCACATATACTAGATTAAAACGTATGTCGTTACTGATAAAGACACTAGTGAGACAGTCATTCACTCACTAACACACACATATACACACTCATCCACCCATACAGTCCTGCACATATGCTGTCTTCAAAACATATACAAACAGCGAGTCAGTCATTGATGCATCTATGTGCTAAGTAACACCCCCACCAAACCATACAGACACTCATACTGATACTAAAAAAAATATAATAACCCATATACACACACATGTAGCTACTCACCAACCCATTTTGCCACATATACACAAAGTGAAACACTGATACATATATTTAAATATTTAAACATTATTCGCTAATATTTGTATTCACTAAGATACACTTAATATGCCAGTTAAGCAATCAATTTTTTTTAAAGAAAACATCAATTAAGACACTTATTTAAACATTTAATTTTCCAACGACCTTTACATATACATATATAAAACATATTTATTTCTCAGAAAGACACACATTCACTGGATGGTGTCATCAGTGATGTCATGAGTGATGTCACTGACCATGTCATGAGTGATGTAATATGTGACGTCATCAGCAGTGCATTGCAGTCGCGCAAGTTATAGTGAGTCCAACTAACTATAACGTGGGAATTTCAATGGTTTTATGTCAGTAAAATTTCCAGCTAACTATAACTGGTGTGTAACCTATGTTTTTTTCAGTGAATTTAATAGGTTTTTAAAATGCTAATTCCTAACTATAACTGGTCTGAAACCTATGGTTTTTTCAGTGAATTTAATAGGTTTTTTAAATGCTAATTCCTAACTATAACTGGTCTGAAACCTATGTTTTTTTCAGTGAATTTCATAGGTTTTTTTTAATGCTAATTCCTAACTATAACTGGTGTCAAACCTATGGTTTTTTCTTTGAATTTCAAAGGTTTTTGAAATGCTAATTCCTAACTATATATAAGGCCCCAAACCTATGTTTTTTTCAGTGAATTTCAAAGTTTTTTTTAATAGCAAATGTCTATGGCTATGAAATGTAATATTTTTGAAAACTGAATCCTATATTATATATTTATGTAAACCAATTATTTTTATGTATATTGTTTTTGTTTGAAATTTTTTTTTGCCCTGGAGCGCTCCCGGTGCGCGCCCCGGTGACTGCCCCGGAAAGCGCAGTCTTTTGAAGCGCCCCGGTGCGCGTACCAGGGAGCGCCCGTTAGCGTCAATGCCGCGGCTGAAAACATCTTGTGACGTACCGCGTAGCCGCGTCCGCGTGATACGCACTGCGTAAACGCACCCGGAAGCACTCGAGCGCATATGAACGCGCTACGTAAGCATCCGGCGCGCTTACGCGACGCGCCCCGGGGCTCGTAGCGTAAGCGCGTCGGGTCATGTGACCTGAAAATAACACTTTTCATTGGTTCATAACAGTTTTGTTTTCATAAAGATGAAACCCCTGGTCTTGTGACCTGAAAATAACACTTTTCATTGGTTCAGGACTTTTTTTTTTTCCAAATGATGAAAGCCCCCACCTTTTTTCCTCATTCTCACTTTGTCCTTTGACTGAGGAAGACCTGCTTTGATATCTTTGAGGTATATTTTGTACTTTGAAATGGCTACAGTAGCAGCATCAGCTGGAGCATCTGCACCACCACCACCACCAAGAGGACCAGCACAACATTACATTGGTGGTCAAGAAGAAGAGGAGGAGGAGGAGGAAGAGGAGGAGGGGAGGAGGAGGAGGTGGCTGGCAGAAGACAATACCCCATACCAACCCAAGCCACACATTGTATGGGAGTTTTTTTCCATCCCTGAGGGAAAGAAAAAAGTGAATGCGGCAAAGGTGACTTGCCTTATCTGTGACATGGAACTTTCAAGGGGTAACCCTAATAAAAAATATTCATTTGGGAATAATACCATGATTAGGCACACGCAGCGCAAGCATCCGAACAACTATGCTGCTGCAGAGATGAGAGAACTGGCCAGCAACCCTCCCCAATCTACACCCAGCACCTCCAAACGAAAACAACCCACTCCATCCGGACCAGAGACAAGGGAGACAATCCCTTGCATCCAACCACGGTTTGTAGAATTCAGGATTACGTGTATTTATTGTGGTAAGACCATCTCCTATGGTGAGCAGAGCATAAAGCTCATCCTCCTTGCTGGTGACAACCACAATTGCCCCAAAAAACCCTAATTTTTTCCTGATTTTTTTTTGCTCCAGTTGAGCTAATTTCAATTCCCTGTTTTTTGTTTCTCCCCATAAAAATAACAAAAAAATTACAAAATAGTTCATAAAAGCCAAAAAAAGTACAAAATGTTCAAAAAAACATTTAAACAATATAAAAGAACAAAAAGAAGAAAAAAACAGTTCTTTTTAGAACTACCTCCAATTTATAAAAAAAGGCTTCATTTTTTAAAAAGTCTGTCATTCTTTTTTCCCCATGGTACGCTCCCCGGTCCGCTCCCCGGTGCGCGTACCGGGCGCTCCCCCCGCGCAAACCCCCCCCAAATTTTTTTTTTATTGCCCCACGGGGCCCTTTTATAGCCCCCACATCAAACCTAGGGGGTCAGGGGGGGTCTACTCTGCCCCCTTATGGTCATTTCCCCCTTTGATTTTTCCACCTTTTGAGTCTCGATTTTACCGAGACACAAGATGGCGGCCGCTCCGGACTGTTTCGAATGTTTACAGACACCCGAGAGCCAATCAGCTTTCCGTGCGCAAGTCGCGTGGTGCGCCCGGAGCGGTCCCCGGTGCGCGTACCGGGGCGCGGCCATAGATATATATTTTTTTTGGACCTAAATTATTCAAAAACCACTGGAGCACATATCTTGAGACATAGCAAAGGCACATCAGGCTACCAGTCCCTACAATTTTGCCAAGTTTGGTGGAAATCCATTCAGCCGTTCGGGCTAAAAGTGAGGTCGACCGCCCTATGGAAATTAACATGGGGAAAACACGTTTTGGGACCCCCCTTTTATCTCGGCCCCCGCTTGGCGAATCCCCCCAAACTTTCAGGGAAGGACCTGAGCGCCGCGAGGCAAATTTTAGGAAATTTTCAGGCAGATTCGTCATTCGGCGCCAAAGTTATTCAAAATAGAATGTTGAGATTTTGCATTGAAAAAAATCCTAACTATAACTACCTACTGGCGACCGCCAGTAGGTAATATATATATATATATATATATATATAAACATAGTATTAATAATAAAATATACAATATATTTACCATAGGATAGCGAGAGGGTTAAATTTACTATTACCCTTCCAGTGAGTGCAACAGTAGAAAAAACATTGTATAGCGTAGCAGTAAACATTACTATTCCCACTCCAGTGAGTGCAACATTGGGGAAAGCGTTGGATAGCGGCAGGGTAAGAATTACTATTCCCACTCCAGAGAGTGCAACAGTAGGGAAAGCTTTGGATAGCGTAGGGGTAAAAATTACTATTTCCACTCCAGAGAGTGCAACAGTAAGGAAAGCGTTGGATAGCGTAGGGGTAAAAATTACTATTCCCACTCCAGAGCAGTAGGGAAAGCGTTGGATAGCGTTGGGATAACAATTACTATTCCCACTCCACAGAGTGCAACAGTAGGGAAAGCATTGGATAGCGTAGGCATAAAAATTACTATTCCCACTCCAGTGAGTGCAACAGTAGGGAAAACGTTAGATAGCGGGAGGGTAAAAATTACTATTCCCACTCCAGAGAGTGCAACAGTAGGGAAAGCGTTGGATAGCGTAGGGGTAAAAATTACTATTTCCACTCCAGAGAGTGCAACAGTAAGGAAAGCGTTGGATAGCGTAGGGGTAAAAATTACTATTCCCACTCCAGAGCAGTAGGGAAAGCGTTGGATAGCGTTGGGATAACAATTACTATTCCCACTCCAGAGAGTGCAACAGTAGGGAAAGCGTTGGATAGAGTAGGGGTAAAAATTACTAATGCCACTCCAGTGAATGCAACAGTAGGGAAAGCGTTGGATAGAGTAGAGGTACAAATTACTATTCCCACTCCAGAGAGTGCAACAGTAGGGAAAGCATTGGATAGCGGGAGGGTAAATATTACTATTCCCACTCCAGTGAATGCAGCAGTAGGGAAAGCGTTGGATAGCGTAGAGGTTAAAATTACTATTCCCACTCCAATGAGTGCAACAGTAGGGAAAGCGTTGGATAGCGGGAGAGTAAAAATTACTATTCCCACTCCAATGAGTGCAACAGTAGGAAAACGTTGATAGCGTAGTGGTAAAAATTACTATTCCCACTCCAAAGAGTGCAACAGTAGGGAAAACCTTGGATACAGTAGGGGTGAAAATTACTATTCCCACTCCAGTGAGTGCAACAGTAGGGAAAGCGCTGGATAGCGTAGGGGTTAAAATTACTATTCCCACTCCAAAGAGTGCAACAGTGGGGAAAGCATTGGATAGCGTAGGGATAAAAATTACTACTCCCACTCCAATGAGTACAACAGTAGGGAAAGCGTTGGATAGCGTAGGGGTAAAAATTACTATTCCCACTCCAGAGAGTGCAACAGTAGGGAACGTAAATACTTCATATATGAATGAAAATGTATTAAATATTAATACCAATAATTTTTTAAAAAAATAATTATTAGTTTTTTATAATAAATTATTTAATTTCAACAAAAATAACCAATAAATACATTAAAAAATGTAATTATTTATAATTAAATTACTTCCCACCCTATTCCCCTATAAACCCACAACCCACTACTGAAAATAAATTAATACAATTAACATGATTAACATTTAATCAATTATTTAAAATTAATTACCAATTATATTTTAATTACTTACCAATTATTCAATAATTAACAATGAATTACCAATTTTATTTGAATGAATTACCAATTGATCAATTAATTAAAATTAATTACCAATTACATTTTAATTATTTACCAATCAATAATTAATTGAAATTTAATTCAAAATAAATACCAATAAATAAAGTAACATATTTAATTAATTTTAATTAAATTACTTCCCACCCTATTCCCCTATAAACCAAACAACCCGCAACAGAAAATAAATTAATATAATTAACATAGTTATCAATTAGTCAATTAATTAAAATGAATTACCAATTACATTTTAATTAATTACCAATTAATAATTAATTAACAATGAATTCAAAATAAATACCAATAAATAAATTAACATATTTAATTAATTATAATTAAATTACTTCCCACCCTATTCCCCTATAAACCCACAACCTGCTACTGATTTATATTACGCAAAAATAAAATACCATAAAATTAATTAATTAAAATAAATTATAAAATAAATATACACTTTTCACGCATATAGTAACATAAAAAGCACTTTAAAAAATTGATATTAACTTACTTACCTCTAATTCGATATTTTTGTTGTCTATATTCTGTCCATTCGATATTTTGTCCATTCTATATTTTGGAATCGATATTAATGCTATTCTAGTCGATATTTTTGTAGTCTATATTCTGTCCAGTCAGTATTGTGTTCATTCTATATTTTTGAATCGATATTAATGTAATTCGAAATAAAAACTCGATATTTTAACTGTATACCGATGCAAACCTATCTGTTTCTCCTTGACATGACCCCCCTTGACCAGGCGTAGAAGACAGGATGACAGTTCTGTTGCACTTTACCCCAAGAACTAGAATGGGTGGTGTGTATGATGGCTCAAAAGCTAGCTTGTTGTGGGTTTTTTCATAAACTAGGTCCCCAAATTTGGGAACCCGCCCTTCAGCAGCAGTTATAACCTTCTACTCACAGATGGCGGTGTCAGAATGATTGACATTAGAGAGCTTGTCTCTGACCTATTGGATACTCTGCAAAACATTAAAATATTTCTCCAAGTCAAATTTATCTTCATCCGTCACCTTCCCAGAATGATCCAAGCCAGTCACATACATAGGAATTCCAAAGAGAACTTTGTATGGAGTGCAGCTTCCTAATATTCGTCTAGGCGTGTTATTTAATGCTCTCTGGACTCCATACAGATTATGGTACCAATTAAGACCTGAACTCAGTATTCTAGAAGTCTAGGCTTGTTTAATAATTGTGGAGAAGTGTGGCTCACTGGTTACAGCGGCAGACTCTGAAGCAGAGATCAGGCCCGGGACCAGGGTTCAAGTCCCGATGCGGCAGGGTCTTGGGCTCAATGTCCGCGGACTCGATAATTCTCGCCTCAGCGCCTACTCTAATCATGGGTCCCATGCTGCAACTCTGGGCAATAGCTTGCTTAATCTCCACAACGGCTCCTACAACACTGGGATGCCTGGCTTCACCTTGGGGGTGCCCAGGAGGAGCATCTCACAGGGAGAGCCAGGAAGGGTTCCACAGCGTTATACAGCGCCGGGACGCCCCGTTGCTGGGGCAGCTGTGCGCTTTACAAGTATACTACATTTACATTTACATTTACATTAGCAAATCCAACTAAACCTTTAGACTCAGCTCTAAAGGGGTGGCTGAACTGCAGACAAAGACTGAGAGTAGACATTACATTACTGCAAGCCTTAGAGGTGAATGCAGTACCATTATCTGAGTAAAATGAATGTACTGCCTCTATCACTACCAGACATTGAAATCCTTTATGACAGCTGAAGCCTTTGCATTTCCCTGTGGCCACGCCCATAGAAATCGAGAACATGAATTGATTGCCACCAATATATACTTAAGGTTAAGAGCATTTATTAGACTGATGTGTGCCAAAGAAATTAACCTGTAAGGGATGTTGCAGACTGTGAAAGGAGTTGGCAAGGGTCTCTTGAAAGTCTTAATTTGTCTGACATAATGTATTGACTGTTCATTTAAACCAGGCCACCTGTAGTGTTGCTGTAACATTGTCTCCAGTTGCATTGACCCCTGCATGGGCAGATGTCAATCCACCATGAGCTTCTTTGATTAAATCTTATGTGGACAGCCTAATAGGTATTATTCTGTCTCCCCCTGCTGGTAGTATGATAACAGGGGGTTAGTCTGTTTAAAGGGTGTAAGAGTACTTGGGAGGAAAGCCTACAGAAGGCTATCAACCTTGCTTGGTTGTGTGTATGGCTATTGTTATGTTATGTTATGTTATGTTATCCTCTATTTATAGTGTGCACGGCTACTTGGAAGTGTCTCAGCATGGTAACCAAATGGTGGAGGCAGAGATGGACAGACCAGACTGGAGGATTACTTAAATAACAGAGTTTTTAAGTGTTTTTTGAACAGAATGAGGTCGCTGGTGTTCCACAGTTCTAAGGGCAGGGCATTCCATGCCATGGCTGCTCTAACAGAGAGGGAGCTGCCTCCCATTCTAGCCATGTAGTACCTGGGAACAAGAGCGAGGTATTGACCCTTAGAACGTAGTTGTCGGGGCGGCAAGTAAAATGTGAACCGCCTTCTGAGATACTAAGGCCCAGACTTGGAAAGCGCACTATGGACAAGCGTAAGAGCTTTGAACAGAATGTGGTTGTCAACCGGAAGCCAGTGCGAATCCCGTAGAAGCTGCCTTGCACTGGACCTTCCTGGTATACCCAATAAGGCTCTGGCCGTCGCGTTCTGGATGATCGGCAGCTTTTTTAACTGATATGCCAGGAGACCGATGTACAAGGCATTGGCATAGTCCAGATGCGAGAGGATGAGGGCATGGGTCACCATTTCTTTGGCCACTCTGGGCAAATGTGGCAGAAACTTCTTGAGGCGTTTCAGTGTGCCAAAGCACATACCGGCCTGCCTGTTATTCTGAAGCAGAAATCTCAATTCCTCATAGAACAATACCCCCAAATTTTTTGCTGGGCTCCCTGTATATTTAGGCATGGGGTAGCCCACCGGCCTTCTCTAAAATGTGGGGGGAAGGATCCGTAAAAAAACACCTCTGATTTTTCTTCATTGCATTTTAATTAGGCCTGCGCTAGCCATTTAAACACTTGCGCCAGACAATTTTTGGCAATCACCGGGGAGAGATCAGTTTTCTTCCACGTGAAAAGGAGCTGGGTATCATCAGCATAAGCTATGATCTTAGCGCCCAGCTCCTCTGCCAAATAAATAAGGGGTGTCATGTAAACATTGAACAGAAGAGGGCTCAATGTTGAGCCCTGGGGATCCCCTGTCGTCAGGCTTCGCGGGGATGATGCGAAAGGCGGCAGACAAACTTGCTGCGTTCTATTTGCTAAAAAAGATTTAGTCCACTCCCACGCCTGGCCAGAGATGCCGATGTGGGACAACCGTGCCAAAAGTTGGCGGTGTGGCACCGTGTTGAATGCGGCAGAGAGGTCTTGTATCACCAGAACCGCTCTGCCGCCAGCATCCAAGCACTCCCTAATAGCCTCCGACACCTCTACTAGGGCCGTCTCAGTGCTATGAGAGGCCCTAAAACCTGGAGTTGAGAGCGCCAGAGCTCTCAACAAACTCAGAGCGCTGTTTGTGCATGGCATCTCACACACCTTAGCCACCGCCGGGAGGAATGAAAGTGGGCGGTAGCTAGCCAGGATAGTGGGGTTGAGTGAGGACTTTTGCAACAAAGGGAGGAGTTTTGCCTATTTTCACTCAGGAGGAACAGTGGTGTCCCTGAGGGACAGATTGACAATCTTCTTAACTTTGGGGTTGACTTCTTCCACCACCACCGCCAGTAACCTGGCTCGGCAGGGATCCGAGGGAGAGCCTAATTTGAGCTATGCAATATGGCCAGAGTATCTGATAGCGGAATGGGAGTAAACGCAGTCACACAGGGGCAGGCTGGATCACAGTCTACAGCCGTCTGAAGCAAATAGGTCGCCTGCCCTTGAGTGGCAGTCCCGAAACTATCCTTTATCGATAAAAAAACCCGAAAGCTGCTCACACCAGTCGTTCGAACCCGGCGAGGACATCTGTTCCGTGCATGGATTCAGGAAGCTTGTACAATTGCAAATATTTCCTTTGAATTGCTTTTTGATTGAGCAATGCGTTCCGCAAAAAAGTGGCCTTTGGCCAACTTAACCTTGAAATAATAGTTGTGCTGGGCTTTCCTGAGTGCAATTTTTGCTTGCAGACAGTAGTCCAGTCTCCAACAGCGTTGTAGTTTTTTACAGGATTTTTTTAGTTCTTTTAGATCCTTAGAGAACCAAGGTTTGGACCGGGATTTTCTCGCTCTTTTGTGAACCAGGGGTGTGGAAAAATGCTCCACTGCTCTAGACAGCCAGTTATTGAATCCCCCAACTGCCTCCAACAAACCCCCTATGATGCCAGGGCGGGTATCCGCCAAGACTGTACCAAAGGCGTCAGGTTCAATGCGAGGAGGCGGTCTCGCCACCAAAGTCTTTGTAATAGAATAGGATGGCTTAATGGTCCAGGAGAATTGGATATTAAGATATCTGGGAAAATCTTCATTTGAGATCTGGATAGGACTGCTATTTAACAGTCTGAATTGCAGCCTTCTCAGCTAAGTCAGCTGCACAGTTCCCTTTTACGTGAATGCCATCACACTGATGGCCCAAAGTGTGCCTCACATGGACCAATGGAAACTTATCTTGTAATACAGCTACCATTCTCCAAAGGTGTATATTCTGTATAGATTTTCCCTCTGAATCTTTGAAACCATTTAAACACAAATGTTGCATTTTAGTATTGTAATTTAGCACAGAAGGATGAGTCGGATGCAGTGAGTGTGGGAACTGACGAGTCAGACTTTTGTAATTCAAGTCCTGTGTGTTGTGCAATGCTGTCAACTAGGATTTTAGTGGGATTGCCCTGTGGATGAAATTTACAGTCTTTCACCTTGCACCACTGCGCAGGCTGAGGAGTACTGATTGTGGAGAGCCATGTGTGTAGAATATGCTCTGATATGACTCAATGGGCAAGGTAGTCGGAGTTAAAGAAACCTGTTTTTCATATTGGAGAAAAGCTTGTGTATGAAGGGTGGGATCATACTGAAACTTTACATCCTCTGTACTTAAAGAAGAGACCCACTGCACCCACCTTGGGTGTAGGGTGCGAGCATTAGGAATGCTTGCCTTGGTGGCTGCTTATAGGGCCAGTATTGGGGAAACTACACTCTGCGCTAAAGGGAGCTCCTTCAAAATAGTTGTCTGCACAGCTGCAAGAATATTATCAAAGGACGCAAAACAGCTTTCACTGGGAAATACAAGTTACACTTATATGCAATAAAAGCAGTCTTTCCTTTTCCTTCATTGTAGGTCACATAGGTGTAAACTGAGAGAGTTGGTATGACTCTGATAACCAGGGTGGTCTTATTGTCCCATGTTTGTAAGTATTTAGTCTCTAGCATATCTGCATGCAGAGCATGTAAGATATCAGTGAATTTATTTGTCTACTGTTTTGATGAAAATGTGGGAGCAATCAAGTCACAGAAGGTCTTCACTTCCTCAGCATAAAGCGGCAAGTAATGACGTCCAAAGTTGAAAAATCCCAGAAGGTACTGCAACTCTTTCAGTGTGTCGGGAGACTGCAAGGTAGCACGCTTCTGATGGAAATCAGGAGCTAAACCCTTGCCCTCACTGGATAACTCATATCCTAGGAAGGTCACCGTCAGGTACGCAATCTTTGATTTTTTAGAGTTAATCTTGTAACTGTGTGATGTTAAATATGGTCACAACCCTGCCCACTCTACTCAGATGTACATCCAAATCATCATCTGTAAGATAATGTATGACAATATCTCGGGATCTGGTTGTAATATCTTATCTCCATAATTTGTGCTAAGAATACACCATAGACAAATGTCAAAATGAGAACTGCAGAGGGGCGTGGCTAGCGGCCGAACATGGTGGCTGCATAGAAGAGGAGCGCAATAGGCTAGGCGGCTCCGTCGCATAAATCCGGATAAATTCGAATTATTCCCCCAACAGCAGATCCCGAGTGTGGAGACCGAGAGGTACCGCCCGGAACAACTCCGAGGCCAGTCCGATACCGGGAACCGGACAAAGAGCGAAGCGACCGGTGAAGGCCTATCTGCGGTGAAGCAGCACCGGACTCACGTCTACACCTGCCCGGGCGGAAGTGGGGCCTGACCGGGAACGTGGACCGGAAGTGGCCGCTGAGGATAGTCTCCATCAAGAACGCGGAACCTGCGGCAAAGCGGAACTGAAGACGCGGCCAGGTGCGAGACCGCAAAGGAAGGAAACGGAGTGGCTGACCGGCGCTGCGATTACAGTGTGCAGCAAGGTGCAAAAGACGCGCCCGGCATCGGAGGCAACACCGCCGGACAGCCTAGCGGGAGCATACGTGACGCCTGGGCCGGGGCTGTGGGACCGCTGCCGCACTCATTCCTTTTGTCTCCCTCACCACCCTGGGGCGATTGCCGGCATCGGAGCGCTACATTGCCACAGACGAGCACGGGAGACCCGGTAAGAGCGTTGGTCCTGCAGAAAAGAGCTGGTGAGGGGGTATATGCGCATACGCCACCGGAGCTAGTCGGGCAGGCCCCTATCTGGCACTCAAGCCACAAGGGAATACGAGACGCCTGTCTTGGAGTACTGTCTCATGACCAGAGAAGAGGTGACCTGCGGGAAGACTCAGGCGCACAGGTGACAGTGTGACCATCCGTAGAAGGGGTTGAGGCAGTGAGGGAGGCCCAGCGCGAGGTGAGGCCTGTGATTCACACACTGTGCAACGGACATATTGCATTCAACAGCAGATAAGCGGCACACAGGGAACGACCACTTTCGGCGCGTCAGTGTTGACAAACCGACCGGTGCCAATAATTGATTGTCCCGGAGGGCCCAGGAAGCGGTACCAACAAGTACTATAAGACCATACTAGGTTGACTAGTTTCAGATACCCCACAGCAGCGTCACCCGCAACATCTCTAGACAGAAGGCTCCCTACACTACGACGCGTGCTGGTGAGGGAACGGTAACGCCTTGCAACACAGAGGCGGAAGAAGCCATGGCAGGCAGAGGGCCGAGAAATACCACGACGCAAGCGAAGCTGGACAAGTACGCTTATGACAAGCGTACTACGTCGCAAATGGAGGGCCACACCTGTACAGGAAAAGGCCCGGAGGGTGATGGGGCCAAAAAGGTGACGTTAGAGGACATAATGAAGACGCTGTCCAATGTCCAAACGACGGTGGGGAGAAGCTAAGGAGGGCAGATGGGGCCGCTGCCATCACAGAACTCCTTACCCCCGCAAGCAAGTACAATGGGTTGGGAAGGGGAAAAGCACTCTGCTAAGTTGGGGAGGCGGGCGGTTTTTTGTCCGTGGAGCAGGGAGGCGGGAAGGGAGGGGAAATTCATCTGTTATTGTTCATGTTCCACACGTTATGGCAAGATACGACGGGACACTCACACACACCACTAGACAGGGCAGCAGATGTATTGTAGTGATGAGAGGGACAGAGCTACTCGCACCCAACCCACTTCACGATGTCACAACACTCGCAAGCTATCTCCCTTGATGGCTCGATGCGACGAACCACGGTTCCACCCCTAAAAATGTTGACATGGAATGTGCACGGACTGGGAGACAAAATCAAGAGGGGGCTGGTAATGCAGGCTCTCTAGCGGCAGGGCCCGGCACTAGTTCTATTGCAGGAAACACACCTCACGAGAAGGGCTTGTCAGGCACTGGACCGCCGGGGCTACAAAATGGTGGCGCACTCTGAATTTACCTCTGGCTCTAGGGGGACGGGTATCCTGCTGAAGAAGGCCTCTCCGTTCATTCTCTTACAGCACAAAATAGATGACCAAGGATGCTTTGCAGCGATACATGGGCAGTGGGAAGGCCAGCTTTTAAACGTAGTGTCAGTCTATGTACCTCCGGCACTTCAAACAGTGGCCCTGCCAGCACTGGGAGAGTTCCTACTGGATCTCCCGGTGGGAGACATCATCATGGGGGGAGATTTCAAGTCAGTGGCGGACCCAGTATTAGATAAATTCCCGGTGTGGGCACACGCGTCTGGTCCCTCAGGCTTCCAGGGTTTCTTAACAGCATTGGGCCTCGCAAATATTTGGAGACACAAGAACCCCACTACGACACAGTATACCTACCACTCGACAGTACACAATAGTCTATCCCGCATAGACTACTTCCTTATGTTGGGAAATGGGATGCATGACGTAGACACCGTAGAAATAATCCCTAGGGGCATATCAGACCATTCTCCGGTGGTACTGACCCTCTCCAGCCAGAAGAAGACTAGGAGGAGAATATACCCCATCAACCCTACTTTCCTGAAAGTCCCCAAAATCAAGAAAGATCTTAAGAAAGCGACCAAATTCTACTTCAACGAAAATGAAGCGTCAGTGACCTCTCCCTCGATTCTTTGGGAAGCGTACAAAACAGTCCTTCGAGGACAAGCAAATGCCTCCATTACGGGACACAAAAGGGCACAGAGGAGGGAACTATCAGAGCTAGAGTTATCCCTGCATACGGCGAATGTGGCCCATATGGCGGACTCCACGGTGGACTCAGCGCACGTTTTACAGTTACACCAGCAGCGATATAGGGAACACGTCCGACTGCAAGTGATTGACAGTATCTCGGCCACGACCCACAGGGTTTATGACGTGGGAGACAAAGCTGGAAAGATGTTAGCCTGGTTAGAAAAAAAGGGGGGAGCAACAGAGGCATACAGCAACTACACACTACTGAGGGACAACTCCAGGCACACCCTGAGGAGATTGTGAACATACTAGCAGATCACTTTGAGAAGGTGTATACCCCTGACCGGGAAATCACAGAAAGCACAGCCCTGGAATCCCTTAAACACATAGTGACCAGGACGCTTCCACAGGGGGCAGTCCAAGAGTTGGAAGCCGACCTCACTGTCGAGGAAATACACCTAGCTATACAGGCAATTCAATCCGGGAAAGCCCTGGCCCCCAGCGGGATCCCCATAGAGTGGTTTAAACTCATGTCAGATACACTCAGCCCACCATTGCTGGCTATGTACACGGAGAGTCTCACGAAGGCGGAACTCCCGCGGGATCAACGGACAGCTGCGATACCGAAATCTGGTAAGCCACCAACAGACTGCGCATCATACCGCCCTATCTCACTTATTAATGCAGAAGCAAAGATTCTCGCGAAGCTGTTAGCCACTAGATTGATGGTGTCAGGCTCCGCCTCTATCTCTTCGGAGCTGTGTTGCAAGACCTCTACCTCCCCTCGAAGAACCACCTCTACGTCCGAAATATACACAGACCATAAAAGCAATTCCCCCAGGGAAGGAAAGGAAGGGAACAGCGGGGAGGGAGATCTGAAACGAGAAAGGAACAAACCATTAAAGGAGAAGCCCCCCCCCTTTCACCCACTGTTTTCGCACTTCTTCTATCTAGACATGTAGGGTACTTGATTATCCTTCTTTCCTACCTGGAGAGGGGAAAGGTTGGGGATTATATGCAAGGAGACGAGACGTGAGGGAATACCAGGGCTACTGTTTTGCTGTAGGAAAAGGTAAAAAGGAACCAATATGAATCCCTGCACTTGAATACCAACACAATGCTCATTCACACCTAATTAGTAGTTAGTGTTCAAAACGGCTCACCTATCAGCACAGAACCCTTGCTTAATGTATCTCTCTCTCTGATTCTCCTGCACAGAAAATAAAGCAAACCAGGGTTGTGGAAATAAACAGGAAAGAACAGCAGTCAATGTTAATACGCCTTAACGTTTTCTGCTTTGCATTTTATCCCCAGTTCTTAATGTAAATATACAATGGTTCAAACAGGCTGTGGCTCCGCATACACTTTAGTTGTCAATGATTCTTGCAACCCACATCATAGTTCAGCAGAGCCAATTGTTCGTGAACCCATAAAGTCCTTTCTCTCTCTTGAGAGATAAATGTCACAGAAGTGTTCACACGCAGTCCGCGCGTACACACAAAGCAAGATCAAAAGATAGTTGCAGCTCTTTCCAACACGCTGCTTGTGCGTCCTTACCAACACGTTTAACCACGAACAGAACAACACACAGCTTGCGTGTTCAAATATCAAGCACAAGACTCCCTCAAACACAATGAAGGATCCAGACCTCCTAGAACGGCTTACCGCTACCCATACGCCAGCACCAGACACTCCGTGTTCAGCTGAATAATCGGCACCGCCGCAGGTCTCCGACGTCTTTTTGTTTCCGGGTGTGCGCTTGCCTCTGCGTCACATGTGCGCCGCGCAACACGGCTTGCCGGGATGTGTAGTTCATTCCAAGCCGCTTCGGGACTCCGTAGTTCTGGTTTCTGCACCTACGGAGACGGTGACAGAGAGGAAGGAGACGGGAAAGGGGTTCGAGATCTGACAGTACATCCCCCCTCCAAAAGGGTCCCAGACTCACACAGGACTCTCCGGGTGAGCCGCATGGAATTTGGCCACCAGCCTAGGGGCATGCACCGCATCAGCAGGTTCCCATGAGTGTTCCTCCGGACCAAATCCTTTCCAAGCCAACAAGTAGTACAAACGCCCCCTCACCCGTTTGGAGTCCAAAACACGGTGCACTTCATACTCCTGGTCCTGATGCACCCAAACAGGCAAGGGCGCCCGACGGCGGGGGCACAAGGATGGTTTCAACAAGGAAACATGAAACACCGGGTGAATCCTAAGGTGCTTCGGAAGGCACAAACGCACCGCCACTGGATTGACATGTTTCACAACCTTGTAGGGGCCTATGAATTTAGGATTAAACACGCTATGCTTCCGAAACCTGATGTGTTTCGTGGACAACCATACCAAATCACCACACTTATACACAGGGCTCGGTCTACGGTGTTTATCGGCATGTTTTTTGTACACCGATTTGGCCTGAATCAGATTCCTACGGGCGGCGAGCAAGACCTTGCGTAGCCGCAACAGCCTGTGTTTTACCTCCGGAAGCGTGTTGCACGTACTGGGCAGTAGCAAAGGAGTGAACCTGGGGTGATGCCCATAGGTGCAGAAGAAAGGGGTATTTTGTGTGGATGAATGTACAGTGTTATTGTAGGCGATCTCTGCTACCCACAACCAGTCCACCCATGCATCCGAGTTGTTCCGTACATAACAACGCAAATACTGCTTAAGTGTTTGATTAAGCCTCTCTGTCTGCCCATCAGTTTGCGGATGGAAACTGGTGGACAGAGAGGACTTAATTTGCAGTTCTGCACACCAGGTCTTCCAGAAACGGGCCGTAAATTGGGCCCCTCTGTCGGACACTATATCGCGTGGGAGACCGTGTAGCCTTATAACGTGAGCCAAAAGTAGGTGAGCCAACTGACCAGCCGTAGGGACCTGCTTACATGCCACGAAGTGACCCATCTTCATCAGATAATCTATGACAACGATAATGGCTGTGTTTCCTTGATCCTTGGGGAGCCCCACTATGAAGTCCACTGAAAACCGCTCCCAAGGTTGTTCTGGCGTGGGCATAGGCTGGAGTAGACCCTGAGGTTGTTGTCTGTCGGATTTCATTTGTGCACACGTCCTGCACTCACTCACCCACTTACGAACATCAGGTCTCACCGAAGGCCACCAGAACTGTCTCAACACCTTCTCCAGAGTCTTTACATATCCCATGTGTCCCGCACAAGGGGTGTCATGACACCAGGAATACGCCAGTTTTCGTAACGGAATAGTTGGGATTAATACCTGATTCCCTTTTACGGGCACTCCATGTTTCATTCTCCATTCAGGGTGATGGTGTAGCCAAGTCCTCCACACACACGTCTGTACTCCTTTACTCACTCCTGTGAGAAAGGCTTGTGATTCTGTTGCGCCGATCACTTGAGCAGGATGGATTATTGCTCGCTCAGGGGGTAAGGACTGTTGATTGGGAAGTTCTTGGCGAGTAAGCGCATCGGCTTTTTTGTTGCTTGAGCCTGGCCGAAAAGTTACCACAAACCTGTATTCTTCAAAAAACAACATCCATCGAAGTTGTCGTGGGGTAAGATGTCTTGCGTCCCGCATGAACTGCAGATTTCTGTGATCTGTATAAACAGTAACCAGCTGTTTAGCACCCAGCAACCAGTGTCTCCATTCCAGGAAGGCATCACGAATCGCCAACAGTTCCTTTTCGGCGATGGTATAGTTACCCTCAGCCACACTCAATTTCCGTGACATAAAAGCAATAGGGTGTAGCACACCAGTGTCTTCTTTCCGTTGTGAAAGAACGGCGCCAATAGCGTACTCTGAGGCGTCGGCTTCAACAACAAACGGTAATTCGGGGTTGGCATGTATCAAAATAGGCGCAGAGGAGAAAGAGGCTTTTAGCTGTGCAAACGACTGCTGTGCTTCCTGGTCCCACTCAAAGGGAACATCTTTTCTCGTCAGGCGGGTTAACGGGGTCACCAGTTTGGAGAAATTTCTGATGAATCTCCTATAAAAATTGGCAAATCCCAGCAGGCACTGTATGTCCTTTACGTTGCAAGGTCGAGGCCAGTTCGTAATAGCCTTGACTTTCCTCTCAGCCATCACTTGTCCCGATGGAGTGAGCATGACACCGAGAAACTCCACTGTGGACACATGGAAGTCGCATTTTGTAATTTTACAGTATAAGTGGTGTGCAAGCAATGCTCCCAATACTTGTTTTACATGTTCCTCATGTTCTTCCATGGAGTCGGAATAAATCAATATGTCGTCGATGTAGACTACTACATGGCGATCCAGGTATTCTCTTAGTACTTCATTTAAGAAGAATTGAAACGCCGCCGGGGCATTACATAATCCGAAGGGCATTACGAGGTATTCGTATAGCCCATACCTCGTTTTAAATGCGGTTTTCCACTCGTCCCCATGTCGGATTCTGACGAGGTGATATGCCCCTCTCAGGTCCAGTTTTGTGTACACAGTGGCTGAACGGACTTGTTCTAACAGGACCGGTATCAAGGGCAAGGGGTATTGGTTTTTCACCGTGATGGCATTTAAAGCACGGTAGTCTATACAACATCTTTTCTCACCGTTCGCCTTCGGAATAAAAAATAGAGGCGACGCTGCTGGGGACCTGGAAGGCCCGATGAACCCAAGGGCCAAATATTTATCCAGGTAGGCACGTAGTACCTCGTTTTCCGGCAGTGTGAGGGCGTAAATCCTGTTATTGGGCACCACAGACCCGGGAAGAAGGTCGATCCGGCAATCATATGACCTATGGGGAGGGAGGTTTTCCGCCTTCACATCGCTAAATACTTCCTCGTATGCCTTGTAGCAAGAGGGAAGAGTGACTTCTTTTTCCGCTGCGGTAGCTACATGTCTCACCAAAGCTAAGGCACATGAGGGGTTCAGCCTTTCCTGAAAACAATGTTCCTTACAGAAGATGGATCGGAAGAACACCTCGCCTGACGTCCAATGGATTTGGGGTTCATGCTTCTTCAACCACGGGAGTCCCAATATGATGCCGTATTGAGGCGCTTCGATGATGTTAAATGAAATCTCCTCATGATGACTTCCTTGATAGGACAAAACATAGTCCGGAGTGTGATACCGTATGGGTCCTGCTTTCAGCTCCTTGCCATCTACTGCATAAACCGTTTCTGGATGTTCTTTTGTGATCAACAGCACCCCGAGGCGCTCTGCTTCGGAGTAGTCCATAAAACATCCGGTAGCACCTGAGTCGATCATTGCTCTGATGCTCCGTTCCCTAGACGCAATCACCATAGACATTTGCAGAAATAGATGCGTGTGGTCTGAGTTAGTTTCTGGGGTAATGGAAGGGATGGATATTTTGCTTGATGGTTCCCCTTCGCCCACCTTCAAGCTTTGCAGTTTTCCGGGTCCGTGTTAGAGGTTCCTGCTGCTACCGGTCCGCCTCTTCCTCTGCCTGGTTTGGGTTTCACTGGACATTCCCTCAAAAAATGACCTTTTTTCCCGCAGTACAGGCACAGACCCTGTTTCCGACGATAGTTCTTCTCACTAAGCGTTAATGAAGCACGGACTGCTCCAATATCCATTGCTTCCGAGGATGAGGCCGGTTTATCTCCATGCCCTGCATGTTCATAAGGTAACACAGTTTTGTCTTTGGTTTTATGTTCCCCTTTACGTTCTTTCAACCTGTGATCCAGGCGTAAGGTAAGTTCAATCAGGGCGGAGCATGTTCTAGGCTGGGGGTCTATTTGCGCCAAGACGTCTTTAAGGTCGTCATTCAGGCCTTGATAGAACAGGGCGGATTGTTTGTTTTCAGGCCACTCTGTTTCGGCCACTAGCCGGCGGAAGTTGTTCAGATAGGTCACTAGATCTGAACCGCCTTGTTTCAATTTAAGCAGGTCCCTATCAGCCGAAAAGGTCTCAGCCCTCCTATCAAAGGTCTTCTCAAATGCCTCACGGAAGTCCTCCCATGCGTATAGTAATGGGTCATCCCTTCGTACTATGGGGACTGCCCATTGAGCGGCTTCACCCCCTAGATGTGAGATCAAAAACGCGACTCTCGCTTGGTTTGTGGCAAACATCTTCGGTTTGCACATGAAGTGTAACAACACTTGTGTAAGAAACACCTGTACCTTGCTGTTATCCCCGTGGAATCGCTCTGGTGGGGCTAAGGGGATTTGAGCCGGCATTTCTACTGTAACAGTGGTTGACGGACCTTGACTCCCTCCTCCCACGGCCTGGGGTGTAAGGGTCTGATCCATTCTAGCTTTTAATAGGGCGTTCTCTGCTCGAGCAGCCGCCACCTCTCTATTAGACGCTGCGAGTTCAGTTTGAACCTGCACTAGTGCAGCCATGACATCATCCAATGTTGTCATGGTGTCTTCCAACACAGCCGAGAAGAGAGAAACTACTTGGGCCGATTATTCTGTCAGGCTCCGCCTCTATCTCTTCGGAGCTGTGTTGCAAGACCTCTACCTCCCCTCGAAGAACCACCTCTACGTCCGAAATATACACAGACCATAAAAGCAATTCCCCCAGGGAAGGAAAGGAAGGGAACAGCGGGGAGGGAGATCTGAAACGAGAAAGGAACAAACCATTAAAGGAGAAGCCCCCCCCCTTTCACCCACTGTTTTCGCACTTCTTCTATCTAGACATGTAGGGTACTTGATTATCCTTCTTTCCTACCTGGAGAGGGGAAAGGTTGGGGATTATATGCAAGGAGACGAGACGTGAGGGAATACCAGGGCTACTGTTTTGCTGTAGGAAAAGGTAAAAAGGAACCAATATGAATCCCTGCACTTGAATACCAACACAATGCTCATTCACACCTAATTAGTAGTTAGTGTTCAAAACGGCTCACCTATCAGCACAGAACCCTTGCTTAATGTATCTCTCTCTCTGATTCTCCTGCACAGAAAATAAAGCAAACCAGGGTTGTGGAAATAAACAGGAAAGAACAGCAGTCAATGTTAATACGCCTTAACGTTTTCTGCTTTGCATTTTATCCCCAGTTCTTAATGTAAATATACAATGGTTCAAACAGGCTGTGGCTCCGCATACACTTTAGTTGTCAATGATTCTTGCAACCCACATCATAGTTCAGCAGAGCCAATTGTTCGTGAACCCATAAAGTCCTTTCTCTCTCTTGAGAGATAAATGTCACAGAAGTGTTCACACGCAGTCCGCGCGTACACACAAAGCAAGATCAAAAGATAGTTGCAGCTCTTTCCAACACGCTGCTTGTGCGTCCTTACCAACACGTTTAACCACGAACAGAACAACACACAGCTTGCGTGTTCAAATATCAAGCACAAGACTCCCTCAAACACAATGAAGGATCCAGACCTCCTAGAACGGCTTACCGCTACCCATACGCCAGCACCAGACACTCCGTGTTCAGCTGAATAATCGGCACCGCCGCAGGTCTCCGACGTCTTTTTGTTTCCGGGTGTGCGCTTGCCTCTGCGTCACATGTGCGCCGCGCAACACGGCTTGCCGGGATGTGTAGTTCATTCCAAGCCGCTTCGGGACTCCGTAGTTCTGGTTTCTGCACCTACGGAGACGGTGACAGAGAGGAAGGAGACGGGAAAGGGGTTCGAGATCTGACAGATGGCACATCTCCCACTATTGATCCACCCTGATCAATCGGGTTTTATGCCACACAGGAGCACCGCCTTCATTCTAAGATGAGTACATGGGGTCTTAGCAAGAGCTCTGTTGCTGTTAGAACAAGCTGTAATCCTTTCTTTGGACGCAAGAATGTCGTTCGACATGGTGGAATGGGGACATCTATTTGCAGTGCTGGCCCACATGGGCTTCGGCCCTCAGTTTATAGCTTGGATACGCCTTCTGTATGCCAATCCAGTTGCTCATGTTGTAGCCAACGGTCACATCTCACGTACAATCCAACTGGTGCGGGGGACCCGACAGGGATGTCCCCTCTCGCCACTGCTGTTTGCCCTGGTATTAGAACCACTGGCGGCACTGATTAGAAGTACAACATTGTTGAAAGGCATTAGCTGGAGAGAGGGATGGGAGGATCGTGTGTCACTATACACCGACGATATGTTGGTGTACCTGACGGATCCAGAAAGGAGTATACCGGCACTCCTGGCGATATGCGACGCCTACGGGACAACGTCGGATACACGCTGAATTGGTCAAAATCAGTCTTATATGTACTGAAGGGACCGGCGCCCATGCTGGCCAGGGACTGCCCGCTTATAAGGGCCACGGCCTCCTTTAAATATCTTGGTATATATATTACTGACAATCAAACGGAATTCTTTGAAAAAAACCTGAAATCGCCATTGGACCGACTGCGGAACGATGTGAAACACTGGGCGTTGTTACCGCTGACACTCTTCGGTAAAGCAGCACTCTACAAAATGATGGCCCTCCCAAGGTTTCTCTATGCCCTAGAAAACTCACCATATCCAGTCGCACCGCGGTATTTTCGACAGGTGACAGCACTGGTATTCAACCTGCTATGGAGTAACAAACCTGCGCGTATTGCCCATGCCAAACTGAACAGAAGTTGGTATGAGGGGGGAATTGCACTGCCAAACTTGCAATTGTACTATTGGACGACCCAACTCAAAATCATCAACCAATGGATTAATGCGCCCCGGGATGACCCAGCCTACAGAGCTGATTGGGTCCAATTGGGTACAGAAGGCATGCTCTCAGTACTCTATGACAGAAGTCAGGCAGCGAGGTTGATAGGACCCACGAAGCACACGACCGCGATCTGGCACATGGCACAGGCAAAGTTGGGCTGGAAGGGAACAATTACTAAGCTTACCCCACTCTGGGACACCAAGGCGCTGGGGTACTTGAGAAAGAGCAAGGGGATTACACAATGGGACAACATAGGGATATCCACAGTGGGAGACTTATGGGACAAGGGTACAGTAATCCCGTTCACCCAACTCCAGCAACAATATGATCTGAGCCCGACCGAAACCTATAGATATGTGCAGATCAGACACGCACTACTGCAGGCGATACCAGCAGACACTGAGGTCCCGGATTCCTCTCCACTGGAGGATAGACTGCTCACTGACTTCATGCAGCATAGTGCCACTTCCCTTACCTACAAAAAGTTACTACATAACCTATCAGACCCCACATTGAAACTGCGCGAGAGATGGGTGAAGGAATTGGGCGAAATGGATGATACGGAGTGGAACGAAGCGCTGGCGTTCCCGAGAGAGGTGGGCATTTCGGCTAGGTTCCGGATGGTACAATTAAAAATCCTGCATCGCAAATACTATACTAGAACCACACTAGACAAACTCCAGCGAGCTCCGCATCCCTATTGTCTTTGGGACTGTGGCGAAGAAGGTACCCTGTTCCATACCCTCTGGGACTGTCCATTTATCGTGGCCTACTGGCGTCAAGTGATGCGCACTATTTCACAAACACTAAAGGTATCACTGACGCCAGAGCCACGTAAATGTCTTTTGAATGTCTGGGATCCAAATGATTTGTCTAGATATGGTCTAATATGGGGCACGCTAGCCCTCATGGTGGCGAAGCGAGATATTGCACAAAAATGGGGCGCTGCAGACTTACCAACACTGGCGCAATGGAGCAGGAACATGGACTTATTAATGTTTACTGAAAGGGCGGTGTATGTAAATAGGGCGTGCCCTCGTAAGTGGAACAAGGTTTGGACTAGTTGGAATGTGTATAGGGGGGGAACTCTGTGACCCGTTGCCGGAAGATGATGAAGATAGCTCAGATGAAGACGAGGGAGGGGACTGGGACTGTGACAACTAAGCTGCTAAACGCAGTAGAATGCATAATGGGCTACCTCACGAGATAATGTACTTATAAAATCTGCTAATGTGTAACTGTATATCTGCAACTTCACAGAACTATTGTCGTATTGATTGCTAACGTGTATGTTTGTTACGCTGAAAAATAATAAAAATTGTTTTAAAAAAAATGAGAACTGCAACCACATTGAAACTAACTTAGATACTCTCTTTCAGATGCTATGTTTTGACTAACAAACCCATTGTAAATACCCAGGGTCGTTTTATATTGTTTCCACACCAGTTTTATCATTAAACCATTGCTCTGAGCATTTTGCACTGCGTAAGTCAGTGTATGTGAATCTAAATTCCTATAGTCGAAAACTGTCCGTTAGGATCCTTCTGGGTTAGAGACGAGAAAAAGGAATGTGTTCATTGGTGAAAGGCAAGGTACTATTATGCCTGCTATTTCAACTGATCTAATATTCCTTTTTTACCACACTCTGATTCAAGCTTTTAGGAGTGTTGGGCTTGTGCTTGAGGTTCACTGTGTGAGGCAATGACATTTGGAGTGTGTTCATTGGTGGAAGGCAAGGTACTATTAGGCCTGGTATTTCAACTGATCTAATATTGTTTTCACACCACGCTTCGATTCAAACTTTAATTTAAGCGTGTTGGGCTTGGGCTTGAGGTTCACTGCGTGAGGCAATGACATTTGGAATAGAGAGTATATCCCACCCTGTTTAGTTTCTGTATGAGGCCGGAGCCTGTCTGTTGCAATTGAGCTCTGCCCCTTCAGTACGCCCAGATTTTATTGCTTTTTAAATCACCTAGTTTTGGACTTTTTATTGTGGGTAAGTCTCACTACATGTGCCTCACCCGCGGGAAATAACATAACTAATGGACTGTGTGTGCGTTTAACGCCAGAGTCTGCCTTTTAAGATAAGGCGGCTGTGACAGAGCAATAGTAAGGGGCACTTGGCTGAGTACACATGAACAAGTGTACACACACGTGTGCACACGTGTGCAGGCTGCACGTGTGAGACTACTGTTGTGTGCAGACCGGTAACTTTGCACAGACAGTCCAGTGCAGAGTGGATTCTCCAGGATTAGATAATCACCTGCAGTCCGTCTTATAATGTTAATGTACACTAATAGGGAAAGTCAATGCAATTTATTGTTTTAGTGACACTTTATTAGACACATTGGTAGAGAACTACCTTAGAGTGCATTTTTGCTTCCCTTTGGCCTACAGAGACCAGTGATTTATCGAAATGGAGTGTACCCTGTGTGAGAAAATCAGTTCTGCAAGTTCGAAAAAGATCTCTGTGCAATTTATGGGTCATTCAGACTTGTTACATTTCTCTGGTCCAGCTAAGGATCAGAGCCTAGAACTTTTGTTACCCTGTTGTGACAGGTTAATTACATTTCTCTCCAGCCTCAGGAACAAAGGCATACCCCACACAAAGGGAGCAATAAACAGTGATTCACTCAGCTCCTGGGGAGGAAAGGGGTGGGGCAGCATAATCTGCATCATTCAATCAGCTGTCACACTGTACCAGATATGGCCTGGCCAAGTTCACTGAACAAGGAAGGGAGCCCAGACCCCCTGAAGCAAACACAGGAGGGGTTTCTGCTTTGAAACCTGGTGAGGATGGCCCTGGCAGTTATGTCAGCAAGGGGCGGAGCAAGGCCCCCAGAGGAAATGCGAATAGTGACTCTTGCATGGCGTCATTTTGTACTGTCCCAGCACGCTGTATAGGGGTGTTGGTATAGGGAGGGAGAGGTGATGTGGCACCCTAGGATTGTCCAGGGGTGCCTGGCTTCTGGATCTTCCTCTCCCCTTTAATAACTCTTACACAAGGGGGAGACTCTCTTTTGCCCTGGGATTTTTCTGCACATCGTTGATGGCCCCGCGACAGCTACTGAGAACTGGAAGGTGGAACCTCCTGATGCCCAGAAAAGACTAAATCTCTGCCCAGTTGACCCCAAGGTTAGTGGGTCTCCCAAAGGGCCAATGAGGCTGGTCCACTTACACCCTCTGAGGACCAATTAGGGGAAAGCCCTGGACATCTGCACCCACAGACCAAGACCAGGAGGAAGACTGGTGCAGGGAGCCAGGAGAACCATCTCTCTGAGGACTGCACCTCTTTGGAGGAGAGAAGGTCTGATGCAACTACAGTACTTGCTAGAACTTGCCACCCGAGTAAAATGAGCCCTAGACCATCAAAATAGGTCCAACTGAGCCCGAGTTATGGCATTGTAAAGGTTGGTGACCCTTGACCTTTTTTCCAACTACAGAGCGCATGGGGTTCTGCAGCCTCTCTTAAATACTGATCATAGTGTATATGTTTTATTAACAGTAATGAGTGCATTTAGACCTGATGATTATTATTAGTGATTGCACTGAAGTACAAAATGATGTTTTTAACATGTTATTTGCTATTCTTGACCTTTGACCAAGCCAGCAGACTTACTTAATATGTTTGGGATCAAAGGTGATTATGTAATATCCTCTACGGTATTTTCCACATACAAATGTATATATTTGTAAATTACTGCATAATATTTAGTAGTGTGTGTGTGTGATAAATTAACTTCTCCTTTTTCTAAAGAAAAAGTACTGACTGGACAATTGAACGGTGATACTAGCCCACACCACTTCCCCTGAGTATGCCTTGGACGGCTCCGCCTCGCTACCCTGAGAGAGTCAGGCGCTACACTTGGGGTGCCTGTTTCCCAGTAAGGACAATTGTGGACCTATTACTTGTGCACGCCACACAACTAAATACCCAATTTCCTAGACTGTCTTACAGTCCACTCACTGATATAGATTTCCCTGATGTCTTCAGGTACTATGGGAGAAAAAGAAACTTTGATTACTTCCTGTCCTCTCTGTGCTTCTCTAACAATGGCTGGAGGTCAGTCCTCTTCAGCTAGGATTATGTCATTACCATCAGACAACTGCAACCAGAAGACTGATTTAATTGTGTGTGGTGTATCCCTTCAATTTGTATGTTTAAATTATAAACCCTACCATGAGGATTTAAATGTTTATGAGGAGTCTCAATTTGTATAAAATCATCAGTTGGATTCATATCCAGAAACCTCTGAAGCGTCTGATGCACTATCGTGACTTCAGCTGCGCTGTCTAGAAGCCCTCTCACTAAAGTCCAGTTTCATAGGAAGACTTGCAGCTGTATTGGCATGTTTTTTTAGAAAATCCTTCTACCTTCTTCTTCTTTAATGCAGATTTAGAGTATGATCCTTTCTCCTCCCTCTTTTCGCTGACATCAGTCTCATGTCTTGCTTCACTTTTTCTGCTATACCGCTCCTTTTTTCGGTATTCGGATCAACTCCTTTTCTCTGTTGGTTTACTGTCAGTGTCCTGAAAAGAACATGGAGAGCGGCTATCAGAATACTGATACCGTTCAGGTATTTTATTTTTATTACATTCCGTTGAATTGTACCCCCCTACTAGATTCCCGGGATGCAGGTGATTCAGTTCTTTTGACCTCTCTTCTTCCCTTCTGTTGCAGATTTCTCTTTAACGGAACCCTCAATGGTGATGGAGCGAGCTTTTGAAATAAGCTCGTGAAATTAATCCCTGTAATATGAACTAATGAATTAATGAGTTATTGCATGATTTGTTATATTAATCAATCTAGATTAAGATTTTACATTACACCATACGTGGGATTAATGATAAATGTGCTCATGTTGCATTTGCGAGTATGTTTTCATAACACATAAATAATGTTGTTTTTCTGTCCTTTTGTCTTTGTCAAAATTAATGCGGCTGATTCAAAAAGGCATGTGCTTATTTTGTGCAATATGTGTGAGTCTATGTCTTCGTCTATGTTGTGTTTGTCATCTTTTTATCTTTTTCAGATTTATGAAGAATCCTGCTGGTCATTCTGAAGAATGGTAGATTATAAATGTGTTGCTTTATTTGTGCGCTTCTGCTAGGTGAAATATATTAATGGGTTAAGCATTAGCAATGGAGGGTGGGTAACAGAAGGGTTTACATTGCTTGAATTAATTATTCTTTTGTGTTTGTTTAAATACTAGCCCGAGTGAAAGGCTTAAGGCCTAGTTCTGGAGAATGTTGGTTAGCCTGATCGAGATGAGCCAAGCACAGCCATGATGGAACAACCTGTTTCATAAGCGTATTTCTTGAAAAAAACTGAACATTTGACAAAAGACTTTGTGCGGTTTGTGCTCTGAAAGGCAACTATTTCCAAGGTTAAGGAAATGACAAACGGCGGATCGGCTGAGTTATGGAAGTATCTGAGAACTTTTTCAGTAAAATGTTACTTTCTGCGGAAGCTGGTGTCGCCTCATGTAAATGGACAATGGAGATGACGTCTTGTCATCGCTGTTCGGAGGGCTCATGGTGGACTGATGTTAAGCAACCAATCACGTTGCTGAAAACTCTTGAAAATATTACTTTTTAGTTAGATTAGTGACCTAGAAAGGTATATAAACTTGGCCCATTGAGGGGAGCGGGGCTGACTGTTCCTGAGGGCGAAGTGCTGTCCGTTTTTCCTTGGACACGTAAGAGCTATTGCAAAATTAAATGTCTTTTTCTTTACAGGTCAGAAGGCTAATTATAGGGATTTAGGTTATGTTAATTTCAATTTATTAATCTTGACAATTTTGAAGTGCCAGACTTTTGTGCCAATAAAAAAATGAATGATTTTGAATTAATAAAAAAGTTTGCAATAAATAAAAGTGCTAATAAAGAGATTTGAAACTGATTCTTTGAAAACCTCTTAAAAATAAAAGACTTAAAACGTCAAGCTGGACTTGATTATTTAGTCGTTACCATTAGTTGATTCATTGGCCATAACTGGTCTAATTAAATGTTTTCCTATTTTATCTATGAATAAAATGTTATACTGCAGTTGTATATAATGTACATAATATTGTTAGATAGAGTGTTTAATTAGGCCACATGGTTCAGCGGCTTGATTTTCTGTCATAGCTATATGGGCCTTGCTGTTAATTAGTTTGGTGAGTATTAGGTAGTGGATGGTGGATAAAGTGACAGAATTTCTTTAGTGACGCTGGATCAAATCTCTGGTAGCAGAGGATGGTTACTATGGTAACTAACATGTTACATGCTAATTACATAGGATACATGTCTAAAACATGTTGTTAAGTTTGTCTACTTGTTGAATGTAGTCGAAAGGATTTTTCCAGCAGTGTGAAAAATTCCTGGTTGTTTGCCGGAAAAAGAGTAGTGTGGCTAGAAAAGTTACACAGTGCATTTGTTTTGTTTCAAAATCGTGGTATAGAATATATCGCAAGGTGTTGTGGACGTACAACACAAGTTTGGGGACCTTAGATGTGACTGGTTAAATGTATAGTGAGGATTGTCTATGAAATCGTAGCATTGAGCATAGGGACCTGGTGAGCCTGTTTTAAAACTCTCTGTGAAAAGAGTCATAGATTTATTCAAACTTGAGTGAAGGGTAAGATAGCGTCGTCTATTCTTATTAACGTTTGACAATTTCTATGGTTGGTTAAAGTCCTGCCAAGAATTTGTGTGTGCATGATCAGGGTTTTCCGTTTTTATGAGCGCGAATGATTTGAGAAAATAGAGTCGTCTATTAGATGTGAGAAAGATTCTGAATATTTGTAAAAGTATTACTTTATTAGCGAAACAGACAAGTGGTTTGTTTATTCGTAGTTATTAATCGCAATTCATTGGAAAGCCTTGTTTAAAATGGCGCTGTGAAAAGTTTTTGTGAAGGAGGGGTGAGTTTACGGAGTAACACACAGCGAAGCTTCAGCGGCAGTGTACGTCATTTTGGTTCGCGCTGTGATTGGCTAACATACGTCACAGCAAGCGTACTGATTGGTTCACGTGACAGTGACGAGCTGTTACAAGATTGGTCAGTTCTAAATACTGTGCTTCTATTGATTGAGCAAAGTGGTGACGTGGCTTAACCTGATTGGCTTGTTGGTGTCTTTCGCGCACGGATTGGTTGGAGTAGCGGAACACCGAGAAAACATTTCGAACTCTTTTGGAATAAGCGATTTTAATTTAAATCATGAGTTATTGGTACGATACGGAGAAAAAGAAGCCTTCATGGTTTCAGAAAATGAAAAATGTATTTAAACCTGACAAGAAAATTGAAACGCGTGGTGGAAAATTACTTCATAAGTACAAAACACCCGCAGCCTATATGGAAGGCGAGTATGGTTATCATACTGTAATTTGGTTCGAAAACTGGATGCATTATACACAAAAGGATGGCGTATTAGCATGGCCAGAGGATGGGTCATTTAATATGAAAGTTTTGAGGAACTTGAGAGAAAAGATGATGAATCTTGTACCGAAGCCTAGACCTACACAATTTGAGGCTTTAGTTGAATGTGAAGTTGAAATGATGGAACTTGAACGTGAAAGCAAATGTTCAGCACCCAGAAATTCAAAGCAGATTCTAAATAGGGAAACACATGAGGATAAGGTAAGGCGCTGGAGAAAAGCAGACATGTATGATGGTCTGTACCCAGTGAGAATAATGATCACAGGAGACCCAGGTCAAAAGAAAATTCAAGAAAAAAGCAGACTTGATGAAGAATTAGATGATGCAATTTTAGAAGACATTTATGTTACTAAACGCAAACCACCACCTTATCAGGCAGATTCTCGATCGACTCCGAGAGTTTCTACAGAAACTTCTGCAAGTGCACCTCCTAGGGAAACTGATGAAGGTTCACCCAGATTTTTAAAATTACCTGAAAGAGTAGGGTCAATAAATAATTCTAGTACACCTAGAGAAAGTAGAAACCCAGAGCAAAGAAATAATTTTTCGAGAAATTCAGAAAGAACTCTTGCTGATATGCTCGAAATTTCCAGTTATAATAGAGCAAAGAAAGATTTAATTCAACAATTGACAAAAGGCATGGAAGCAGTGACAGTACCAGTAACAATTGGTCCTGTTGTACCAGTTTTTGATCAGGGAGAAAATAGACATTCTGCCTTGACAGTTCCATTAAATGCAGAAATTCAAAAAGTGTCTGAGAAATTTTATTCAGAACTTTCAGAGATTCATAGAGAAAAATCTATGATGCCAAATTTGACTTTAAATCGAAGTTTAATAGGTTCTCAGACACCATCTGTTGCAGAATCAGATCCAGGACCTTCAGAAAGAAGTCTAAATAGGATAGATTTAACACAAAATGCATTGTCTCCAGAAGCTCCAGAATTTAAAAAACTTGATGTTGCAAAATTAAAAGCTGATTCGGAAGAATTGATTATTGGCACAATTGGTACTGACAATTTAAAATTGTATCATGATGATGAATTGCTTTTTATCTGCAAAAGCATCCAGTGGAAAACGAGAAAAAGGTATGAGCAACTGAAAGAAATGGCTGCTGAATTAGAAATTGATTTGAGCAAACAAAAACATTTGCAGAAACATTACAGAGTGGATTTTTCTGAAAAGGATATTGCCAGTCTTAATATTGCTGGAAGAATAGCCCATATTAAAGAATTAATTGTCTTCCTAAAACAATTAGGTGAATTAGGCAAATGGAGAATAAAATGGTCAAAGAATAAAGAACAGGACAAAAAGCTCAGAAGCGAAACTGTTTCAGAATTTCCATTTTCGCCTTGAGACCCTACGGGTAGGTAGTGCGCTCTATAAATGTCTTTGATTGATTGATTGAATGAGGGAAATAGCAGGTGGAGGGTATGTGCATGTCCCTTGGTCAAGACAGGATATACTGTTGTTTACTAATGATTTCCCTCACCTGAGAGAGAAGCCTGTTGAATGGTATCGACAGGTAGACAGGTTTATAAAGGTGTCAAAAGTTCTGTGGATTGATCTGGATGGATTCTTTGACATTGTTGTTCCATCAGATCTTTGGCCAGAATGTAAAATTTCTGTGGATAGGCCTAAAGAAGAACCTGCCAGAGACACAATTACAGGTGCCCCATCAAAAGATGTAATAGATTTATATAATAAAGTAATCTATTGGCTGAAAGGAAAAATTCCCCCGAAAGAAGTAGATTGGGTTAAGATTGACAGAACAAATCAAGAGCCGAAAGAATCAGTGCATTCCTTTTATGAAAGGTTACTGTTAGTCTTCAAACAGTACAGTGGCTATGAAAAATTAAGTGAAAAGGACATGAGTCACTTTATTTACAGATTTGTCTACGGCCTGAGACCTGAAATAAGTGATATGATTAAGAATGGAATTGTGTGTTGGCAAGCACTTTCAGTTGATGATATCCTGAGAAAGGCAAAATACTGCAGTGACGAGATAGAGGCCAAACAAAAGAATCTTAAGGAGAAGGCGACGTGGGCACAGGTGAAAGTAGCTGAGCAACAGTAGATGGCTTTTGAAAACAAAAATGTACAGCAGAATCAGGGCAAATGTAAAAATAATTTTAATAGTAAGCCTAAATTTAATGTAAATGTTGAAGAGTTGAAACAAAAGCTCCCATGTTTTAATTGCGGTGAAATTGGACACTGGAAACGCGAGTGTAAAAACCCGCCCAGAAATTTTAAAAATACTTCATTGAATCCACAGATGCAGAGTGAGTTAAATCAGCAGCAACAGCAACAGCTGCAACAGCAGTTAAACGAGTTAAGTCAGCAGCGACAGCTACAGTGACAGGTAGCGAATCAGCAGAGCCAGAATCAGCAGAGCCAAATTCAGCAGAGCCAAATTCCACAAGCACCATTTCCAAACTGTGTAAATGCTCAAAGGTTTACACCAGAAACAGGTTTCTGTGGTGGTAATCAGGTAAATATTGTGCCAAAAGTGAATTTGTCAAATACCTCACAACAGTTTTGGCTGAAAAATAAGGAAGAAAGTGATTCATCTGATGATTACTCATGACGGTGCCTGAGAGAGGAAGAAGAGTGTGTGCTTGGAAACACTCTTGAGGTAGATCAGTCTGGTCCATTTGTTAATGGTAAAGTGAATGATAAAGATGTCACTTTTCTTGTGGACACAGGTGCTACCCGATCTACTGTTAGATCAACAGAAATAGAAAATCTTCCTCTCTCTGGTGAGTCAATCCAAGTTGTAGGTGTAGCTAATCAGCAAATTAAGACAAGTCTGACAGAACCAGTAAAGGTTGAAATTGGAAACTTCAAAGATAAACACAGGTTTCTGGTTTGTGATAGCAGTCCTGTAAATCTGTTGGGTCGTGATATATTGTGCAAGATGCATTGCAGGATATATTGCTCACCAGATGGCATTGAATTACAAACATCAGAAGTAGATGGTCTTTATAAATTGACAATGCTGATGGTTGAAGAAGAAAGGAAATTATTATTTCCTGTCTTTGACAAAAATAATCTGCCAGAAGAGCTCAAAAAGCCAGTCAAACCAGAAATTTGGGACCTAACTGGAAATGATATGGGTCTTATGAAAAATGTAGATCCAGTGCAGATTACTGTGAAACAAGGAATAGATTTCCCGAATGTTCCTCAATATAAAATGAAAGCTGAAACAATTGAAGGTGTCATTCCTGTGATTGAAAAATTCATAAGCCAAGGTGTGCTAAAAGAGATTGAGAGCAGCCCATGTAACTCACCGATTATGGGTATTAAAAAGCCAAACGGAACTTACAGAATTGTTCAAGATTTAAGAAAAATTAACCAAATTGTGGTTCCATGTTGCCCAATTGTTCCAAACCCTGCGGTAATTCTTTATCAGATTCCGCACGATGCAGAATGGTATACGGTCATTGACCTATGTAATGCCTTCTTTACAGTTCCACTGCATCCAGAAAGCCAACAAATTTTTGCATTTAGGTTCCAGAATCATATTTTAGCATGGTGTCGTATCCCACAGGGGTATACTGAGAGTCCATCTATCTTTAATCAGTTATTGAAGAAATCCCTGGAAGATTTGATTTTGCCTGGAAATTCAACATTAGTGCAGTATATTGATGACTTGCTCGTGGCAGCAAAAACACGAGAAAATTGTGTAACTGACACCATTACCCTTTTAAATCGTTTGGCAGATGAGGGACATAAAGTGTCACCTGCAAAATTACAGTTTTGCAAACAAGAGGTAAAATACCTTGGTCACAGAATCGCAAAGGGAATCAGACAAGTGACTATTGGAAGAATTAAAATGATTCGTGCAATACAGCCACCAACAACACAAAGACAGGTCAGATGTTTCTGGGAATGGTTGGATACTGTCGTCAGTGGATTAGTGGATTTTCAGTAATTGCAAAACCACTGCAGAGATTAACAAAAGCAGACGTAAAGGATCCGATCATTTTGCCAAAAACTGAATTGGAAGCCTTTGAACAGTTAAAAAGAAGTTTGTGTGAAGCACCGGCTTTGGGTATGCCAGATTATGAGAAAGAATTTGAGCTGTACTGCAGTGAAAGGGAAGGTTGTGCATTGTCAGTCCTGATCCAGAGACATGGGAAACTGAGAAAGCCAATTGCTTATTTCTCAGCTGTTTTGGACCCTGTTGCAAAAGCTTTGCCAGGTTGCTTAAAAGCAGTGGCTGCAACAAGTGTCAGTCTTGAACAAAGTGAGGGTATCATTATGGGATATCCTGTAAAGGTATATGTACCCCATTCAGTTGAAATTCTTCTTACCAGAAGTAAAACTCAACATCTGACAAGTAACAGATTGACAAAATACGAGAAAATAATTCTGGGATCAGATAATGTTTCTATTGCAAGATGTGTGAATTTAAATCCTTCTACATTATTGCCGGATGGTGTTGTTACTGAGGTAAGTAATGAAATTGATATTGATCATGAGTGCTTGGATGTTGTAGATTACTGCACAAAACCTCGACAGGACATAAAAGATGTTCCTTTACCTGAGTCTGATTTGGTCTATTTTGTGGATGGTTCTTGTCTAAGAACAGACGAGGGAATTCTGAGAGCAGCATACTCAGTGTGTACAGTTTCTGATGTTGTTGAGGGTTCACCTCTTGATGGAATTTGATGAATTACTTCGAGCCTTTGAAAGAGCAGCTGGTAAAAAAGTAACCATAGTGACTGATAGTCAATATGGATATGGCGTAGTTCATGACTATGGTCAACTCTGGTCTTAAAGGGGTTATTTGACCTCTGCGGGAATGCCAATCAGAAATGAAAAATTGATCAAGAGATTGATCGATGGCATACAATTACCAGAACAAATTGCTGTCGTGAAATGCGCAGCACATAAAAAGGGAGAAGATTACATTACTAAAGGTAACGCCTACGCAGATGAGATTGCAAGATACTGCGCAAAGAACAATTATTCAATCAATCGGGAAAAAGACAAAAGTCACATGTTGAACTCTCTCATGCTAATATCTATAGTAGAAACATGGCAGGGAGTAAAGGAATTGCAAGATTCCTTGATCAGATTATTCAGAGAAACATGATTCAGTCCAAAATTCAGAATCATAGCAGAGTCACTATGCCAAAGATGTTTGATCTGTCAACAAATTAATCCTAATAGGAGAACTGTTGTAAGTTCAGGAACCATAGGTCGGGAGGGTGGTCCTTTTACCAGGTTACAAATGGATTTCATTGACATGCCAAAGCACAACAAGCTAAAATATGTGCTTGTGTTTGTTTGTCTGTTTTAAAGATGGGTGGAAGCTTTCCCAACTCGTCATAATGACTCAGTCACTGTGGCAAAATTACTTTTGAGGGAGATCATACCTAGGTACGGATTTCCGGTGACAATTGAAAGTGATCGCGGAACGCATTTTGAAAACAGATTACTGAAGCTGATTTCAGGTGTTGTAGAGCAAATAAATGGAACAATAAAAAACAGAATATCAAAAATATGTCTAGCCACGGGAGTAAAGTGGACAGATGCTCTTCCACTTGTTATGATGTCTTTGAGAAGTACTCCAGAGAAAAAGAGAGGTCTTAGTCCTCATGATATCTTAATGGGTAGAGTAATGAGGCAAGCATTTGTTCCTGTTGGCAAGCTTTTGAGTATTAATGATAGTGCAATCATTGAATACTGTCAGAATCTCTCTGATGTAGTTAATTCTGTATTTCACCAGGTGGGAACAGATGTAATAACAAAAGAGAAAGAACAAGCACACGATCTGTTGCCTGGAGACTGGGTGAGAACAAAGGTACATCGAAGGAGAAACTGTTTAGTACCTAGATGGCAAAAGGCAAGACAAGTAATTCTTGTCACAACAAATGCTGTTAAATGTAGAGGCTTGAAAAGGTGGGTCCATGCTAGTCATACTATTCGTGTACCACCTCCTGATACTTCTGATGAAGATAGTGAGACAACAACTGATGATTCTGATTCAGAAGGGGATCCTGAAGATCCAGAATCTGATGATCAACAAGAAAGTCAACATCTAGAGAATATAGATGCAAATCAGAACTTGAATGAAGAAGATCTGGAAATTGTAACTGAAGAACAAGATGTTGATGAAAATCTGCTAGAAAGAGAATCTCATAAGGAAAAAGAAGATTCAGAAGCAGAAGACTCTGAGCAAGACAGAAATCTAATCCAGGAGAGTATTGAAAGGCAGAGAAGTAGCTCTGTGTGCAGGAGCAAGAATTCTGAAACTGGGAAGGTAAAGGTGATTCCTGAAGAAGAAGAAGAATTGCCAAATACCAGCAGTAGGGATGATGTTCCTAATGGAGTGAAGCTGCCCAGTAAAGAAGTTCCTAAATACAGATTTGAAGTCTCAGAATCAGATACTGATGGAAGTGATGAAGAATCTGAAATAAGAAAATTCAGAAAAAGATCTTGGATAAGTGAATCCAATGAAACAGTGCCAAAGAAAAAGGTCTTGAGAAGAGGAGACATTTGGCCAGAAGATAATCTGAAGTTCAGATTAGTTAAAAGATCAAAAGAGCAGATAAATTAGATTTCTAGTCAGGGAGGAGACTCTGATAAGAAAGACGAGAAGAATAAGAAAATTGAAGTAATAACTCGCAAGACAAGAAGAGTGATAAAGCCGAATCAAAAGTATAAGTCCCCGGAATGGACGTATATAATCATCCCGCCAACTGTTGAGGTAGGAAGTAGTAGTCAAGAGGATTTGGAAGAAGCTAGTGACAAAGATTGATGTGTTTAATTTTTAGATAGGATTCTAATTTCCTGGCTTAAGGCTGAAGAAATGTGTTAGGTGACATAAGGTCGAAGAAATTGTGTTAAGTGAGAAAACACACGTTCATGTGACACAAGGTCGAAGAAAAGCTGTTATAGGGTTTCTTTAAAAAAAAAATTAAAAAGGGGGGAGTATAGTATTTAGTATTTACTTGTTATTTACACATAAATTTTAATAGTTTTGTTTAAAATCATCTAAAGATGCCTGGTTCTGACACTTCAAGGTGTGCGATTTTGAAGAGGTGTTGCAAAATGTCTATAATTTGTGTGGTTCTTTTGATATTGATTTGGCTGATATTAGCTGTAGTATACCCTTTTGGTATTGATAAACAGAAACAAAAGACTAATATAACAAGCCAGGTAGAGACTAAACATGAAAAACATGCTGGCAAGTCTAGCAGAGTTATAGAGCATAATCCAGAGATCCATCAAGATAGATCTGTTGGAGATTTTTCTAGCAATTCATTTTCTAGGCTTTTATCTGAATATGTTAAAGTGATGAATGTAAAAGACTGTTATGTCTGTGTGAAACTTCCAGCTTCTGTTTCAGAGGGGGTTACTTATAACATGTTACCTCTCACTTATGGCATTACCTGCAGTGCAATTGCTAGCCTGTTCTATCAAACTGGACGTCTGGAGTATTATTACTCAGATTCTGATGAGGTTTTTGCAAACCTCAAGATTGTAAGTAGCTTAAATAAAGATAGGCCTGCGAAACAGATGAGGGAATTCTTTTTGGTCACTAATGAACTTAATTATGAATATGCTTATAGAAACAATTTAACATGCAAAATGAGAGCAGAAGAAAAGACTTTCCTGAACATGGTTGAGGAGAGAAGGGCTGTTTACAAAAGAAATGAGGTGCTTAAACATGCTAAGTCCAAATACTGGCAGTTGGAAGATGCTAAACTAAATGGAGTTAACACAAATGCAGCTATACATATTGATGAACCAGTTAGTGGTAAATTTTGCATTAGAAGAGACAATACGCTATATGATAACCTTTTTGTTGGTGCTAGTCAATGTGAGGATACTTATCTTATTACTGGGGGTTGGGGATTTAAAGGTGGAAAAGATCCATTTTTTCCTGGAATTTATTTTATCTGTGGTAACAAGGCATATTTTAGCCTCCCGGACCATTGGTATGGGACGTGCTACCTTGGATTAGTTTTTCCAAAGATTTTTCATGTTGACAGAAATGAAAAGGGTGTCTTTGAATTTGGTGAACACCTGAATAGGTTTAAAAGGGAAAGTTTTTCAGAAATCATGGGAGACATTTTTGGCGCAATCATTCCTATGGTTGGAATAACAATGAATTCAATCAAAATCAGAAAGGTTTCCACGATTGTAGACAGATTGTCTACAGATACAGCAAGTGGTTTTCAATTGGTCAATACAGAACTTGTTGCTACCAGGAGCATGGTTATTCAGAATCGTCTTGCATTAGACATTCTGCTTGCTAAAGAGGGAGGGGTCTGTGGGGTCTTACATGTTCAGCATTGTTGTACATATATTCCTGACAAGAGTCGGAATATAGAGTCGCTTATTAAAAACATAACCGAATTTCATGAGGAGATAGAACCCCTGGAGGAAGAAAATTTCACTGAACGTATAGGCAAAAAATTAGAGGCAATCAAAGAATGGTTTTCAGAAATTGGTGGCTCAATCATCGGCAAAGTGCTCTGTCCAGTAATTGTCATCATTATGGTGATATTGCTGTTAAAAATCAGTTGCATGATTCACAAGAGAAAGAAGCATCAGAGGGAGAAAAGGAGAATTTATAAACTCAGGAAGGAACAAGAAAAGGAATATGAATTAGAAGAAATGCGAAGGGCTCCGTTTCAGAGTGATGAGCAATCTGCAGAGACAGGGGTTTAGGGAGACTAATACTGAAAGAACTCAAAATGTGACGTCTCTATATTGGGTTCAAAATTTTCAAAATTTTGGGTGTTGTTTGGTGATTTTGAAATCACCAGATGAGGGAGTTGATGGAGCGAGCTTTTGAAATAAGCTCATGAAATTAATCCCTGTAATATGAACTAATTAATTAATGAGTTATTGCATGATTTGTTATATTAATCAATCTAGATTAAGATTTTACATTACACCATACGTGGGATTAATGATGAATGTGCTCATGTTGCATTTGCGAGTATGTTTTCATAACACATAAATAATGTTGTTTGTCTGTCCTTTTGTCTTTGTCAAAATTAATGCGGCTGATTCAAAAAGGCATGTGCTTATTTTGTGCAATATGTGTGAGTCTATGTCTTCATCTATGTTGTGTTTGTCATCTTTTTATCTTTTTCAGATTTATGAAGAATCCTGCTGGTCATTCTGAAGAATGGTAGATTATAAATGTGCTGCTTTATTTGTGCGCTTCTGCTAGGTGACATATATTAATGGGTTAAGCATTAGCAATGGAGGGTGGGTAACAGAAGGGTTTACATTGCTTGAATTAATTATTCTTTTGTGTTTGTTTAAATACTAGCCCAAGTGAAAGGCTTAAGGCCTAGTTCTGGAGAATGTTGGTTAGCCTGACCCAGATGAGCCAAGCACAGCCATGATGGAACAACCTGTTTCATAAGCGTATTTCTTGAAAAAAACTGAACATTTGACAAAAGACTTTGTGCGGTTTGTGCTCTGAAAGGCAACTATTTCCAAGGTTAAGGAAATGACAAACGGCGGATCGGCTGAGTTATGGAAGTATCTGAGAACTTTTTCAGTAAAATGTTACTTTCTGCAGAAGCTGGTGTCGCCTCATGTAAATGGACAATGGAGATGACGTCTTGTCATCGCTGTTCGGAGGGCTCATGGTGGACTGATGTTAAGCAACCAATCACGTTGCTGAAAACTCTTGAAAATATTACTTTTTAGTTAGATTAGTGACCTAGAAAGGTATATAAACTTGGCCCATTGAGGGGAGCGGGGCTGACTGTTCCTGAGGGCGAAGTGCTGTCCGTTTTTCCTTGGACACGTAAGAGCTATTGCAAAATTAAATGTCTTTTTCTTTACAGGTCAGAAGGCTAATTATAGGGATTTAGGTTATGTTAATTTCAATTTATTAATCTTGACAATTTTGAAGTGCCAGACTTTTGTGCCAATAAAAAAATGAATGCTTTTGAATTAATAAAAAAGTTTGCAATAAATAAAAGTGCTTGATGTTGTTGTGTTTGATTGACCAGCCTCCGTGGTTGTAGGTCTGTAACTGTCTCTTTCTTTACATAAATAAAGATTTTCAAAAACATCAATAAATAAATAAATAAATAAATAAATAAAAGTGCTAATAAAGAGATTTGAAACTGATTCTTTGAAAACCTCTTAAAAATAAAAGACTTATAACGTCAAGCTGGACTTGATTATTTAGTCGTTACTATTAGTTGATTCATTGGCCATAACTGGTCTAATTAAATGTTTTCCTATTTTACTTATGAATAAAATGTTATACTGCAGTTGTATATAATGTACATAATATTGTTAGATATAGTGTTTAATTACGCCACATGGTTCAGCGGCTTGATTTTCTGTCATAGCTATATGGGCCTTGCTGTTAATTAGTTTGGTGAGTATTAGGTAGTGGATGGTGGATAAAGTGACAGAATTTCTTTAGTGACGCTGGATCAATGGCATGATTAGGTTTTAAATGTGGCTTATCAGAAAAGGTACATAAGGTATCGCGACCCACAGAGGTAGAAAGTTCCACGGTTATTTTGAGTAGTTCCTGTTCACGATCTTGAACTGGAACCCCTTATAGTATAGCCAGAACCGAACCTTTCCCCTTAATGTTGCTTAAGATAGTAGAAGAAACTGTAAAAAGTTACCTATTAACTTGATTCATTCGCCCAGAGCTGTTTAAGTTCTTCTGGGAGAACTGCCAATGAAGGCGTGTCATACATGCTGGCGTAAATGCATGCAAATATGCTTCCCCAGGTGTTGCACTCCTCTACGGTTGGCACCATCCCAAAAATCAATATTCTATGTTTTTCTTGGGGTGTAGTGTATGGATACACTGCTTTCAGCTGGTTGGTCTTACAAGCAACTCAGAAAGCGATTTCATCAAGCTTCGTGGGCACTTTTACCCTAATTGTCTGTGGACTAATGTTTTGCACTTGTGTTGGAGCAGCAGGTCCAGCTGTAAGAGCAGATCTGGAACTTAACATGTGTTGTGCAAACTGTACAATTATGAAGTTTATTGTTATTATTGCTTGGCAATTAAATCATTGGAGTCCATAAAAGCATGGTAAAATTAACACCCCAAACATTAGTGCAGTCTCAATCAAAACAAGCTTATCAGAAACGTATGCAGCAATTAGAGAAACCAACATTAAGGACATAATCAAAATGCTTGCCTGTCGCCAAATTGGAATGGGTTATTATCAAGGATGTGCAACAGCGAAGAAGTGCATAAAGTCGGTATGTGCAAAATCAGCAGTTAAGACCTTTTCAAGATTAGAAAGGCAAAGTGCATACATCATTAACCAAGATATGTGAGAATGTAGAGGTGGATAAGAGATGGTATGTGCAAGATCAGCAGTTAAAAGAAAGGTAAAATGCATTCATCAAGTATATCTCCTAACCCCTGCTCGACCCCCAAAGTGTGCGAGAATGCAGAGACAGATAAAGGCCTGGGGCCAGATGTATGAACATGACAATTTGCGAGTCGCAAATTGCGCTCGATTGCGAATCGCAATTTGAGATATGCATGTACGACAGTGTCTGAGACACTGTTTGCGATTCCCAATGGGGTCGCAAATTGCATGTCTCATCAATATTCATTAGGCACTCGCAATTTGCGACCCCATTGGGAATGGCTGGCTCTCCCAGGGATGGTGGCCTGCTGGGCTCAGCAGACCTCCATCTCTGGGACTGCTTTTCAACAAAGCAGTTTAAAAAAAAAATGTAGCCCGTTTTCATTAAAGGAAAACAGGATGCATTTAAAAAAAAAATATATATATTTTTTAAGGGCAGGTAGTGGTCCCTGGAACCACTGCCTGCCCCTAAAAATATATTTTGCCCTGCATTTGCTAAGTGAAAGTGGTCCCCTGGGGACCCCTTCCCATTTGCAAGTGCATTACCAACCTTTTGAAGAGGGTAGTAAATTGCGAGTGTTTTGCGACCGCAATTACGGTTGAAAAAACATTCATACATGTGGTAGAGAGTCGCTATTAGGAAGGGACACCCTTGAAACACCCCTTCCTAATAGCAAATCACAATTCCTATTTAGCGAGTCACAAACAAATTACAACTCTCTAAATAGGAATTGTACATGGCCCTATTAATTTTTGCATGCTCAAACGGGTTGCTAACCCGTTTACGCATGCAATTTAGGGTCGTACATCTGGCCCAATGTGTGCTAAATCCGCAGTTAAAGGGCGGTTTCAGAATTGGAAAGGTAAAGTGCATTCATCAAGCAGATCTCCAAAACCTTAATCGGTCCCCGTCGGAGGTAAGACTATTTGAGAAAGCCTGTTTTCAATATGTGCGAAGCAAACATCAATCCGTATCAGCATCCATGCTGCACAACTGTGTAGGAAGCTTTGGGGATCCCTTAGCCCTGAACCCTTCTTGTGCCTCTTGTTTGTACTCAGGGCAGGCTTTAGTTGCTAGTTTCATTTCTAGCTTACTCAAATATCTCACGAGACGGCAGTTTAGCTGCAAGTATTCTGTGGTGAAGCATGCCATGACCACTTGACGGCAGGAGTGAATGCCTCTTCGATTGAAAAGTGGTTATATCATAGCTCTTTGCTCGCCTAAGAGCTCTTGCCATATGCATTATAAGCGTGGAACATCTTCTCAGCCCAGTTCTGAACAGGCAGCAGCTAGAAATCGCAAGGTTGGGTTTCCAGGATGGTAGATGAAGCACCGAGTGCAGTAGGCCAAGGCAATAGTGCATATATTTATCTTTTGTAGCTTTGGTGAAGCCTATGCAGTGGTAGGGTTGTGGTGTTGCGTTAATATAGTTGTGCAAAGCAAACCAGCCATGGGCTCTGCCTGTCAGTGTTGCCTTATGCTGAGAATTAGATAAATAAAATAATAGTCGGTCAATTCAATTTCTATTTCAAAATGCTTTATTCGGTATGTAGGAATACAACCATATAGCAACAATCAAAGTAAAATTACGATACATCATGCATTTATATCAATTCTGGTTTACCAAATACCATCATTACTAAGTGCAATATACATTTCGCAACACATATTCAAAAATAAAAATGGGTAGTCTTAAAGTGCTTGTTAGTGCGTTCGCCTAATAGTACATGTGCAAATTAGCAATATAAAGTGCTGTAGGTGCTAAAGCTGCTCTTTCTGACACATGTGCAAATAAGCAATATTAAAAAATGTATGTTGATACATAAGAACAGTTGTTCATGTGCAAACCAGCAATAATAAAGTGCATATAAGTCGCAGTCACTTGTTGAATTCATACAATGATTGATTTTCGTACTGAAATACATTTTAAAATATAAGTAGCACATGAAAGCATATATCTGGGGTCTCTAGATTAAACATCAGTTGCATTGCTTTCTTTGTACTGCGCATGTTATATTTTAAAAAGATGGGTTTCAGGTAACATTTTCTATAAAAAGTATAAAAATTACAAAACAGCATAAAATGACAGCCACTCTGCTTTGATGTACCATCACATTGGCATAAACAAGTCCCGGGTTTCTTAATTGTTGGGAATGCCACTAGGTGATGCACAATCCCCAACCGTAGGCGGGTCAATACAAAATGGTGGGAACTAGTGCTAACAATGGTAAGGTAGGTTTGAAAGCCTTCATCAATGTTATATTCTGAATAGAAATTAAACGTGCTTTGTTTTACGTATATATTCATTCTGGTACTACCTGTATATTTCAGGAAGGTGGCTTTTAGCTCCTGCTTTGACAACCCTATCCCCATTGTTGGATCTTTAAAAATGTCATGGCCATAAAGTGTCTTATACCAAAATTGTATGTGACATAACCAGGGGATGTTTGAGCAGTGGTCGAGCTTTAGACAATCGGTAATCACATCCTGAGTAAATTTTGTCTCTTCCTTTGACCAGATTGATCGCCATAGGGACAGGGGGTGTAGGGCAATTAAATCGTTACCATGATTTAAGCCGACTTCCCTATGTAAAAGCTCATTTGAGGCCGCAGCCGGGGCACAAAGCAATCGTTTCAAGAAGGCGTTCTCCTCACGCTGAATTAAGTTGGCACTGTGAGAATGGTATCCACATATCCCAGCCCCATACAGGGCTGAAGTTATGCACCTTGAATTATATATTGACAGCATCTCATGAATTCTATGACCGCCTAATTTCGCTGCAAATCTAAAAACACAACCTGTGTTCCTTGCCATTTTGAAGTGTACACTGTCTTGTTCATGAGCCCATCTCCCATCTCCTGAAAAAGTGATGCCTAGGTAACAGAAACTCCTTGCGGATTCTAATTTCTCCCCTTCTCAATAGAAGGATCTGCTTTTTCTTGGCTTCTTGCCACATACCATTGTGAATGTCTTTCCGTTGTTAATTTTCAATTTTCGATTCTCAATGAAACTATAGAACTCATTAATCAAACGTTGCAGGCCATTTTGGGTCCGGGAGAGAAGAACTGCGTTGTCCGCGTATAAAAGAATTGAAATTGGGTTGCCATTAATAGTAGGTGCATCTGCAGGAATTCGTCTTAAAATTTGGTCTATCTGATTTATAAAAAGAGAAAATAGGAGTGGGGCAAGCACCCATCCTTGTCGGATACCTCTGTTAATTCTAAAAAAGGGTGTGCACTCTCCATCAGGTCCAAATCTGACTTTGCTAGACAAGTTTTCATACAGTCTGGCCAGAAAATGTATGATTTCAATTGGGGCACCCATTTCCAACAGAACTGGCCAAAGCAGCGTGTGCTCCACCAGGTCAAATGCTGAACTCAAGTCAGCAAAGCACAAGAATAGGTTGCCCTCTTTAGCTTTAGTGTACTTGCTGACTATGAGTTCCAGGTTCACACACTGCTCCATTGTTCCCATCCCCTTTCTGAATCCTTACTGCACTGGGGATAAGATGTTATTTTCCTCGACCCAGTCTTCCAGTCTCTCTAGTAGGACTCGACTGAGGATTTTAATTGACGAGTCCAAGAGTGAGATGGGACGATAGTTTCGTGCCTCTGACCTGGAGCCTTTCTTGTAAAGAGGCACAATAATAGACTGTCCCCATGTTGCTGGAAGCTTGTCTTCTATAGCAGCGTTAAAATATCGTGTCAATATTGGAGCCCATAAAATCATTTCATATTTATAAAAATCCATGGGCACCCCATCAGGCCCTAGTTCTTTACCGCCTTTGCTATTTCTAATTGCCTCCGTGACCTCAGTTAGGGTCACAGATAACTGCATATTTTGCCATTTAGAACAGGGTGCTGTACCTATAAGTAAAATTGGCCCATCTGGTTTAAAATCAGAACTAAAAATCCCAGTAAAATGAGCTATCCATGAGCGGCAACTGACATGGGAGGTAATTTCAGGGATATTATCATTCTTTAAAAAAGGACTATTTACAGTTTCCCAAAGCAATTTATGGTTTTTTGTTTCTGCAGCCATATCCAGATTCATCCAAGCTTCATTTTGCAGATCTTTTTTTCTGGTTACTAGGGCAGTCTTATAATTACGGCACTCCTCTCTAATTTTATCTGTGTCTCTGGGCTTGGTATCAAGAGCTTTTTTGAGCTTCTTTAGTGACTGGGCACAGTGCTTGTCAAACCATGCCACTTGGGTTCTCCTCGGCTTTCGACTTCTCACTGTAAGTGAGTTTTCGATTGCTTTAGTTATTTTTAAGAATTTAGTAAGTAAGATGGCCGGGATCACATTAGATGCCAAGCAATAGTCTACTTCACTGCTGCATGTAAGAATTATGTCCTCCATAAATTGTGTTAGGTCAATTTTGATCCATTTAATCTTCATACCATTTGGTCTTTCAGCCATAATCCCTTGGATAGGTCTTCCATACACATGGGTTTTTGGCCCCCATTCCCGTTAATTCCAGCGATATGCTGTTATGATCGCTCACCGGCTGTTCTATTACCCAAACATTAGAATAGACGGATCCATTAGATACCAAAATATGGTCGATGTTGGAATGGGCATCTCTCCCTCTAAATGTTGGGCACTCTTCATTATTTTTATTCTTTGTACAGTCTAGTAATTCCAGGTCTAATTTGGCTACTAGATTGTTCAGCGCACTCCCATAATTAGTGTGTGGAAAGTGGTTAAAAACTATACTACCTCCACTAAGATATTCCTCACGATGTCCACAAATCCCCTTCTGGGCGTGACTGCATGCTTGGATGTTAAAATCTCCTGCCCAAAGTATTACTGGGGGGTTACTTGATAACACAAGTATTTCCTCTATTGCCCGCTCTATATCCAATACAATCATGCCCCGGTTGGGTCCAACAATATTATTATAAAAATTAACTATGACTAGATCCCTACCTTTACCATGCACCAAACGCAAAATTGATGCGTACTGACCCACCTCCACATAACCACCAGGGCTAAACTCTGTTAGAGTAGTGGATACCAGGGGCAATAAGCCTCCTTTTGCTCTTCCTGCTAAAGGTGCTGTTGCATTCACACTGTATGTAGTATACCCTTCGACTTGTATTTGTGCTCTATGCCACGTCTCCTGGAGACATATTATGTTGTGGCCTTGCGTAATAAAATTATCCCAAAAAGGAGTGGTTATTTTAGCAGCAATTCCCGCTATGTTCCAGGTAATGACCTTTAAGCAGTCAACAGAGTTGACTTGTAATACATCTAAATGTTCAGTCACTTCAGGTATCTCTAAATTCACATTCGGATTTATATCCGCAATAGCGAATACATTGGGCTTGATCATTTTATCATTTTTACACTGGTCACTATTTGTCGTTTTTAATACAGTGTCACCTTCTACCATATTCATACCCGGCAGCCCTTGATCGGTTGTGGCTATTCCACCAGGTACAGTAGCTTCAGAATGTAATACTATAATTGGTTCTCTCAGTCAGTAATTCTCATCTAATGAGCCAAACACCTGGAATCTTTTGTAAGTCGGAATTGTGATATTATCCCATAGATTATACAATGGTGCTGGTTCATAGGCTACATTAAAATAGTTAGAATGGGCAACTCTAGGACAATCAACAGTCCGTATTGTAGCTTGTCTTCCTGACTGATTCCTATAGAAATAGTCTAAGGGGAGCAGGGTTGTATTGTATTCGTGATTAGAGGGTATAGGTGCATTAAAAATAGAATCTCTGGCCCAATCAGGAATCCTAAAATGTATGACTATACAGTCCCCATTTATTTCCTTTTTACTCGGTCCCACCCATCCTACACTCTGCGTGGTAATAATTTGGTTAGCCCCACGCATTGGGAATCCACAGTTTTGGGTAAGCCAGTACAGGGTTTTGTTCTTCAGGGTTTGCTGGTTTTCAAATTCGGTGGGTTTAAGCTTTGGTACATTAGCAAGAATAGCTACATACGGTCTACATTCTGGTGGAAGGTTAATCGTTCAGGGATTGTGTTATTGATATGCTGCATTGGTGCTGGCATATTCTTGTTATTATGCATAAAGCCCCCTTTCTCCCTTTGCCCTACATCAGGTTTCTGTCCCATTGTTGTATTGGGAATATTAGTGGGTAGTTTTTTTCGGAGCAGTTGCTGCTATTACCGGGACCGGAGGGCTAGGTACTCTTATTTCACTGCCAGACAAGTTATTACTAGATTTACCCTTTGGTATGTTTGGTGCAGATAACTTGTGTGCCTAGACGTTCTAGTAAATCTAGGTTGGCTATACCCAGCTTTTCGAGATTCTCCACTTTATCACTTAGGGCCTTCAATCTTTCAGCCACTGGTGTTACGTGGGATTTTACCATATGCTCTAGTTGTTGAATCAGTTCCTCCGTGATTGTTAGGGGTAAATTTTGCTGAGTAATTGCATGATTTTCATTAAAATGCTTATTTCTACTCTGCTGCGGTGTCTCTCCCCCCTCCCTTTTTCCAACGTGGTTTGAATTAATCTCTTCCTTTTACTTCTATATCTCTTACCTAGCCTGTTTACAACTAACAATTTCCTACTGTGAACAGATTTGTGTTTAAGCCGGTTGGATCCATGATCACTCATACTACTTAATAGACTGGTGTTAGATGACTCGACTATTGGGTTAATATCATTAGTACCACAGCCATCTGACTCCACTGTAACACTAGGCACATCACTCACTATTGGTGGGTGGGGAATCTCGCTAGTTTGCAGATTCGGAGTTAGTGACAGCCTACTCTCCCTGGCAGCAAACACATTAGGTGGTGACTGTTGTGGTGCTTCGGGAAACATCACTTACAACGCATTTATTACAACGCACTACCATTACAACGCAACCATTACAACGCAAACCATTACAACGCATTGCGCTGGGGGGCGCTCTAGGATAGGGAATATATTTAATTTACTATCCAACACCTTCCCTACTATCCACGGGGACTGGAGTTGGAATAGTAAATTAAATAAATCACTATCCAGTGCTTAAAAGCACTATGCGTTGTAGTGGTATGCGATGTAAAAACCGCGTTGTAGCAGCAGGCGTTGTAATAGCCTGCGTTGTAACGACACCAATCCGGTGCTTCATCTTGGTTCAACCCATTCCCTGGCAAACCTGCATAAGAGTCTAATAAAATTGAGTGCTGTGACATAGCTGTTATGACTGAAGTATTTGCAGGTAAATTTGCTTCTTGTGTGGGGGGGGGTTATCAGGCACATGCTAGGTGGTAATGAGAGGCGTCTTTCAGTATTTTCTATGGCATGGATAACAACCCCAATTGTTTGTTGTAACATTCTGTCTATTGCAGTTAAAGTTGGAAGTGGGGTTGGTGCCAACGTTAATTTTCTAGTTGTCGATCGTGTGTGCATTGGAGTCTTTTTGACCGTGGTTCTACTTTTAGCCTCCATCAGTTCTGTAATTGGCTGAAATAAGTTCGTTCTAAGTTCGTCAGGAGTGATTACCTTGTCCGATGTTTATTTGGTAGGGCCAAGGGGGGTGGCCCAGCCTGGTCTCTGAGGGTCTTAGAGGGCCCGCCCTTTGCCCGGGCTTCGCCCGTCGTCCCGCGAGGCGGGGCTTACAGCAGCTTTATTCGCCGCCTGGCGCCGTCGGATGACACGTGGACAGCAGGGCTTGCTGGGTGTTGTGGTCCCCTACCTGCACTCCGCTCGGCGGTCGAGCCGGTAAGATGTTTACACCGGTGGGACAGCGGGAGGCAGGTGGGAGGGTCCGGTCCCAAGGTGGAGATAAGGCAACTGGCTCCCTCGTGGGCAAGAGCAGGCAACATCGTTTCCCCACTCGGCAGGGGCTTACAGCAGCTTTATGCGCCGTCTGGCGTCGTCGGATGACACGTGGACAGCAGGGCTTGCTGGGTGTTGTGGTCCCCTACCCCCACTCCGCTCGGCGGTCGAGCCGGTAAGATGTTTATACCGGCGGGACAGCGGGAGGCAGGTGGGGGGGTCCGGTCCCAAGGCAGAGATAAGGCAACTGGCTCCCTCATGGGCAAGAGCAGGCAACAACGTTTCCCCACTCGGCAGGGGCTTACAGCAGCTTTATGGGCCGCCTGGGGCCGTTGGATGACACGTGGACAGCAGGGCTTGCTGGGTGTTGTGGTCCCCTACCCGCACTCCGCTCGGCGGTCGAGCCGGTAAGATGTTTACACCGGCGGGACAGCGGGAGGCAGGTGGGGGGGTCCGGTCCCAAGGTGGAGATAAGGCAACTGGCTCCCTCGTGGACAAGAGCAGGCAACAACGTTAATAGTCAGTCAGTTGGTCAGTCAAATATTCTTTATTCGGTTCTTTTTACAACCATAAATGAAGACATCAAAAAGTTAAAACAAATAAACAGACAATATATAATAATAAAATTGATAATAATAAAAATTCATAATCACATAGCACTTATTTAAAAAAAGAGGCAAAGATTAAACTTTTGTGGCAGTAATCATTAGTTAGCACACAGACAATATAATATAAATGCTGAAAACGGTACTGTATACCCCAAAAAACATGATATTCAGAGGCAATTCATTAAGAGTAAAATAAAACCAAAATACCATTTACGAATAGGTAAGATCATTTCCCAACTAAATTCCGTAAATGGACTGCAGTAGAAATGTATCTATATACCATTAAAAATGTGTATTCGTTGTTCAAAAGCTGGAGATGATACAAAGCCAGCCTACACTTCCTAATATTTAAGAGTCTTAATGGAGGGATAATAAAATCCCTCCTCGGTTTGGTGTAGAGTCAACAGAAGGACAAAAAATGCAACATGTTCTGAGTTGGTTTAGAGTCACACGGGCATGGTCCACGTTCGGCATCGCAATAAACTTTAAGAGGATAAGAAACCAGGAAATAAACAATGCTGAACCTAAATCTAATAAGATAAAACATTTTCGTATGAAAAAAGAGATATAGGGCTCTACACATGGGGAGCGTACTAAAGGCAAATATTCCAAAACTCTCTTTTTTCAAATCTCCAGGTGCTCACTGACCGTCTTTAAAAAAGATAAAAGATCCTCTTTCAGCTGGATTTTTGAAATCTTAGCAATTCGTTCAGGGTTATAAAAAGAATCCACCAGCCCCACTGTCTCCAGCTGCCTTTTTATGTAACTAAGCCATGGTATCTTCTGCATATGATCAAGGCTAAAGCAATCCAGTATTATTGCACGATTGAGGGCCGACTCATCCTTTGCCCATACTGAACACCATAGCAAAGTTGGAGCAATTTGTATGCAGTGGATTAAAGGGGTCAGATCAAGTTCATTGTGACAAAAAATTATTGAGAGACTACGTGGGACTGTTAATAACCATCTAAGGACATTATTCTCGACGGCCTGAAGGAGAGACTGATTGCAAAAGCCCCACACTCCTGCCCCATACAAGGTTACAGAACACTAGTGAGCCTTATAGATGTTAATTATCAAGTCAATAGGGTTGGATCCTAATTTGTTTGTAAACCTAAACAAAGCCTCCAGGTTTTGGTTGAAAGTATTAACCCTAGTTTCTACTACATGATGCCAAGTGCCTTTCTGTTCAAAGGGGATGCCTAGGTATGAAAAAGTTGGAACATAAAACATCCTCTCATTATTGATTAAACATGATTTTAAAAGGGGAGGTGGTATTTATCTACCACCATAGTTTAAGACTTTGCCGTATTGGTCTTTAGACCAAAATTAGACATAAAATCATTACATCTAGAGACAAGCGTTTGCAGTCCCAAGCCAGTTCTAAATATCAACACACAATCATAGGCGTAGAGTAACATCTGAAGACTCCTAGAGCCTATCTTGGGGACATCAACATGGCCTTGATTAATATAACTTTCCAAGTCATTGATGTAAAGACAAAATATGAAAGGGGCGAGCACGCACCCTTGGCATACCACACGGTTCAGTTTAATAGGAGGTAAGTTTCCCATCCGCCCCATACCTGACTTGCCCAGTCTCTTCCTGATGCATTTGTGCTCACTGGCGTGACAATAGTTGAGGGGTCCCCTCTTCAAGGTACATGAAGGGGCCCCCACTCCTTATGTAATCTGGAGGTCTCAGGCCTGAGTACTGTGCTGAGGGGGATCCCTGCAGCTCAGGGGCCCACCGCACTGCAGGGGCTGCGGGGGCTGCGGGGGCTACGGGGGCCTGAGTTACGCCCCTGTCTGTGCTAAGAAATGGACTAATGATGTGTCTATACCCAGATCCAGCATTTTATTCCATACTTTCCCTCTCTCCTTCCAGCCAAATGCCAATGTAAGGTCCATAAAACGCAAATAGATGGAACCATTTTTGACTAGTGCGTACTTGCTTATGACAAGGTGGAGGTTGAGACACTGCTCAATAGTTCCCAGGCACCTCCTGAAGCCATACTGTATATCTGAAAACTTCCCACTTTCCATTACCCAATTCTCCAGGCGATCTAAAATGACCCTGCCCATTAATTTACATGTACAATCAATTAGCGAGATTGGACATAGCACCTTGGGTCAGACCTGTCCCCATTTTTAAAGATGGGTCCTATAATCACAGTGGCCCATCATTTTTGGGGGCCCTGGGAAGCTATACAGCTTACAATATTAGTCAACAGTGGGAGCCAAAGGACTGAATTGGCCAGGAAAAGGTCAGCGGGGACGCTGTCCAGGCCAGATGCTTTATTCTTTATGGTTTGATTTAAGACTTTTTTAACTTCCTCAAAAGTTGGGAGACGCCAACTCTAGAGGCACCGGACCAATTTACTTGTCACTATATTTTAAAGTGCAATAGTGCTTGCCCTCATTACTATATAAGCTAGAGAAATGTTGAACCCATGCATCTGGAATAATTGTGGCATCAATGCTGCTGTTGTGTGCACTTTGAAAAAAGTTGAATTGACAGTTTTTCCAGAAAGTCTTGGGTCTTTGTTGAGACTAGCTTCATACAGTTGTTCCCATACCTCTTTTCCTATGGCCATTTTACTTTTCAGAATAGCCTGTTTATATTTATTTCAAAGATGTCTCACCATGAAGTTATCCCAAGGTTTTTATTTTATTGCCTTAATAAGGTTACTATGAGATCGTGAACAAACACTGTTAAACCATTTGTGGGCACATGTAATCTCGGTTTCCTATCACCTCGTAATACAACATTAATTGTCTCCGGTATCTAGGCAAAAGACCTTAGCATACACAGTGGGTTTATTATACTTTCAAAACACTCCAAAATGTGTGCCTTATTTATTTACAGTCAGAATCTTCTGAAGAACAGAGTCCGGGTCCACCAACACCCACTTACACAGGAGACCCTTATTTTTATTGTGAATTATGGGATGTGGATTTGAACCCTGTGCAGCGGTAGGGTTCTGGTGTTGCGTTAATATGGCTGTTCAAAACAAACCAGCCATGGGCTCTGCCTGTCAGTGTTGCTTTATCTTCCAGTAATGAGATCTGTTGATGGTTTCATTTACCAGACATTTAAAACCTTCATGAGTTCCTGGCGCCTCCCACAGATCCTGTAAACCCCTTCGCTTAATTGACTTGTAAAGCTAGTCCCTTGCGGGAGAGTTCTCCCTAGTCGTCAATTCCGACCAGAGATGGCACCCTTGATCTTATGCCAGCAATTAATAAATGCACTCTTCTGGCCAGTGACTGTTTTTGCAGCCCAGTTGTGGACATGTACTTGGGAAGGCTGAAGATCATTCTAAATGCACCGGCTATTATTCCGTCCAGAGTGGCCATGTCTCTGCTCCCATAAGTTGCTGCTGGAACAAGCTTTGTCTGAATCTCCCAAAGTATTGGAGCAAAGCTTGAAGTAGCTACTTTCTTCTTCAGGTTTTGTAACCAAAGAGCTAGAGCACTGCCTCTCCTCCTCAGGGCTTCTTTTTGGTGAGTAAATGAGCCATTACTGTCTGTTATCACTCCTAGATACTTATATTCTCCAACTGTCTCCAGAGGCTGATTGGCAAGATGAACATTTCTAATCCTGAATTCTACTTGGTAGTCGGAGAACATGGCGGCCACCTGAAGCTGGCCGCTTGTTTGCCAGAGGCACCCCCTCTCACGAATGAGCGTTTGAAGCACAGACAAATGAAAAAATCCTGCCTGCGGGAAATATAAATACCTTCTCGCTTCCTCCCCTGGATATGTGCTGCAGGGGTTATCTACTGTGGCGATTCGCAACCCTGTTGTCTCTCTCGCCAGCACCCGCTGGGAGCAAGCCGCCCTGGAGCTGAGAAGGTGACTCCGGGGAAGCTCAGGCAGCAGCAGCTCTGTATGTTTGCTGGTGGAAGAGGTACAAAAGGGGGTGGTAAAGGACGGAGCATCTGAACCAATCAAACACTCGCACCCAGTCAAAAGATCTGGGTTTAATCCATCACCGTTCTTTAGCCCACTCTGCCACCCCAGTTCAGACATGGCTATATGCAAATCATTCTGACCCTGTGCCTCATGGGAACAGTCCAGCCCGAACTGCCAAGCCATGCCTTTCCTGGACCGGAAACAAGCTTCCGAGGACCGGTTTCTGGCATTCCAGCCGTCTTCAGTCCGGCTTGCTTGAATCCAGTGGCAAAGCGAGCAAGGGACTCAAGTCTGAGCATACCCTAAAACATTTATGGTGGCCAAAAGCGGTACAAAAGGAGGTGGTAAAGGACGGAGCATCTGAACCAATCAAACACTCACACCCAGTCAAAAGATCTGGGTTTAATCCATCACCGTTCTTTAGCCCACTCTGCCACCCCAGTTCAGACATGGCTATATGCAAATCAGTCTGACCCTGTGCCTCATGGGAACAGTCCAGCCCGAACTGCCAAGCCATGCCTTCCCTGGACCAGAAACAAGCTTCCGAGGATCGGTTTCTGGCATTCCAGCCGTCTTCAGCCCGGCTTGCTTGAATCCAGTGGCAAAGCGAGCAAGGGACTCACGTCTGAGCATACCCTGCCACACTTATGGCGGCCAAAAGCGGTACAAAAGGGGGTGGTAAAGGACGGAGCATCTGAACCAATCAAACACTCACACCCAGTCAAAAGATCTGGGTTTAATCCATCACCGTTCTTTAGCCCACTCTGCCACCCCAGTTCAGACATGGCTATATGCAAATCAGTCTTACCCTGTGCCTCATGGGAACAGTCCAGCCCGAACTGCCAAGCCATGCCTTCCCTGGACCGGAAACAAGCTTCCGAGGACTGGTTTCAGGCATTCCAGCCGTCTTCAGCCCGGCTTGCTTGAATCCAGTGGCAAAGTGAGCAAGGGACTCACGTCTGAGCATACCCTGCCACACTTATGGCGGCCAAAAGCGGTACAAAAGGGGGTGGTAAAGGACCGAGCATCTTAACCAATCATACACTCACACCCAGTCAAAAGATCTGGGTTTAATCCATCACCGTTCTTTAGCCCACTCTAACACCCCAGTTCAGACATGGCTATATGCAAATCAGTCTGACCCTGTGCCTCATGGGAACAGTCCAGCGCGAACTGCCATTAAGCATGGGCGGAAAATCCGTTTCGCTCGCGGATTTTGCGGATTTTCGGTAAATTCGCAATCCGCGAGATTTGCGAATCTCCCGCAAAATCCGCAAATCCGCGAGCAGCGGATTTTGCTCGCACTGTTCGCGTGAGTTCGCGGCTTCCCAGTACAACTTCGCGCCCCGCGAATAAGTGCAAAATTGCAGAAATACGATCTTAGCAAAACTGAAACTACTTACCAGGTTCAAAAGTTCAGGCTCATCATTAGTAGCCATTTCCTGTAGTGCTTCCTGAGGGGCCCCTCCAGAGTTCAGTTGCCAGCTGCAACTATTATGTGACCCTGCTCTGAACCTCAGAATAGTTACACATATGCCACAAAGGTCCTGAATTACAGCTAAGGGAGACAAGCAGGAGCCAGGCTGGAAGTTCAAATCCATTAATCAGCCCCTAATTCATTATTGTCAGTTGGGGCAGGGCAGGTGTTGTAACTAATTTTGCAACAATGAAAGCACTTAGCAAGTGCAAAAGATCACTAATCAGGAAGCACTAAGGAAGCAGGTGCCAGCTAAAAAAATATTCTGTGACACATTAATCAGCCCCAAATTAATTCAGGTCACTTGAGGCAGGGAAGGTGTGCTTGCGTTGCCACAATAATGTACACTGACTGGACAACCAGAGGGTGCTGTGATGAAACAGAGGGTGGCATGGGTGGGCCAGAGGGTGGCATGAGTAGTCAGAGAGTGGCAGTGGTGACAGAGAGTGGCAGTGATGAAGAAGAGTGTCCCAAACAGGCTGGACACGTAGAAACAACAAGTTCGCGAAACTTGCGACCCGACAGGTAAGTTCGCAATTTGCGACATTGTACAAAACCCTCGCGAACTGGCAGAAACCTGCGCAAACACAAAAAAAAAAAATCCGCAAATTCGCGAGAATTAGCGGATTTTGCGGATTGCGAGTTCGCAAATCCGCAAAATTCGCGAACGCGAGATTCGCAAAATTCGCCCATGCTTAACTGCCATGCCATGCCTTCCCTGGACCGGAAACAAGCTTCCGAGGACCAGTTTCTGGCATTCCAGCCGTCTTCAGCCCGGCTTGCTTGAATCCAGTGGCAAAGTGAGCAAGGGACTCACGTCTGAGCATACCCTGCCACACTTATGGCAGCCAAAAGCGGTACAAAAGGGGGTGGTAAAGGACCGAGCATCTGAACCAATCAAACACTCACACCAAGTCAAAAGATCTGGGTTTAATCCATCACCGTTCTTTAGCCCACTCTGCCACCCCAGTTCAGACATGGCTATATGCAAATCAGTCTGACCCTGTGCCTCATGGGAACAGTCCAGCGCGAACTGCCAAGCCATGCCTTCCCTGGACCGGAAACAAGCTTCCGAGGACCGGTTTCTGGTATTCCAGCCGTCTTCAGCCCGGCTTGCTTGAATCCAGTGGCAAAGTGAGCAAGGAACTCACGTCTGAGCATACCCTGCCACACTTATGGCGGCCAAAAGTGGTACAAAAGGGGGTGGTAAAGGACGGAGCATCTGAACCAATCAAACACTCACACCCAGTCAAAAGATCTGGGTTTAATCCATCACTGTTCTTTAGCCGACTCTGCTACCCCAGTTCAGACATGGCTATATGCAAATCAGTCTAACCCTGTGCCTCATGGGAACAGTCCAGCCCGAACTGCCAAGCCATTCCTTCCCTGGACCGGAAACAAGCTTCCGAGGACCGGTTTCTGGCATTCCAGCCGTCTTCAGCCCGGCTTGCTTGAATCCAGTGGCAAAGTGAGCAAGGGACTCACGTCTGAGCATACCCTGCCACACTTATGGCGGCCAAAAGCGGTACAAAAGGGGGTGGTAAAGGACCGAGCATCTGAACCAATCAAACACTCACACCCAGTCAAAAGATCTGGGTTTAATCCATCACCGTTCTTTAGCCCACTCTGCCACCCCAGTTCAGTCATGGCTATATGCAAATCAGTCTGACCCTGTGCCTCATGGGAACAGTCCAGCCCAAACTGCCAAGCCATGCCTTCCCTGGACCGGAAACAAGCTTCCGAGGACCGGTTTCTGTCATTCCAGCCGTCTTCAGCCCGGCTTGCTTGAATCCAGTGGCAAACTGAGCAAGGGACTCACGTCTGAGCACACCCTGCCACACTTATGGCGGCCAAAAGCGGTACAAAGGGGGGTGGTAAAGGACGGAGCATCTGAACCAATCAAACACTCACACCCAGTCAAAAGATATGGGTTTAATCCATCACTGTTCTTTAGCCCACTCTGCCACCCCAGTTCAGACATGGCTATATGCAAATCAGTCTGACCCTGTGCCTCATGGGAACAGTCCAGCCCAAACTGCCAAGCCATGCCTTCCCTGGACTGTAAACAAGCTTCCGAGGGCTGGTTTCTGGCATTCCAGCCGTCTTCAGCCCGGCTTGCTTGAATCCAGTGGGAAAGTGAGCAAGGGACTCACGTCTGAGCATACCCTGCCACACTTATGGTGGCCAAAAGCGGTACAAAAGGGGGTGGTAAAGGACGGAGCATCTGAACCAATCATACACTCACACTACGTCAAAAGATCTGGGTTTACTCCATCACCGTTCTTTAGCCCACTCTGCCACCCCAGAAGCTTGTTTCCGGTCCAGGGAAGGCATGGTTTGGCAGTTCGGGCTGGACTGTTCCCATGAGGCACAGGGTCAGACTGATTTGCATATAGCCATGTCTGAACTGGGGTGGCAGAGTGGGCTAAAGAACAGTGATGGATTAAACCCAGATCTTTTGACTGGGTGTGAGTGTTTGATTGGTTCAGATGCTCCGTCCATTACCACCCCCTTTTGTACCGCTTTTGGCCGCCATAAAGTTGGCAGGGTATGCTCAGACGTGAGTCCCTTGCTCACTTTGCCACTGGATTCAAGCAAGCCGGACTGAAGACGGCTGGAATGCCAGAAACCGGTCCTCGGAAGCTTGTTTCCGGTCTAGGGAAGGCATGGTTTGGCAGTTCGGGCTGGACTGTTCCCATGAGGCAAAGGGTCAGACTGATTTGCATATAGCCATGTCTGAACTGGGGTGGCAGAGTGGGCTAAAGAACGGTGATGGATTAAACCCAGATCTTTTGACTGGGGGTGAGTGTTTGATTGGTTCAGATGCTCCGTCCATTACCACCCCCTTGTGTACCGCTTTTGGCCGCCATAAGTGTGGCTGGGTATGCTCAGACGTGAGTCCCTTGCTCACTTTGCTACTGGATTCAAGCAAGCCGGGCTGAAGACGGTAGGAATGCCAGAAACCGGTCCTCGGAAGCTTGTTTCCGGTCCAGGGAAGGCATGGTTTGGCAGTTCGGGCTGGACTGTTCCCATGAGGCAGAGGGTCAGACTGATTTGCATATAGCCATGTCTGAACTGGGGTGGCAGAGTGGGCTAAAGAACAGTGATGGATTTAACCCAGATCTTTTGACTGGGTGTGAGTGTTTGATTGGTTCAGATGCTCCGTCCATTACCACCCCCTTTTGTACCGCTTTTGGCTGCCATAAGTGTGGCAGGGTATGCTCAGACGTGAGTCCCTTGCTCACTGTGCCACTGGATTCAAGCAAGCCGGGCTGAAGACGGCTGGAATGCAAGAAACCGGTCCTCGGAAACTTGTGTCCGGTCCAGCGAAGGCATCGTTTGGCAGTTCGGGCTGGACTGTTCCCATGAGGCTCAGGGTCAGACTGATTTGCATATAGCCATGTCTGAACTGGGGTGGCAGAGTGGGCTAAAGAACGGTGATGGATTAAACCCAGATCTTTTGACTGGGTGTGAGTGTTTGATTGGTTCAGATGCTCCGTCCATTACCACCCCCTTTTGTACCGGTGGAAGAGGGAGCAGCATACGGGGTAGCGGTGAAGACCTGTGGGAACAAAGAGGAGCAGGAACCCCTGAGCTCTTCCCTGCTAATCACAGAGAATATCAGTAACTCAGGCCTCACGATTGAAGGTAAAGGAAGCAGAGGGGGCTCCCAGAGGTCCCCTAAAATGGTGGCTAGAGAGAAAAGGCTGACTCCGGGGCGAGAGATAACAGCCAGTAGGGGGAAGAAAAAGGGCTTTTTCCCTCCATCCTCCACCCAAGTAGTAGCACAGAGCCTTGAAGAGGGAAATCCTTGTGCTTTTGTGCGCTACGAAGTCAAAAGTCGGAGCATTAAAGCTGGTAATAAAGTAGTTAGGGTTAGGGAGAAATTGAGCGACAGCAAATTAAATCACCCCCTCTTTGAGATCTTATTTTAAGGTTCAGCCTACAGTGATTGATATCACAAGGCAGGGAGAAGAATTTAGGAAAATCAGGGAAACCAGCCCCATATAGACCGCAACATAAAGCAAATGGCGCGATGGAGGACTCTTCCTTACTTAATCCCATGAATGGCCAGGAGCAGATGCCAGGGTGAAACTGTGGTTCCGGGGATCTCCTCGCCTCCCGAGCAAAGGGGAGAGACGAGTCAGCCGGAGTTGAATCAGCCTCCAACTACATCAAAGGGACTTCGTTAATAGCCATGAAAGCGCTGTTCCACACCCTTTCGGAAGACGTTAAAAAGGGGTTGGCAGTCTCAGAATCTAATCAGGGTGAGATTAGGAGTTTCTGCGAATCACTGTAAAAGAAGATAGATATTCTCAATTCAAGAACCAAGACCCTTGAAAATTTGGTAGGAGAATTGAAAGATGAACTATGTACTGTCCAAACTGACTGACCTTGAAAAAGGAACAGGAGGTCTGGGATAAATTAGAACAACTTGAAAATAACTCCAGGAGAAGTAATCTTCGTATATTAAATGTCCCAGAGGGAAAAGAAGGATAGGACTTAAAATCTATTATGGTCATATTATTGAAAGAATCAATATAGTTGGATGAGACCAAGGAAGAGATTAAAAAAAAGACATACAGGGGTGCACCGAGATCCTTTTCCGATCAAAACTAAACCCTGGATGATCCTCCTGAATTTCCACAATTTTTCTCTAAAAGAAAAAATTCTGAATATGGCCCTGAAATCTAAGTAATTGAAAGGAAGAGATTTCTCGTTTGAAATACGGTCGACCTAGCTAGAATTACCCTAGACAGGCAATGGGAGATGGGAAGAAAAATGTAGGACTTTAAACAATTGGGCGTGGTCGCCCAACTCATGTTTCCAGCATCCCTAAGAATTATGCATAGAAACAAAATGCATAATGTAAGGTCCAAACAGTAGGCGGATGAGCTCTTAGAGGGTATGAGGAAAGGCAACATTTAACATCTCTATATGATTTCTTTCTCTGGTGGCAGGCTTAAGACGACTAGTTTTTATCAGAGGGCAGAGGGGGACACGTTTGAGGGGGTTTACAAATACAAACACCACAAAAATAGTAGGGGAAAAATGTGATAAATAGATAAGTAATTAATTTAATACACATATAAAAGAATGGAAACATAAAAAATAATACCAAAAAAAAGAGGGGCAGGTACATATCTAATACATATCTAATGTGTTATAGTTATGGCTTCCGTACGAATAGAGAGTTTTTTAGAGGCAGGTAGCCTCCGGGTGAAGCAGCTAGGACTAACAGCAAGTCCAAGATAACACAGGGGTGGGTTCTCCAGTGTAGGGTATTGGGGTGGGAGAGGTGGGAAGGGTTCACAGGGTGGGGGGGGCAGTGGGGAAAAAAACCCAAAAAAGTTCCTCATTCACTTTAGTTAAGATATCTATTTCAGTTGGGGATGCCGTGCTCTGGCTTCCTTCTTATCCAATCTCGCCTAAATCCATCCCAAATCTAAAAGCTTTTTTTACTTAGAGAATGATTCAGCTGTTATTGTCGACGTCAATGGTCTGCGTGTTAAACAAAGAAGGGCCAGATCTTGCAATATATCAGAGATTCTCCAGCACATGCATTATCTTGCTAGAAACCCACTTGATAAAAAGTGAATCTACCACTATCTTTAAGAACCTAAAATGGGTTGCACATATGGTCTGTACTGATCAGAGTACCAATATCAGAGGGGTCACCATTTTAATTAAAAAACAACTTAAGCTGTGAGTAATAAAGTCAATAGTCAACACGTGTGGCAGGTGGGTCATCTCAAAAGTAATGATAATGGGTAATATTATAACGTTGGTATGGTATTTTTTTTTTTTTTTTTTTTTTTTTTATCCTCATATTACGTGCATAGCTCCAATCTATCAAAACCAAAGGACCGCCACAGAGCAAAGAAAAGAATGGTCGCGTGCAGTGCTGTCTCAGCTTATAGCTGGTAGGAGAAAGTTCATTCGGGAGGGAAGAAGACCGGTTCCCCTCAGCACCAATCACAACAGCCAAACATGATTTTGCTTAGGGATGTGCCTCAGGAGATAGTGTCCAAATTATCGAGACCCCCATAGCTCCAAGACTGACAGTCATGGCAGCAAGGATAAGCAATGTACGTGTTAATCATAGGACCTGGGGAAAAAAAAAAAAAAAAAAAAAAAAAAAAAACCCAGGTTTATCGCTACTATCCCAGCATTGCCCAAAAAGCTCTCCTATTGGGGTTTCCTGCTCTGGCAAGATCGAGTTTGGAAATTTGAAGAAGTGAGACTCGCCATTCATGCTCTGTAGGTGGTTGAACGTCTTTCCAATGCCTACATATCTCCCTACGCGCCGCTAGAATGGAGTAGAATATTAGATTGGTTGCGGCATTTCGGATTTTATTCTTGAGACCAAATATAACAAGAGCAAGGTCTATGGAGATATGTTCACCCAGGAATTGTGAAAGCTTATTACTAATGGCTTCCCAAAAAGCGGATAAATTTGGACATTCATAAAACATATGAGTGTCTGATGCTGCGATTAACCCGCATCTTGGGCATAAGACTGGGCCTGTTAACGAAAACTTAGTCAACCTCTTAGGGGAATAGTATGCCCTATGTATAGTGAATAAGTGGTTTCTACGAAGCCATGCCGGTTTAACTAAGTCCCAGAGCATTGAGCAAGAAGCTATCCAAAGTTCTTCAACATCTACGCCTGGCATTAATTCAGCCCATAGTGACGTCGGTAGATGAAAGTTGGCATCTATTTCATCGATTATTTTGTTATACCAACATGAAATTTCTTTTTTTGCGACTGGACTGTCCAAGAGGCAAGTTACTAAGTCACTATTGCCACCTATAGGCAGCTTACTAATCCGTGCTGGCTGCTCTTTGTATGCCTGTGACCAGCTGGAAATCTGAATATATTTAAATCTCGAGAAACTTGTGCCTACTCTGTTTGTTAAATAGTCCCATGGAAGTAATGTCCCATCCATAAACAGGTCGTCCCACCTATTTATACCCGCCTCTATTAGCGGGTTAATAAGGGCATCTGTTGTCCATGAGGGGGGGACGGGTAGATCCCATATGGGAGCCCTCCCAGAGTAGTATCCAACATTTATCGCATGCCTCACTTTATACCAGGTAGATGCAATCCCTTGTAGAACTTTCAATTTTATTTTCTTGAAGAATTTGGGGTCACCAAATTTAAACAAAAATGCAGATTGGTCTACTCCTTCACATTCAAGTAACGTAGAAAAAAGAAGGCCCAGCCCTATTAAAGTAGGGGTTTTAAGTAGCATACGGGTGTGCGTGAGCTGAAAAGCCCATGCATAAATTTGGAGATCTGGGCCAGCCAACCCTCCCTTCTCCCTCCGTCGCCTGATTTTTTTCCACGAAATTCTTGGGCTCTTACTATTCCAGATAAAGCTGGTAATCGCGCTCTGTAGCTTTGCAATCAATTTTGAATCGAAAAAAAGTGGAATAGAATTGAACAAAAAAGAAACTTTAGGTAAGATACTCATCTTCACTAGGTTGACCTTTCCCAAAACAGTGAGAGGAAGGTGTGACCAGTCTCTCATATGTTTCCGGCACTCAGCAGCTATTTTATTGAAGTTAAGTGAAGCAATCAAATTGATGTCTTTAACTATATTGATCCCCAGATATCGAAATTGAGTTTTAGATGTGCCATTGTTGCCAATTGAGTTACTATTCCAGGACATTGACTCTGTCTTTTGGGCATTAATCTCGTACCCAGAGACTTTACCAAATTTTAGGGCCTGGTCAATTATTTCTGGGTATGCTTCATCATAGTTCGTTGTAAAAATCATAATGTCATCTGCATAAAGTGCCACCTTTTTATCCCAACCACCAAAAATAAAAGGTTTAATGAGTATGCTGTCTCTTAAGGTTTGGGCGAAGGGTTCGATATAAACATCAAAAAGAAGGGGTGACAGGGGACAGCCCTGCCTAGTTCCCCTCGTGACCCTGAAGGTCTCAGTCAAACCCCCGTTTATCAAAAGTGCGGCGGATGGACACCTATATAACAAATTCAATGTTCTCAGAAATCTGTCCCCCACATTGAACTTCCTCAAGGCCTCCGACAGGTACAACCAATTCACCCTGTCGAAGGCCTTGGTTGCATCCAACGTGAGGACATCCAAAGGGATAGCCTCCTTTATAGCGATGTCTATAGAGCCTAGTAATTCATACGTGAGCTCACAGAGCTGTCTCCCCTTTATAAACCCTTTTTGGTTATGTGCTATTATATCTGGCACCACCCGACCCAACCGTTTGGCCAATATGGTGGCAAAGATTTTATAGTCGGCGTTTAATATAGAAATAGGTCGATATGAGCCGCAGTCTGTAGGAGGTTTGCCGGGCTTCAAAATAAGAGTTATAGAGGTATTGTCCCATGATTCAGGTGGTATTTCACCGTGTCCTAGAATTTGGTTAAAAAGAGTCACTAGAATTGGAGAGACCTGAGTGATAAGTTTTTTATATATTTCGCTCGGCAAACCGTCCGTGCCTGTAGCCTTCCCTCCCTTTGCTTTCTTTATTGCCTCTTCTACCTCTGTAAGAGTTATCTCCTCATCCAAAGAGTGGTTCTGTTCTGGTGTTAGAGATGGTAGAGAGATACCTGCTAGCCAACTCGTGATGTCATTCTGGGTAACGTTTAGGTCATCTTTATAGATGGATTGAAAAAAATTTCTAAAGACTACTCTAATTTCATCATCCCTTGAAAAGGTGCCCTCCGTGGATGTAACAGACGAAATGTTATTTCGAACCCGGTCTGATTTAATTTTCCAGGCAAGTAATTTCCCTGCTCCCTCCCCATATTGGAAATGCGAAAGCTTACTTGCCTCCCATCTCTGAAGGACCCGTTTCTCTAGAACTGCGGATAGTGAGTGCTTTAGCCTATCCAACTCAGCGTGTTTTCCGGCGAGGTCGTTGTCTATTACTCCTGTATTATCTATATCGGCCTGTAGTAGTAAGATATTGTTTTCGATATTGGTTACTTCCTCTGCATATTGTCTTCTTCTATAGGCCACTTTGTTTTTAATAAGACCTCTCAATGTACATTTAAATGCATCCCATAGAATTCCTATTGGGGTTGTACCTATGTTAGTGTTAAAAAAGTGGCAAGTTTCTGACTGTAAAAATTCGATATCCTCTGTTGTTGTGAGTAGCGACCTATCAAAGGACCACATTCTTATTAAAGGTGGCGTGTCCAAATTTAGTTCTAACACTATTGCGGCGGAGTGGTCAGAGAGATGCATTGGATTATAGTATGTTGAGGTAATATTATCGACCAGAACTCTACTAGTGAGAATAAAGTCAATTCTTGATTTGTGTCTATACTTCGAGTTCCTGAAAGAGAAATCTTGCCTCAGACCCTCCCTAAACCGCCAAATGTCGATAAAATCGTATTGGTTCATTAAGCCTACTAAGCAAGATCTAGATTTAGAAGTGGTCTTTTGTCTGCTGTTAGGGGATTTGTCCAGAAGTGGGTTTAAAGTGATGTTAAAATCCCCAGCTATAATCACCGGGTCTGGGAAATTTAGTAGATGATTGAAGAGGGTTTTCAATACAGAGGGGTCGTCGATATTTGGACCATAGTAGCCCACTAATGTTACCTTCGCTTCTCCTAACTCTACTGCTGCAATGACCCAACGCCCTCCAGGATCCACCTTTTGTTGTTTTATCTTAAACCTTACTGATTTTTTGAAGAAAATCGAAACCCCCCGCATATTAGAACCTTGTGTTGTGGAAATAGAAGATACTATCCATCTATTCCTCTGGACCAACTCGTGTATCTCACTTTCTGTTAGGTGTGTCTCCTGGAGGATAATGATCCCCGCATCAGTATCACGGAGATATTGCATAATTTTATTCGCTCGGGGCTTGGTGCGGAGACCATTAACATTCCAGGATAATAATTTGAGATTACTCATCATGTTGTGGTTTTAGGTTGCTTGGTAAGGCTAACTGAAGGACTAGTAAAGTATATGACTGTTTGTATAGATTCATGTTATCTAAAATGAGATGAGTATAAAACCTTGTATCCACAAACTTAGTTAAACGCAATGATTGGAGCTTTTTTATGAAAATGTGCTTATGCCCCACCACCCCCCCGTGCCCAACCCTCCCCCCCTGGGAAAACCCTGTGCTCACCACCCGGAAGAGTTTCCGGAAGTAAGTGCCCCTAGCTCTTCCCCGTCTCGACCTCTGTGTGCCTCTACTGTATTTATTGTTAACTCGCCATTGAATGTTCTACACATCTTATGGGCAAATGCTATTCATGTGTTAGTTTAATTAGTTTATGTTATTTTTAATTTTTTATTTTTTATTTTTATATATTCTTTCCCTTTTTATATCCTTCTTTCCTTTTTTATTCCTTTATTCTTTTCCTTTTTTTTTTCCCCCTAATCCCGTTTTTTCCCTGATAATTCGATATTTAGCAAACAATCAGATTTTCAACAAGACCTTTTTTTTTTTTTTTTTTTTTCCTCCTTCTTGTTTTTGCACATAGGCACATAGGCATTAAGAACTACACTGATGGTGCTATTATTATACGGTTTCAACTCCTCACAATTTTTACTCCCTCTGTTTCCTGTTACCAAAAGATAATAGAAGATCGTCCGCGGCCTGCACTGATCTAATGTTGTACATTTTGTTGTCTAACATTATCTTGAGTGACGCAGGAAAACCCATCTGTACCGTAGCACCAAATTTGCGAAAGGCATCCATCCTCTTGCCTAGCTCCCACTGTTTGTCTAAGGTGAACCGGGACAGATCAGAACGAATTTGGAAATTGAAGCCTTTATATGCTTGTGATTTTAACCTAAGCGCTTGATTCAGAATATGCTCCTTCAAGGAGTAAGTATGAAAGTTTACCAAAATTTTCCTGGGTTTAGTCCGCTGTGGGTTAAGTCTGAAGGGATCCCGGTGTATGCGCTGTATGTCCGTTGCTAACTCCTCAGTGGAGTGTGAAAGATTTAAGGTTTCCTTTAGTAAAGTGATTATAAAACTTTTGATGTCTGTACCTTTACTTCCTTCTGGAACATTCAAAATGCGTATATTACTACGCCTCGCGTTGTTCTCTAAGGTTTCCATTCTCTCTGACAGAGCTTGATCGTCTCTTCTCAGTCTAGTAATATCTTCGATGGTGCCCTCGGCCCTCATCGTTATCTGACCCACAGTTTCCTCCAATACTTGGGTTCTTAGTGACAAGGTAACTATTTTCTCATCGAGAGACTCACAAAAGCTCCTTATCTCTCTTTGATTAGAGGCTGATTCGGCGAAGCCTTGCTTAATCTCCGCTGATAGAGCTGTGAACATTGATTGTATTGAAGCCACAGAAATAGGTTCTGAGGGTGACCCGGCCACCTCGCTTGATTCTTGGAAGGTTATAGGTAATTCAGAAAATATGCCAGCCTCAAAATTGTCTTCCATGCTCACTGGATCAACTGGATCAATACTAATGACATCGCAGGTAGAGGCGCTGAGTCCAGCTGCTGATGCTGCTAAGGCAGAGGGAAGTACTGTTTCACCTACTTCCCTTGACATGTCAATGTTTTGCACAGCTAGGTCTGCAGTATTCTCTGCGTCAGGCATGGCGGATGAGCTCTTTTCTAGTCTTGTTATGTGAGAGGTATCAGAATTAACGGGTTGAAGCTGAGGTTCTGAGGATTTAACAGGGGCTAACTCTATGCTCTCTATGCTCTCTATCACAGGGGACAGAACATGCCCGTTACCTGACATGATCGCTACACCTGGCAAAATTTCCGTGATGCTGCTTCTGTGTTTCGAATGCTCTTTATCAATATTCAATATCTGTGGGACAACCTTGAAATATGAGCGCAGAGACGGAGTTATTTTAGATACAGAGTCTGTGGAGGATTTAGCTTTACTGCGTTTCCTGCCCCTTTTTGCCTTAACCTCAATTGACAGATAAGAGGATGTTTCCCGAACAGCGTTTAAATTTGGAGAGTTTGAAAGAGAGCTTTTCCCAAACTCAAAAACCTCCCTACCAGCCTCCTCCTCCAATACTTGTGGCGCACTTTTAACTCCTTTTTTACGGGATATACTAGATGTACTAATCCCCAATACACCCTTAGCTGCACCTCTTAACTTCCTAGCAGACTCTGCAGTGCTCATGTGTCCCAGAGGCAAACTTACAGTTTTTTGGAGGTTTCTGGCGTTTGTTTCCGTTTTTGTGTGGAGATCACCTTCTGTAGTAAGCCCCTTGACTTCTCCCTCCTGTGCTGTTCGGGAGAAAGGTGGGACCTCGGGCGGTAAAACAGTAGTACCAGATGCCGGCTTAATTTTGTAAAAAGCACCGCTGGTAAGAGTAACGCTGCGGAGGCACCGAATCCGCCTTGATTTGCGGAGCTCCAGGGCTGCTTGTTCCCAACGTAGCAGCTCAGCTGTGGGCTTCCCTGGACGTGGGCGTTCACCTCCGCTGCAAGCCGACTCCGGGGAACCGCCGCGCCCTTTTTCCCGCACGCCGAGACTGACCGGCCGATCGAGGCACATCGAGAACAGTGGAAAAAGAAAAAATAAGAAAAGGCTCCAATCGCAAATCCACCAAAGCGGAGCGAAGCGAAGTTGAATAATGTGGTCCTGACTGCCGATACCGTAGGCGAGCTAAATTCACCAAGAGTCAGGCATCAGGAGACGAGACGGGAGCGGAGCACTGCTGCAGTCAGCCGACTGCCGCCATGTTTTCCCCCTCGCAGTCGGGCACGTTGGTATGGTATTATGGTCCAAACCATGAAGAACCTGACCCTTTGAAAACTATCTTTACTAACCTGTTGGACTTTTCATATCCTGTGAATATGGCTGGAGATTTCAATATTGTGCTAGATCCTAAATTAGATAAATCACCAAACAGTAGGGCTGTGGTAGCGTCTAAATCTTGCACTTATCTGCATTCAATGATGAAGCAGTGGGGTTTTAGTGATGTTTGGAGAGAGAGATTGGGCTCACAATTTGGTGCTTCCTAATGTAATGGAAAATATGGTCACAAATCTAGGATTGATTTTGCCCTGATCAGTTTTAGCTTGAGGGGGAAAGTACAGGATGTTGGGTATTGATGACCATTCAGGGATGTATCTTGATTTAGATCTGGAGAGTAGGAAGTCAGATAGAGTTTGGACTCTGGACTGAACATTGCTTCAGGCGTCAGGTCATTTTAGCCTCTAAATAAAGGAATTTTTAGAGCATAACATTGGTTATGCTTTGCCCTCGATAGTGTGGGACTGTTTGAAGGCCTTTCTGAGGGGGAAGATTACTAGCAGACTGTGTTTCAGAAACAGGCAGTATTGGGAGGAGATTGTTCAAATAGAAGCAAACATGAAGACCATCGAAGCAAGCATGAGTAGTGCAGAGGAAGTAGAGGAAAGGCAGAAAAACAAGGTCAAAATGGAGAAATTAAAAGAACAGTTGGATGCAACTCTCCAGATGAGGATCCAAAAGCGATGGGAAACTAGTAAACTGGCCCATTTTGAGTATGAGGAGGGGGCAGGGAGACTACTGGCCTGGAAAGCAAAGTCAGACAGAACTCGGAACCTGATAAGAGTAATTGAAGATGGGGGTAAAACTAGATTGACCACTGATAAGGAAATAGAGAGAGCCTTCCATGATTATGTTCAGCAATTATATCGGGAAGATAGGGTGATTAATAAATCTGAATCTGAGGAATGGTTGAATGAGATTACACTCCTCTGGATCTATCGCTACAACAGCTACTAGTGCAGGAAATTATGCAGGAAGAAGTTAAGAGGGTGATCTCTTCAGGCAAGGGGGCAAGGCGGCGGGCCCAGATGGTCTACCCATTGAACTTTATAAAAGATTAGGGGAGGTCCTAGTTCCAGCAATGACCCAGCTTTTTAATGACATTTTAAGGGAGTGTAAAAAATTGCCAGATTCCTGGGGTGAGGCGACGATCACCTTAATATTAAAACCAGGAAAATATTCTGCAGGCTGTAAGTCTTATAGGTCCATATTGCTGCTAAACGTGGATTATAAGATCTTCGCTAAGGTCCTAGCTGACAGGTTGAGCAAAGTAGGTGGCGATATATTACATCTCAACCAAAAGGGATTTTATTAAGGGGAGAAATCTTTACGAACTTACATATGATTTAATTTGCACACTAGATCTAGCCACAACTCACTTGCTCCCCTTTGCTGCCATGACTCTCGATGCTATAAAGGCCTTTGATAGAGTTAACTGGATGTACTTGGAGGCCGTAATGGAGAGGTATAATATCGGCGAGAAATTTCGTAGAGCACTCAAGTTGATATACCTGAACCCATTTGCGAAGCTGTTGATCAGTGGCAACCTAACAAGGCCTTTCAAGATCACCAGGGGCACTAGGCAAGTTTGGCCCTTATCCCCCTTCTCTATATTGAGCCTTTTGCTCAGAAACTTAGGGATGAGGCAGGAATCTTACCATTCAAGCATAAAGGATGGGAGAGAAAAGTGGCCCTTTTTGCAAATGACATATTATTTCTTACCTCCGATCTCTCAACAGCTCAACCTTCCGTGATAAAACATGCTGAGGATTTCAGTAGGATATCGGGATATTTGATCAACGTGGGAAAAACAGAGGTCATGTCTTGGAATTTGAATGGGAACCAACATCAGACCAAAAGAGAAATAAGGTATCTAGGGATGCAAATAGTACAAGATATTGATGAAATTACAGGGGCCAATATGTCCAACATAACTAAGGAATACACGTGGATTATGAAGAGCTGGTCCCATCTTCCACTAACAATCTTTGGTAGGATAAACTTGGTTAAAATGATGGTTTTACCAAACATTACCTTCCTTTTTAATGCCATTCCATTGCATTTCTGTAAACCTGCCATTGATAAACTTCAACATGCTATAAACTCCTTTATTTGGGCCTTTAAGGGAACCAGAATTGTCTGGAAGAAGTTGAGATTCAGAAGGGAGAAGGGTGGGTTATGTCTTCCAGACTTACAGTATTATGCCTTGGCCTTCCAACTGTCCCACTCAAGGATGTTGTTAAAATCCCTCGACTGTTCTGGGGTTAGGGCCATGTTTGCTGCAATGCTAAGGGGAGTCAATTTATTTCAGGAGGGCTTAATGTTCAAATACGGAAATTCACATTTTTTTAAGAAGATAAGGCTAAAAGTGTTGCAGGCAATGGCCAGAATATGGGCTAACATTAGACGGCTGTCGGGACTTAATTACTTTTCTAGCCTGCTCCCTCTCGGGGATTCCCTGGGGACCCCGGATTGCTTAAAAGACAAATTTGCGCAGCCACTAAGAGAGGCAGGTCTCAGTGTATGGGGGGGATCTAGTTCAGGAGGGTACACTTTTACCTTAGGAAATGCTACATGCTCGGCTGGAGGGGAATATTTCCAAATGTAAATATATAATTCAAGAGCTGGGCCTAAAATCAAAAATCCCTTATTGGCGCAGGAAACTTATTGAAGGAATGCTTGGTGGAAAAAACAGCGGGGGAAAAAGAAATCTTCTGGTACTAGAAAATCGAAGAAGTAATAGACGGGGATTTCAAACTTCCGGAAGATCTAGGGGGGGGGTTGATTACCAGGGAAGCCAGTTCATCAACTCTGGCAGGAATCACTGGGAACCCTCTTTCATACTGTTACACCGGCATGGTTTAGGAGAAAGTAAATTTTCAATTCACAGGGATTACCTGACTCCGCAAAGTCTCTCAAAGGTGGTGAAAGGACATCTTGTAAGATGCAAGAAATGTGGTTTGGAGAGTGCATTAGGCATACATATGTTTCAGGAATGCTCGGCTATCCTTGACTTTTGGGTAAAGGTTGATAAAACCATTTATAAAATTCTAGATTTCCAAGTTAAGGTAAGCCTATCTATGATCATTTTTGGGAATTCCGAAGGTGTGACAGGTCCAGCTAGATCATTTCTTTTTTATGCAATACTGTTGACCAGGCGGGAAATTTGTCAGAGATGGATGGAATGTTTGCCACCTCAATATTCTGATTGGTTATCCTCTGTTATTTCAACATCTAAGTTAGATCTGAGAGGACTTCAATCAAAGAGGAAAAAAGCTCTTTGGATGTTTTTACTAAAATGGCAAAATGCAGAGGAGGGCGGAGACAGTTAGAGCCTCTAGCATTTACTAAACATCGTGCCCTAGGATTATACCTCTCTGAATCTCTCTGGACTGGGATAGGCCCTTTCCACTGTCAATTGGCCATCTAAGCAGTCGCCAGTAAATACCGGATCAAATAAGAGAGTTGACCTCACCCGTTCGTGTTGGTACCTTTCCACTGCATACTTGTGCATGCAGGGTCGGATAAAACCTATACCCGTTTGCCAGATACATCGAGCACAGGAGGTTGGTCTAGTTTACCGTGGTCAGAGGTGAATGAGGACAAAAAAAAATCCTGAACCCTACTTCCATGCACCACACTGGAAAGTAGAACTTTCATACTAGATTTTCTTAGGAAGAAGCAACACACTGCATACATGCTGACAGCAAATGTTGTGGTTGTCAGTGAAGCATCAGTGCAGAGTTCCCTGTGAAAGGAAAGCACATTCCACTGCAGGACCCTTTCTTCTGGGCTCGTTATCCGTATCAAGTGCGGTGCAGCATCTTCTTGGTGCTCTGGCAGCAGTTAAGACCGTCTCCAGCAGTATCTTGTGCGATAATCTGGGCGAAGGACCTCTCCTGGCAAGTAGTCAAGTGTCTGTCCTTATATATCAAATCTTATTGGAGATTGGAATTTGTGACATATAGTTTTAAATATCTGACATAGACTATGTGCATTAATGTGTGCATTTCAGACATAACCTCATGAAATATAAGGTAAATGGATGCCAATTCAGACTACAAAGAAAGTCTTTGAGCACACAAAATCAAGAATCCCGGTAGTTATATCATCAGTCCATCTTTTAATGTAATCTCCATATTCCAGTTTCCAATTGTCACACTTTGAGCATTTTTAGCCAACATGTGTTTCGTCAAGAAGGTGTGTCACCTATAACTTCGTCAGGGCTAAAAATGAAACAAAATCACTATTTACGCACGCCAATCTCCTCAATAATACATTATCACTGTTACCCCTCACCCCATGACAAAGATATATGTGAAATTAAAATTAACATGCTGAGAATTAGATAAAGAAAAATAGAAGTCATATTGAAGCACCAAATATGGAAAGCTGTCAACAACATTAAAAATAAATGTATAAATCACAACTGCTTGAATACAAATATATAAGGAATATAATTTCCAATTGTAGACATCAAAAATAACAAACATCAAGAATTACAAAATCACCCTGCTGTAACACATGTAGATTGCCTCTCCATCACCATACGTAAAAAATTGAGTAAGAGCTTGTGTGAACCCAAACCTACTAAATATAAATTCACTAATCACATACCTTAATATCACCAATTTTTTTATTATGAAACAGAGTACAACGTTTAAAATAAAATTTGGAGTTTATCCAATTGTCCAATCCATTCAAATGTATCAGAAAAAAAGTGTGAAGAAAAAACGTGTATCCACTCACCTATTAAGGAATGTAATGCTTCAGATACAAAATTATCTCTCAATATACCATACCATCTAAAAACAACAATAACATAGACAACTACTGCTGCTAAGTGGACACAAATATACACAGAGTTATGAACTCTCCACTCTGTGCAAGATAGGACAATATTTAGCAAGCCAAAAACTATAATGTCCAACCAGAGTCAATACAATTGAAGACACAAGTGCAGCCACCAACTCATTCCTACTTGAATCTGTAACGAAAAATGTATCCAGTGCCCATATCAAGACCTGTTTTAATCCTGGCTTACCGGCGAGTATTAGCAGTAGTAGAAATCTTTATTTGGTAAAAATAGGTATTGCCATTAGAAATAGATAAAATCAAATAAAACAATCAATACATCACATCAGTATTACAAATATACCTCTCCAATCTGAGTTTCAAACAATCAGCAGGATAAAAAAAACCTCGAGAGAAGAATTATAAAAGGCACAAAGTGCATAACCACAGTGCAATAAACATTAGGTAACAGGTAAATCTTTCCAATCAAAAATACAGACAAATCACAACAAAAGCCTCAAAAATCCCACCCAAACAAGGGCTAAATTTGGAGTTTATCCAATTGTCCAATCCATTCAAATGTATCAGAAAAAAAGTGTGAAGTAAAAACGTGTATCCACTCACCTATTAAGGAATGCAATTCTTCAGATACAAAATTATCTCTCAATATACCATACCATCTAAAAACAACAATAACATAGACAACTACTGCTGCTAAGTGGACATAAATATACACAGAGTTATGAACTCTCCACTCTGTGCAAGATAGGACAATATTTAGCAAGCCAAAAACTATAATGTCCAACCAGAGTCAATACAATTGAAGACACAAGTGCAGCCACCAACTCATTCCTACTTGAATCTGTAACGAAAAATGTATTCAGTTCCCATATCAAGACCTGTTTTAATCCTTGCTTACCGGCGAGTATTAGTAGTTTATTGCCATTAGAAATACATAAAATCAAATAGAACAATCAATACATCACATCAGTATTACAAATATACCTCTCCAATCTGAGTTTCAAACACTCAGCAGGATAAAAAAACCTCGACAGAAGAATTATAAAAGGCACAAAGTGCATAACCACAGTGCAATAAACATTAGGTAACAGGTAAATCTTTCCAATCAAAAATACAGACAAATCACAACAAAAGCCTCATAAATCCCACCCAAACAAGAGCTAAATTAAGGCCAGGCCTCCCGTATTTTGACAATGCTGCTTAAAACAACCCTAGATTCACATACATTTGAACATCCCTAAGCATAAAAAGAAACAGCATGGCATGCCTTACTTGATTACATTTAAAAACCTTTAGGTTGGGTATTATAAATTATCACCTAGGAAAAGTATAAAATTACATTAAAAAACAGAATAGAAGATGGTCTGGGGTGATGTTGTGTCACACTCACAGGGACAGCGAGCTCCATGAGCTGCCCAGCCCTTAGGGAAGCTGATTCATGACAATAATCAATTCTGAACCAGGTTAAAAGCTGACATTGGTACACATTGTTTACCCATGTCAAATAGCTCTGAGTTTGGACTTGATGCAGCTCAACCAGGTAGTCACTCTCAGGTTATTTAGGCAGAGACAGCCCTTGATTATCAGTCTAGTCAAGGTTGGCTCACCAGAATGAGATCCAACTTAACAATGGCCTAAGTTTGATAGTATCTGAGATATATATGAGGCCCAATTCCTCATGAATATCATGAGATGATTTACTTTGGCAGACAGATGATAGGCGCCTAGAAAACTTGTTCTCTTCAACCTGAATGGAACTTCAGTCCAGATACCTCCAAATATCACTACCATAGCATGTGGTGGATACACATTTGGAGTTATATATGTGAAGAGGAACCTATATTGGCTTCCTGCCCATCCTAGTGCTAAAATCCACGACCGACCCACAGGAAGGAGCTAGTGTGAGTCTTTTAAAAGATTTATGGGGCCCCAGGTGTTCCTCTCATCAAGGAGGATACCCAAGTAGATAAATGTGTGTACTGGAATAATCTTTATTTTATTACAAAAATGGGCTTTCAATTTGGCTGGTTTAACCCCTGTGATTGAAACAAAAGATTTTGCATAATTTATTGAGAGGTATAAACTGCTCATAAAATCAGCAAAAGAGTCAAGTAACACTTGGAGCCCTAATGCCGTCTTTTGCATAAGGACAGCATTGTCTGAGTATAAAAGAACTGGTAATGTATGGCTGCCTTCCAGGGGTGTGTCATATTATTTTCCCAACAACAACAACACCTCCTCTAAACCAATAAAATAAATAGTAAATGAAAAGGAGGCCAAAATGCACCCTCGCTTAACTCCTTGAGTAATGGGGAAACGTCCTCCCCGAATCTTACCGATGCAGGCATATCCATGTGAATGTCTGCCAAAACGGATACCAGAGCTGGATCAACACCAATAGACAACAACAACATTGAACAAAGTTTAGAACAATTCACCCGGTAAGATGTTTAGAGTTGCAGACTCAATCCCAACCTCATTAGAATACATTTGTGAAAAGTGGTCATGCCACTTATCTTCAGCTAAGACTGAGGACAGAGTTGTAGCAGCCTCAGCAGCTAATAAGGGGTGGTTAAGGACTTTCCAAAAAAGAGCCATACCATTACGATCAATAGCTCTCATTAACTGTCCCCACGCATCGTCTATAAAAGACTCTTTTCTCTCCTTTGAGACTTTGTAGATGGCACGTAAGCATTTAACCTCCCCAGTTCCTTGGGGAACATTTTAGGACCTTCATTAGAGCTTGATGAGTTTATGACAAGGCTCATTAAATCAGTGAGCCATCCTGGAGGTAGTGTGGCCTCAACTAGGTGCAGTAAGGAGAAATCTCACACCAGTAGATAGTACAGAGAAGGTGCTTAAAATGTAGGTGGAGGCTAAATTGGGATTGAGACATCATTCTAACTCCTCTACCTAAACAGGTTTTCAAAATACTCCTCTGGTATTACTTTAGTCCATTTCAGACATTTGTGCTGGTCTAAAGGAGCCTAATATTTGGTGGGATGGGTCAATGGTGGCGGTCTCTGGCTGAAGAGTACTCCTGAACTAATTTCCTCGTGTAATACAGTGTCCTACTCTGCCTCCATCTTACCACATTAAATAGCACCAGTAATCGACAACAGACACACCAAGTGATGCCCAAAACGCTCACCATCTTGGGATTGTAACTCATACATTTACAATCCTTATCCAAAAACTGACTACTTTCAAATCCAATAAAACAAGAGAGCCTATCAGTACAATCTAATCATATCATACAATCAAATGTAAAATTAACATATGCAGACTATTTTGCATCAAACAAAATAACTAATAGTTCTACAACAATTATTAAGAACATCCTCTTATGTAAGTACTAGCAGCCCGTCCCGACGTTGTCCGGGAATGAAATAGAATGTGTGCAATGTGTGTGTGATACGCCTAAACTCCCAAGATCCTTTGCGGACCCGGAAGCTTCGCGCAAATCGGACGACTGGCAGAACAGAACGCTGCTCGGCGCTTACACACCCGTTGGAAGATTTAACTCAAACGCCCACGGACAACGCGTCCTTCGTCACCTCACAACAGACCGGCGATTAGGACACATTTACGATTCTTCAGCCGGAGCCCCACCACTGTGAATCATCACGGAGCCCGGACCCACCATATTCATATGGTTTGGTGTCCCGGCAACCGTATTTGTATTTCTGGTCTCCTAGTGGTTGAGAGACCTTGGTCCTGATGAGAACTCATCCACTCATATGAGTTCGAAACGCGTAGACTTTTCAAGCCTTAAAAAACCAAAAAATTGTGTGATATTTACTTCTGAATGGTTTAGAAATATATGAATGTTTTTTAGGCTTCTTTGTAAATCAAAGTGATTACATTGTAGATGCAATTTATATGTTCTTTCTTTGTATTGTTTGTATATATGTAAATAGTGTGGTTTGAGAGTGGTATGATTGAATGTATGTACTATATATATATATCAAGTTTTGTTTCTTTTTGAGTAATGATCATTTGTTTGTTGTACATAAGGTCTTAAATTTGTCATTGAAAATCCTTAAATCGTCCTTTGAGATTCAAAAAATAAGAAATAATCATTATTTTTTTTTTAAATAAAATATAAATAAAACGACACATTTTGGTCATCAGTAACATTTGTTCCATGGTCAGATGTTCAAACTCAAAATAAGAGAGTCAAAAGAATTGGCAGCACATGCAATCTCTGTTGTTGTTTAGTACAATGTGTGTAATAGGCAAGGGAAATTTATTTTAAAATCTCGCGGTAGACAACATTTTTAGCATGAAGTGTCACAATAGTTAGGCATGTGTGTGTAGATACTGTGTGTACATACTGTGTGTACCTCGGAGTAAGAAGTATTAGCAGATGTCTCTAGTGTGTATGTACTCCACTTCCATAGGTAAGCCTGTGTGAAAGTGCATTCAGTTGTAAATTTCGTGTCCCCGCAGGCACGCTGAATCGCGTCATCCCCCGCTTGAGACCCTGCTCCAGTTTTGTTCAATGTTGTGCTTGTGGCGTAAAGTCGTTGATGCAGAGAGTTGAGTGGGTGATAGCGTGCACTGGAGACGCTGCGCGTGTAGGAAAGTGCAGTCAGTTCAAAGGTTAGTGTCCCAGCAGGCACGCTTAGTCGCGTCATCCGCCGCCTGAGCCCGGCTCCAGCCCTGGTTGATGTTGTGCGCCTGGTGTCAATTCGTTTATGCAGAGAGTTGAGTGTGTGACAGCGCGGAGGAGACGCTGCAGTTAGTGTCCCCGCAGGCACGGTCCTTTATGCAGAGAGTTGACTGGCTGACAGCGCGCAGGATACTGTGCAGTTATTGTCCCCGCAGGCACGATCAGTCGCGTCTGCCCCCGCCTAAGCCCTGACAAATGCTGCGCCCTTTGGCCACGCCCCTTGCTCCCGCGCAATTGCTGCACCCATTGGCTTTGGCCACGTCCCCGACCCAACGCACACGTTGTTTTCCACACGCCCTCAAGGCACTTTTTTTTTTGGGTATGTGCCGCACGATTGTTGCCATTTGTCGCACCCATTGGCCACACCCCTTGGTGCCGCGCAATTGCCGCGCCCATTGACCTTGTTCACACCCCCAGCACACGCCCCCAGCACAGCGCACATGTTTAAGGAATGCTTTTTTTTGCCGCGCCCGCCCACGCCCACAATGGACTACTTTGCTGGTAAGGTTATTTTACCTTTCAAATGTTTATGGTGGGCATCTGTATAGCCTATGTCCTTCTGCTGCAACTGCCCTTTCCAATGGGTGATTGGTCCTGTGGTTCCTGAGATTACCCGCCCAATAGGTTTGGGCTCTCTCTTTATAATATTAGTATGGATTTCAGCAATATCCTGCATAACCAAAGCTGTTACAATCATGGTCCCCATCTTGAAATAAAAAATTACTAAGTATCCACGTTCTCAGACTGCATACAATTCTGTTTACAATTCAATTTAATTCAAATAAGCTTTATTCGATTGGGACATAGAACCATAAAAGCACAATATATAATCACATTACATAAAAAACAATTGATAAAACATCCATAATGAAAATGACATACAAATACTGATTCCATTAAACATCATAAACTGCGTCAGTTCTCCTCATGTAAACAATAAACTCATAGCAGCATAACATAATTTTGGTAACAAAGATCCAGGACACGTAGACTTCAAAAAGTGCAAAGTATAAAGTGCATAAACTGAGTCAATTCTCCTACTGTAAACAGTAAACTCATAGCAGCATTACATGATTTTGTTAACAAAGATCCAGGACACGTAGGCTTCAGAAAGTGCAAAGTGTAAAGTGCAAGGTGCTTAATTAGTGAGACCAACCAATCATTGTGGAGATGGTTAATTACGTTAGAACTATGCGTGGAGGTTGGGTACCTTTCACATAAACGTGCGCACAATTATACTTGAAGCTTGAAGGCTTCTTCACATGTTTGTGATTTTCCAATGTAGTAAAAACAAAGTAATCTTGTTATGTATATGTTGTCCCTCTGAGGCGGAAGCCGGAGGTTTTGCTCTGTGTACTCTGTGTAATTCTGCATTTGGAAACCATTGACTGCTAATGCGTTTTGATCGCTCTTAAAACCCTGTATATATTTTAAACAGTTCTGTTTTAATTTCCGCCCCACCACCCAGGCAAGACTAATTTGCCGAGGCTCGGATTCTCTATCTTCCCTCAGCGACGCTTCATCGCGCTGGGAAGCTATCAGCCTGACTTTGGGCGCCATCTTGACTTGGGAAGGCTGCCCGGTTTGCTCTGCGACACTCCCGCCCTCCCAGGGTATTTAACAGGCGTTCCCTCGAGCAGCCAGTAATTGTAATGTTGTCCCTCTGAGGCGGAAGCCGGAGGTTTTGCTCTGTGTACTCTGTGTAATTCTGCATTTGGAAACCATTGACTGCTAATGCGTTTTGATCGCTCTTAAAACCCTGTATATATTTTAAACAGTTCTGTTTTAATTTCCGCCCCACCACCCAGGCAAGACTAATTTGCCGAGGCTCGGATTCTCTATCTTCCCTCAGCGACGCTTCATCGCGCTGGGAAGCTATCAGCCTGACTTTGGGCGCCATCTTGACTTGGGAAGGCTGCCCGGTTTGCTCTGCGACACTCCCGCCCTCCCAGGGTATTTAACAGGCGTTCCCTCGAGCAGCCAGTAATTGTAATGTTGTCCCTCTGAGGCGGAAGCCGGAGGTTTTGCTCTGTGTACTCTGTGTAATTCTGCATTTGGAAACCATTGACTGCTAATGCGTTTTGATCGCTCTTAAAACCCTGTATATATTTTAAACAGTTCTGTTTTAATTTCCGCCCCACCACCCAGGCAAGACTAATTTGCCGAGGCTCGGATTCTCTATCTTCCCTCAGCGACGCTTCATCGCGCTGGGAAGCTATCAGCCTGACTTTGGGCGCCATCTTGACTTGGGAAGGCTGCCCGGTTTGCTCTGCGACACTCCCGCCCTCCCAGGGTATTTAACAGGCGTTCCCTCGAGCAGCCAGTAATTGTAATGTTGTCCCTCTGAGGCGGAAGCCGGAGGTTTTGCTCTGTGTACTCTGTGTAATTCTGCATTTGGAAACCATTGACTGCTAATGCGTTTTGATCGCTCTTAAAACCCTGTATATATTTTAAACAGTTCTGTTTTAATTTCCGCCCCACCACCCAGGCAAGACTAATTTGCCGAGGCTCGGATTCTCTATCTTCCCTCAGCGACGCTTCATCGCGCTGGGAAGCTATCAGCCTGACTTTGGGCGCCATCTTGACTTGGGAAGGCTGCCCGGTTTGCTCTGCGACACTCCCACCCTCCTCTCGCCCCGCCCCACTATGCATATCAATGACAGACACGCCCGACCGCGCCTGGCTCGGGCCCAGGGCCACCCCCCCTGGTTTATCACTTCCAACCCCCCAACTCCGTTACTCTGCTGCTCACCTACGGTCTCTACGCCCCACTACCAATCATCTATGTTGCACATTCCATCCCAATGCCATAAAGCTTGCTGCATACTGCCCGGGCTGTCACGCCACGCTACGACCTATTTGCACATCTCTTCAGATAGGTAAGCACGTTCCTATGGAATCTTACACCATTGCGCTCATAAATGTCCGCTCGCTGAGCAAACACAGCCAGGACATTTACGAACTAATACAGGACTATAAAATAGACATCTTGTTTATGACGGAAACTTGGATGGGACAAGCCTCCGATCCGGATCTTGTCATAGCCGTTCCTGCAGGGTTCACCACTTACAGATTGGATAGGCAAACCGCGAAAAAAGGCGGTGGCATCGCTATTATTGCTCGTGACACATACACTGTAAGGCACACCCCAATTCCCCAGACTTCTTGCGAAGCGTTAGAATTCGCAATAAAACTGACCCCTTCGTACACCTTTAAAGGGATCCTTCTTTACCGACCTCCGGGACCCAGAGGTGACTTCCTGAGGGCTCATAGCTCCTTTTTGGAAACATCTGCGTTGGAGAACTCCTTTACCATCCTAGGTGATTTTAATTTTCATTTTGATGTACCCGACAACCCTGACACAGCCATGTTTTTAGCTGATATGTCCACATTTGGTCTATCCCCTCTGGTTTATTCCCCCACGCACGACGGAGGTCACTCACTGGACGGCATTTTTTCCAATGCCCCGGGCCTTAAACTCAGAGACATACTTCCTTTAACCTGGTCAGACCATCATCTCATACTGACCTCACTTCTAGTGGGCGACTCCCCGGTAGACAAACCCTGCCACAATCCCTGTCTTCCTTATTTGGCTTGGGACGATCTAGATGTCTGCAGGTTGGAAAGCATGCTTAATGATACCCGCCCCACGCTATCTTCAGACCCCAACAACGCCATGTCCCAATTCCACGACTGGGTGAGCTCAGCAGCTAAAGATCTGGTCCCAGTCAAACAACGGTCACGCAATAGATCTACTCCCTCGGCCCCATGGTATTCACAGGAACTGCGTTCCCAAAAGCAACAATGCCGCAACAGAGAGAGGAATTGGCGTAAGGATTACACACCCGAAGCCAAACTCCTATACAAAGAATCGGTAGCAAAATACAAACACCTTATCTTGGAAGCAAAAAAAAAGTATTATTGCAACAAAATCGAAACCGCTCATAACTCCAACAAATGTCTATACGAGACCACCAAACAACTAGCGGGTTCTCCTGTGGATCTCACACCCCCCCCGTCCCAAACCCTCTGTGACGCTTTGTCAAAGTTCTTTTTTGACAAAGTTGATGACATCTACAGGGTCTTCGCCAATAACATCACTCTCTCTTACAGCCCATCCATTCTACCTGAAGGACCCATTCTCTCGCAGTTTAGCGAGGTCTCGTGCCCAGAGGTACTAAATATCATATCTACTATCAAATCGGGATCAGCTCTTGACCCTTGTCCCTTGAAGGTCCTGAGACCAATCATGGATGCAGTTTTACCCTCCATAACCGATATCTGCAACTCCATGTTCAACTCTGGCATTTACCCCGAGACATTAAAGAAAACCCTAATTAAGCCGTTGCTTAAAAAACCCACCCTTGACAAAGAAGAACTCAAAAGCTATCGCCCCATCGCCAGTCTTCCTCTTTTAGCAAAAATAGTGGAAAAAATTATGAATGTCCAACTCTCCGCTTTCATCGAGGATAACAACTGTCTTGACGAATCTCAGTTCGGGTTCCGGCGCTTCCACGGAACCGAGACGGCCTTAGTTAAAGCGGCGGATGATATTAGATCAATTCGGGATGCGGGAGGCACCGCCGTCCTGATACTATTAGACCTGTCGGCGGCCTTTGACACGGTCGACCACACCATCTTGGTCGACCGTGTCGAAAGTATTGGCATTCAAGGCAATGCCAAAAATCTTCTTGCCTCCTTCCTGGCCAATAGGACCCAGGTCGTCACTGTGGGACCTTTTGAATCTCCCCCATTGTCACTTCCGTGTGGAGTTCCCCAAGGCTCATCCCTTAGTCCGACACTATTTAACATTTATGTGTCGGACCTTGCCAATGTCATCAGGGCACACGGGATGAGCCTCACTTCATACGCTGACGACACCCAATTGGTCCTCGCCGTCAAAAATGATGGGCTTCAGAAAGCTAACCAATTTAATCAAGGCATGTCGGCTATTGGTAACTGGATGTCTCATAATTGTCTGAAGCTAAACTCCGACAAATCGGAGGTTGTAATTTTTGGCAACCTTTCTCCGGAGTGGTCCCCCCTCTGGTGGCCGTCATCTATGGGCCAGCCCCCAGTCCCGGTTGACAAAGTGAGGAATCTGGGAGTTATGTTCGACAACCGTCTGAACTTCCTCCCACACGCTAATCAGATATCTTCTTCAGCCTTTTATAAACTCAGGCTCATTAAAAAAATCCTGCCCTTCTTACCTGAAAACATGGCTAAAACGCTGGTAAGCTCCCTGGTGCTTTCCACCCTAGATTACTGCAACGCGCTGTTTCTAGGGGCCCAGGAGAGAGTGCTAACTAAAATGCAGTCCATTCAGAACGCGGCCGCCAGGCTCCTAGGGCGAATCCCCAAATTCCACCCGGTTTCACCCACCATGAAACAACTTCATTGGCTACCAGTGAGGAAGAGGATTGAGTTTAAGACCTTGTGCCTGGTTTACAAGGCCCTACACAAAACTGCCCCAGCATTCTTCATCCAGAACCTCACTCCTTACTGTCCTTCTAGAGCATTGCGCTCCTCCAGCTCTCTGAGCTTGGTGTTCCCCCGAACCAAATCTGTCAACTGGGGTGACAGAAGATTTCTTGTGGCAGCTCCAAAACTCTGGAACTCACTGCCTCACTCGATCAAGACTAGCCCGTCCCTCTGGTCTTTCCGAAAAAACGTCAAGACTTGGCTTTTTAATCAATGATCTCCCGGTCCCCTTGTTGGTCAGAACATTGCAGTTATTCAGCGCCGAGATGCCCACGGGCCTTCGTTTCGCGCTTTACAAGTGTTAAAATAAATAAATAAATAAATATATGTATTCTTCTTTATTTTAGTTGATCATTTCATTCCTTATTTTTATTCCATAAGGGTTAGTGAAATTCCTTTACATCCAATTTTTAAGCATTACTCATCCGCCCAATGCATTTCGGGTCGAAGAGTGACCCTTCCTCAGGGGCCTGAAAAAATGAAATAATACAGGACCTTAGCATGCTTCCCAGTTAAACAATATACATACATGGTAAATGAAAAAATAATGCATTCCATATTGTTTACAAAACATTTCTAAATTCTCAAAATCGATCTTACAAGGTTGACATGATTAGCTATTTTAAGCATGATAACTGAAGTGGAGCTATGATGAAGGGATACGTGATAGAGGGTCGGGGGTTAAATAATTATCAAACGTGGCCGAGACAAGAAGGTATCCGTTCACGACTGAAAACGTGAACATGGTATGGCACTTAATGGAGAGAGTCTGGGGTTTAGAAAAATGCCGTGCGTACGAGAAACTTACTTGGAGTATTGTCGGTTCGCGCCATGTAGATGTGACCGCTAGTGAATGTTTGCGGAAACCGCGGAGTTTAAACTAAAGTTTCCCAGGTCACGTGATGAGAGTACGCTGGCTTCAATGGAAGTCGAAAAAATACTTTGCGTGTGGGGTGCGATGCATCGTATGGGTGTAAACATAATAGGTGATAGCATCGTTGCGAGGTCACATGAAGGGAGTGTGTTGGCTTCAATAAAAGTTAAAGATTTACTATGTGTGTTCAGACAGTTCTAAAAGAGTTCAACCGGGGGAAATGTAAAGTGAAGATGTGTGCAAAACAGTGTGACTGGATAGAATTGGTTAAGATTATTAGGCGAATTATGATAAAAATAAAGGTCTATCTATATCAATGCTGTGTGGTAACAGGAACATGGAAATCAAAATTCTCATTATTGAATCTGAAATGTCCAAAGTAAACTATACATATATTAGCGTATTGACAAGAAGTGTTTTATCAACAAGGTAGCTTAATATTAATGGTCTGATGGAATTTTATTACAACACGGGGGAATAGACCTTATGACGAGCTGATTAAAGAAAACATGAATATTCAATACGATCATTCATTCCTATCGGCTGTAGGGTATTTAATTTTTTTATCCAAAAAAATTCTGCTCTGAGTCTCTGTTTGGTAGGGTCCATGTCGCTGCGTTGTGGGATTATCTCCAAGATTGTAAACCTGAGTTGAGAAATCTGATGTTTGGCTTCCAGCCAGTGAGTGGCTATAGTAGATTTCATATTTTGTGCACGAATATTGCTCTTATGCTCTGTTATTCGTAACTTAATCTTTCTCTCGGTTTGACCCACGTAAGTTTTGCCACATGGGCATTTTATGGCGTATATGCTGTTTTTGCTATCACAAGTGCTGTTGTGTCGTAGCTCTATGTCATATCCTTTAGTAGGATGCGTGAACTTATTGCCGGTCATAACTTTATTGCAATGGATACAATTTGCACATTTTGACATTCCTTTGTAGTCGATTTTTTGAGTTTTATTAGTCGTTAGAATTTCTTTCAAATTTTTAGATCTTTCAAAAGCAAAAGTAATGCACTCACTGTATAAGTCTTTAAGGTCAGGTTCCATCTTAATGAGACTCCAATGTTTTTCTTTTGATTTTTGAAGCTTCTGTGGAGTATTTTAAAACGCATACTGTTTTCTTTTCAGAAATTTAATTTTTAGATGTAAGAAGTTTTTCTCTTGACATGGTACAAACTCTTTTCATAGATTCTTCAAGCACATCCTGGGGATAGCCTCTTTGTTGGTATTTTATGATTTGTTCTTTGATAGTAAGCTCAAGTTGAACTGGTTCAGATGTTATTCTTTTTAGTCTGATCAATTGCGATGTGGGTAAATGTTTCTTGAGCGTATCCGGATGGAAGCTCTGATATAACAGACTTGAATTTCTGTCAGTGGGTTTGGTGTGAACCTGAGTTGTGAATTTGAAGTCTTTTATGTTTGCTTTGACATCCAGAAATACTATGGAGTCATGGTTGATGGTATGAGTAAACTTGATTCTTTCATTGTGCGTGTTCATTATAGCAATGTTGTTTTCCAAATTGACTTTGTCACCTTTCCATAAGATAAAAATGTCATTGATGAATCGTTTGAATATAATCAGGTTGTTTTGCCAGTTGGGATTGTTCAAAATGAAATCAGATTCAAATTTAGACATATAAATGCAGGCATATGAGGGGGCCCCCCCAAAGCCCATCGATGTTCCATTGCATTGATTGTAAAAATGGCCTTGCCACATTCACTAAACATTGAACTATCAGTTTAACCAACGTCAAAAGGAGTGCATAAGGGAATTACTTATATTTCTAATTACGTTAGAACAACATACTCTTCCTGGCATTGTTTGAACTTAAAATAAATGTAGCATTATAAAAACAAATCTCAGGTTCTCTTAGTACAAAAAGTAGGGTCATAGCAGCATTAGTGGTTTTGGCATCATACTTTTTAAACAATGGTTTTAAGATAAGCAATTCTAAAAGACAGGTACAAATCGCATAAAAGTAAAAAGTGCAAGGTGCTCTGCTTTGTGTTCCCGTCACAAGGGCACGGGGAAACGGGACGCTGTTTCCTCGTAGGGAACACAACTAAATGATGCACAAGGCCTAACCTCATTCTGGTTAAAATATAGCGGTGGGAAGGTCTCGTGACAAGTGAAAGGTATGTTTGGAAGCCATCCGTATTCATATGCTGATGATAAAGTTGATACATGTTTACAACTCAATGGAACATACCTATTATCATTAAGATTCCCATAATCATAACTAAATCATGTACAGCGTCACATATGGGCATCCATGTAACGTAACAAATAGTAAGGAGGCAAACTGTTAAAGCCTGCTACATTTGTGTGAGTATAATTGCCATATTGGAATCACTACTAATTTCCTACTCTCCGTTATTGTAGGTAAATACATCAGAACATATCATAACAGGGCTAACCAGTTTCATTAATAGAGCTCCTGTAATCTTAATAAGATTCCATTTGTGACACTATCCTATCTCTAAGTTATTCAAATGCACATTACTTGATGAAGTAACCTTACAAGGCAATTGTAGTTAGTACAAGAGAATATATTCAATGTAGATTAAATAAATGAAGATTGACACAAATGGCCTCTTTTCGTACTTCAACAATAACCGGCCTTACCAGACTGGAATTGTAATGCAGTTACACCCGCTATCTTATTTCACTATTTACTACATATTCACCTTCTTAAACTGTATACTATTTTGAATTGAACTCAACACACCATGCCTTATTATCGTTAAGATTCAATAATCATGACAAAACCAAATACAGGGTCCCATGCGGACATCCCTATAATATGCAAAAGTAGAGAAAGTAATCCGTTAAAATCGAATTCATTAGTGTAATTATAATTGCCACATTAAAATCACTACTCCATACTCTCTGTTACTATAGGTAAATAACCAGAAAATGTCATAACAGAGGTAACCAATTACATATTCAGAGCTCTCATAAAAGCAATAGAACAAAATTCCATTTGGCCACTATCCTATCTTAAAATTTGTCAAATCCATAATTATAAATAAAGTGACCTCCCAAAACAATCATGGTCAATAATAAGTAGATGGAGAGGCAATGTCGTTTCTGCCACACCAAAATACAAATTATTGGTCTCCTAGAAAATTCAGCAAATCATGTACAATATTGAACTCCTTTTCCAGCGCCTTCAATCTCATAATCCACAAATCTTCATGTTGTCTAAGGGACAATACTCTATTACCACCCCCGGAACCCTAGCGCCTATGTAGGATGCTGTATTACACAAGGAAATGAGTTTGGGAGTACTTTCCGGTGAGCATGGATTAAGACAGATCTTGATATGGGAATTTGATAAATTTTTTGTTAGAGATTCAAGTGGGAATGAGTTGACGGCTGCACTTGTGTCTTCAATTGTGTTTGCTCAGGTTGGAAATTATCATTTTTAGCTGGCTAAATATTGCCCTATCTGGCACGGAGTGAAGAGTTTTCAACTCTGTATGCATTTGTGACCACTTAATAGTAGTAGTTATCTATAAGTTATTGTTGTTTTTAGGTACTCAGGGATTATTAGAGATAATTTTGTATATGAAGGATTACATTCCTTAAAAGGTCAGTGAATACATGTTTTTACTTCACACTTTTTTTATATACATTTGAATGGGTTGGACAATTGGATGAACTGATTTTATTTTAGATTTTCTACTCTAGTTTTAGTTATAAGCAATTGGTGATATTAAGGTATGCTATAATTTATACTTTGGGTAGGTTTGGATTCACAAAACCTCTCACTATAATTTTTAAGCATGGTGATGGAGAGGCAATCTGCATGTGTCATAGCAGGGTGAGAGTGCCCTGGAAGATCGTTATAAAATGGCAGAAGACCTATTTCAGAAATTTGAATGCTGCTGTCACTATAGGTCAGGCAGTGAGCAGTGGAAACCCAGATAGGAGAGAAGGATTAAGAAACAAATTCCTCATACTGGAAAAATGGAAAAAGTCATAAGTGTTCAAATGGTGGAATGGCACTACACTAAAGCAATATTTGAAATTGAATAGGATAGTAACAGTTTTTGATACTATAGGTGTGCACCGGCAGGAATACCCAGCCACTATTCAACTTGTCAATTCAGATTACACTATTTGGGCTATATGTCTGTGTTTATCCTTATGTGACCTTGACATTGTGATAACGAGACACTTGTCCCAGACTTATGTCACATCAGGTGTTTTATCTATGTTATTCTTTGAATGACTTGACACTTTCAGAGTCAATGGCAGACACAACAATGATTCTGAATGAATTGGGGTACAAATGGCGACTCTCATTACCTAAAATTGAGAAAATAGTGACTCTTGTTACCTAAAATGGAGTTGGAGACTACTTAAAATGGAGTCAGGCCTTAGGGGCTTCATGTCAAGTTGTCACAGTGTATGGGAAGTTTCAACAGGTGCATGGTACTAGAGGCAGTGTACATTAGTGTGTGATGTCTTACCTATCGTTGCGTTCTTGTTTCACCTGTATGTGCTCTGGGACCAGTTGTCATTTTGTACACATAAGAAGATTTGACAGGTGTGTGGTATTGAAGGCAGTGTATGTTGGTGATTGCCTTGCTGGTGTGTGCAATTGTGTGTACTGGAGTGTATTATAGTTATGTATGTATGGCAGTATATGACATAGCTGTAAGCTGTAGTATGTGAGGGATTTCTTAAATTGGCTGCTTATGACATTTTCTTTTTTTAAGAGTTTTATATAACGCAAACTAGACCCGAGACTTCGGGTATAAGAGCACTTTACATGAGCACCAATTTCGTTACAGAACACACAAATTTGTTTTTGTTAGGCAAGGGGAGATTAAGTGATTTGCCCAGAATCACAGGATGTTGAGCTTTATTGCCGAGACTAGAACCCGTTTCCCCATTTTCGAGGTTGACCACCCCAGCCATAAGACTACATCCTCTACCCAACATTGATCTGATATTTAATTCTTTTGCTGTGCTACAATTTTTTTTTTTAAGTTCAAAAAGAATTTTATTAAACAAGAGAAAAACAGGGTGTCGATACAAAGTACATGAGTAATTCAAAAGTGATTAGGGAAAAAGGGAAAAGGAAGTAATAACAATCAATGAAGCAATCAACGTAATACAGAAAAATCATTAATAAAAACTAACCATGAGCTATAAAGCGAAAATAAGGGAAAAGCAACAAGTCTGAAAATATGTTAATGTGAGAATAGAAGCATTTAAGGTGATAATGAAAAGAAAAGAAATGCGAAGGGTAATCAAGGGGGTTTGGAGACTTCTTGTTGGGTAGGCGATGGATGAAATGAACACTTGGCACATGTATCAAGGTACAGCGTAATAGGGAGCCATAATTCCATACGTTTTGCCGCCATACTAATAGGAAAAACAAAAGCAGTATCCAACCTGTGATTATGACATACATTGTGACACCACGCTGTAAAGGAGATATTAGAAGTGTTTTTCCAATTAATCGTGATCTATTGAAATGCAACAGCTAACAGTAAATCAACAATACAAACATTAAGGTTTGTTCCCTCCCAGCAAGGAGAGAGGCTTCCTAAAAAGATGTTAGTGTAAGAAAAGGGAATTCAAGTGTGGAAAATGACATTGATTTGAGCCCATACCTGTAACCAGAAATATGAACAGAATTACATAGGAACAACATGTGAAATAAGGTGCCATGTGGGGAGGAACAAGACCAGCAAATGTCAGGAGTTGTAGAGAACCGTTTATCGAGGTCGGAAGGTGTGAAAAGGAGTTATAAATGAAGAAAAGGGATTGCGTCAAGGTTGCCACTCTGTAGGATTTGCGAATCTTAGTCCATATCTTGTCCCACAGAGAAACTGACCAAGATGTGGCAAGGTCATGTTCCCACTGGTCCTCCACTTTAGACTTAGGCCTAATAGAGTCTTTAGTATGAAGGTACTTTTAAATAGCAGAATCTTTGGAAGTGGTACGCAAGAAGGAGTGTAGTTGTGAAGCGGAGGTGGGGGGTACAGAGGGAGCATGTACTTGTGAAAGACGAGTGTAAGTCGCTAGCACCGTCTCCTTAAGTAGGAGATATTTGTGGGCAAAGGATGCAGGTAAATGAAAAGAGAAGCAGAGAGTTGAAAAGGATAGGAAAGTAGAGTGTGAGAATAGTTGAGAAATCCAAATTAGTCCTTTTCGCCTCCAGGATTTCCAGTAAAAAGGTTTGCCATTAATCAGGAGGTGTGCATTGTGCCAAATAGTGGAGTTGAGAAAATCAGCAATTTTAACAGGGGGAAGAGAGGTAGAGGATAGAAGTCGTTTGGTAGTAAATTTGTGAATGGAAGTGGGGAGAGTAAATCTGAAATGGTTTGGATACATTTATTCAGGCAGAGGGATATCGTGTCTGAAATAGAAGAGGTGAAGTGTTGTCCTAAGTATTTGATGTGTGAAGAACTCCATGTAAAATTAGAGGCGCTAAAGTCAGGTTTGAAAGTACGCTTTGTCAAGGGAAGAATCTCACATTTATCATTATTAAGTTTATAGCCAGAAATCAGGGAATAACCCCGCACCTCATCAAGGAAAGCGGGGATTGATTCAGTGGGGTTAGAAACAAAGAGTAAAATATCATCTGCGTAAGCAGCAAGTTTAATTTGGGAGTGCATGGTTTGAAAACCATGAATATTAGTATTCTGACGAAGTTTGGACAGGAAAGGCTCTAACGCCAAGTTAAAAAGAAAAGGAGATGAAGGACAACCTTGACGGACACCTCTACCAAGATCAAAAAAGGAGGAAACCAGATCATTAGCGCATACTGCCACGCGTGGATTAGAGTATAAGAGGGAAATCAGGGAAATAAATCTGGGGCCAAAACCAAACCATTGAAGGGTAGGAAAGAGGTGGGACCAATCAACCCTATCAAACGCCTTTTCGGCGTCCAAGGCGATCACCGCAAGGGAGTGTTGTAAACGTGAGGATTTTGATAGAATGTTAAACAAGAGCCTGGTATTATCAGTAATAAATCGACCCTGGACTAATCCAGACTGCTCTTCACCCAAAAGGTCAGGAAGTAAAAGGTCTAACCGCGCCGCTAATGACTTAGCAAAAATGTTGTAATCGATATTCACCAGAGAAATGGGTCTGTAGTTTTTTGCAGTGTTTGACATCTTTCCCTTCTTTGAGTATGAGGCAAATGTGAGCATCAGAGAAAGAGCCCGAGGATTTGCCCAGGTCAACGAATGTGCCTATGAGAGAGTGCAGTTTCGGGATGAGTAATGTTGAAAGTGGAGGAAGAATTCGACTGGAAACCATGAGGGCCGGGGGCCTTGTCCTTTTTGAGGTGTTGGAGTGCAGTGAGCAATTCTCGCTGGGAGATATCAGATTCCAAATGGGAAAGATCAAGGGGAAAGTGCTCAGGTTTCTGAATGGTAGAGAAAAAGTGTGTAAGAGAGTGGGGGGACGGCTGAGTTTCAGAAGAGTAGAGATTTTTGTAAAAAAGGGAGAATTCAGTGAGAATATCATCATAGTTATGCTTAAGATCAGAATTGGTATCATAGATGGATTCAATGTTCAGTTTGTTATATTTGACTTTCAGATAGTTGGCAAAAATTTTCCCAGCTCTATTTCTGCCACCGTAAAATTTTGCACTGGCTTTCAGCAAATACAAGGAAGCATCTTCCGTAGATTTTTTGTTAAATTTCATTTTAGCGGCAACAAGGGCAGTCAGATTATCTTGCGAGTGTGAAGTATAATAGGCGTGTTCCAATCTCTTAATGTCTTGAAGGAGATCCCCAGTGTATTTACGAGCAGCTTTCCGTTTTTTCGCTACATAGCCAATTATAAAATCTCTTGCTGCTGCTTTAAAAGCATCCCAAGTGGTATGCTTAGGGACAGAAGGGGTATCATTAAACAGAAAAAACTCATCAAAAACGTAGTGAAGGAGGCGGTAAACTTGGTATCTAAGAGAAGGGTATTATTAAAGCGCCATCTTTTGGGTCCAATGGCTTTAGGGAGTATATCAACATTGATTATAACAGTGGCATGGTCTGATAATAAAATTGGACCAATTTCGGCAATTGTTAGAGTCTGAGCAATGTTATGGGTTACAAAGATGTAATCAATCCGCGACTGGGAATGGTGGGAGGGGGAATAGAAGGTGAACTCTTTTGACGTTGGGTTGCAGAGGCGCCAAGCATCAATGAGTTTGTGTTGAGAAATAGCTTGAGTGAAGAGTTTGTGAGATTTATTAGGAATATACAGGGTGTGAGAGTTCCTGTCGACGAAGGGGTCTAAGGGTTGATTACAATCACCTGCTAAGATGAAGTTGTCATCAACAAATCGAGTGATGTGTTGAGATAGGTCGCTCCAAAAAATAGGATTACCACCAGGGGGGGGGGGCATAGACATTAAGGAGAGAGAGTGGAACACCTCTAAGGGACAATCTAACATGTACCCATCTACCGTCAATATCCGATTCTTGAGAAATCAAAGAGTAGGATAGTGACTTACGGCACAAGATTGCTACTCCAATTCGTTTACCATCTCCCTGAGAATAATAAACCTCACCCACCCATCCCCTTTTTAGTTTTGCAGATTCCACATCTGAGAGATGAGTTTCTTGTAGAAATGCAAAATCAACATTCAATTTAGCAAGGTGGGAGAGAATTCTCTGTCTCTTGATTGGAGAATTAATACCCTTAACATTCCATGAAATTATTCGTAATGACATAATATAAAAGAGATACTGTGAAGAATATAATAAACATATTCAGGAAAAAAAAAAACATGAGAAAAAGTGAGTAAAAGATAAGAAGGTGTTTGTAAAAGATAAATACGAGGGAAAGAGAAAATAAGACAATGAAGTTGAAATCAGGAAAAAAGAAAGTATACAAATCCTGAGGGAAAAAAAAGAAAAAAGTGAAATGAGACAAATATATGCTAGGGAGTGGGAGATGCAGTGAGAAGATGAAAAGGAGAGCAAAGACACAGACTGGGTGCAAAATGATAACGCTTAGAAGAAAATACAGAGAGAAGAAAATCAAGATGCAAGGTGGAAGAGAAAGAATGAATAATAGAGACAAAGAGCAACCAAAGGAGATGTAAAAAAACAGAAGAAAAAGGGAGATGAACCCAGTGAGTGAATGGAGAAACATAAGGGAGAAGAAGCAGAAAAATTGAAACGAGTAAAAGAAGAATGACACCTTTGAGCAAAGAAGAGAGAAGGAAAAGGACAAGGAAGAGGAAGAGGAGAGAAGGGCAGAGGCAAACATGCCAAACAAGGAAGGGAAGTGTGCTTACAGGGGAGGACAATGAGGAGGCACAATCAGTAAGAAGATCAAACGTGAGGGGAGGGGGAGTAGAGCCAACTGGAAAGGGCAAGACGTCCAGGGTCAGCGAACCGTCCAACCGAGGGAACAACACGGAACACAATATGGAATAACCTGTGGAGACATGAGAAAAAGCATCAGGAAAGTGAAGCAATAAAGAACAACAGGGGGATAATGTAATCAAATACAGTGAACAAAAAGAAGACAGACAAGGGAAATTGCAACGGGTGTAAAACCAGCATAAAATATTTAACAAATATACAGAACATGAAGTAAACTGTGGAAACATGAGTAGCAACTGAGAGAAGCTAAACTGGAGGGAACATCAGCAGTTCAAGAACGTCACGTAGGTAGTGAAGAAGAGGGACTGGAGATATCCATGTCAGCTGCTTGGCAGGAGTTCAGGAAACTTCGAAGTCGTACAGTATCCTCGTAAGTGGTTGTCTTATTATTGTAGGTAACCTTAAAAAGGCAAGGGTGAAAGAGACCATATCTGGCGCCAATAGAAACGGAGATCCGGTCTCATATCCAGGAAGGCTTTGCGACGATTGGCCGTGGATTTGGCGTAGTCTTGCGCAAAAAACAAGGAAGATCCTAGCCAAGTGAGACGAGGAGTAGCTCTGGCTGCTGAGAGAACTTTGAGAAGGTCAGTATATTCTAGGAAGTAAATAATGACGCCTCTCGGTCTTGACGAAGTGGAAGTCGGCGAAGAAGCCCTGCCAATCTGTGCGCCCGTTGTATGTTAAGTACAGTGTCCTCCGGTAGATGCAGGAGCTTAGGAAGAAAAGATTTGAAAAAGCAATAGGGTCACTCCCCTCGCAACCTTCCACCAGGCCGTAGATACGTAGGTTGTTACGCCTGTTCCGATTCTCGAGATCCTCCACCTGCTTTTGGAGCGAAGAAACCTGCGAGTGCAGAAAGGAAACTTTGGTGGATGATTCTTGAAAAGAGGAGACGCTGCGTTCCACCGATGTGACTCTAGCATCCATTGGCGACCAATTATCGGTTAGAACTTGGAGCTTGGCATTAGTTTCTTCGATGAAGGGACGGAGGGCTCTTATCTCCTCTAACAACAATTCCATAGAGATAGCCGAAGTGGAATTAGATGGTGAGGGAGGTCTTTTTTCAGTCTTTTTGTGGTAACTTTCCCAGATGGCTGTGTGGGGTGATCCATTGTCTGCTGCGGCTCGTTAACAATGAGCGTTTGAGAGGCTTCTAACTGAGCCAATTCAGAGAACACTTTAGAATTTTTAATGAAGACGCGCTTTGGGGTCTTGTTAGCACTGTCTGTCGTGAGCCTACCCATGAGGTGCAAGCCAGCAGTGAGGAAAATAGCTAGGTAGCAAACCATTGTATGCGCCAAGACAGCAAGAGGCTGAAGGCCAGGGGACAGAAGGTAAGTCTACTAAAAAACAGGAAAGCTGACACAGGCCGCAGAATCACACAGGCAGGAGAGCTGGTATAAGCGAAAGATCCAAGGAGAAGACATTTGGTATCACAAAATGGCCGCTATATATGATGAGGGGAGGAAAATAGCATCTGCGTGCAGGCCAGAAGACACAAAAATTATTGAGGCATAATAAGTTTGAGCAGTGGCCCACCTTGCAGGAAGAGAAGAAGGCCAGACATCCTAGAGAGCGGCCAGAAGCAGGGAGACTTTGTGTGTGAAACGCACTGGAAAATCGTGTTCACAAAATGGCGGCTGCGGCCGTCATGAATTCACGACCGTAGAGGAATCCACCATAAAAGAGGAAAAGCAGCTACCGAAGGCTTCATGAAGGGTAGCGCCGCATTCCCGAAGCTGTCTGATGCTCAAAATACCCGTCTCCAAGCTGGAATGAAGAAGCGAACCGCCCGCTCGCCACGGCAGGCACGGAGCGCTCACATCGACGCCGCCATCTCCGCCGGGCGCTAAGCCACACCCCGTGCTACTAATTTTACGTCAGCATTTGTTTAGGGCTGTCATCATTGTGATCAGGAGACATGCCTACTAAGCAAGGAAGTAGTCAGAAAAAATAAAATACTCCCCACTTTGCAAATATGACATTAAATAACAGAGCAATATGAGTGATGCCAAATTTTTCTATGAAAGGCAGTGAGAATTGTTCATCCAAGGAAAATTTAGAAAGAATCATTCAAAATAATGCATTTTATAGCGTGATTCTAAGGACTTTGGTCAAAAACTGCCTTTACCTGTATAGACTTCTTAGTTTCATTCTTTTTCTCTTTCTATCTTCTTTCTTTCATTTTAGTCTTTTTTCATAGTTTTCTTGTCTATCTATCTTTCTTTACTGCTTTTTGTTGTTATTGATCTTTCTTTTCTTCTTTCCATTTTACTTTCAATCCTCTTTGCAACTTTCTTCCTGTCAGTCCTTCCTTCTTTCGTTCCATCTTTCATTCTATCTTTTAGTCATTTCATTTCAAAAACTTTATTTCGATTTCATATAGAAACCATAAAAGTATACATAAAGAATTTTAAAAGAAAAACACAGGTTTGAGTTAATCAGCCAAAAGATCACAGTACATAGTTACATGGTTATTAAAAACAAAATTCAACAATATCTTTTTCTGATCACCAAAGCAGATCTAATAAAATTGAGAACGGCATTACAGATATGTGCAGTTGACAGTGATAACAAATGATCATATGCCTCTTTATAAAAACGCGTTCCAAATGTTGCCAGCAATGGTTTAAGGAAAGTGTTTCTTGGTGCTTTGTACAAGGTGCAGAAAAGCATGAGGTGGAGAGTATTTTGTGAAACTCTATTGTTACAAGGACAATAGGGTAACTTCTCCCACCACCCACCCTGCTTTGGGAAAGCAAACAAAAAGTGTAAGGTGCCAAGGCGAAATCTCGTAAGGTAAAAACGCCATTGTGTGTTTGTGATATATGACAAATAGAACTGGGGGACTAATTTTCCCCTTACATTTATCACGTGGTCAGTTGTTTTTAAGGAACCTAAACATTTACTAAAGGCATTTTTAATAGTCTCCTTGGCATCACTACCAAGCAATTCAGGATTGGTGAACATCTTACTTAGACCTATGTTATTAAAAGTTTCTCCAACATATCGCAGCCACGGAATTTGAGTATAGTAATCAAGTTTAAGGCAATCTTGAATAATTTCTTTAGTTAATTTCAATTCTTCCGATTGCCAAACCTTAGCCCATAGTGTTAAAGGGGCAGTGTGAATAACATCACTAATAAACTCGATTCCAATTTCTCCATGGCAAAATATATTGGACGTACCCATTGGAACAGATAATAAACGTTTGATGAACTTATTTTCAACAATTTGTATTTTTTCGCAATTATGCGAGCCCCAAACTCCTGAACCATGGGTCAAAGCAGAAACACACTTAGCTTTGTATAATAATGTCATTTCTGCTACACGTCGCTGGCCTAATTTGCTGGCAAAGCGGAAGAGAGCTTCAATTAGCTGTGCAACCTTCTGAACCCGGGCTGTTAGCAGGGGCTCCCAGCTCAATTTTCTGTTAAAGATGTTACCCAGATAACAAAAGTTATCCACCTTCTCAATGTTGGCATTCTTCACCACATATTTACGTGTTTTTACATTTTTTGGACCACAGGTCATGGCAAAAGATTTAATAAAATTAACACCTAATTCTAGTTTGCCCATGAATGAGTCAAAAGCATCCAAAGTGATCTGCATACTATTCGGGGTAAGTGTCATTAAAACAGTGTCATCTGCGTAAGACAACATTGGAATTCGTCTTCCATTTATCTTTGGGAAGTCAGCAGATCCATTTATCTTTTTGATATTACAATTTAATTTTCCTACCATCCTTCTTCTTTTAATTCCTTAATTTTTCTCATAATCCTTACTTTCTTCTAATGATCATCCTCTTGTCTTACTTTTCCCCTTCATTCCATTTCTTTTTTCTTTTTGCATTCCTTTAATTTGTTATGTTTCTCTTCTTTCTTTCTACCAACCTTTCCTCTATCTCTCATTTATTACATTGTTTCAGTCTATTTTCCTGTCATATTTCTTTCCCTTCTTTCAGTGTTCATTTTAGTTATTTGTTCCTTACATCTTTTCTTCTCGCTTTCCTTCTTTCCATGTGTCTCTCTTTCTTCTTTCATTTGTATTTCTTTCCTTATTTCCATTTTTCTTTTGTGCCGTTTTCCATCCTGATTTCTTGTTGCTTTCCATCTTTCTTTCCTCGTTTGCGTTCTATTCTACTTCTTTCACATTCTGTCACTACATTTGCCTCTCACTCATTTTGTCGTTACTATTAAAACATTTCTCTTTTTTGTCTGTCACCTGTCAGCTTTTTTGGCACCCGTTGGTCCTCATACCACATCTTTGTCATAGTAATTATTCTTACTGCACTACAATCCACATATAAAAGTTAGGAAGGGCCATAAAAACAATTTATTTTTCTCCAGTGGCACCCCCGCTTACGGTGATAACGCAGGTGCTCCACTACGCCCTTGCTATTAATGTGGGTGCATCTTCCAGAGGGTGCGATGCTGGATTGCTTTTTTCCATATGGCACATGATCACGGTGGTTTGACCAACTGGTGTCACTTGGGATAGGGTGTGGTGAAGTGCTGGGCTGGGCTGCACCTTTGTACGTGTGAGAGCATGCAAAAGAGGGTGTTTTCGTTGTGGACATGTGTGCATTTCTTGTGGAAAATGGATAAGGTGTGAGAGTTTGCTTGTTGTTTCTGGGTCTTTGTTTTGAAGGTTGCCCGATGTGTATGGAAAGGGGATGATCTAATGCTGTGAAATATCTGTGTATGTTGCTGGTTTATCTTCTGTGTAAGGAAAGGGTATGAAGTCCAGACAGGATGTGTCTCTGTAGGCTGCGAGAACATGCTGCTGAATGTTGAGGCTGCAAAATCAATCAATCAATAAATCAATCAATCAATCAATCAGAGTACTTGTAAAGCGTGCTACTTACCATGAGGGTCCCAAGGCGCTGAGGGGAGGTGGGGGGGGGTGCTGCTACTGCTCGAAGAGTCAGCTCTTGAGGAGCCTTCTGACGGTGAGTAGGTCTTGGGTCTGCCGTATGTGGGTAGGGAGGGTGTTCCAGGTCTTGGCGGCGAGGTAAGAGAAGGATCTGCTGCCGGAGGTCGTCCATTGGATGCGGGGGACAACGGCGAGGGTGAGGCTGGCGGAGCAGAGCTGGCGGGTGGGGGTGTGGAAGCTGAGTCTTTTGTTCAGGTAGGCTGGTCCGGCGTTGTGGAGTGCTTTGTGTGCGTGGGTGAGGAGCTTGAAGGTGATCCTCTTGTTGACGGGGAGCCAGTGTAGGTCTCTCAGGTGGGGGGTGATGTGGTTGCGGCGGGGGACATTGACGATCAGTCGGGCGGAGGCGTTTTAAATGCGTTGTAGTCATCATAGGTGTTTGGATGGGATTCCTGCATAGAGTGCGTTGCCGTAGTCCAGTCTGCTGCTTACGAGGGCCTGTGTCACTGTTCTTAATGTTTTGGTCGGGATCCACTTGTAGTTCCTGTGGAGCATGCCAAGGGTGTTGTAGCAGGAGGAGTAGACGGCGTTGACCTGTTTAGACATGGAGTGTATGTACAGGATGTAAATGTACAGGAATTTATATAGCGCAAATCACCACTGGTTTCTAAGCGCTTGCTTAGGGAACCCGTCCTGGTATTCCCCTGTGAGATAACCCCGGCAGGGTATCCGCAAGGTGAAAGCCAGGCATCCCGCCGCGAGGGGCCGTTGTGGAGATTAAGCAAGCTATTGCCCAGAGTCGCAGAGTGTGAACCCATGAATCGAGTAGGCACCGGAGCAAGAATTGTCGAGTCCATGGACATTTTAGGACTCAAGACCCCGCCGAGCCGGGAATTGAACCCTGGTCCCGGGCTGACCTCTGCTTCCAGGTCTGCCTCCTCTAACCAGTGAGCCACACTTCTCCGGAGTGGGAGGAGTCAAGGATAAAACTTAGGTTGCGTGCGTGGTCGGTGGGTGTTGATGCTGTTCCCAGTGTGGTCGGCCACCAGGAGTCGCCCCAGACTGAGGGGGTGGGTTCGAGGATGAGGACCTCCGTCTTGTCCGAGTTCAGCTTCAGACGGCTGCTCTTCATCCAGTTGGCGACAGCCTTCATTCCCTCATGGAGGTTGGTTTTGGCGGTGTGTGGGTCCTTGGTGAGGGAGAGGATGAGTTTAGGAAATGATGTTGAGATCGTGATGGCGGGCCACTTGTGCGAGGGGGGCCATGTAGACGTTGAACAGCATCGGCCTGAGGGATGAGCCCTGGGGGACGCTGCAGATGATGTCAGTGGCTTCAGGATCGGAAAGGTGGGAGGCGGACGCTCTGGGTTCTGCCGGTGAGGAAGGACATGGTCCAGTCGAGAGCCTTTTCTTGGATTCCGGCTTCTAGGAGGCGTGTCTTTACAGTGCGATGGCAGACCGTGTCGAAGGTGGCTGACAGGTCCAGGAGGATGAGGGCTGATGTTTCGCCATTGCCTTCTGTGGCGACGATGAGGGCTGTTATCTGTGCTGTGGTTTCGTCTGAATCCGGTCTGGGACGGGTCCAAGATGTTGTTGTCTTCCAGGTGGTGGGCCAGTTGCATGTTGACGATTTTCTCGATTACTTTTGCTGGGAAGGGGAGCAGGGAGATGGGCCGGAGGTTCTGGAGGTCCTTGGGGTCCGCTTTGGGCTTCTTGAGAAGGGCGTTGATTTCGGCATGCTTCCAGCTTTCCGGGAATGTCGCTGTTTCGAAGGAGATGTTGATGACCTTTCGTAGTTGGGGTGCGATGACTGCGTCTGCTTTGTTGAATACGTGGTGAGGGCACGGGTCAGACGGAGATCCTGAGTGGATGGAGTGCATGACCTTGCGTGTCTCGTCGTCGTTGAAGTTGGACCAGGAGGCCAGGCGGTTGGCACTGGTGGTGTTCACGGGGGTGGAGTCTGGCGTAGTCGGGGCGGTCGTGGTGTTGAAGCTGTCGTGGATGTCAGTGATCTCGCGGTGGAAGAAGATGGCTAGTGAGTCGCACAGTTCTTGTGAGGGCGGGATGTCGTTGGCGTTGGCACTGGGGTTGGAGAGTTCCTTTACGATGCTGAAGAGCTCTTTGCTGTCGTGTGCGTTGTTGTCCAGGCGGTCTTTGAAGGAGGATCTCTTGGCTAGTCTGATGAGGTGCTGGTGTCTGCGCGTGGCGTCCTTGTGGGCTGCTTGGTCATCCGGTGTGCGTTCGTGGAGCCATGTCTTCTCCAGTTTCCGGCATGCGCGTTTGGGGGCCTGGAGCTCGTTGGTGAACCAGGTGGTTCTCTTGTTGGCGTGGCTGTTGGAGGGTTTCTTGAGCGGGGCGAGGGTGTTGGTGCAGTCGTCGATCCACTGTCTGAGGATGCAGGCTGCTGCATCTGAGTTGGTGGGGTCAGTGGTTGGGTTCTTGGGGAGGGAGGTGATCAGCTGGTCTTCGGTGGCTTTGCTCCAGCAGCGGCGAGGCAGCTGTTGGGTGCGGTGGTGCGTGGTTGGTTTCTTGAAGGTGAAATAGATGCAGCAGTGGTCGGTCCAGTGGAGTTCGGTGGTGTGGTTGAAGGCGACGTGGGAGCCTGTGGAGAAGATGGGGTCAAGCATGTGGCTGGCGGCGTGGGTGGGTGCAGTGACGAGTTGTCTGAGGCCGAGGTTGGCGAGGTTGTCGATCAGGGTGGCGGAGTTGGCATAGTTGTTGTTCTCGAGGTGGAAGTTCAGGTCCCTGAGGATGATGTAGACCGTGGAGGCTAGTGCGTAGATGCTGGCGAGGTCAGCGATGGAATCGCTGAACTGAGACCGGGGCCCGGGGGGTCTGTAGATGAGTGTTCCTCTGAGGGTGGTGTTGGGGTCGGTGTGTATCCGGAAGTGCAGGTGTTCGGCGGTGTGAAGGGTGTCGTCTGCGTGGGTGGCGACCTTGAGGTGGACTTGTGGACGATGGCCTATTCCTCCTCCGATTCCGTTGCCGCGATCCCTGCGGGTGATCATGTAGCCGTCCGGGATGGCTATGACGATGTTGGGCACCGAGGAGTCGTTCCACCAGGTCTCGGTCAGGAAGGCCACGTCTGGGCAGAGGTGTCGAGCAGATCCCAGAGCTCGACGGCATGTTTGCGTGCGGAGCGGGAGTTCAGGAGTATGCAGCGGAGGTGGTCGAGTCCAGTCCTTGGGGGTTTGGTGGTTCTTTCGCAGGTGAAGCTGCAGGTGTGGCAGGAGAAGGGTCCTTGGGTCCGTTTCGGGGCGGCCTGGAAGCAGGTGTGGTTTCGGCCAGCGTTGAGTGCGTGGAGTGTGCTGGCGTCATAGTAGATTTTGGTGTTGTGGCGTTCGCGGGGTCCAGGGGTTCTGGAGATGGGTGCGGTCCAGGCGCGGACGGGCGCAGATTGGCTTGCGTTAGGCGCGCCCGCTGCACGCGTCCGTTTCTCGGCCTGCATTTGAGGAGGCTTGGCAGGGAGGAGCAGCTGGGAGGCTGGAGCGGGGAGGCCAATGGGTGTGCACAGGGCCGGACTGGCCGTAGTGGGCACCGGGCAATCCCCGGTGGGCCACATGGGTGGGGGCCAGTTTTTGTCCCCTGGGGGCCCATTTTGTTGCAGGGCCGTTTTTTGCTGCAAAATCGGCCGAAAACAGGCCCTGGCACAGAGCTCAGCAGCACCCCCAACCCCTGGGGAGGGGGGCCGGCCGAGCACTTTGCCAGGGCTGGTTTTGGTTCCCAGTCCAGTTCTGGGTGTGCAGGGGGGCGTGGCCGCAGGGAGGCAGCGGCGGGTAGGGCAGGGGAGGGAAAAAGAGCACAGGAACAAGGAGGAAGGCAGGAAGGAGGTGGCAACCAGGCAAACAGGTGACGAGTAGCGGTGTGGGGGCGACTTGCCTGCAAGCAGGGTCAAAGGGTCAGAATGTTTAGTGTGAATGCGTAAGACTGCAGTGATGCATTGAATGTTGGTATCTGTGTGCTGGGTGAAGCTTGGGGTTAGGTTATAACTGGAGCAAGAATGGTACCCTAAACAGGGGCATAACAAAGGTCCTTGCCGCACCTGCGGCACAGACGGGCCCCCACCATTTAGGGGGCGGGGCCATTTTAGCCCAAGGCCAGCGATTATCTGTACCATATATGAGACTGAAGTCGTCTTCACCAAGTGTCACTGGTCCTAGGAGGACCTAACAGGATTTTTTCTGTAATTTAAGGGTCTAACATGTTTTGAAGACTCTCCTGCCCGAATGGCTCCATGAAGACCCCTGCCCTCCAGCTACACCACTAACCATCTGAGCTCCCCCTGTTCGCTCCTCCTGGAGTTGCCTGTATTATGTGTGCTCGTCTGAAACGAGGAGAGGCATAGAAATAGTAAATACCCCATATATTACATTATAGGATGATTTTCTATTCTAACTCATGTCCTCGAATATTTGGAGAAGGTGTTTGTTTATAAGCCTTGGTGTACTTTCGATAAATGGGAAAGGTAAAAATATGAGCCTATCAGTGCACGTATGTGAAATGTTTGCGCCTGCGCACCAGAGAATGTGGGGCATTGACAAATTGAGAGCCTGAACAGAGGAACACCGGCTATTGATATGTATGCTTTGAGGCCTCAGTTTTTCCTTTGGGTCAATTTTTCTCCACAGCCCAGTTATATGTTGTAAAGACATTTGTAATTTATACCATTTTACGTTTGTATATATGTGCTAAAAATTGATGCTAGCAGCGAACCAATGTGGCCTAAGAACGCATTGATCATGGCGCACGTGTACTCGATTGTCATCTTGGAGACCCCCTTGAAGGAACGGTTGCTATTTCCACATACGGGTAACAGGTTAGGCAGCGTCTCTGAGCAGGTTGGTGACAGGGTGGACGGCATTCCGTGGGCACGAGGAGCTGTAAACCAGTGCACGGCGGTTGGCCTTATTTATGGCATTGTCTTTGCTGTCAACTGCTGGAAATTCTACTTTCTTTTGATACGTTGCATTACACAACAAAAAAACTGTGCCAACCTGTTTTCGTTTTCTGTTGTGATGACTCAGAGGCCGCGCAATGGGCGTGAAGCCACTAATGAACATTGTTATTCTCTGGAGACCTGTTAGCGCTGTTAGCGCATTGGAAGGCAAATATTGGCCAGAAACGAACTGTTTGTATTTCAGAAGCCTGATCTGAGTTGCATCACAAGCCACAGCACCTGCTGCTACAATTAGGTTGCTAGGTAGTGTAGCTGTGTGCTGGTCTGTTTGTAGTTTCACAGCACAGGGCTTCACACATGGAAAGCTGGGCTTTGTGGACATATTTAGGTTAATTTCACATAGAGTCAATAGGAGTGTACCCGTAAACGTTGTGCATTTTGACCTGTCCATGCTTCTACCCTCCCAGCCAGCACATCAGCTCCCACCCCACCCCATCCTCTCCTCCAGGGCACAATTCCTAAAAAAAGAAGTGGGGGGGACTAACCTAGTTAAGCAGTATGCAAGTGGCATCGCAGCGTGTGACATCACGGCGCCTGACATCACAGCACGTGAGATCCCAGGAACTGGCATCCCAAGAAGTGATATCAGATCTTAAGCCCTCATATATATGTTTAGCAGGTGTATCAAGAGTACATTTGAGCACATTTCGAGTATACTTGCAAACCCTCCTGATTTATGCAGAAGATTCACATTTTTGAACGCTACACATAAAACTATGTTACCTTTTGTCAGTGTTAAGCTTTCTATAGCCATAGTGCTTTAAAAGAAATAGTGATATTGAAATTATTACTACGCCTCCTCAAGGGTAGTAAGCGTATATAAATGCTATTTATTTTGTGCAAATGCTGGGAAAGATCAACACATCTGATATTCTAACAGTGCATGCTTATCTCCTAAACAGAGCCTGAACCAAGTGAAAGCTGCCTATTTCCTCTCACGTGGCCTTTTCTTCTCCCAATCTTCTGTTTCTTTACATTCCTTACTTTGTTTCCCAACGCTAAATAAAATGTTGCAGCACCCATGACACGCTGGTTACTCCACTACATTGCTGAACTTTAAGCCTTGCTCCACCAAAGACCTGTGGATGAGATATGTAATACAGAAGCCGTGACACTGATTTGCCAGAGGACTACCCTCTATGGTCCCCATCTGCACACAACCCAGCATCTTGCCCCTGCTGCCACCTATCTCTGCCTGCTCATATGCTCTGCTCACTGGCAGGCTGCAAGCTTTTGGTGCAATCCAGCTGTAAGATCAATAGTTTTGGCTGGTCCAGGCTATGCAGTCCATTGCTCCTAGTACCAGCCAAGGTTCTTGAGAGATACCCGAACTTGGCTCAGAATCTCTTGAGCAGAATGACATTCTGGATGGAGCACAATATGGATTTAGAAATTTAGACAGTACTGAATCCGCATTGGTGGTAGCTACAGAGGAGAACCGTGTTATGGATAACGGTGGAAAAGTTGCAGTGGTCCTTTTGGACCTATCCGCAGCTTTTGACATGGTGAGCCATACTATTCTAAAACAGCGCCTAGTGGATATTGGAATTGGAGACACATCCCTTAACCCCTGAGTGTCTTTTTTGAGTAATAGAGTGCAGTCAGTCTCCTTTGGAGACTTTACCTCCAGTTCCTTCTCCCTTACTTGTGGAGTTCCACAGGGTTCTTCGTTGAGCCTCACACTGTTTAACATCTATGTGGCTCATCCTGCTAAACTGATTAGATCATTTGGCTTTAATATATTATCTTATGTGGATGACACACAGATAGTTGAGTATTTTACCCGCAATGTAGAGGAGGTAGCTCCCTGGTTTAAAAACTGTATCAGAGCAATTGTCAACTAGATGAACAACCAATGCCTTAAACTAAACTCAAATAAGACAGATGTGCTCCTTTTTGGGCATGACCTATCATTCTGGAAAGCCTCTTGGAGGCCATCTACTATGAGACCTTTACCTAAACCAATCACCAAAGTGAAACATTTAGGTGTAGTTTTTGATTCTAAACTTATGTTCACTTACCAGACGAATCAGCTTATTTCCTCCTGGGTTTTCCTTTGGAAGATACCGAACAAATCTCCCCTACATCTCGTTTGATCTTCAGACAACACTTGTTGTCTCTTTAGGGTTATCAGGGCTGGATTACTGCAATGATTATATTTGGGTATGCCGCAAGGGTTACTCAAAAAACACACCAGAGGCTGCAGTTTGCAGCAGTCCGGCTTCTGAAAAACATTCGAAAATATGAACCAGTCTCCAAGGGTTTGGAGGAGCTCCACTGGCTCCCGATAAAACACTGAGTGGCGTTTAAAGCCCCCTGTAATGCACATAATGCCCTTTATTGGATAGGACCAGAATATCAGAAGAAAAACCTTCTAGGGTATTCTCCCAGAAGATGCCTTTGATCAGCTATGGCTAAAATTATGCAAGTTCCCAAGATCTCTAAAACTACCTGGGGTGGCAGACATTTTGTTCATGCCACCTCTTTGATTTGGAATCAAATGCCTCTGAGATGTTGATCTAACTTGTTAACTTTCAGAAAGCATTTAAAACATGGCTTTCTTCTCTATCTTTGTAATGTTCATGCTTTTGTTCTGTCTCAGCAGTATTGTCTGGGTAAACGATAGTGTCAAGACGTCTTCGGGGATTCGTCACGCTTAACAAAAAAAAATCAAATCATTGCTCAGGTGATGTGGGACATCAAGAAGACAATGACAGTGTAGGAATGGAAAAGACGAGAGGGGAGCAAACAGGAAAGGTAACAGATTATTGCCATATTTATGTAGGGGTTGCGTCGCTTTTGCACCACTCGACATGGTGCATGCACAATGCAACCCTAAAATGTAATTTATCAAGCCACAAAGGATCACTTTGCGTGGCCCTGAGTGGCTTGATGAATCCAGAGTAATGCAACGCAGCACAAATCTATGCTTTGCATTACTCTGCCCCAGGGAGGTGTTTCATAGGCATTTTGACGTATTCCCATATTTGTTATCACAACGGAGAGCGGGAGACAAGCAAGCCAGTTCCACTCTCCCACTGACAATATTCACACCCAAGAGCAACAGGTATTCTTAATGGATTTCAAAGGGAGAGGAAGAACCCCCTCTATTTGAGGATATTAGTTTTTACCTCTGCAATATCCGAAGATATTGGAGTAGACGCCTTGATAGAGCGCGCAGTTCACCCGGGTCACCGAGGTTACCAATTTCTTACACGCACTGGCCCTGGCGTGCAAATTCAATACAACAATGACATTTGGGTGAACCGGGTGATGAATTCTTTTTCTCCTCCTGCACGCTTCTATGAGCAATTAAGGTTTGGCTTCACACCTCTGCTTACCATGTACCCGACTTACCACAGGCACAATACTTATGACAGATCTGGAGCTATCAGGGAAATAGTAGACAGGGGACCTAGGAAAAATACCCTTTATAAATCAGAACATACTTATCCACAATTTTCTGTAAAATGACCACAGACACCTGATGAAGTCAAAAGTTTTATATAGAAGTTCAAAGAAAATATGCCAAGGCAATAAGCGATATGCAGAATAACACGTCAATCATCAAGATCAAAAACACTAGGTAACTATGAATTAAAACTAGGACCATTTGAGTATGTGGGAAGACTAAAGGTAGGGATTTTTAGAACAAGACTAGTCACTGCACCTTAATACTAGGACATAGGATGTGAATGGGACCTAAAACATGTACTTAACCTAAGTTCTTTAGACTATTCTTGCTAAGTTCACCGCAATCGTACTAAAGGAAAGGGAAAAATTGGAACATACTAATAAATTCGACAGTTCAGCAAAGTTCTAAAGGAAGGGAGAGATGTGGAACAAATCTAATAAGCAAAACATATATGATTTGGCATTTCAGAAACAAATATCAAAGTCAAGAATATTCCCTTAAGAAAGAGAAAAAGATATGAGTCTAATTGAGAGAAAACTATGAGAAAACGCAAACCCACAGTTTATATTTACCTAAATAGGAGTGAGGACTAACCCTGGCCACGGGTCAGTTTGGAAAAGACGGGGACAAGGACCCTCAAGGATTTGGAATACCAGAATGCAAGCAGGTACAGCCCACGGACAGTTCAGGACAGGATACCCCTCAGGTTTGGGTCAAGACTGGGCCTCCCAGGGTACGACCAACACCTACAGCTTCGGACAGCAACGCCTGCGTTACTCCTCTCCTGCAAGTAATCCGCCAGCAACCCCGATTGGGTTTTCGAATTTTCCCAGCAAAGTGCTTCGCCAGCACTTAGGATTATTTCCACCCCTTAGGAGTTTGTGGAAAGTATGGACAGAGTGCTCCGCAGCACTTTCAGATTGAGCACCTATAGAGTTCGTAGGGTCAGTGACAGGTCTGCTACTCGGACAAGTCGGACAATTTTCCTAAGCTAAACTAGGGCAGTTATACTGTTTTGGGGTCCCTCAGACCACCCACTAATGTTGCAAGTGACAGTTTCCCACATTATGATTGGTCAGGAGAGGTGGTGCGGTCATTACCACCTCCTAGAATTCGACTTTCTCACCCTCAATATTATAATTTTCCTACCCGCCCCTTGGGTTCACGTTCCCATGCATAAGAATACAGCAATACAGTAAAGTTCATAATAGGTAGCAACAGAATTGCTTCTTCCAAGGTGAGATTTGGTCTTCCCAGAGAGTTTCTCAGGCGCATTGTGCTTCAGGAGCCAGCTGGCTTGTTTCAGCTTCTGGGCAGTAGAGTTTCTCCCTGGTCACATGTCGGAGCCCAGCAGAGCCTCAAGTATGGCTCCGCTCCCGAATTTCCCAGCCCCAGAGACGCGGTACATGAAAAGTAAGCGAGAACAAATTAAAATCACATATAAAATGATCACACTGTATACCATGATAAAATTCTAAACATCCCTTACTTTATAATAACTATAGCGTTATGGTTTTAGTGCGAAAGGACAGATAGGCTGAAGCAGCTGTAGCAAGCACAGAGCGTGGTAAAAGACAAGCGGCCATGTTTGCAACAGTGCGCATGTGCAATAAATTCCCTCCAGAATGCGAGTGCGTCACATCACATGGGTATGACTGACGCATGCGCAGACTGAATTTCAGCGAAGCAGCCGTTTCTTTAGTGCAAGCTTCGTTAGTATGGAAAAGACATACAAGCAAGCATCCTGGGGACACCCGCGTGTTTGGGAAACCGCTTAATAAATGACGAACAACTGGATTAATATGATTATACATTAGGCGAGGTTCTTGTATGTGAGCAAGGCGCTTTACGTGCGAATCCTTACTCCATCAATCCCCTCTTTGATGATATTTACTATCATCACCACATAAAGGAAACAGATGCCAACTTTTTCATTCATCCACATCACTCTTTTGGATTTCAACAAATTTATTGTTGATTTTTCTTTCAGCTTCTCTATGAGAGTGGTGATTTTTCACCTTTTTGTAGACTTCATTCCTTAATTCTTCTAATTCTAGTTCATCAATATTTCTCTTCACCCCCCTCTTATTTACTTGGTACTTCTTTTTGCATTTCTGGCATTTGCAGCAGATGAAGATGATCAATACAACCACACCTATCACAACTATTGGCATCAGTATTTTCCACAAAATATTTCTACCTAGGTTAGAAAACCAACTACCTATAGAGGAGAGACCTCCAGTCAGTCTCGTCCAGGCACTGTCAACCTCCAATGGTTTGAGTTCTTTTTCCAAATTAGTTATGTTCTTTACATATTGTTTTAATTCGATACTTTTATCAGGAATGTAAGTGCAACAATGTTGCGCTTTCAGCATTCTACAGACTCCGCCCTCTTTTGCTAATAGGGTGTCAAGGGCAAGGCGGTTTTGCAAAACCATTGATCTGATCGCAACCATTTCAGTATTGACCATCAGGAATCCAGCAGCAGTGTCCGTTGATAACCGGTCCACTACTGTAGACAATTTGCAGATTCTATGAGTGTTCAGAACTACCCCCATTCCAGGTATCAGTGCACTAAAAATATCACCTATAATTTCACCTACACTCTCACGTTTACTACGCACTAAGCCATTAGTCTCTTCATCGCTTCCAGCTGCATTATTCACATGGTATATTTTCGGGAAAACAATGCCAAAGTAGCAGCTTCCATACCAGTGGTCCGGTAATTTGAAATAAGCCTTGTTCCCACATATATAGTATATTCCGGGAAACACAGGTTCTGACCCATTTTTGAAACCCCAACCTCCAATTACCTTGTAATTATGTTCACACTCGCTGGAGCCGATGAATACATTGTTATAGTACTCTGTCTTTTCCCTATGGATACAGAGTTTCCCTTTTCGTTCAAAATCCAACAACAAGGCAGGATTAGCTTCGCCTTGCGAGGTGTTATTCATGTGCTCAGCCCACCTAGGGACTCTATCCTTTTCGTCATTTGCCCTCTACTGAAACTTTTCTCTCCTTCTGTTTGCCATCTTTATGAACATCTTTTCCTGCTCTTGCAGAGAACAGGTCAGATTAGCTTGTCTTGCTTCGTCTAAATCTATGTTGCCTATAGTCAGAAAATATTCTCCCATATAACGGGTCACCTCACTCCTAACATGTACAAGGTTCAGGTGTCCTCTAATGGGAAGTTCAGAAAATACTACGTCAGCATTTGAATAATAGTACTGCAAAGTGCTCCTATAAAACAAGCTAGCTAATATACTACAGGAAATTCCATAGGTTAAAGGTAGATGGTGATATGTCACGCCTTCAGCCACTGAGGTTGGTAGCTTCATGCAGACATAACAGTCCTCTATTTCCATAGCTTCTACGTAATGCACTAACAAGTTAGCAAAAACATTTAAATTCGTCCTGTTTCTCATTTTGTGAAAGTGTAGTCCATCCTCATCTGATGCTTCTAAATTAGGTCGTGTGTGTGTCAGACTCACTTGCTTGTCACGTCTTTCTAAGCTTCGTGGTGTCTCTGCAGTCTGTATGGCCCCTACGTCTACTGCTTCTGGTTCAGTAGGGGACAAGTTAGGATTTTTACTTATCATAAACGGTAAGAAAACTGTTAGTCCTATCCACATTACTATTAGCATAGCTATACTACATAAGCATATTTTACAACAGGTTTTGCAACACCCAAATCTGGACCTTCCAGAGACTTTCGAATCAGACATTTTAGCTTACAGGTGGCTTTTGCTACTCTTCTTCGTTTCTTTGTACCAGAGGCTCACTTCGAGGCTCTCTCAAGGAGGGTCTTCGTCAGAACTCCGATCAGGGATGGACTCTTCGTCACTTTTGCCACTGTGGTGGGGCTCATCAATTTCTTCCAACACAAAGTAAGTCCATTCAGGGCTCCGATACAGTAGGTTCTGTTTCTTTACTCTGTCGCTCTTTCTTAGCGACTTGCCTCGGGCTGCCTGTCTTTCACTTTCAGCCCTTTTTCGGTCTTTCAGTTTTTCTTCGACTGTCTTTAGTCTGAGCCTCAGTCTTTTGACGTATCGGGGTGCACTTCTACCTCCGTGCCTCCCAGTAGTTGAGGAAACTTGTCCTTCCTCGTGCACTCTTTTTACTTTTTGTTGTGGCACTTCTGTTTCCCTACCTGTCTGACTAGTTCCAGGTCTTTCATCTATTTCTTCTGCCTGGTCCCTAATCTGATCCTGTTCAGGTTCAAATCGTACTTGCTTTTTATTTTCGGTTGATTTTATTTCGGTTTCCTGAACACATTGGTCTATTTCTATCTGTTCCTGTTCATGCTCTTCGATCTCTTCGTTTTCTTCTGCATGAACGTCAGCTCTAATTATTATCTGTCCCTCTCCAGACTCCGGAGTTTCAGGAGGAGTCTCGATGTTTTGATCTGACCCTACTTGGCCTATTTCCTGATCAGGTGTGATGTGATTCTCGTTGACCTGACCTTCTCCTTCTTCTATTTCTAGCTCACCTGGGCTATCCCACTCACTGTCTAAGTAGGAATATTTCCTGGTTCGTATTGGATCATGAACCTGGTCGTCGGCGGGGAACCACTCAACGTCTCGACTTGTGCTCGGCAGTTCGATGTCAGCTAGCTCCGGACTCTCCTCCTCGGAAGCCTCCTCAGCTGCGCTGCATTCAGCTCCAGTCGCGTTTTCTCCAGTTACCCGCTTCGTGTGGCTGGCGTGGATCCACTTCGGTACACCAGCACACTTTACAGCAGTTGTAGTGACGAGGTTTCAGGCAACTGCTCCGGGTGTGTTTCTTTAACGCCACCCAATCTCCTGGTTGCAGTTTATGTGCTGGAGTCTTTGGCCATTCGTCAGCTGTCTCTCCAATCTGCTGAGAGAGAGAACGCACTTGGTCACCCAGCTGCTTGCAGTATTCTAATACCATATCATCAGAAATGCTTAGCAGTTTGTGTCCGGGCACCCATGCCTGCCGCATCACTCTTCCCATTAACACTTCATGGGGGCTCAGGCCAGTTTTTCGGTTTGGGATACTTCTCATACTCATCAGCACAAGGGGTAAAGCCTCTATCCAGTTCATCTTTGTAGAATCACACATTTTGGCCAATCTGGATTTCAGGGTGCCATTTATTTGCTCCACTACCCCAGAAGCCTCTGGGCGGTAGGCACAATGCAGTCTTTGCTTCATTTTGAATGCTTTACAGAGTTCCTCTAGGACATCGTTGGCAAAATGCCCACCTTGGTCCGTTTCGATTGTCTCAGGAATTCCGTACCTAGGTATCAACTCCCTGAGCAATAATTTGGCTGTAGTTAGGGCATCATTTTTCCTTGCGGGATAGGCCTCCACCCACCGGGAGAATAGGCAAACTATGACTAAGATGTATCTATACCCTTGACACCTAGGCATTGTTATAAAGTCTGCCTGCATTCTGACAAAGGGACCTACTGCCTTTCCAATAGTACTCTGTTCTACTACAGTCCTTTTTCCTGCATTGAATTGCTGACACACTAGGCACCTCTGGCAAAGCCTTTCCGCCTGGTTCCTGAATTTTGAATTACAGAACACCTTGTCAAACACCCGACACATTGCGTCCCTTCCCATATGTGTTGGTTCATGTATCATTCTGATCATGGGGTCTATCAAGCTATCAGGCAGTACAGGCACCCCAGTCGAGTTTACCACCACACCATCATCTCTCAATTTGCATCCATCTGCTGCCCACCTGCCTTTTTCTTGCCTGTCTGTTGCCTGTTGCAAATCCTTTAATTCTTCCCACGTTGACACATTCTCAAACAACATAAGTTGGCAGCTGGTTCCACCCCACAACGCAATTTGGAGGGACATTTGGTATCGGGCGCAAAATTGGGCAATTTGGTCAGCGTACCTATTACCGGCGGTCACATCATCGTTTCCAGATTTGTGAGCCGCGCACTTGACCACAGCCAATTCTTTGGGCAATTGGATGGCTTCCAGTAAGTTATGCACCACTTTTCCATTTCTGATAGGGGTGCCTGAGGAAGTCATGAATTCTCTTTGCAACCACAATTGGCCGAAGTCATGAACAACCCCGTAACAGTACTGGCTGTCGGTGTAAACAGTTATTCTTTTGTTCTTACCCCTCTTACATGCTCTTGTTAGCGCAATGAGCTCTGCCACTTGTGCAGATTTCACTTCGCATAGGTAAGATGCTTCTATGGTTTCCGTCAATGTGACCACAGCATATGCAGCACACAGTCTTCCACTTTCATGTCTTAAACACGAGCCATCTACAAAGACGGTAAGATCTCCATCAAGTAAAGCTATCTCACGGATGTCAGGACGGGGCTTGGTACTGAACTCAGTTAAATCGATGCAATTATGTTCCCCTCCCTCTTCAATTTCTACATCCAGAGGAACAGGTAACAGGGTCGCAGGGTTTAGGACATTGCACCGGGAAATGGTTACATTTTCAGCACCAATCAAAATTCTCTCATACTTAGTCAGCCGACTAGGTGTGAGGTACTGGGTCTTAGTTCTAGTCAGTAGGATTACAACAGAATGAGGAACATATACAGTGACGTGATGTCCCATGACAATGTTCTCACTCTGTTCCAGACTGACACAAGTAGCAGCCACTGCTTTCAGGCAACCAGGTAATCCGGCAGCCACCGGATCTAGGGTGGCCGAAAAATAGGCCACCGCCGTCTAACTAATCCATGCTCCTGGGTCAGGACTGAAAGAGCACAATTCTCTCTCATGTCACAGAATAGCTCAAAGGACTTAGTGTAATCAGGCATACCCAATGCAGGAGCGGTACATAGGCAGTTTCTCAAAGTTACCCAAGCGTTCATGCTTTCACTGTCCCAACTGACGGGGTCTTCTACTCCTTTCTTGGTCATTTTTATCAGGGGTTTTGCTAGAGCTGCAAATCCTACAATCCATTGTCTGCAGTAACCCACAACTCCTAGGAACATTCTCACCTCTTTCTGAGTTCTGGGCAGTTCCATTGCTTTAATTATTTTGATTCTTTCTGTAGTAACTTTCCTGATTCCTTTTTCTATCTGGTGCCCCAGATACTTCACTGAGTTCTTACAAAATTGTAGCTTGTCAGGCGACACTTTATGTCCTCCCTTTCCTAGGTGATTCAGCAAGGCAATTGTGTCGGTAACACAGTCCGTCTGGGTTTTAGATGCCACTAATAGGTCATCTATGTACTGCACCAAAACAGACTCTCTCGGCAGCACTAGGGTTTCAAGACACTTCTTTAGTATTTGGTTGAAAATCGATGGACTTTCGGTGTACCCCTGGGGGACACGATTCCAGACATAGGTATGACTGTCGAATTCAAAACTAAAAAGGAACTTGCTTTCTGGATGCAATGGGATGGAAAAGAATGCATGGCACAGGTCGATGACAGTGAACCATTCTGCATTCCAGGGAATCTGATATAGTATCACTGCAGGGTTGGGCACAACAGGACAGCAAGGCACAACAATTTGGTTTACCTTGCGCAAATCTTGCACCACCCGGTATTTTCCACTAGGCTTTTTGATCCCAATGATAGGTGAATTACAGGGACTGCTCATCACTTCCTCTATTATTTCTGCTTCGAGCAGCCTGGTAATCTCAGTCGCTACTCCTGCTTTCACTTCTGCACTCATTTTGTACTGTCTGGTTTTAGGGTATACAGCATTAGTTTTTATTGTTATTTTAACTGGGTCCACATTTGCCATTAAGCCTACATCCTTTCCTGTGAAGTCCCACACTTCGGGTACTACTCTTAACTGGAGCTCTTCAGGTAAATCCTCAACTGACAAGGGTTTAATATCAGAATCTTGTCTGACCAACATCAGTTTATACAGGCCATCTTCATCGGGGGTCTGAATTTCGACGCCTTTTGGTGTGCAATAGATGGTACAATTCATCTTGCACAACAAATCACGTCCTAGCAGGTTCACAGGACTGGAATCACAGACCACAAATCTGTGCATTTCTTTAAAATTCCCTATAGAAATTTCCATTGGTTCAGTTACTGGAGTACTTATTATTTGATTGGAGACACCCACTACTTGGATCGCTTCTCCCGAGAGGGGTAGGTTAGGAACATCCACTGTTCTTACAGTAGATCTGGTAGCACCAGTGTCCAACAGAAAGGTGACGTCTTTTCCTTCAACCTTTCCTTCAATGTATGGTCCAGTCTGGTCTACCGGTAAGGAGGCGCCAAGCACGCATTCCTCGTCCTCCCCTCTCAGGCCCCGTCAATCTTGATCTTCACAGAGGAAGGTATCATTTAACAAATACTGTGGTATGACTGCATCTCTTTCATTCTCGACTTCCCATACTTCCGCCCTCTCATTCTGCTGACCCTGATTCTTAAAATGTTGTCTAGGAGCGCGAGGTACTGGAGGTAATTTTACCTGTTGATGGTTCTTTCTTGTCCCCTCTTTCTGCACCTGTGGATTTAAACCATTTACAGGGGCATTACCGGCCTGCAGGTGTGGACACTCGTCTCTCCAATGCCCTATCTGGCCGCACCCATGGCACGGAAACTTCTTCATAGCCTCTTCCCGACTCATTTTAGCTCGGGGCTTCCCTCCTCCCCCAGCAGTGGTATTCTGAGCATTATTATTAGAATTTAATTTACTTAACTGTTTTTCCTGCTGTTCAGCTAATTTCACCTGTGCCCACATTACCTTTTCCTTGAGAGCCTTCTTTTTATTTTCAATTTCATCTTCGCAATATTTTGCGTATTTCAAGACATCATCTATAGGTTTTCCCTGCCAACTGATTTTATTATCTCGAATCCATTGTGATATTTCAGGCCTTAATCCTAGCACAAATCTGTAACTGAAATGGGTCATGTCTTTCATGTCTACATTATCGATACCACTGTAAGTTTTGAATACTTGCAGTAACCTTTCATAAAAGGAATGGACAGTTTCGTCGCGTTCTTGGGTGGTTCTATCTATTTTGGTCCAATCTGTTTCCTTTGCGGGCACCTTTTTCTTGAGGTAGTGTATGACTTGTTCATACTTCCTCATTACTTCAGACGAGGGAGCTCCTGTCTTGTCGTCTCTTGCATATTCCTCACTGGGCCAATCAATTTCAATTTTGCAGTCGGTCCACAAATCTACAGGAACCACAATGTCGAAAAACCCATCCAGGTCTTTCGAAAGACATTTCTGAACTTTTACGAATCGCTCGACCTGTCTGTACCAGTCGACTGGTTTCTCCCGTAATTTCGGGAAGTCATTAGTAAATGACACAATATCCTGTCGGGACCAAGGGACATGGACATATTTTCCCCCCGGAACCTCTCTCATGGGACACAGTTTTTCTGCAGGAGTTACTTCTTTCAGTACATATTCTGATGCTTGTGATTTCGCTCTACTGTCTTCCTTTTTCTTTGCCCACCGGGTTCTCCACTTTCCTACATCCCCCCATTTCTGTAAGAGTTTCAGCAATTCTTTTATTTGGATCTGTTTTCCCATTACATTTAAGCTTTCCAAGTCTTTGTCAGAAAAATCTACTCTGTAGGGTTTCTGAAGAATTTTAGAGCGACTGATATCTATCCCCATTTCTGTGGCAGTGTCCAATAACCTTTCATGGAGCAACCTAGCATTTCGGGTAAGGTTTTTACTGATGAACAGTAACTCTTCTTCACTGAAAGAGTTCAGGCGTTCCACTCCCACATTTCCAGCCATCATCTCTTCTATTTCTATTCTCAATTTATATATTTCTAATGCTTTGGGTTGGGGAGTGGTCTCTTTCTCCAGCTCTTTGGTCCATCTGTCTAATTCTTCTGGGGATACTACTGTGGCACTCCTAATCCCCGACGTACTTCCAATCAGAACCTCTTTTGCCTTATTCTGACTTCTGGATCCTGACATGCTAGTTCTGTTTTCCCTGATGGGCATATCCATCAGAACCACTGATTCACATTCACTTTCTTGATCATCATCTATGAGCATTTCTTTTCTCGGGAGTGGAATGCTAGGAGTTGGCATTATTGGGGTGATAACAGGAGGACGAGGACTAGCCAGGTCATCCCTATACAGTGGAATAGCAGGACCAATAGTTACTGGAATAGTCAGGGAATCAGGATGGGGATGTATCTGGGCAATGGTTCGAACTAAATCATCTCGCTGCCTAGCCAGGGCTTCTTTTTCCTTTTCTCGCAAAGCCTTTTCTGCGGAATTGTCATGCAATACCTGAGGTACCAAGGGAGGATAAATACTTGGAGCAGTCGGAGTGACCAACCGGGGTGGATCTTCTCCGAACGGCTGATAATTTGGGACCGGAGATTTTGGTCTGCAAAACCCATCCCCATTACTGGTTTTACTGTCTGTACCCGTTCCATCTGTATCACTATCCCTCCGACATCTGGGATATTTCGAAAATGGGTTTGGAGAATGCACAGGTTCTGATTCTGCAACATAGGGAGGTGGATTTTTCATTAACAAATCTTCTAGGTGCTCATCTTCTGAGTCCCCCACGGGCATTAAATGATGGGTCTTTTCTTTACTTTTTCCTTTCCCCTCTTCTGCAACCCCCATCATTGGAAACAATCCTTCTGTCATCATGTTTTGCCTCCACTGTTTCATTTTCTGCTCTTTGGTTTGCGCTTGAACCCTCGGATACCATTTACTTACTCCCTTGTCCATCCGGGGTCTATCTCTTTCTAGAGCCTCAATTTCCCATTCTTCCAGGGCTTCGTACTGGGTCAACCTAGGTCTAGGATGTAATTCATTCATGTGGGTCCTTAAGTTAAACAGGATCCGACCATTAAATGTACCTTCAACAGGGAATGCTAGGACTCCGTCATCTGCAGTATACTTTGCCCAGTTTTCTAACCATACACAGGTATAGTACCCTTTATCAAACATCATGAAAGAGGCAGGAGTATTTGGCGGGGGAATGAGCATGCCTTCCCTCGTTCTAATGGGCTTGTCAGTTTTGAAAAAATTCTTTATCTTGTCAGTAAATGACATTTTCCTTTTTATTCCATACATCATGTGTGGTCTACCTCGTACAATCTGCTCCTTATGAAATCCTAGATACTTTGGATTCGGTATAAAATCTGGATACCACATACAACTTTCCAGACTCGCTTCTAACTCGGCCTGATTAATTTTGTTTACCTTTGTGCTTCCAATGCTAGCGCGACTTTTATTTCGTAGTACCCAATCAACTCAGAGAATACAAAAATCCTTAACCAATGGGTGCGCGGCCTTTCCGCAAGACAGAGTCTCACGCTTCGGCACTCACCCCTCCTTCACAAATTCAGCTTCCCTACACACCCGTTGTCTTGACCAATACCAGCGCGGCACGGAGTGACGTCAGGGCAGTCTTCCGACCGACTCCCTCCTTCACAAGGTAACGGAAACTTTTTACTCTCCCTAAAGTGCGAATGCAAATCTTAGTCAACAACACGCAACGTTTGCCACTATGTCTGAGAATTTTCTTTCGCTGCTAGTAAACCACTTCTGTCTACTTTTCATTCACTCTAGGTAGACTTCTTTGCCTAACCTTTCACATACGTAAAATAGAACCTGTTATTCCCCTGACTTATCCACTTCTTCCTGGGATATATACTAAGTCAGGCTTTCACCAGCGGACTAATTTACTTACCATTCAAGCCTCGGAGACCCTACTACTCCTTCCGTATGCGACCCTTACTAGGTGATATCGCAATGAAAGTTTTATAAAGGACTCGTAGCTATCATTTACTCAAATGCAAACAAAGGTCCTAATTAGTGCTTCCAGTTATTCCTAACCCTGCACTAATGACTCAAACCAGTGACTTCAACAGCTAACCGGATTCTGCTCACCGTTAGCTAAATACTTCCCCGGGGATTCGGACTACACTGAACACTTACAAACAATTATTTTGTTAATATAGCATACACACTAATAGCAGCAATGCAACATTCATATACATAGACATATATATCCTAAAAACTTTTTCAAAATCTTTAAATCAATGTAATAAAAAATCAGCAGCATAGAAATTTCAGCAGCACATTTTATTTTCACGGTTTATTTATCAGCTATCCTGTCTACCTAATCTAACTAGTCCAAACCATCCTCTGGTTACCAGAAAATTACTGATAGAGCGCGCAGTTCACCCGGGTCACTGAGGTTACCAATTTCTTACACGCACTGGGCCCTGGCGTGCAAATTCAATACAACAATGACATTTGGGTGAACCGGGTGATGAATTCTTTTTCTCCTCCTGCACGCTTCTATGAGCAATTAAGGTTTGGCTTCACACCTCTGCTTACCATGTACCCGACTTACCACAGGCACAATACTTATGACAGATCTGGAGCTATCAGGGAAATAGTAGACAGGGGACCTAGGAAAAATACCCTTTATAAATCAGAACATACTTATCCACAATTTTCTGTAAAATGACCACAGACACCTGATGAAGTCAAAAGTTTTATATAGAAGTTCAAAGAAAATATGCCAAGGCAATAAGCGATATGCAGAATAACACGTCAATCATCAAGATCAAAAACACTAGGTAACTATGAATTAAAACTAGGACCATTTGAGTATGTGGGAAGACTAAAGGTAGGGATTTTTAGAACAAGACTAGTCACTGCACCTTAATACTAGGACATAGGATGTGAATGGGACCTAAAACATGTACTTAACCTAAGTTCTTTAGACTATTCTTGCTAAGTTCACCGCAATCGTACTAAAGGAAAGGGAAAAATTGGAACATACTAATAAATTCGACAGTTCAGCAAAGTTCTAAAGGAAGGGAGAGATATGGAACAAATCTAATAAGCAAAACATATATGATTTGGCATTTCAGAAACAAATATCAAAGTCAAGAATCTTCCCTTAAGAAAGAGAAAAAGATATGAGTCTAATTGAGAGAAAACTATGAGAAAACGCAAACCCACAGTTTATATTTACCTAAATAGGAGTGAGGACTAACCCTGGCCACGGGTCAGTTTGGAAAAGACGGGGACAAGGACCCTCAAGGATTTGGAATACCAGAATGCGAGCAGGTACAGCCCACGGACAGTTCAGGACAGGATACCCCTCAGGTTTGGGTCAAGACTGGGCCTCCCAGGGTACGACCAACACCTACAGCTTCGGACAGCAACGCCTGCGTTACTCCTCTCCTGCAAGTAATCCGCCAGCAACCCCGATTGGGTTTTCGAATTTTCCCAGCAAAGTGCTTCGCCAGCACTTAGGATTATTTCCACCCCTTAGGAGTTTGTGGAAAGTATGGACAGAGTGCTCCGCAGCACTTTCAGATTGAGCACCTATAGAGTTCGTAGGGTCAGTGACAGGTCTGCTACTCGGACAAGTCGGACAATTTTCCTAAGCTAAACTAGGGCAGTTATACTGTTTTGGGGTCCCTCAGACCACCCACTAATGTTGCAAGTGACAGTTTCCCACATTATGATTGGTCAGGAGAGGTGGTGCGGTCATTACCACCTCCTAGAATTCGACTTTCTCACCCTCAATATTATAATTTTCCTACCCGCCCCTTGGGTTCACGTTCCCATGCATAAGAATACAGCAATACAGTAAAGTTCATAATAGGTAGCAACAGAATTGCTTCTTCCAAGGTGAGATTTGGTCTTCCCAGAGAGTTTCTCAGGCGCATTGTGCTTCAGGAGCCAGCTGGCTTGTTTCAGCTTCTGCGCAGTAGAGTTTCTCCCTGGTCACATGTCGGAGCCCAGCAGAGCCTCAAGTATGGCTCCGCTCCCGAATTTCCCAGCCCCAGAGACGCGGTACATGAAAAGTAAGCGAGAACAAATTAAATCACATATAAAATGATCACACTGTATACCATGATAAAATTCTAAACATCCCTTACTTTATAATAACTATAGCGTTATGGTTTTAGTGCGAAAGGACAGATAGGCTGAAGCAGCTGTAGCAAGCACAGAGCGTGGTAAAAGACAAGCGGCCATGTTTGCAACAGTGCGCATGTGCAATAAATTCCCTCCAGAATGCGAGTGCGTCACATCACATGGGTATGACTGACGCATGCGCAGACTGAATTTCAGCGAAGCAGCCGTTTCTTTAGTGCAAGCTTCGTTAGTATGGAAAAGACATACAAGCAAGCATCCTGGGGACACCCGCGTGTTTGGGAAACCGCTTAATAAATGACGAACAACTGGATTAATAGGATTATACATTAGGCGAGGTTCTTGTATGTGAGCAAGGCGCTTTACGTGCGAATCCTTACTCCATCAGCCTCACTCACTTATCGTGACATGCTTCATCATTGACGCCTATCCACACCCTGGTAAGTTGGTACTACCAGGGCGGACTCAACCATAGGTGGATTGGGAGTTCTTATGTAAATTAAAAACTCGGCAAACAGGGATCCAGAAGGGTGATTTGTTTAAAAATACCTCAAGGTGTACCAAAGACTTTTTTTTATTATAAGGGTACCTGGGGCATGGATAGAATCACAAAATTATGGGGTTCTATTGAATATAGTAATTCAATTATAACCACTGTGCCAACATGTTTCTGCCCAATCCAAAAGCCCGATCGGGTCCGGGGCCTTCGTCAGCGCTGTAGTTTAGTGTATCCCTGCTCTAATGTGCACTCACACCATGCACACTCATGAGGCCTAAAGCTCCCACCTGTCTTGGTCTTCTGACCAGAGGGGTTTGCTGCAAGACAGAAAAGTAAATCACAATACGAGGTGTCGTTTAACTGAATCAAAAATTATCCTGAATTTTGTTCTATGATCTAGATCCTTTCTTGGACGGAAATTCCTGTTACAATGTAGAACCATCCATGTATTTATCCCTCATATTTGACACTAGTTACATAAACCTTATACTGGTGATTGTAGTGCTCCCACGTGAATGTGTGGTGATTTTTATTTTTTTATCACAAATAATTGCTAACCGGTATTTCTGAGACGTGGGTCCTAGGGCCAGATGCACTACCATTGGCTTTGCGACTCGCAAATTGCGGAAAATTGCGACTCACAATTTGCGAGTCACAAAATCCAATGTACAACAATGTCAGAGACACTGTTAGAGATTACCAATGGGATCGCAAAATGTGAGGCTCATGACTATTAATGAGCCACTCGCAATTTGCAACCCCATTGGGAATGGCTGGCCCTCTCAGGGATGGTGGCCTGCTGGGCTCAGCAGACCTCCATGTCTGGTGCTGCTTTTCAATAATGCAATTTTTATTTTTAAATGAGCCCGTTTTACTTAAAGGAAAATGGGATGCATTGAAAAAAAAAGAAACGTTTTCGTTTCATTTTTAAGGGCAGGTAGTGGTCCCAGGGACCACTGCCTGCCCTTAAAAAATATTTTTAGAGCCAGTAACAAAGGGGAAGGGGTCCCCTGGTGACCCCTTCCCATTTCTGACTCCATTACAACCCTCTTGAAGAGTGCGGCAAATTGCAAGTATTTTACGACTGCAAAACATTCATACATGGCTTGTGAGTCGTTATTAGGAAGGGAACGCCCCTTCCTAATAATGAGTCGTGAAACACTATTTGGTGACACGCGATTTTTTGCAACACGCCAAATAGTATTAGTACATTGGCCATATAGGTCTTTGCATGCGCAAACGGGTCGCATACCCGTTTGCGCATGCAAAAACTGGTCGTACATCTGGACCCTAATTGGATAAACCTTTTGTGCTTTTCAAGGTAGTCCTTATGGTGAAATGAATAGTTCTGAAAAATATATATACACTGTGTCACACATTTTATAGTTTTTTTTTTACCCTCTAATTATTGTTACCAAGGTTCATGCCGTTCTTGTGAGGGGTGCCGTCTTGTAGTCCAAACATTTATGGAAACTGCTCTATTTTATGTCTAAATGTTAAAGCACTGTCAAAAATAATTTCCAAGTTTCTAGTATGTGTTACAGGAATAGGTGGAACACCCATGCCGAAGGGCCAAGTAAACATTATACTGAGAAGCGCGTAAAGCTGACCCCTGTGTGCCAGCTAAAAGAGTGGAACTAAGATTTAGACCAATAAAGGGGATGACTACTGCTGACTGGCGAGCTGACGAAAAGGGCACATGGCAACCTAGTCCATGGCTTCACTCCTACATCCCTTACCGATGAAAGATGAATGAGATGGGAAGCCAAGTTGAATGAAACAGACAAATCAAGCTCCACTCGAGCAGCATGTCCCCAAGTGTCAAGGGTTTTAGGCCAATGCACACTGATTCTACTCCATGCACAGCATTCAAACACTCAGTTAAGGGCAGACTCTAATAACGAGCGTGTCCACAAAAAGATGAGAGCTGCCAATTTACCAGGCACTGACTAAGTTATTTTATGCTGAAGGGGCAAAAGAGATATGGGCCTGAAGTGAAAGAGCACACATTCATTTTAGGTTTTGCCTGCACAGCGCTTGTGCTGTGCTTGTGAAATCTTAAAAGGGGATTACATCCTGCCCTTATCATTAACTAGTTTGTTTGCTTGCCACTTACTTTTCCTCTGTTTATATAGGCTGTAGCATACTAGTTTCTGTTGTTCCTTGTATGTCTCTCTTATCAGTGTCCCATAGCCCAAGCACTGTTTTCACCCGTTTTTGTATGACATTTTTTAAATGTTTTGCCTGCACAATGCTTGCGCTGTGCTTGTTTACATAATCTACCCGTGGCTGCACACATTTCGAGTATGCATTTTACTTCTAGACATGCACCTCCGCCCTCCTCCAACTTTCTGTGGTGTTTTTGTTTTGCCCACCCACTGCGCTGTCCGTTGTCTCCGAATCTATCATTCTCCTCCCATTTTGGTTATTTCCCCAATCCCCCATGCCTGTGTCTCTTGTTTAGTTTGGGATGTTTTGGCCTCACTGCAGCATACAAGCAGCCCTCTGCTTGTCCCCTCCTTCCCTGGACCACTTACCCAGGCACAGGAGCTTGACCTCCATGTCACGCAGCCCAGACATGCACGGTGAACCCCCGCCTTTATTTACTCCTCATGCCTCTTAACAAACAAACATCCTGGCTCACGTTTGAGGCACAGGACTTTTGGGAAGCCGGCATGATGGTGCCTCTCGGGGGAGAGTGGAGGACCTGCAATGGGTTTGTTTCTTCCCATTCCCAATTCTGTGCTCCCTAACATCAGGACTTGATACATCATATTAACACAAGAGCGAGCGTATCCCTCTGGTTGTTATTGGAGACAAGGGTGAAAGTGCCACTAAGCAGCTGTTGTGTTGACACCCACGGGTTCCCTTCGTAGATATGTTTTTTCATGCTGATGGCGTGTGGTGAAAAAGGGTCTGCCCTGACAGTTCACCTGGAACACCGGTGCCTCTGCAGGGCCTGGTGCGCATCCTTCTTCCTATCCCACAGCCCCAAGAGAGGAACACTTCCGGGTGGGATTAGGTTAACCCAGAGGCAGGGATTTCCCCTTGCTCTGCCTGTTGACCCTTCCGGCCCTCTGGCGTGTAATACTGTAATACTCGTTTTAGAAGGCTTTCCTTCTTGCCTGGCATCATTAATTGTTCTGCCGATTTCATTTACATTCTTCTGGGTAATTAAGCTTCCCAAAAAGTGGATGCCTCAGAGTTCCACTGACAGGGGGAGAAGATATGTCCGGGGGCATTTTAGCAGCAGGACTTTTTGTGGTTGTCCAATCCCTTGCGCGTGATTATTTTTGCATTGAAGCAAACATTGGTTTTGACGCTATATTTAGCTGCTAACTTCAAGTGTTGTTTCTCAGTTTTTACTAGGCTCTCAAACGGGCACAAAACCATGTGCAAACACAATTTATGCATGAGTTTTTTTCCCTCTCTAATCACACTAGTTAGGTCTAAATGACTGTGTAAGAGTTTTATCCTGCGCTTTAATTCAATAACGGGAACCTAGTGCTTCTGCATGCATTATTTTATTGAAAGATGAAGTTTGTTGTCTGGTACTATGATGCACTGCTTTCACCTATTTAGGATTAAAGTGCTGTTTGTTATGATCAGGCAACTGGAATTAATCATCGGGGAAAACCATATTTACTGGTACTGTTGACTAAATATACTACAAGAAGAGGCCAATTCTGCTGTGTAATGCAGTACATTTTGAAGCAAGTCAAGTAAAGTCAATGATCTTTATTTCGATTTAAAAAAACATAAACACACTACATAATAAATCATCATGTTAAAAGCATTTCAAGGGGCAGTCCACCAAGCAAAAACGCAATTATTGGGAATCCGTGTCCCAATGCAAGACCTTTCTTGTACATTAAAATAAGAAATACATATCGATAAAATTCCATCATTAGATACATTTGTCGGTGACATTGAGCGGCATTTTGTTTCCGACATACATGTTTTATAAATTAACATGTCTAATCTATTAAAAAGTCTATTGAAAAGAAAAGGAAATAAAAAATATATATAGAAAATTCATAGCATGCACCTAAATATGATGCATAATAGAGCATGGTTCCACTAGTGCAATGCTAACATAGCATAAACCTAGTTATGAGTTCCTTATGTGCTTAAGAAGCGCTCACGGAGTTCTAGAGTTTCAACCCTACTCTCTTATTAAATTTGCGCCAAACAGGTGTCTACTAACACTAAAAACCACTGCTTGTGTGGTGTCCGTTCGCAATATTCTTTCTGCCTCGTGGCAAGATCTGGTGCTCAAAAGCCGACAAATGGGTTTAATACATTTTCTCCTACAATTATGTAAGCTGGGCAGAATAATAATGAGTGTAGTTCATTTTCTTTTGCATCTGTGTGGCATATAGCACAACAACCCCCATTTGCATCCTCATTGCTACGGACCCATTTTACTGTATTTGCGTTTATCTGTAAAACACCGTAGCAAAGTTTCAGATATAAGGATTTAGCCAACTGTGGTTGTATTTCATCCAGAAAACACTCAAAGTTCCAATTTGATTTAGTCAGGAGGAACCGTGTTGATAATGTGCCTAATTCTGAACAATGGGACAGTGCGTCTTGGCTGAAAGCCCAGAAGGTTTTCTTCAGAAGTTTTTTTGAACCCATAGACAATCCTAAGGGATCGTCTAAAAAATTCTTGAGTCCTAGTTGATAGAACCAATCACGGACATGTTTTAAGCCATGGCAACCCAGCCCCATTTTTGAGTCTAAGAATTTCCTCTAGCCCTTCCCTATAATGAACAAGTTCGTTTGTAGACCGCAGGCGGACCTAGAACAATAGTGGCCGTAAGACTGCCTGCAGGTCGGTGCAGCGTAAGTTTAGGTCCATCACTATTGGTATAAGTGGTGTGCGCACAGGGAGGTCTAATAATTTTCTAAAAAATGTGTTCCCGACCACCATAAAGGTATTGTTCGTTGCGGGGCCCCACAGTTCCGCCCTGTATATGGAAGCCAGTTGCGCTCTATATTTGTATACCTCAAGGGCGAGAGAAACTGCTTTGGACAAACTATTCTCGTGTTTCCTTATTATTGGGAGTGAAGTTTGGAGTAGTATAGTTTTACCTTTTTCCAACTGCGGTCTCCAATTTATTTAAGTGTCCAGAGTAATACCTAAATAATTTAAATTTAGCACATATTCTATCTTATTATTGACAGTTAAATATTTCCTAAAAGATTTATGTCGGTTAACTGCCATGTATTTTGTTTTGGTAGAATTTATTTCTAGGCCCTTAGTTTCACAGTAAGTCCCAAAAGTATATAATAGGCTTTGCAGACCTTTGGGGGTTTGCAATATTAAAATAGTATGGTCAGCAAATAAAAGTGCCGGTACTGGCTCCCCCCTTAATTTGGGAGAATCGTGTTCGCAGCGCAAGAGGTATCCAGAAATGTCATTGACATACAATGAAAATAACGTGGGGGCCAACACGCATCCCTGCCTTACCCCCCTTTTTGCCTGAATATGATCAGTAAGCTCGCCATTTGGACCCCATCTAACTCTTGCAAAGTTGTTCTCATGTAATCTTATTATTTGCAAGAGGATTGTCCCTGGCACTCCCTGGTCTTTTAATTATTTCCAGAGGAGGTTTCTGGGGATGAGATCAAAAGCTGCCTTAAGGTCCACAAAGGCGATATACAAGTGGGCTTTCCTGAATATAACATACTTCCAAATTAAACATAGGAATCTAATGACCTGGTCAATTGAGCTAGTTTTGGCTCTGAAGCCTACTTGATATTTAGATAAAATATTATGCTCCTCAATCCAATCACTCAACTTGTTTAAAATTTGACGAGCACATATCTTTTGTAAAATATCAATTAAACTAATCGTCTATAGTACGAAGGGTCATGGCGGTTACCCTTTTTAAAAATGGTTGCAATCTCAGCCCCTTTCCACATTTCCGGTATAGGTGCGCCAGTATCAACCGAATTGCATAACAGATTGATATGGGGGCCCAAACCTCTTTTTCGTGTCTCCATAGATCACCTGGTATCTTATCAGGTCCAGGTGCCTTCTCTGGTTTTACCGCCTTTATTGCTGCCATAGTTTCCTCCAAACTAAAATGTAGTGAAGCACTGCTTGAAGATGTTTCATAGTCTAATGGACTATACTCAAAATCATTAGTAGAGGAAGAGTAGAGCTGGGAGAAATGAGTTACCCAAGTGTTTGCATCTAAAAAAAGATCCTTATTACATTTCCCCTTTTTGTTCCCTTTAGATATCAAAAGCCAAAAGGTTGATTGATCATTTGTTTTGGCTGCAAGGATTAACTCAGTCCAGATGTTATCTTCCCAGCTTTATTTTTCTTGCGTTAATAACCTCTTGTACTGGGTCCTTCTCTCCCTTAGTGCCACTATGTCTTTGGCGTTCGTTGCCTGAATCAAATCCATTTTTGCATAACAGCATTCTTTATTATACCATGGATTATTCAATGCAGTTACCTCTGGTGACCCCTTTTTGCATTCTTTTGGGATCTTACTTAATATGGGTGTTAGTTCTTCTACCAAACTATAATGTAGTCCATTAATCGGAATCTCTGTTATAGGTAGGTCTATGTATGGGGAGACTATTTTGTGCCATAAATCTTTTTGATTACCATTTCGTTTCCCCCTATCGAAGGCCACCTGAGGGCTCTACGATTGTTCGATACAAATGGCTCAATTACACTACTACTAAGGTCACAGACCCTCAGGGCAGTTAATTGGAAGAGAAGGCAGCGAGTGTCAAATAAAAGGGGTAGTGATCACTCTCAGTTCTATCAACGATTGCTAGGTCACATACCATTGGCCACAAAGGAATAGATACCAATATGTAGTCTATGTATCTTTTACAATTGCCCCTAAAAAATGTGGGGGAATTTGGACTGTCGGAAGGCAATCGTCCGTTACAAGCACGTAGACCATGACCTGAAACCAGTCTTAGTAACTGCGCAACTGCAGATGTGCAGGATACTACTGGGCTACTGTCCAGTAGTGGGATGTTGTTGGCCATATCCTCTTAATCAAAAATATTTTCAAACCCAACCAAAGGTTCGAATTTGCGATTAAAATAACCCCCCTCCCCCCACACAGTTATCAAAGCACTTTGGTTAACTGTGGTTAAAAGTTGATATTCAATAACTTCAGATTACTTACTTGCTAAGTTTTGTCTACAATATATATTTAAAATGTAGACTTCCTGTTTTTCTGGCGCTATGAACCTCATTCCCAGAATGTCCTGACAGGGGGAATCTATTTGTTTTATATCAACGCCTAGAGTTATTTGTACCTAAAAAGAAAGGCCACCCAAAGGCCTCCCTCTAACTGAAGGAATGGCAGCAGCACTAAAAGTTGTGAAGCCTACTCAGGGACTTTCCAAGGCCCATGTTTCCTGGAGTAATATTATTTCGCTTTGCCCAATATATTCCTGTCATACCACAACCCCTTGATTTCTCTTAAGCCCTGCAATGTTCCACAAAGTCAATTTAATCTCATTTTTGCCTTTTTCTGCGTTTTGATCATAATCTATTACTTCTGTTTTGTTTCCTGGTCTTGGCAATTCCTCACAGTCATTGATGGAGTTGCGAGTAAGATTTTCGATTGTGGTAACCCCCTCACTGCTCTGCATTGTTACCCATCTCGACATACATTCCGTTCACATCCACCACATATGTTGAGGATCCATCAAGATTACAACGAATTGTGTCTTTATGCCTATTGTTAAGGTTACCTAACAGGTTAGTTTGACAGGATTCCGTACTTAGTTCTCCTACATCCCTTTCTAGAATGTTGGAAGCAATTCCTAGATCTGACTTATCAATAGTTTTTCCCATTTTGTAGTCATTTACAGGGTGCATATATCCCAAGGCGCAAAAATCAGTGGGTAGTGTCCCTCCCAATTGGGCTATGGGTAGTTGTCAGTCTTGGGAATCCAAGTCCGACAGTACCTGAAACCTATTAAATGTTGTAATCGGTGTAGGTCTGTTAGTTAAGTTCCCAGTTGGCAGTTTATAAAAATATCCTAAGGGAAGTGCACAGATACCAGTGTTAGGAGCAAAAGTTGTGTCACAGTGGTGTAAAAGATAACAAACCACTTGTAGCCTAAGGAAATTAACCACAATTCAATCACCCTTTATACTCTTTGTGGATTGACCTACCCATCCTACTCTACGAACCATTACTTTTCTTCACTATCCGACGGATGGAACCTTTTGTGTTTCGCCAACCAGTCCACAGTTTTATTCCATAGATCATTCCAGTTTTCCCTCTGGCCTGCCTTTAATGGAGGAACACCAGACAAAATTAAAACATAATGGCATGAAGCCAGAGAAAAACGTAGTACCTCTATGTTGAAGTTAAAAAAATCGTTTGTTACTTGGTCTCTCTGATTCTTAGTAGGAACTCTAGGAACACTCACGCCACCTCCTATGTCTAGGGGAGTCATACAACAATTTTGCGAGCCATATGGACCCAACCCATTCAAACCATTGGATACCTCCTGCTGTCTCTCATACTATTGGAAGTGGGAATAGTTGGGTGATTTTTCTTGGTTTTCCAATCCTGTACTAAAGGTAGGCCACTAACCACCATTGGCCTTAAGTCTTCCCTTTCTACTTTGCTATACTGAGGTTCATCATTGTAGCAGCTTAGTTTTTTATGGTGGCATCTAGAAGAATCATTTTTTCTCATAGTAGAGCAAAGTTTGTTTCGACCAGGTCACGGACACAGGATAGTACTACTCCTAGTGCTGGATCGCTTAATTCTACGGCAGACTCAGTGCTTGCATCCTTAGTAACGCCCTTGGTATTAGCGGTATCATTGCATGTAAGGGTGAAGCTATATCAGTTTGTGTTCCAACCGAAGTGCTTTTAGAGGGAACAATAATGGCGTTATGGGCCATGTTGACACAATAGGTTTCCTGAGAGCCCTGGCTTCCATTTGTTTTTCTTGTCCCGACCCCCAGTTTTCTTTTTACTGTCAAAGCTTCCAACTTTCGAGCTACCCCACTTTTTAAGACCCTTGTTCTAGTAAGTCTACCAGACACTATTGGGGAGTTAGGGAGTGTTTCACAAAAGGGGTGGGGGAAGGGGTAAGTGGCTGTATCGGGCAAACATTCTTTGGTAGAGCCCCCAATAGCAAATGAGGGGTACTCACAGTAATATGTCTCTGCAGGGTGGACGGGTCAAAGGACAGGCGTCGCTCATTTAATTCTATTTCATGTGTTAGAAGCAACTCCGGCCTAACCAGAAAAGCATTTAATGTACCCGCAACTCCCTTACGTTTTTCCATTTTAGGATAGTTTTATACATTTGCAAACCAAAGAGAAAAAGCCCACTATATGGCTAAACAATACCTTTATGCTTCAAAAGTTGCCGAGTCGATATTTTAGAATCCCAAAGTTCAGAAGGGTGGCCCAGCCCAACCTCTTCCTGCCTCTGACAGGCCCGCCCATCGCCCGCGCTCTGCCGGGGCATGGCCCGGGCACACCACGCACGTCACGCGCCGCCGGAGCACCCAATGGCTTTTGACGCACCTCCTGGCACTTCAAGATGACGAGGATGACGACAACAGAGGTGCACCACAAAGGGGAGGCTGGAACCTGTAGTCCCCTTGCGGCGTGAAAGCTGATGACCGGGAGTGCACAGGAGCACAGAGCAAGCATTGCGGTCCCCTTCGGACCGATCCGGAAACAGGTAGGCATTTAATTGGCAGCAGCAGTACAAACAGCGGGACCATTTTGAAGCAGTACTTCTCCAATTTGTCATTCTTACTTGTTAGCATTGTTTGGGTAGAGGTTTCACCTTATTAATATGTTTAACACCTAAATGCAGCAGTCAGCAACTACACAACAAAAAGCCTAGTCCTTCATGGCAAAACATGTGGTTGTGTTTTTAGCAATTTCTGATCCATTTGATCTAGATATATTTTTTTTAAACTTTTATTAAAATCTGCAAATTAAGCAGATGATGAATTATGGTGCCACTGCAGCAAGTCAGTAATTATGTGCAAAAATCCACAGTCCCTTTGGCCCTGGTTATAATACTGAAATTGTTTGTTTTATTTTCAGATATATTTTGTAATTGCTACATTTAAAATCTATTTTAAGTCTAGAAAAAACTCTGATTAACTGAACCAACGCAGGAAGACATCATACTAGTGGTTAATTTCCTTAGAATTATAAATAAAAAATGTTTTTGAGATAGGGAGTGATATAATACTGTGAAGTAAGGTGAGGTATTGGTTTCTCTAAGGTTACCTTGACTTATTTAGACGAATTGCAGTGACTCCTGAGCCAGAGCAATAACCTAATGAAACAACTTTGACATCAATGAATCACTATTGCTTATTGCCTCGGGCATTTTTATATACGCGAGGTTAAGCGTTTTTTTAGTACTAATAATTTCCTGAGCATTTGTTGCCCTTATATAAATTGTCGAAACAATGAGAGATTTTCAGACTCAGTAGATTGAATAGCCATGGCGAGTGAAAGATGTAATATGAGAATATATCGTTCTAAGATGACGGAGAGAAAAAACAATCCCCTGAATCCCATCTTTAAATATCATTTTTAACTGACGGGATTTCTCATCGCGATGCGCAGCGGTATGAGATATATGAGATAGATTAATAATAGGGGCAAATGCTGGCTAGAATACAAGATTACACCTGTTAAAGATGGCGGAGAAAAAAGAATAAACAACACTCTGAGTCCCATTTCTATATCCTTCATTGACGGGACTGTTTGGTGTGATTTTCAACTAATTAAGCTTAAGATATAAGGAACCAGGAGCGCTAGGGGTCTATTAGACGATCGTGGCATATACGCAGAAGATTTTTCAATCCCGGTAAGGAGCCTACTGGTACTATGAAGTACGCTTAGGAGATGCTTGCTGGGGTAGATACCGCAGGATGTTTTTTGCCCGGACGGTGTTAGTTCACTAACTGCGAACCTTGTTATAAACTTTGAGAAAGCTTCACGGGAGCCGTAAGGGTGTAAAGGCTTTCTCCCCCTTTGTGGAGCACAGTTTGCTTTATGTTATTGGGGGCTTTCTTTACGGGACTAGGGCAGACTCCTGCTGTATTGGGCCACCAGGTTGTGTTCCAAAGAGAAGTATCCCCTCCAAAGGTCAGGACCTCCGTCTTTCCAGTGTTAAGCTTTAAGCAGTTACTCTGCATCCAATTTATAATATGGGCCATGCATGAGTTGAAGCGGGCTGCTACATCCTCCAATGGGTCAACCAAGGAGACGACAATTTGTGTGTCGTCTGCATAGCAAATTGTTGTAAAACCAAAGGAGCGAATGAGTTTTGCCAGTGGAGCTACATATATATTGAACAGGGTGGGCGAGAGTGCCGAGCCCTGGGGTACTCCACATGGTATTAGGAAGGAAGGGGATTTGTGGTCATCTAATATCACAGTTTGTTGTCTGTCTGCCAAATATGTTTTAATAGTATCTGCTGCCCTGTCTATAATGCCTATTTCTACCAGCCGTTTAAGAAGTATTTGGTGGTCCACCGTATCAAAAGCGGCAGATAAATCAAGCAATACCAATATTGCCTTCCTGCCCTGGTCCATTTGGACACGTATACTTTCAGTAGCTGAAATCAATGCAGACTCAGTACTATGGCGTGGTCTAAAGCCGTGTTGTGCTTGATCCAGTACATCATGAGTTTCAATTAATGGTACTAATTCTTCATTTATTGCTTTTTCCAGCACTTTCGAAGGGAAACTGCAAAGAGGTGATAGGACGATAGTTTGCAACTTCAGTTGGGTCCAGGGTGGGCTTCTTCAGGATAGGTTTTATAAGTTTCCAGTGCATCAGAAAATGTCCTTGTTCTAAGATGTTATTTAAAAATGATGTCAAAACCTTAGGAATAGCATCTGGAGCCATGTGGAAAACTGTTGTTGGACAAGGATCCAAAGGTGATCCTGTGTGGGTTGGCAATATGAGATTTTCCACTTTCTCCTTAGTGAGATGACTGAATTTTTCAGGTTGTTTGGGACAACCAGTTTTTGTTCAGTTAATTCCGGCACACTTTCGTTAATGGGAAATTCCTCATAGACTTTTACAACTTTTTCTCAAAAGAAATGGGCTAGTTGGACACAGAACATTTCAGTAGGTTTATGGTGTGTGGTGTTAGTAAACTCGGAAAGCCTGTGGACTGTCTTAAACAGTTCTCGGGAGGTATTTTTGGCAGCCATGATTTTATCTGTAAAAAACTTAGATTTGGCCTCATGTATGGCTTTCTTACATTTGGCTATGGCTGCCCCATAGAGCATTTTGTCTTTCTCCGAGTATTCTTTCCTCCAGAGCCTTTCTTTAGCTCTACAGATTTTCTTTAGAGCTTTTAGCTCAGTACTATACCAGGGGGCTGAGGACAGTTTATTTTTGTTTCGGGTTCCTATTCTGGTTTCCGGGGCTAGACTAGCTGCGGCCTATTCCAACCAATGGTTGAGGCTTATCGTGGCTTGGTCGGGATCGGTGTCAAGAGTGACAGAGTGTAATTGTAACATACTTTGAAGATCAGTGGGGTTGATTTGAGACCAGGAGCAGAGTATTGGTGTTTAAACGTCTGTTTAAGGAGCCTGTCGTGTAGATCGTGAAGAATATCGCGCTGTAATCATTCCATGGTAAGGGTTGTCTCCAAGTAAAGTTTAATTGAGGATGATTTGTAAATATGCCATCCAAGGTATGTTTGCCAGTGTGTGTAGGCGTTGTCACTATTTGAGTAAGATCTGGGCTTAAAAATAGGTCTGTAAGTTGTTTAGTGTCTCTGTTTTCAACATCTTCAAGATGGAAATTAAAGTCCCCTAGTACGGTGAAGTTTGCATTTGCCATACAGGATTCCATAATAGTTGAGATGGATTCAATAAAGGTATTTCTGGGGCCCGGTGGTCTGTATACTAGGAGCCCGTTATAAGATTCTGTATTGGTGACCTTAAAAGAAAACAGAATGGCCTTGTCTTTGGCGTGGGAGGTGTCAGAGAAGGTTGCTTTTGCGACAGCGGCGGAAAAGGTCTAATATGGTGGCGGTGTCTATCAGACACCGCCAACCATATTAGGATGGGCTTCGGGGTATGCCTTTCCATGGCGGCAATGCCGCCACAGAAAGGCATACGGTCTTTGCTTTAGGGGCCCGTTGCGGGCCCCCAGGGTGAAGGGGGGGTTCACATGGGGGGGTACATGCCTATAGTAGCCCCCAGCATTTCAATGTACAACATGACAGGCACCGCCCGCCACAATGTTACAAAATGCTGGATGCGCCCGCCACTGTGGCAGGCGCATCCTAATTCCTATGGCGGGACCGCCGCACACGTGGCGGACGGTCCCGTTTCCACCCTGATGTCCGTCCGCCATCCTAATAGACCCCTTAGTGAGGCCTGAAAACTTTTGAGATCACCAGATATATTATTTATTGGTATGTTGAAAGTTTTAAAACTTCAAGTTATTTAAAAAAGAATATACATAAATAGGTGGTTTAATAAAGTAAGAAACCTGCCCAATCTATTGCTTAAGGAGCTGATTTAGGCTTACTATTTTAGGGTGTGTAAAGATTGAAGACTTGTCCTCGCTGCAAGATTTATACGGCAGTGGTCCGTTGTTTTTATGATATTGAGCATTTTGAAGGAGAGATTCTTTATCAAGAGATTCTTTCAACTTGAATATCGACCTGTGCATATCTTGGTGGGTACAGAATGTTTTAAAACAAATATATATATCTTTATTGCAGTTAAAAGAGGCAGGGTCACCCCTTTCATTAACAATTAATAACCTGGGCGTTTAAGCACGTCTGAGGCTATTGGGAGGGATTTGTAAATCCGATATATATTGTGTTATCGGACAGAGAGAATAGAGTATTTCTAGCCTATTTGAATATGAAATATCGTTATGAGTGAGTGCAATAAAGTATTTTTAGGGTGTTTGAATATTTAGATAAATGTGTGTTTTATAAATTTGTTGTGTTTGGTCCTCAAGTTAACAGTGCCAGGAACTCAATATTTTTTGCTATAAGAAAAATGTTTTTTTCCAAAGCATGCTGATAAATGAATTAAGCCAATAAGCATTGTTATAACAAAATTGAGACATTATTGAATTTAAAAAATAGATAGGTTGGATTTTGTTATGGACCATATTTTTATGTTGTATGATTGAATCATATATTTTTATATATATATATATATATATATATATATATATATATATATATATATATATATATATATATATATATATATATTACCTACTGGCGGTCGCCAGTAGGTAGTTATAGTTAGGATAATTTTCAATGTTAAATCTCAACATTCTATTTTGAATAACTTTGGCGCCGGTTGACGAATCTGCCTGAAATTTTCAGGAAAATGGTCTCATGGCGGTCCGGTCCTTCCCTGAAAGTTTGGGGGGGATTCGTCAAGCGGGGGCCGAGATAAAAGGGGGGTCCCAAAACGCGTTTTCCCCATGTTAATTTCCATAGGGCGGTCGATTTCACTTTTAGCCCGAACGGCTGAATGGATTTCCACCAAACTTGGCAAAATTGTAGGGACTGGTAGCCCGATGTGCCTTTGCTATGTCTCAAGATATGTGCTCCAGTGGATTTTGAGTAATTAAGGTTCAAAAAAATATATATATCTATAGCAGCGCTCCGGTAAGCGCACCGGTACGCGCACCGGGCGCGTCACGCGACTTGCGCGGAGAAAGCTGATTGGCTCTGGGGTGTCTGTAAACATTCTAAACAGTCCGGAGCGGCCGCCATCTTGTGTCTCGGTAGGATCGAGACACAAGAGGTGGCCAAAACAAAGGGGGAAATGACCATAAGGGGGCAGAGTAGACCCCCCTTGACCCCCTAGGTTTGATGTGGGGGCCATAAAAGGGCCCCACGGGGCAAAAAAAAAAAAAAAAATTTTTTTTATTTTCGCGGGGTGAGCGCCCGGTACGCGCACCGGTAAGCGTACCGGGGAGTGTACCATGGGGAAAAAGAATGACAGTTTTAAAAGTAGCTGATTAGAAAAAAAAATGTTTAGTTGTTTTTTTATATATACACATACATATATATAAATGCATATGCACATATATATATGCATATATGTCTATATGTGTGCGTGTAGAGAGAGGTAGAGAGGTAGAGGTGTAGAGGTAGAGAGGAAGAGAGGTAGAGAGTAGAGAGTGAGTAATAGAGAGTAGAGAGTGAGTAGTAGAGAGTAGTAGAGAGCAGTAGAGAGAGTAGCAGAGTGAGTAGTAGAGAGTAGTAGAGTGAATAGTAGAGTGAGTAGTAGAGAGTAGTAGAGAGTGAGTAGTAGAGACTGAGTAGTAGAGAGTAGTAGAGAGTAAGTAGTAGAGTGAGTAGTAGAGAGCAGTAGAGAGTGAGTAGTAGAGAGTGGGAGAGAGTAAGTAGTAGAGAGTAGTGGAGAATATTCCAAAGTTTGGCACAGCACCACTTTCACAATGAGTCCAATCAAATCATATCACTTAGAGTACTTATTGAAGCGCTGAATCTTGGTGTATATTCAAATGCTTTTATTTTCCTTAAGTTTATGTACCACAGCCAGCCGAAACGTTTCGTTCTGTACAACAGAACTTCTTCAGGGCGTTCTTATTTCCTTCAAGTTATGTCGGTATCCCGTTGTCATATAACTAGATATTTCTTCCAAATGTTAGACGAGACATAAGTATATTCTTATTAAAAGTGACTAGGTATCAATTTTACCCACACAATTCGGGCAGACTTGAGTAATTTATAGCATCCTCAAAGTCAGTCTTTCAAAAATTCCAAAGTATAGGACATGATAATCCAAATCCAAATGTTTCTCAAGAAAAGTCATTTACAATCGTTCGGAATATCGGTGTTTGGGCAGATATGATCCAGGGACCCCCAGTATGCAAGGGGAATTAGTCCCCCCTCTGCAAAGGCGCCAGTGGCCTGCATTGCAGAGAGGTGTAACAAGGGTGTGGCCTCATTACACTTCTCTGCAATGCAGCTCCCTCGTGCATACTGGAGGCTCCTGGTGGACTAGTTGACCCCAGGGACCCCCAGTATGCAAGGGGAATTAGTTCCCCCTCTGCAAACGCGGCAGTGGGCTGCGTTGCAGAGAGGTGTAACAAGGGGCATAGTCTCATTACACCTCTGCAATGCAGCCCCAGGCGCATACTGGAGGTTCCAGGTGGGCTAATAGGCCCCCAGGGGCCCCCAGTATGCAAGGGGAATTAGTTTCCCCTCTTCAAACATGCACGGGGGCTGCGTTGCAGAGAGGTGTAAAAAGGGTTGTGGCTTCATTACACCTCTCTGCAATGCAGTCCCCTGGCGCATACTGGAGATTCCTGGTGGGCTTTCAGGTCTTATATAGTTAGGAATTAGCATTAAAAAAACCTTTGAAATTCACTGAAAAAACCACAGGTTTCACACCAGTTATAGTTAGGAATTAGCATTTAAAAAACCTTTGAAATTCACTGAAAAAACCATAGGTTTCACACCAGTTATAGTTAGGAATTAGCATTTAAAAAACCTATTAAATTCACTGACAAAACCAGTTATAGTTAGCTGGAAATTTTACTGATATAAAACCAATGAAATTCCACGTTATAGTTAGTTGGACTCACTATAACTTGCGCGTGCAATGCACTGCTGATGACGTCACATATTACATCACTCATGACATGGTCAGTGACATCACTCATGACATCACTGATGACACCATCCTTGTGACATAGTGACAGACCTCCTTTCACTGTAATGTAACCATTGAAACACATATTCAAAAATAGAAACTGAAATTTAAAAAAAAATGGAGATACCCATATCAGTTACAACAAGCAATTCAGTAATTCCACCATCTATATGCACATCCAGTCATTCACCAACAGTTCTATATAGTCACTCATACATATACTCACTTATCATATGAAGTGATACACCTATACATCCTGTTACACACCGACAGTCATCCAAAAGTTACTCACACACATACTCACACGTGCAAATAAACTATTGAACATCCATTTATTTGAATATAGAGTTATACACACACTTCCACCTTACTTGTATTGAAAATTACACATATTTATTCTCTTAAACAATCACTTATAGAAACACATACTTATTTAAACAGGAACTCTTACAATCTCTTACTCTCACATATACTCACTTATATACATCAATATTCACATATACTAGATTAAAACATATGTAGTTACTGATAAAGACACTAGTGAGACAGTCATTCACTCACTAACAAACACATATACACACTCATCCATCCATACAGTCCTGCACATATGCTGTCTTCAAAACACATACAAACAGCGAGTCAGTCACTCATGCATCTATGTGCTAAGTAATACCCCCACCAAACCATATAGACACTCATACTGATACTAAGAGAAACATCTAATAACCCATATACATACGCATGTAGCTACTTACCAACACATGTAGCCACTTATACACAAAGTGAAACAATAATATATATATTTAAATATTTAAACATTACTCACTAATATTTATTTTTCAGAAAGACACATATTCACTGGATGGTGTCATCAGTGATGTCATGAGTGATGTCACTGACCATGTCATGAGTGATGTAATATGTGACGTCATCAGCAGTGCATTGCACGCGCAAGTTATAGTGAGTCCAACTAACTATAACGTGGAATTTCATTGGTTTTATATCAGTAAAATTTCCAGCTAACTATAACTGGTTTTGTCAGTGAATTTAATAGGTTTTTTAAATGCTAATTCCTAACTATAACTGGTGTGAAACCTATGGTTTTTTCAGTGAATATATATATATATATATATATATATATATATATATATATATATATATATATATATATATATATTTAGATAACAGTGTCAGAACATACAAGTAGCAAGCCTGAAGAAAGAGGTTGGACCAGTGTAATCCTCAGAAACACGTAGCTTTTTGGCCTACTTAAATAACAAGTTCCCATGACATTTACTGTGTGATGTATTACACATGTAATAAATGATGTGGTGAAATATTAATTCATGCTAATGTTTTTTTTTTTATCACGATCATTGATTTATTTACACTGTGAATTTTTACCTTTGCTGTTTTTAATGTGTATAATTATGTTTTGTTTTTAATTATTAATGGTATATTTGTGGATTTTTCATTGAACCAATCTAATAAAATAAAACATACAAATATTTTTTAATATTGCATTCACATTTTGACTTTCTGGAAACTGAAATACTGACCCGGTGTGTTTTGAGTGGAATCTGTGGTGTGAGTGTATGAGTGAAATGCTAAGAGATTACCCCAAAGGGAGATTTTTCAAGACTTTAACAACTTTGTGGTGTTTTGTCCCTTTGGTGTGTTGTACCCCTCTCTCTTTTTTAGAGATACATTTAAAATGTAACCATGGACACAAAGTAGCTCAATGGGTTGAGCGTCTGATTCAGAGATTTTTGTGCAACATTTAACTCACTGGTTTGAATGTCCTTCAGCGTTGCATATTTGAGAGTAACTATTCACATACAAAATTAAACTGCAAATAAAAACATTTCCTCTAATTCCCATTTCTTTTTACATCTTAATGAACAGTTTGTAAATGTTTTCACTTAAACATGTGTCTCCTTTTTTAATTTTCGAAATAAAATATAATGCAAATATATTTTAAATTATTTATTATTATTTTTATTACATTATAAAAATTGTGAGTTCTTTATCAATCTACTACTAATATAACAATAATTGAACTTACTACTATAGTTAATATATTTACAGAGAAATAATAATTTTAATATTCTACCAACCAAAATGTATATTTCTAAAATGTTTTTGCTATTCCCACTCCTCCAAGTATAAATGTCAGAGAAGGTGCTGGACAGTAACCCCATATAAATTACTATTCCCACTCCACCAAGTATAAACCCAGGGAAGGTGCTGGACATTCAACCCATATAAATTACTATTCCCACTCCACCAAGTATAAAGTCTTGGAAGGTGCTGGAAGGTAAACCCATATAAATTACTATTCCCACTCCACCAAATAAAAACTCAATAAAGATACTGGACACTAAAACCATATAACTTACATAAATTCTACAAAACACTCCCATTAATTTAAATTTTTCATACAATATAATATGTAAAATTTTATTGCAAATTTACATTTAATATTTTTAAATATTTTCTAAATTAATTTCAATTTATTTTATAAATTTAAATAAATAATTTCACATTCATTTTGAAATTAGGTTCAAAACATTTTATAAATTTAAATAAAAAATTAAAAATTAATTTAGAAATTAATTTCAAATAAATATCCCAATTTAAAATAAAATTTTTGAATTAATTTCAATTTTATTTTCGAAAAAATATCTAAATTTAAAGGAAAAATTTAAATTTTATCTCCTAATTATTTTCAAAAAAAATTCTAAATTGTTAAAAATAAATCTATTTATTTTCTAAATTAACTTCTAATTATTTTCTGAATTGAAATAAACATTTTCACATAAAATTGGAAATTATTCTCAAATAATTCTTTAAATTTAAATTATTCATTTTAAAATAATTTCGAAATTAATTTCAAATTAATTCAGAAATTTCAATAAATAATTTCACATTAATTTCGAAATCAATTTCTAAAAAATGTCTAAATTTACATAAATAATTTAAAATTATTTTCGAAATTTAATATATAAATATTTTAAAACACTTCCCACCCTATTCCAAAAAAAACCACAACCCGCTAATAAAACATAAATTTTTACTAAATTTTACAATTATTATACATTTATTTTAATTAATTTCTATATATTTTAAAACACTTCCCACCCTATTCCCCTAAAAACCCACAACCCGCTCCTACATTTTTTAATTATTTTTTAACTACATATTTGTTAATTTTTGAACATTATTTTTTACATTTTATTACATTAAATAACAGACATAAACAAAATTTTACAAAAATAAATTAAAAGTACTACATTATTACATTCTACATTCCACAAATCGATATTCTAACAATCGATATTTTCTCTTTCGATATTCTGACACTATATTTTGACATTCAATATTTTTTACATATACAAAAACTCGATATTTTCTACACCCGATATAAACTACTCGATATTCTATACTTCAATATTTTTTAAAACACTTAAAAATAGAAAAAATTAACATCAATATTACTTACCTCGATATTACTGCAATGTCGATATTCTGTAGTCGATATTCTGTCCAGTCGATAATAAAAAACTCGATATTTAGACTGCACACCGATTAGGAAATGTAAGGTGACAAATGATATCAACAATGTTTCACTTTCAAAAATAAAGGGGTGGAATGAAAGTAGGTAAGTGGTAGCATGGACCAGTTTTGAGATAGTGTGGTTTGGGTTCCTTAAAGCTGCCTTGTCTTAAAAACACAATTTGAGATGTCCACCTCTGACTTACGTACTTTTGTGACTTTTTGCAATTTACCAACATTTCCAGGAGTACACATGGAAACCTACATACGGTACAGGCTCCCAGTCGTTCTCCAGGTAAGGTCAGGTGACCTCTCCAGGGGATGCTATTCCCCCTGAGCAGAGTTCTCCAAGGTAGAGAATTCTGCACAGGCAGAACAGGATGTCCTGTGCAAATTAACCATTTTTTGTCTCTATATGGAAATTATTTTTCCACAGGGGTAAAAAGAACTTCCATACACCCAAATCCAAATCTGAGGGTGGTTCATTCCCCTTCTTCCCTAGAAGGGAAGTAATTGATGACTCTTCCAGCATAGAAAGGGAAGGAAAAGCAGTAGGGTGAGAAGGGGGAGGAAGAGGAGTAGGGTGGGAAGGGGAGAGAGAGGAGTAGGGTGGGAAGGGGAGAGAGAGGAGTAGTATGAGAAGGGGAGAGAGAGGAGTTTGTAAGTGCACACAAACACATGATTATGGTTGCTCCAAAAATTACAAGGCAACCACGCCTGGGGGCGCCTACCTCCAAACCCTTGAGTGGGACACATGGACATGGAGATGTCTGCACTCATGGCGGGGACCTGCCCTGTAAAAGGGCTTAAACCTTCTGGGAACATCTTTGTGGATGTGAAGGAGACAGTGAAGGAGGCCAGGTTTGTGTTACTGCCACTGTTCCTCAGCCTTTCTCTGAGAGTGCTCCAGGAAACCCATGGTGCCTGCAGCATACAGAAGTTGAGCTTGGAAGTGCTTTGAGACAAACAGCTGCCCTTGCCCTTGTCTCCAGTTCTTTTCTAAATTAATAATTTGTCCCACCGTCCAAATCTGGAGTAAAAAACACAAACAAGGGGGAGGAGCTACACCGCGACTCAAGATGGCCGCATAAGCTCCCGGCTCCGCCGACCTCTGCCGGCGGCTCGTCTATCCTGTTGTTTATCCTCTACCCACGCCCCATGCCTGGATGTATGAAGGTCACCTGATGCCAACGGTGTTGTTCCGGACTTCCTACCTGGTTCGGCGGCGGACTTATGTCGTGTCCAATCTTCGGCCTACTCCTGGTGCTGCTGCGGGGACCTCTATTTCTGGGCTGTCCAAGCGGGAACTGATCAACATCGGCTGTGAGACCGAGATAGTGGCCGGTCTTCCGGATTTGAATAATGCTTTCCACTTTCGACTTGTGACCTCGTTGATGGATGGTACCGGTGATGAGACATCGTGACGTGCTGTGATCCTCCTGCACCGTGGCCGGGGGTTGTTTGCCTGACCCTCGTTTCCCGGTCCGGGGGCTGACGGGCTGCACTCACGGCCGGTGACTGTGCTGAGCGTGCCAGTTCGGGCGCCCCTGTTGTTGATATCGCTGAATGTGTGCCCGGAGCCCGGCGATGTGGGCTGGAGATTGTGTCCCCCTTCGTCCCTTGGGCCCCGGGATGGAGGGGATGGATGACGCACATTCATTGAGCTCCGTAATGGCGGCGCTTGGGGCGCTCCGCTCACAATTCACCGTCACGTATGTCTCTCTGGCGGCAAGGCTGGATGATGTCTGCTCGCGACCGGCCACTGAGGCCGCAACACCTGAACTGCAGTTTGCGGTCCAGTCGAGCGATTTGAACCGCCATCTTAAGGTGCCCGAGCGGCAGCCCGACTTCACTCTGCTGGGAGCCGGTCTCACTTCTCCTTTACCCGCTACAATGCCTGGTCTTCCCTTCACGTTTCCTAACCTGTGGAATATCATCGCTGGAGGTTCTGATCGTCAATGTCGAGTCTCAGGGTCCTGTCGAAGGGGACTGCCATTCTTCTTCATCCCGACTCGTCTGTTTAACGGAGGTCACCATTTTGTGTCCGGACTTTGTTCCATCTTCACTGCCTCGGACTGCCACGGATGCTTTGTCTGTCTCTGGTCGGCTGTGGCTTGGTTGGTGCGTGCTCCGGAACGGATCCGCACTGGTCAGGGCTGATTAGGACTTTGTGTTGCTCTTGTCCCTCGCCACTGCTTTGGACCACCTGAGACGCTTCCTCTGATTACATTGGTTGTGACTTTGGCGATAGATCACCCCGTGAAATTTGCAGGGTTGACTTTTATTTTCCTGTGATTCTTCAGTTCACTTTTGCCGGGATTGCACCAAGTATCTCACCGGGCCTGGGGCGGGATGGGGGGGTTTCTTGTTGATGACCATCCTTCCCGTGATAATGCCGAATGCTTGCTTTGTTTGACTATTATTGTGCCTCGGGAAGGTCACTGCCGGCGGGGGGTACCGGGTGCCCGGGAGTGTGTCTGTTTCTCTCCTCCTCCACTTCTTATACTTTTTCCCTTCTGTGGGGCAGTTTCGGGGCGACAGGCACGCTGTTAGTGGGTTAGGCCGTAGCCATTACAGGGGTGCAGGGTGGCGGGTGCGGGGGGTTTGTTATTTTAGTTTGTTTTGTTCTATGGTCCCTATCGCTCTTTTGCAGCTTTGGGAGGGTTCTTTCCTCTTTAGTAGGGTTGGCTGTCTCTTGGTCTGCACCTTTCTCTTTCTGGCGTCTCAACAAGCCTCTGTTTCCCTGTTCTTGGGGGGTGGGCTCTCTGGGGCGATACCTAGACATGTTGCTTTTTGTAATGTTGCTTATTGTCCAGTCTTACCGCCGTGGCTGCCTAGATTACATAGTTGCTGTAGTCACAGCCTATCTCCGACTGTAAATGGGGTACGTCCCCCTCGTCTCTATTGTGTATTTCTCATGTAAGGTGTGATGTCCTTGTTGTTGCAGCCCCTACTCTTCTTCTAAAATTTAAAAATGAAAACCTCATATCCTGTGTTGCGAGTCTCACATTCACGCCTGGTGTACCTTGTAATATCCTGATTATTGATTGGCCTAAGTTTCTCCTGCTTCATTGATTGTCTTTGCGGCCGGCCATGGTGGTTGTGGGCCTGTGCTTGTATCTCCTTCTTTTTCGAATAAAGGTTTTAAAAAAAAAAACAATTCAAAAAAACACTCTCCCACACTAATCTTTGACAAAACTGTTTTCGCAGAAAGGTAAACATATATGACTGCTGGAGGAAAGTCACAGAGGATCTCCATGAATAGCTATTTTAAGGATGAAGGGCCTGATCACATGAGGCTGGCAGATTGTGCGGACGGACTGGTGGATTTCCTTGGTGCACAATGAGTGCCTGATTACTTTATGCATCCTTCGGAAAGTGGGATGATGTAGAACGAGTGCGTTATCTGTTAGTCTGTGGTGCACAGACAGCACTCGTGCGCGGTCGGCCCGGACCATTTGTATCAAGTTTGACCAGCCAAACATCGACGGAGCAAACATAATCCTAGGATGGGCGCAAGCGGGAGTTTGTGTATCTCCTGAGAGCAGAACATCCACCAGATTCCAGAAGAAACCCTGGGATGCACGCAGGTCTGTCCTCAAAAATGTAATTGTGAATCAGTTCTATGCTGATAAGAAAAGTACAGAATTAAAGAGGACCACAGTAGGTGCATTCACTGATGGAGCAGCCTAATAAATATTTTTGAGGTTAATGAAAGAGGTAACAACCTCCAGAGCAGTAGAAATAGCTTATCATTACAGAATTCCACACAGTGGGGACAAACTGTGCGTACATCGCCGATCATGGTTTCAGGGGAAGTTAATTTGAATCCCAGCGCCCCCATTTTACCACATTGGCCCGGGTCGCTCGTCAGTTCTAGTACCCCCTGAATTAGGAAGTTCTAGGACACACTTACCTTCCAATTCACAAGAAATGCCCAAACCCCACAATACTGACTAAACGCATTTGTGACATTAGACTATTTGAAAATATAAAAGTAAATGCTGCTGGTTAAATAAAAACACACGTTAACTCTGATAAAAAAAAACAAGAGTGCGCACCTCACACTAAAAGTGGGAGGGTTAAGGGGAGTGCCCCCGAGAGCACAGAAAGCATTTCCCTTGCGGGAGCGAGCCAGGGGCACCATGTGTTTGTAAGGTAATTACAAACATATGGTCTCAAGCTCGCTCCTGCAAAGGAATCGCTTTGTGTGCTGTCGGGTTAGCTATCTCGTCCATCTTGTTTTCTTGCTTCTCATTGGTCAGCTGCTTCTCCTGGTATCCATCTTCATCCTGGGCTTCAGAGTCTTTGAGGCCTTCTTACATGCCATGGAGTATGGACCAAGTACTGTTTCCTGTGGCCATTGTCCTTCCACCTTTTTTTTAATTACTGGCATACACTAAGAGAATGCATGCTCTGTAGTCCCTTTCCTTTATCCCCGTCCTCCTTCTGCTTCAAACTTAACTTTCCCCCACCTGCCACTGATTTTCACCCACCCTGCCCTTCTCCCGGTGTTTGATGTGTTCTTCACCCCAAACCCCAGTACTAATTTTTTGACATGTGGCACATCAGCCCTGGGTGCTCTCAACAAAGCTTAAAGGTGAAAAATAGTGCTATGATGTGGTCAACGCTGACCGTGTGAAAGGCAATGTTTTCTTTTACTGTAAGCCATGTTCAACTGCTGTGGAACATGTAAAACAATTGACAAATCCAAATGACTTTGCATAGGCTCATTCTATTAACTTTGTCACTGTTTCTTTACATATTGCAGTTGAGCTGCTGTGCAATATATGTAAAAAAACGCGATATGACATGGACAATAACAAAGCCAATATATTTTGCATAGGAGCACACAGGTTTTATATTCAGGTCCGTCTTTTACAGCACCAACATCATCCAAAGATACACAACAACTATATATTACACACCACCTTTCCAAATCAACTTATAATTTGCCTTGCTCAAACAGAACACAGTAGACAAATTCACTAACACCGTTGCAGAGATCCCCTACACCCCCAAATCGCCTCGGCATTCATACAAGCACACAGGTAACTAATCACCTACGCATTTAACCTGCTTTTCACAGTTTTATTTTAGGGTCAGTTTTATACAGCGCCAACATCACCAGAAGGTGCAGGAGTGTCTTTTATTACCACCAGTTACTGCACAATATATTGCCTTTCTCAAAAAACAAGTCATAACACTTTTACGGAGTTTCTTTACCTTATATTGCACAACTGCTCATCAAGTTAAAACGTATTATTAAGCACATATGCTAAACCTATTGCATTTGCCAATGCTTGTTTTAATTAAGAAATGAAAATTGCAGTTCTCAGTCAGCGGGAGGGTTCATAAATGGAGATTAAAAAAGTATAACAAACATACGCATTTGTAGTGTAGTTCCTATATTCCCAATAGGCTCTGCGCATTGGAATAATATATGCTATAGATTAGACGTAGGACTGAGGTTGACTAAGTCTCTATCGAATATATTAGACTTAATTGTGAGTGCCAGCTAGCCCAGAGGTCTCTAGAAACTTTCTCGAATAAACAAGAAGGGATTAGTTTCTGACAACCGCTTAAAACACGACAACTTTGTTTCCCGAGATAAAAAGGTATCTTCAGAGTCGCGGAAACAATAGATAGTTATTTTACTCAGTCAATCGTGCATGCTTCGTTTCACCAGAGGTGCAGAGAAATAGAAAGACGGGCGTTTTCAATAAAAGTATTTATTGAACAGTCTTCTTTCTCATGCAGAGGAAATGAACTGCTACAATCGTAATACTGGTTGCAAAGTACAATGCGTACAGTACGAAGAGTATTATAAAATAATACTGTGAAAGCATGATATGGTTTCTAGGCCATAAAATACATAGAATACATACATTAATAAATAAAGACTAAAAGTACTCAACTGGTGCTTCTAAAATACGCCTACCCCGGTGTACCTAATCTAGGTCTAATACAAGGGAAGAAGTACGTGAGGTGTAGCTTAGTTTCAGTATTCTTTTGCCAAGAACCTATCCAAGATTTCTCTAAGGGTCTAATCAGCTCCGTACCTTGGTTTTAGAATGAAGGAGGTCTGGTATCTCTCTCTCAGGACTCGATTTCCCAACAACCCGCAAGGGTAGCTTGGAAACATTGGAGCTGGATTTCTCGGCAAGAGAAAAGACAGCGTCTCTCTGTGCGTCTGCTGGAGGGTCCGCTTCCTTCTGCACTTCCTGAGGCGAGCTGTGTCATGTAGGTAGATAGTCGAACTGCTCCAAACCACGGTGTGTTTGTCTGGGGAGGTGTGGGAATATTTATACCTTGAAGGTGCCTAGTTTGACGAAGGTTGGACATAATAACGTCATCAAAGACTCACTACTTTGAAAACTCCATGAGTTCTTGGATAAATCAATATTCAAGCAAGGGGAAGCCCCTGTCTGCTGAAGGCGGGTTTTTCCAAGAAATCGTTGTGGATTTTCGGAACTAGTGGAAGTAGCCATGCATAGGCTAAGTCTAAATATGGTTATGATTTCTATGCCTATATTAGGATAGCGTGATTTATACCTATATATGGGCATGAATCAGGAAAATTACACTAGGGTCCTAAATTCATATACAACACCCACTCCACTTTATTATGTTTAACATTACTAAATTATAAGCACTAAAAAATATCTAAAGCATGTGTTTACAATCCCACCCAAAATACACAAAATGCATTTGATAAGGTTGCACACGAAAAAGGAGCATGTGACTGTACTCATTTAAGAATAGTGTTTTCATACAAAGTATATAGCATCAAAGTATTAATACTAACTAAACGAATAACGAAATGTACATTTATGAAATGGCTCTCATTACAGAAATAAAAAGTTGAGACCATCCCATAGCAGAAATAATATACTGTTTTGCATTTTAGGACAAGGTCAAATATTGTCTCTAGGAAGTATTCAAAGACTTCTTGTTCTCTAAGAATAGTTCTACTTTAAGCAGATTACTTAGTGCCCAAAAAAATAATAATTCAATTTTGGAAAGAAGTCATATCAAAAATAGTCGAGAAAATAGAGTTCCAGAATTAGAAGTTTTGTTTTGAGGAGCGAAGGTCGAATTCAGAGTTCATGGAACGCTGTGTGCTAAGTTCAAAAGTTATTCTCGGTGTCAGGAGAAAACATCAAATCATCTGAGCTGGCAAAGAAATCGTCTACCACAGTAGGTGAAAGTGGAACTACTTCATTAAGTAGATCAATTGTACACAGATGAGAAGCATCGCCGTCAGCGTCATTCGCATTAGCAATGTTCACAGTAGATGGTACCTGTGTGCCTGTTGTTCCACGTACCTCACCATTAGCTGTACTTGCTGGTGAGATCTCTACGAATGCCGTCATCAGGATTGGCAGCCGTTGGGGGCAACATGATGCATGAGCCGTTACCGAACCTAGCAAAGCGTCAACATCTATTGACAGTGCTGATGGAAGTGTAAGACAAACGTCCAACACGCATTCTTCTCTGCAAAGCAGGCATCGTAGAACAGGTAAGATCTTGCCAGATTGGTCTGTTTGAAAGAAACCATGTGGTATTCAGATCTCTTAAACGAGCCAAGCCAATAATCTGTGTAATTCTGTCACGGTACCGCATGGCTAGGAGAGCGTTCTCCATGGTAGTCTGGATATTGTTGGTGACTGGACTTGCCATATCGGAGCAGAAGGAAAAAAAATAGAATTCCTGCTACGAATCCCAAAATGAGAGGCAGGCCACCGAACACAGAGTGCACAGAAATTTGGAAAAATGCCTAGGACTGCTTCAAAGGGTGCTAACAGTCCCAAAAAACGGTCTTAAATACATGTACAATACCACTCGATCCCACATGTTTAAGATACGACCTAACATTTCTGCGAAATGTATTGGACAGTTCTGTGATAATAGAGCATGTATTTGAATTTGAATTTAAAAGCATTTATTAAGCGCACATATACCCGGCCGTTTCTTGGCTCTGGGGGAAGCAGAAGCCTGAGAGACAGAGGACCAGGGACTAAGGAGAGAATGCTTGCAGAAAAAGAAAAGTTTTGAGCGCCTTACGGAACTCAGAGTACGAGGATATAGATCTAAAAGTGAGGGGAAGGGAGTTCCAGAAAATGGGGCAGAAAACAGCAAATTTTGTACCCCCGAACTTGCTCCTCCTGAATCGTGGCACAGAAAGGAGGAACTAGGTGGAAGAGCGTAGTTCTCGAGCAGGACTGTAGTTATTAATTTCCGAGTTTATAAAAGCTGGGGCAGTTCCAGCTCGGGCCTGAAACATTGTGCATCCCAGCTTAAAAAGAGCCCGCTCTCTGATGGGGAGCCAGTGCAAGGCCTTTAGTAGGGGAGTGACGTGGTGTGACTTAGGGAGACCATAAATGAGGCGAGCAGCTTGGTTCTGGACCAATTGAAGACGCCGAAGGGCATAGGCGGGAGCACCATTGCACAAGATGTTACCGTAGTCTAGGCGCGATAGAACCATTGCCATCAAGATAAGTTTTAAAGCAGAAAAGGAAAAGAATCTGGAAATCTTTCTAATGGTGCGAAGGGTGAAAAAACAAGATGAGACCACTGTGCTGATCTGGTAGTGCAGGGTAAGGTGTTGATTCAGCGTGATCCCAAGTGTTTTGACTGAGTAAGAAGGTGAAGGAGGGGAACCAAGGGAGGGGGGCCAGAAAGTGGGGGTCCAGGGACTGGATGCACCCCCAGTGAGAACTAGCTCTGTTTTATCTGGGTTAAGTTTAAGGTGGTTGGAGTTCATCCAGTCCCTGCTTAAAATCATAACCAATTGGAAATTGTGAATGGACTCAGGGGAGTGTGAAAGGTTAAAGATAAGCTGGAGGTCGTCGGCATAGTTAAAGACCGTGACCTCCAGCTGCTGTAAAGCAAAAATAAGAGGGAAGCTGTACAGATTGAACAAAAGAGGGGAGAGGGAGGAACCCTGGGGAACTCCACATTGCATCTTGCACGGGGGGGATGAAAAATCTGCTAGGTGGACGGCCTGAGTGCGGTCATTCAAAAAGGAAGTAAGCCAAGCCAGGACCGGCCCCCTGACGCCCGCCGCCTTGACACGGGCAAGAAGGATGGAATGAGCTACCGTGTCAAAGGCGGCGGACAAATCAAGGAGGACCAAGGCCTGGGGCCGGTTGACGTCCATCCCCTCCCTAAGCTTGTCCATGACTGAAACCACCACTTTTTCTGTGGAGTGGACGGAAGCCAGCCTGGCAGCGGGCAAAGCAGCCATTGTCCTTGACAAAGGAGCTAAGTATTGTAGTAATATGGCACTCCAGGATTTTGCCCAAGTAGGGAAGGAGGGAGATGGGGCGGTAGTTAGAGAGAGAGGAGGGGTCCGCTCTGGGTTTTTTAAAAATAGGAATTATTATTGCCGATTTGTGATGGCTGGGGACAGTGCCTTGTTTGAGGGAATCATTGAGGAAAACCAAGGGGGGAGCAGGGCAAGCTAGGAAGATCTCTCTCAATACAAAAGCAGGACATGCGTCCGAGGGGGAACCAGATTTAATCCGGGCCAACAAGGGAAAAAAGGTTTCCCTGGTCAAAGGAGGGATATAATCCAAGTGGAGTTTGTTGGGTGGAGGCTGAGGGGCAACGAAGGAGGGAGAGGGCGGTGGTATATTTGCCTTGATGATTGCAATTTTTTCAATGAAAAAATTATTGAGGGAGTCACAGAGAGATTGGGAAGGGGAAGGTTTAAGAGAGGCTCTATCTGACGAAGTCAACTCTTGGACTGTGGAAAATATTTCCCTGGGCTGATTTTCAGCAGAGAGAATTTTTCCAGAAAAGTAGTCCATCTTGGCAAGGAGGATGGCCTTTTTATATAAATTGAGTACAAGGGAATTATGTGCTTTTAAAGTCGGGCAAAAGGCGCGCCTCCAGGCGCGCTCAGCCTGACGCAAAACCAGTTTTTTCTCCTTGAGGTCATCAGTAAACCATTTGTTGGCATTGTGAGTGCGTCTAACTGTGACGCGTCTCAAGGGAGCCACTTGGTCACATGCCCTGAAAAGCCAGTTATTAATGATAACTACTTGAGAAGAGGGGACAAGCTCCTCTAGAGCAGGGCAAGAGCGTTGAAGGGAAGAGCAAAGGGAGGACATATCAACCTTATTCCAATTGCGGGCCCAGGTGTTCTTAGGGGAGGAGGGGCGCTTGGCGAGGCTAAGGTCAAGGAAAAACGAGATTAAAAAGTGATCGGACCAGAGGCAAGGCGTAATAATAGGGGACGTAACTGGAACACTGAGAGACCAGATTTGGTCCAGGGTATGCCCCCGGACATGGGTGGGTGTATGAACGTGCGGAACACAATTTAAACTATGAAGAAGGTCAGTGAAATCTTTAGACATCGCATCTTCCGCGGGGTCAGATGGCCAAAAATTAAAATCCCCAAGGACTAGAACAGAGGAATTGTTGACTGCTAACGTAGCAAGCAACTCCTGGAACCCAGTGATGAAAAAAGGAGTTGATTGGGGGGGCAGTAGACAAGGACGCAGGTAATGGGGACTTGAAAGGAGGCAGATCGCATCATCAAGCAATCGACTGACCTGATGACCGCGGAGGAGAGCAGGTGAAAGTGAAGGTCGGAGCGGATGATCAGGGCAACCCTGCCTCCTGCCTTGCCTGCCGGTCGATCGGCCCGCAGGACATAGTAGGAGGATGGGAGAGCCGCAAGTACATTGAGCAGGGAGTCTGGGCAGAACCAAGTCTCGGTCAAAAACAAGAGGTCAGGCTTGTGAGATTCGAGAAACACAAATAATTCAAGATGACGCTTAACTGTCGATCTGGTATTTAAGAGAAAAGCCAAGATAGTGGACGCCGAATTAAGCTGGGGGGGGGGGGGCTCCTAGGGGAGGGGGGGGAAGGGAGGGGTGGCGGAGGCAGAGTGGCTACGGAAAAGGGCACGGGATAAGACCGGTCAAGGCCGAGTTTGGCAATTTGGGCGGCAGTTGCGAGGCTGATGAGGCAAGGGCCCTGGTAAAAATAAAGTTCTTCCGAAGTGTAGGTTAAAAATTGGGCAAAATGGGGTGCCCCTTGCCCCAGCCGGCCGCGGACGGGCGCAGACGGGGTTGCCTTTGGAGCTCCTTCGGCGCGCCGTCGGCGCGCCCGCTGCGCGTGCTTGCTGCGCGTGCGCATGGGGTATCCCTGAAATAGGTCAAAAGCGTGAAAGGCTAGAGCGCTGACCTAAGGAGCCTGTAGCGCCCCTTACCAATATGGCGCCAGCAACCCCGTCAGCCCTCCGGTAACAAACGGCATACAGCCATGCCGGAACGGGGCTAGGGGAGCTGGCAGACGGAGGACAGGGAAGGCGGCACAGGTGAGCGCGAAACAAGTTTAAAAACAGAAGCGAGGTAGGCCAGCGCACTCAGCAACAACGTCCGCAAGCCCTCTACCACCGGGCTGTATCTCCGCAGAAGTCCTTGCGACTTGCAGATCATATGTTTCTCTGGACGAGGTCAGTGGCACAGTTTTTTGCAATATAATGGCTTTCATTCGGCTTAAAGTATCAATTTGTATAGAAGAGATATTCAGTGAAGGCCATAGCGGAGACTCCCCGTCTGCTTGCTTTTAGGAAACAATACTTGCTTACAACAAGTGACCCTGGCTGACACACTAACTAGATAGGCTACACCTGTGATCACTCAACATAATGTAGCTACCATTGGATAGCTGCCTAAAAACTGGGTCTATTACTTCTGCTGGAGAACCGTGCAGGTGGCAAGAAAGGTTATTTGAAGAACCCTCGCAGGCTCCGTGTAAATTAATACCTTGACATAAAAGTGTACGGTATGGTTTCATATACATAGAATACATACATTAATAAATAAAGACTAAAAGTAGTCAACTGGTGCTTCTAAAATACGCCTACCCCGGTGTACCTACCCTGGGTCTAGTACAAGGGAAGAAGTAAGTGAGGTGTAGCTTAGTTTCAGTATTCTTTTGCCAAGAACCTATCCAAGATTTCTCTAGGGGTCTAATCAGCTCTGTACCTTGGTTTTAGAATGAAGGAGGTCTGGTATCTCTCTCAGGACTCGATTTCCCAACAACCCGCAAGGGTAGCTTGGAAACACTGGAGCTGGATTTCTCGGCTAGAGAAAAGACAGCCTCTCTCTCAGTGCGCCTGCTTGAGGGTCGGCTTCCTTCGGCACTTGCTGCAGCGAGCTGTGTCGTGTAGGTAGATAGTTGAACTGCTCCACACCACCGTGTGTTTGTCTGGGCAAGTGTGGGCATATTTATACCTTGAAGGTGACTAGTTTGACGTAAGGTTGGACATAATAACGTCATCAAAGACTCAGTTCTTTGAAAACTCCATGAGTTCTTGGATAAATCAATATTCAAGCAAGGGGAAGTCCCTGTCTGCGGAAGGCAGGTTTTTCCAAGAAATCGATGTAGATTTTCGGAACTAGTGGAAGTCGCCATGCCGTATTTGGACTGCAAAGCCTAAGTATAAATATGGTTATGATTTCTATGCCTATATAAGGATAGGGTGATTTATATCTATATATGGGCATGAATCGTGAAAATTACACTAGGGTCCTAAATTCATATACAACAATAACATCGCCTGAGCAGCAGTTTTTGCAGCCAGATTTGAGAGAACTAGTTATGGTTTAACCACGTCATTAGATAGAGATTCAAAACTTGTCAATATTAGGGCAGCCTCTGCATGAGATAAATTCAGAGCATCTGATGCAGTTCCTGATCTTTCAAGGGAAAGCCGTTGTGTATTTGTTCAGATTAGAGGTTTTTAGATAGCCTTTCCGAGAAGGTGATTAGGTGGAACAGATGATGAAGAATTCACAAATTTGTTTGGTCCTAACATAATATTTCTTGTCAGAGCCACCTGCTGACTGCTTTTTTATAATTTGACTTCAATACCTGTAGTTCTTTATCTTAGCAGGGTGAACACCGGCAATACAAGTTTATTGGCTTACACATCCAAACAGAGAAGGAACAGACTGCCAAAGAAGAGTCGGAATAAGTAAATGGATGACAGCCTAGAGCAGCTGTCAGATTGATTTTGTTTACATTGAATCTGTGTTGCGTATTTGGTAAGGGCGTGATAGGATTGTTTCCCAGGACAATCCAAAATATTTTAAAGGAAATAAGAGAGGGTCTATCCAGGGTAAAGCAATTCCCCACTGATTCCAACCTGCGCTAGAATAGCTTTAAATAAGTGGTAAAGTGTTTCCTAATCTATGGGTAGCCTCAGTGATTCATTGAGTGGTCCCCAATTCTTGACAAGATTCTAGAAAGTTAAACTTCACTACACTACTGTTGGGTCAGACTATAAACCCCTCAAAAATGTTACAACATACTGAAACTGAAGAAAAGGGGCAATTACCTCACATAATAATAATTAAATTAAAAGCAGGAACTGGGAGTACCGAGGCTATGGAGCAACATGATATACCAGTGGCATAGCTAGACCTTTGGCTGCCTGTGGCGGCCCCTGTATCTGCCGCCCTGCGACAGCCACTGGTAAGAGCAGAGGGGTGCTGGAAATCCCTGTAGTGTTTGCCACGACGGCCGCAGGTAAGAGTGGGGGGAAGGCCACTGTCCCAAACTCGGACCGCCCCCTCCCCCTTGCTACGCAACTGCAAGGGGGAGGGGGCAGCAGGGAGAGCGTATGCCGTTTAACACTCTTCACTTTTTACTTGGCGGTCTAGAGAAGGAGAAGTAATAACCCCTGCGATCTCCAGACCCTCTCCCTGCTGTCAAATTGAAGTACAGGTAGGACATGACCCTGATCTGTGCCCATGTTTTGCGCACCGGTAGAGTGCAGCGGTCTCCATTTCTGACCGCTACTTTCCACTTAATGTTTTAGCTAAGGTGAGCAGCTCCACCCGTCCTCTCCGGAGCAACTGTCAGGAGTTTTGTCCAACGTGTCTTCTCCTTGCCGTCAAGTTCAAGTGCAGGTATGACACGGGTTTGCCATGCTGGCACTTATGCACCCTTGTCGTGCTCCCATGGGGCTCCTTTGAAATGATATGTCCTGACCGATACCAACCCTTGTTTTTCAGAATATTCACACTGTGTGAAGCTACCCTCAACTCTTGCAGCCCCTGCGTGCTCTTTGCAGGTAAACCCTTAATATTTCCCTTTCCGAATTAGAGAGGTCATTTATGCTACCGCGCTATCTTTCTGACACCACTCCCCATGTCTTACAGTGAAGGATTCACCCAGTCCACGTCCTGAGGAGAACCTTATAATCACCTACGGTTCGAAACGCGTTGACCCCCCAGCCTGTGACAAGGAAGAAGGGTGCAGCCAGGGAATAATTAGTACCACTGTCATTGGCCCTTGCTGTCAATCCTTAAAATACCTAATCACAGGTTCTGTGAGACAGGCAGGCAGTTTCATTGTACTCTGGTTTCCGCCTGTCCATTGGTATATACGTTGAAGGACTAGCTCTTTTTGTGAAATGTTGTATGTTTCAATTTGTATTGTATGTAATAATTTGATTTTTGGTGTCCTTAACTTTGAGTATCCATTGTGAACATTTTCTACACTTGTATATATTGTGCACATAACTGTCTGTTGTTGATTCGACTGTTTTGACGAACATGCCTTTGAAGACATACGGATAAATTAATGAAACTAAGTTAAAAAATGAAAATAAACTTTTTGTAAAATAAATTTGTGGTTCATGCAGCACAAATTGGCTGTGTGTGTACTAACTAATTATAAAACAAACCTAATTAGCCACTTTGTTCTGTTTAGCGACAGAAGAAAAATAGGGCATACAGAAGGCTTGTGGAATTATTGCTGGTCTCTCCACTCTTCCAGTATTTGTTCTTTTTAGGTCAAGCCTACCAGACAGCACAAGCAAATTCTATTCTGGATTTACCAAGAACATACAGGGGTTACAGCCCTCTCATTTCCTACCATTTGTCGGCTTTATTGTCACCCTCATTTGCTTGCTTCTTATTCGATGGCTTCCTTGTTCCAGCTTGTCCATCTTGTGTATGTCCCTCCTCTGAAGCCCAGCCTCCTTGCCATCTCTTTGGCTGGTTTCTATCCTTCCACTGCTCATTTTAATGAAGTTTGTTTTTTTGTTTTTGATGAAACAATCCATGAGAGTGCTTGTGTTTTGTAGCTCTCTCCTCCTGTACTTTTCCCTCCAACAAATATTGATGTCCCTGTGCTTCACGTTTCTCTTTTCCTTGCCCCATCTCTACCTCTCCACTGCTTACCTCATCCAGTCTTTTTTTGGTTTTATGTATTTGGTATTTCATTCTCTCTAAAGCGGCCTGCTATCAGCTCTTGGGTCTTTCTTATTTAGCAGGACATGTATCAGTTTCCTGTGTCTGCTTGACCTGCTCACACAGCTGAGCAAATGGTAAACGTTTGAGTCAGATCATCAGCATTCGTGTTCTTTCAGGGGTGTGTTTTGAGGTTTTGGTGAAATTTCCACTCTCATCTTAATAAATAAACAAGATTTAATCGTATTTTATAGTTTTCATTGATATATAGCTAGAGTCTTTAACTGCTTGAATACACTTCTGTAGTGTTTGGAATGAACACATTTCATCTCTAATTCATCTATGGTGGTTTATGCTTGATTTTCCTGTAGTTCGGCATGCGCTCTACTTAAAGAATGCCTTGGAGTCCTGTTTCAAATCTCGGGATCTACAGAGCTTTAAGTGGTCTGGGTCCCTGTGGGTGTTAAACCAGGTAGTAACTAAAAACACACATTGAAACAATACCCTTCGGGGACCTATATTCATCTCCCTAAGTTTATGTGTAAATAACACTGATCGATTTCTGAGCAATGAATGTAACAAACATTGAAGCAATCCATGTCAGCGATTTAGTTCCTGTTTTTAATTCATATTTTTTAACTTAATGTTGCATTTCCTAAGAGGATGAGCTATTTCCTGGATGCCGTAATTCTCTATTAATTTCTGTATTATTTTCTTGCATAGCACTTTAATCTATTATAGTGAATACTTTGAACCTAATTATCTCTAGGTGTTTATAATGGTACCACGACAGAGAACTCTGAGGCTGAGGCTGAAGGCAGAGTGAGTTTTAGTCAGTGCCTTTCAGTGGGTAAAAAAGGTGTTCAGAATATATGGTCCTCTAGTCCTTGGCCTCTCTGCTGGGTGCACAGAGCAATGGTCACATTTCCAAGTTACAATTGAGATTCTGTGCAAATGTGTGTGCAAGAGGTACACAGTTGTCAAAATATTGACAAGGAAAAAGTAAAAGAAAATACAGTGCTTGTAAGTGAGTGAGTGCATTTTGGTTTTGGGCATGGTTAAGCGAAGGAGATGTGAGGAAGTGCATTCAGGGTGAGTGAAAAGAGGGTGCTGAGGAAGAAAGAGATGTAGTGTAAAATATACAGATGGATGAGATGTGGAGGAAAAAAGGGGCGTACATGTCTAACATAGAGTCCACATGACTGGAGTGCCTGAGACACTGTGAAGGCCACTATGCCTTCCACAAGTCTCAGATTCACAGTCTCAACACATTTCAGAATTGAAACATTTTCAATAATAAATATTTCCAACAAAATCATTGTTGTTACTCCTTTATTTTAAACAGCTAACAACCATTGTCAAAGTCAACAGTTCAAGCTGGTTTTAGGTGTATGCCTGTTGTTGAGTCATATATCTGGATGCAATAAAAGAAAGCTCAGAGAGGAACCAAAATACCAGCCGGATGGCACTATGGGAAACACACAAATTCAGTTTACATGTTTATACCACACTCACATAGTCCATTCCCCTATTAGAGACCCCTGCTTTTTACATCCCACCTAAAGCCCTAGTGCTCTAGACACATATGGAGAAAATCTGCTGAGTGACCGAGTTACAGTGCAGTTGTTTTTAAAGAAGGGAACCTTCTGTAATACCTAATGTACAGGCAGAGATCATTTACTGGGACAAAGATTTTTTATAAATCAAAAAAGTTTTTGCGGTATATACATAATGAGGCCGATAACGGCCATCAACACTGAATGGTGCCATATACTAGTTGGTACGTCTGCCTTGCCAAACCTTCTTTGTGGCACAAACTTATGTTGTCTGTAAGCATGGGCGGAAAACCCGTTTCGCTCGCGTATTTTGCAGATTTTTGGTAAATTCGCAATCCGCGAGATTTGCGAATCTCCCGCAAAATCCGCAAATCCGCGAGCAGCGGATTTTGCTCGCACTGTTCGCGTGAGTTCGCGGCTTCCCAGTACAACTTCGCGCCCCGCGAATAAGTGCAAAATTGCAGAAATACGATCTTAGCAAAACTGAAACTACTTACCAGGTTCAAAAGTTCAGGCTCATCATTAGTAGCCATTTCCTGTAGTGCTTCCTGAGGGGCCCCTCCAGAGTTCAGTTGCCAGTTGCAACTATTATGTGACCCTGCTCTGAACCTCAGAATAGTTACACATATGCCACAAAGGTCCTGAATTACAGCTAAGGGAGACAAGCAGGAGCCAGGCTGGAAGTTCAAATCCATTAATCAGCCCCTAATTCATTATTGTCAGTTGGGGCAGGGCAGGTGTTGTAACTAATTTTGCAACAATGAAAGCACTTAGCAAGTGCAAAAGATCACTAATCAGGAAGCACTAAGGAAGCAGGTGCCAGCTAAAAAAATATTCTGTGACACATTAATCAGCCCCAAATTAATTCAGGTCACTTGAGGCAGGGAAGGTGTGCTTGCGTTGCCACAATAATGTACACTGACTGGACAACCAGAGGGTGCTGTGATGAAACAGAGGGTGGCATGGGTGGGCCAGAGGGTGGCATGAGTAGTCAGAGAGTGGCAGTGGTGACAGAGAGTGGCAGTGATGAAGAAGAGTGTCCCAAACAGGCTGGACACGTAGAAACAACAAGTTCGCGAAACTTGCGACCCGACAGGTAAGTTCGCAATTTGCGACATTGTACAAAACCCTCGCGAACTGGCAGAAACCCGCGCAAACACACAGTAAAAAATCCGCAAATTCGCGAGAATTTGCGGATTTTGCGGATTGCGAGTTCGCAAATCCGCAAAATTCGCGAACGCGAGATTCGCAAAATTCGCCCATGCTTAGTTGTCTGTCTTTTCTTTTCATGTGATTGGTTCCTGGTATTGAGACAATGGAGAGCATTAAAACATTTGGGTTCTCCGATGAAGATTTTGGCAAAATGGTGGGCGCTTCAGCAGGCAGCGATAAACACTTCACCCTATCCAAAGGACAAGAAGGTGAGTGGACCAAACTTCTTAACTTACGTAAAAAATCCAAATGGACTAAACTCCACGCCCATTTCATGCTAGATTACCTTAGGGCTGGAACTATCCCTATTGGGTTAAGGGTCCGCAACATCCCTGACCTATTTGTTGAGATTGGACAGTTCCTGGAGAAATGGGCCCTAATTTCTAATAGGTGCTCCACGGACTGGATGATGCTCATCATTGAAACCGCAAGGGAGGTCATTGCCATACTTAATAAGCAGATCGAAGAGCAGGAGGAAAAACTGAAACAGGATAATTCTATTGAATTGGGAAAAAAGAAATTAGAGGAAATAGGCGCTGAACTTGATTCATTCTCAGATTATATTTGAAAAGAAAAACTGAGAAATTCAGAAAGGATATTCACTTATTCTCTCAAGAACGCGCCTATCCGTATTTAACTGCTAACTACTATAGCAATATGGAAGAACAGAATACCTGAGGTACCACCCCTAGATGGCGTAACCGACGGGTTACCACCTTCTCAGATACCACCGACTAGGAGGGTGAGGGGTCTGACAGTTATGATTCCAACTTTGATCCTAACTATAACACGAACTTCCAAGCTAGACAGGAACCCTTTGATCGAGCAGCCCAGTCAAACCATTTTTAGGCAACCGCAGAGGGAACTTCGGTCCAAAAACCTAGAATCCTCATTAGAGGAATTACTATCAGGGTCAGGGCCAACCCCAAATGTGTATCCAGACGAGACAACACCAGTACTGGAAAACATAAAGAACATTCCGGTGTTTAATCTTTCAAAGGCGGATATTGATCCTGGAACTGTCTGCTTGCTATCTAGGGGACTCTCTTTTGTCCCTACTACTAATTTCAGTAAGTTCGAGTTTTTAGGAGACCTGTATCTATTTTTTCTTAATATTAGGCTAAAAAGTTTTTTTGCTAATAGGCCCACTACAGAATCCACAGAAAATAGGTTGGGGCTTAAACCTCCCTCTGACTTCACTCCGACTCATGAAGATATTGGAACTGAGGTTGGTATCTTTGAGAAAGCAGTCACTTCTAAAATCAACAACATTCTCTAATATGTTCCCAAACCTTCTCCAAATCTTCCTAGAGCAGAAGAGAGGACTTTAACATCTTGAAGGCCAATAAACAACTGACGATCAAGCCCTGTGACAAGGGTGGGGGAATCGTGATCTTTGACACCCCCACCTATGTGGAAAAAATGAATCATCTCTTATCTTCTAAGGAGCATTATAAAAGAAATGTTAGGAACCCGGAACCTGCCCTGAAACGCTGTATTCTACGGTTGGTTGAAAGTGCAGTTGATATGGGTTACATCTGTCAGAAGGAGGCTGAATTTCTAACCCCCAGCTTCACTAGGATGCCCATTATCTACGGGGTTCCAAAGACACATAAAAACATCCTTGATCCTCCCCTGATGCCCATCGTGTCTACCATTGGATCAGCAACGAAACCCCTCTCCAAATACATTGACACATTTTTGAAACCTTTGGTTACTGACTTGGAATCATTTGTGAAAGACACTGGCCATTTCATCGCCAAGGTTGAGGGGACCACCTTCCTGGAAAGTTAGAGAGCTCTTGGTCACCTTAGACCTTGAGTCTCTATATACGAATATACCGTAGGAAGGGGCCTTCAGGGTAGTGGAGGACATTTTAGCATCCAAGGTTGAGATCAGCAATGCTCCCTTTATCATTCAGTGTCTCGAGGTGGTTCTCAGTGAGAACTACTTCGAGTTTAACAATTGTTTTTCCAGCAAATCCAGGGAGTGAGCATGGGGGCAGCTTGTGCCCCTAGTATAGTGTGTCTATACATGGGATACTTTGAACAAACTAACATCTACAATGAGATGGTCCCCTTCCATGAAAATGTCCGGGCCTGGTCCCGGTTCATTGATGACATCTTTTTTATATGGAAGGGGGACCAGGACTCTCTTAATGAGTTCATCATGTGGATCAATTCAGCAGATAATAATCCTAAGTTTACTGCCCACTCAAGTAACTGAAGGATTGAATTCCTGGACATTTGGATCAAACATCGTAATAGTGAAATCTATGTATCCCTCTTTAATAAACCTACTGCTAAGAACACCCTTTTGCAGTACGGCAGTTTCCATCCTCGCTGCCAGAGGGATAGTATCCCGTTTAGTCAGTTCTTACGCATTCGGAAAAATTTCTCGAATATCAAAGATTTCCTTTATCAAGCTGATATCCTCAAAGAGAAATTGACACTTCGTGGCTATCCGAATAAACTGATCAAAGACTCTTTCAAACGGACCAGATATTTTAATAGAGAGTCCATGTTTGAACCGAAAAACGGAGATGCATTGGACAAAATAGTCTGCGTCACCAGACATTCCAATTTGAACCACAAATTAAGACAGGCGATTAACTCTTGTTGGTTTCTCCTAAATCTGGGCAATGATGAAGAACATCATCCTAAACCAATCTTTGCCTTCAGGAGGAATACAAATCTGAAGAACCATTTAGTGAGAGGGAAACTCCAGGAGCCCCAGGAATCATCCCAAACATTGATATGTGGTTTGGGCCCGATTAGGGGTAACCACTGATGTGGTAATTATCAACCGTGCCCCTATGCTATTACTGGGGAAACAATTCCTACCCCCTTACGCACTGTTTCTTTTATGAAAATTACCAATTGCCGCACTGCTAATGTGGTCTACATTATCTTATGCCTATGTGACCTCCATATGTGGGTGAAACCGGACTGGAGGTACGGATGAGGATAGGGGAACACAGATCTAACATTTGAACTAATAGATCTTGTGCCCCCCTAGTGGCCCATTGGTGTGAGAATAATCATTCTGACAAAGACCTCAAGTGGTCTATATTGGGGAAAATCCAAGTTCTAATTTCTAATTTAATTTAAAACATTTCTAAAGCGCAGCGTACACCTTGCGGTTTCTTGGCGCTAGGGGGTTCGGCAGCTGAGGGAAAAGACCAGGGGGAAAAGATAGGAAAATTTAAGCGGGGAAGGCCTGGCTGAAGAGGAAAGTTTTCAGATCTCTGCGAAAGGAGAGATACTGGGTTGCAGAACGGAGATGGTCAGGGAGTGAGTTCCAGAAAGTTGGGGCCAGGGTGGAAAAGTTGGACCCACCCCACTTTTTGCGTGTGAAGCGTGGGATCTGAAGAAGGGACTTGGAGGAAGACCGAAGTTCTCTTGCGGGGACATAAGGTTTAATTAATGAAGAGATGAAGGCGGGGACAGTGCCCTGGCGGGCCTGAAAGACCATGCAACCGGTCTTAAAAAGGGAGCGTTGTTTTACGGGGAGCCAGTGAAGCTCCTTGAGAAGGGGGGTGGAATGGTGGTAGCGTGGGAGGCCGTATACCAGCCGGGCCGCCTGGTTCTGAATAGTTTGGAGTTTACGCAGGCTGTACGCTGGGATGCCATGATAGAGAGCGTTAGGGAAGTCTAGTCGCGATATCACCAGGGCGGCCATGATAATCTTTAGTGCCTGGGGGGAGAAAAAGCGGGAGACAGAGCGGATAGTTCGGAGAGTGAGGAAACAGGAGGAGACCACAGAACTGATTTGTGAGTGAAGGGTGAGCTGATTATTCATTTTGACACCCAGTGTTTTGACCGAGGTTGAGGGGGACGGTGCGGGACCAAGAGAGGGGGGCCAGAAAAGAGAGTTCCAGGGGCTGGATGAACCACCGGTGAGAACCAGCTCGGTTTTATCCGGGTTCAGCTTAAGATGGTTGTGGTTCATCCAGTCCCCGATGAATGTCATTGTTGACTGGAAGTTAGAGACCGAGAGAGAAGAAGGGGACAGATCAAAGATGAGCTGGAGGTCATCCGCGTAGTTGTAGACGGTGACCTCCAGCTGCTGGAGTGCGAAGATAAGAGGGAAGATATAAAGATTGAAAAGTAAGGGAGAGAGAGAGGAACCCTGGGGAACACCACAAGTGACAGGGAGAGGGGTGGTAGTGAAGTCGCCTAGCCGGACCGCCTGGGTGCGGTCCCTCAGAAAGGAGGAGAGCCAGACCAGAGCTGATCCCCCGATTCTGGCCGCCTTGACACGGGCAAGTAAGATGGTATGGTCCACCGTGTCAAAGGCGGCGGAGAGATCAAGGAGGACCAGTGCCTGGTGTTTGTTATCATCCATACCCTTTCTGAGGTTGTCTAAGACTGAGACCACAACCGATTTGGTCGAATGCCTGGGGCGGAATCCGGCCTGGCGGGATGCCAGCCCCCCATTCGCCTCAATATGGGCGCTGAGTGCCGCGGTGACGTGGCGTTCCATCACCTTGCCCAGAAAGGGCAGCAGGGAGATGGGGCGATAGTTAGCCGAGATGGAAGGGTCCGCGCCAGGTTTCTTCAAGATGGGCACTATGGTGGCTGCCTTTAGCACAGGGGTCACTACACCCTGTGCCAGGGAGCTGTTGAGGAAGGCGATGGGGGGTTCAGGGCAGCCAGAGTAAATTTGCTGCAAGATACGTGCCGGGCAGACGTCCGCCGGAGAGCCCGACTTCACTTTGGGGAGTATCTCCAGAAAAGATTCCTGGGTGAGGGGGGGAATGAAGGTGAGAAGACTTTGAACGGTGGGGGGGGAGGGATCGATAAAAGCAGACGAGGGTGGTGGGATATTAGTCTTGATGATTGCAATTTTGTCCAAAAAATAGCTATTGAGTTGATCACAGAGAAGCTGGGAGGGAGGAATTTGGGGCGAGGTTCGGTCTGAGAATGCCAGGTCATTCACTATGCCAAAGATTTCCCTGGGTTTATTGTCGGCAGACGTTATTTTTGTTGAGAAGTAAGTGGTTTTTGCAGCAAGGATTGCTGTTTTGTATTTGGCCAGTGATGTGAGAAAGTGGGTTTTTGATAAGGGACTGTAATTTTTCCTCCATTGCCTCTCCGCCCGTCGGGCGCTCAGTTTAAGATCTTTTAGGTGGTCGTTAAACCATCTGTTGGAATCCTTAAGTCGACGGATGGAAATGCGACGTAGGGGAGCCACTGAGTCGCAGCCTCCAGCCAGCCAGGTGTTAATGGCCTTGGCTTGAGAGGCCGATGATAAGCCAGAAAGGGTGGGAATGGAGTTGCGAAGCAGGGAGGTCAAGGAGGGAAAATCCAGTCTATTCCAATTCCGCACCCAGGTGTTTTTGGCATGCAGAGTTTTGGATAGCGGGTTACGGAGAATGGAGAAGGAGATGAGGGCATGGTCAGACCATGGGCACGGAGAAACAGCCACCGAGGCCACTGGGAGGTTAAGGGACCAGACCTGGTCAAGTGTGTGCCCGTGAGAGTGAGTGGGGACAGTTATATGTGGCACAAAGTTGAGGGACGATAGGGATTCTGTGAATTCTTTTGAGGCTGAGCACTCGTGTGGGTCTGAGGGCCAGTAATTGAAATCCCCTAGCACCAGGACCGAGGCGTAGTTGACCACCAAGTTGGCCAGCAAGTCTTGAAATGCCGGTAGGAATGAAGACGAGGGCTGGGGAGGGCGGTACATTAAGAGGCAAGTGATGGGGGGGGAAGATGAAAGAGAGCGGACTACCAGGAAGTCAGCAGGGGGCATGGGGGGAAAGGGAAGTGATTGAAAATTCAATTCCGACTGAGCGATTAAGGCGACCCCACCACCAGCCCTGCCTGCCGGACGGTCGGCGCGTAGGGCCACGTAGGAAGGGGGTAGGGTAGCCAAGAGAGCGGGGAGGGAGGAATCACAGTACCAGGTTTCGGTCAGGAGCAGTAGGTCCGGTTTCTCTGAGTCGAGTAGGACAAACAGCTCATGGTGGTGCTTGACCGCTGACCTGGTGTTGAGTAGGATAACAGACAGTGCTGGAGTGATGGGGTGAGGGTCGGGAAGGGGGGGGCAGGGTGACGGGGGAACACGTAGCGGGGAGTGAGGTGGTGTGGGGGAAGAAGGAGCAAGGCCTAGTGAGGAGACGAGTCTGCGGACGGTATCCGGGAGTGGCCAGTGGCCTTGGAGGGCGGCAAGTTCCTTGGAAGAATAGGACAAACTTTTGGCATGGAGTCGTGCCCCTAGCCCCGTCCGGCCGCGGACGGGCGCAGACGGGCTTGCCTTAGGCGCGCCTTCGGCGCGCAAACGGCGCTCCCGCTGCGCTTGTCCGCTGCGCGTTCTAAAGTGGCACATTGATGTAGGTGGCCTCAAGGGCGGGAAGGGGGCGTGGCCTAAAGGTGGGCGTGGCCAGCCGGTAGGAGGGGGTCACGTAAGCGATTGATCCGCTACACGGAGCCCTCTAAGTGCAAGATGCAAGTAGCAGCAGGTAAGGGTTAAAAACACATTAATCACAGTTTTTAAAAGAGCTTCTCCCGGCTTTCCGCCTCAGGAGATACGAACCAAGTGAGCGCTCGTGAGCTGGCGCTTAAGAAGGGCGGGAAGGGGGCGTGGCCAAAGGTGGGCATGGCCAGCCGGTAGGAGGGGGTCACGTGAGCGATTGATCCGCTACACGGAGCCCTCTAAGTGCAAGATGCAAGTAGCAGCAGGTAAGGGTTAAAAACACATTAATCACAGTTTTTAAAAGTTTTTAAAAGTTCACCCTGGTATTGACCCCGTGTCTGTGCGTAAAAAAAGAGAGGTCTTTTTGATCTTCTTCTGGACTCGGTTAAAAGGGGTCTTAATGAGGAATGCCCATGGGCCAATGCCATTCTGTAATGGGACCCCCCGGCTGGGGGTATCAGGCTATTTATCATTCTGTCTTGTTTTTAACAGCATATGACTCATCCTGCTGGATGTTTTGATGTGTCCGCTTCCTTGAGGTGAATTTAGATCTTATTCAATTCTTATCATTTGTGATGGACTTCTGCCCTTTCTTGTGAGATTTATTTTTTACTTTTTCTTTCTATTTCCTTTTAACTGTTTTTGCTTGTCATGACCTGAGGTTATTATCTTTTATGTTTACAAATTTGTGCGTTTAGTGTTATTCTATATGTATAAGTATAGTATGTTTCTATGCTTCCTTCGAATTTGATTTGCCGTACTAAATCATATTGTGCTAGGTGATATATTTATCCATGACTTCCTCTGGACTCTATAAGGACTGCTAAGTTCAGTAAATCCATGCCCTATCTTAGGAACGTAACTGATGTTATCAGATGGCCGCCTATCTGTTGTTAGTCCTTTTTGGCATTTGCGGATGGTCCGTCGTCTATTTTGATTCCTCTGACGCCATCTGACGCTCGAATACGTCTTCTTGCGCATTTTAAAACGGGCAGTGATCTGGCCTCTTTCTTTCGCCTTTCTGTTGCGGGAATCAAAAATTAGCTAGCATTCGCTAATAGAATTTTCAATTCTATTAAGGACACGGAGGCGAGGATTATGCTTCTCTTTCTTTACTGTAATTTTCACAGCAGCCAATAAACATACAGTTTAATGAAAATAAACTACAGAGGCCATGATGCTTAGCCTTAGCCACGCCTCTATGAACCCTATAAGAGTCCTGGTAACACTCCCAGCGTCCTATTTCTTTGCACAAACTTGCAGAATAAGTCCAACAACCAAAAGTCTATAATATTCTCCAACAGGGAATAACAGGGAACACTGTTCCAACTTCATTCTTCAACGGAAGACTCTTCACTCGGACTTCTTGTCTTTATTTATTTATTTATTTATTTGCTGGTTTGTATAGCGCTTGAATCGACTCCTAGTGGAGTATCTCTGCGCTTTTGGAGCCGGTCGAAACAGAGGTGTGAATGAATGGAAGCTAGATCTCATTTCTGAACAGTACAGTTTTCAGGTGTCTCCTGAATGTGAGATGTTCTTTACATTGTCTCAGAGACAGAGGGAGTTTGTTCCATAAAGTGGGTCCTGTGATTGACAGGGCTTTGCTCTGGAAATATAACAACCCGTAATTCCTGTATAAACAGTCTTAAATATATCAGAACAGGTGGGTAATCATGATCAAACATTTGAACATAGCCAGGTGGGATAATCCTCGCCTCCGTGTCCTTAATAGAATTGAAAATTCTTGGCGCGAATGCTAGCTAGTTTTTGATTCTATTACAGGACCGGAGGCTTCAGATTATGCTAGTTTAACGCTGTATCAAAAACAACAGATGTAATGTCTCCCACCGGCTTATAATAAAACTGTTTGAATGTCGATTCAGACGACCAGTCAGCACAATGCATGATATCTTGAATGTTAGCTCCCAATAAATATGACTTTGAAGCCATGGCACCACGTACAGAGTGAGCCCCAAACAGTTGAAGATCAACACCAGCTTCCTTCGTGATAAACTTCAGCCATCTTGCAATAGTAGCGGAGGACACAGGTTTAAATGGCTTCTGAACAGCAATCAAAAGTTGCGTGACACCAGATGGTCTCAAGGAACGAGTACATTCCTTGTAAGCTTTCAAGCATTGGACTACACACAATTTGTGATTAGTAGAAAAATCATTATAATCAACCTGTCTAGAAAGGGTCTTTGTACGACCTGAAATGGTAAAAGAAACTCCCTCCGGAGTGAATACTCTACCTGTAACGTCCAAGGCGCGTACATCTGACGATCTTCTGCAACCTGACAAACATAATAGCATGGCTAGTTTCGCCGATAACTGCTTTCTCGAAAGGGAGTCATTAGTGGGCCAACTATCAAGAAGTTTGATGACCAAAGAGACGTCCCAAAGCCCAGAATATTTGGGCTTGGGAGGATTCGCGACGTGTATCCCCTTGAGGAGCTTGCATACCAAAGGGTGCATACCCACCGGTTTCCCGTCAATGTGGGTGTGCCCCGCGGAAATAGCCGACCGGAGAAGTTGTTCACGGATCTATAGGCCAACCCGCCAGCCTCTGTATCGGACAAAAAATTATGATATGTGTAAGCCCTGCCCCCACGGGATCCAAATCCCTTTCAACACACCAACATAACCAACCCTTCCAGGCTGAAGAATACCTTTTTCTTGTGGAAGGGGCCCAGGCCTGCTTGATTAAGTCGCTAGCCATTCCTGAAACTCCAGGCAAAGTCCATTGCTGCCTGAAAGTCTCCATGCCATCAGCGATATTCGTTGGGACAGGATCAACGGATGCTGTTCCCGCAGAGGTCCTAGGAGGAGATCCTCCGACCACGGGAGCATCCTGGGAAGGTCGCAGCACATCCCAACAACATCGGGAACCAGGGCTGCGATCTCCACAGAGGCGTCACCAGGTCCACCTCTGCTTTCTGTTTGATAATGTAAGAGGCCACTCGTGGGATCAGAAGAAAGGGAGGGAACGCATAGTTCACCCTTCCCGACCAGTCCTGTAGAAACGCATCCGTAGCTTCCGCTGCTGGTTCCGGTCTCCATCTGAAGAACTTGGGAAGTTGACGGTTCAGTCTGGATGCAAATAAGTCGATCTGATATGGACCCCATCGGTCCTGAAGCCAGTTGAACACTCTGGGAAGCAGCTGCCAATCGCTGTAATCCCGAAGATGTCTCGAGGTCCAGTCCGCTATCGCACCCGGAATATACTCTGCTATAATCGTGATCTGATGATCGAGACAATAATGCCAAAAATCCTTAGCTATCTCCACCAACATGGCCTATCTCGTCCCTCCTAGCTTGTTTATGTAGCGTACCGCCGAGACGTTGTCCATCCGAAGGAGGATGCAACAAGAGGTCCATTGCGGTGATAGAGTCTTTATGGCGAAGGAGCCCGCGAGGAGCTCCAGGCAATTTATATCGAGTTCTAGGTCTTGCGGAGACCACCTTCCGCCTGTGGAAACATCTCCACAGCGTGCCCCTCAGCCCCAACGGCTGGCGTCGGACTCGATGACTATCTCGGGCAGGGAGGCGAAAATGGCCCTGCCGTTCCACGCTTCCACGTGGCTTAACCACCAACGCATCTCGTCTCTCACCTCCTGAGACAGAGGGACCAGGTCAGAGTACGCCAGACCTCTCTGGAGATGCTGAATCTTGAGTCTCTGCAACGCCCTGTAGTGTAGAGGGCCCGGGAATATCGCCTGAACGGACGATGCCAATAAACCCACTACTTTGGCAATCGTCCTGAGTGAGATCATCTGTTTGCTGAGAAGGGATACAATCTCCTTCTTCAGGTCCTTCAATTTGGACTGTGGTAGACTGAGCTGTGCCGACAGAGAGTCAATCACAAACCCTAGTAAATCCATTGATTGAGATGGGATCAGGGCGGATTTGGCCCCATTGATCACAAATCCCAGAGATTGGAGTAGAGATATTGTCATCTGCAGATGTCGCGATACTAGGTCTGGGCTGTGAGCCATGATCAGGATGTCGTTGAGATATATTATCATGCGTACACCCTGCTCCCGCAGGTGCGCAACCACCGGCTTCATTACCTTGGTGAAGCACCAAGGAGCCGAGGAAAGCCCGAAAGGAATGGCCGAGTACTAGAACCACTGTCCGTTCCACTGAAACTGGAGGTAACGGCGGTGGGGAGGGTAGATGGGAATCGAAAGGTAGGCGTCTTTGAGATCCAAACGCACCATCCAATCGTTCGGTTGTAAGAGGTCTGTTAACAGATGGCTGCCCTCCATCTTGAAATGGTTGAAGACCAGAAAATAATTGCAATCCCTTAAATTAAACACTAGCCTGTGACCACCACCCCTTTTCTGTACTAGGAAGATATTGCTGCAAAACCGGTGCGGGTTGTACTCGCACTCGGCTACGGCTTGTTTGCAAAGCAATTCTTCTATCTCTTTGTCTATACAAATCCTCTCTGGTTGGAAAAAATGGAGAACCCTTGGGTGCTGAACCTGCCTCGGTGTCTCGTAAAACTCCAGGTGAAACCCCTGAATGGTTTGAAGGACCCAAGCGTCCTGAGTCAGGAGACTCCAAGTATGAAGGAAGTGACTGGTGCGGCCCCCCAATGGCAAATGGAAACAATCTATTGCGCTCACCTGAGGAATGTTGGGCCTGGAAGCCTGCCCTGTTGCCTCCTCCTTGGTATCTGCCTTTGGAGTATGGACGTCGAGTGGGATAGAATGTGCCACCTCTGGTCGAGTCCCAGTCACCTTGACCTCGTCCGAAGTCACCTCTGGGGGGACCTTGATTAGCGAAACGGCCTGGCGAGCGTCCCCGACCTCGTCCGGCCCTGTTAAAAAGGTGTTGCTGAAGTACACGTTTGATGCCTGATTGAGCCTTATCCAGAGAAGTGAAGGTGCCCACGTACTTGGAGACATCCTTCACGAAACGGTCGCCAAAAAGATTGCCCTCAGCAAGGGGCCCAGGTTTTGCAGTAGCAAGTTCCGTTAGATTAGAGTCCATTCGCATCAAGAGGGACTTGCGTCGCTCCGTGGACACCGCGCAATTAGCATTACCTAAAAGGCAAATGGCACGCTGAGTACAACCGGCCAAGATATCTGGATCAATTGGCACGTTTGATTCCTTTGCCTGCAAGGCCATCTCCAGAATTTTGGCCAGAGGGCCAACAATGTCGAGCATCTTGTCCTGGCATACTATCCAGGCTCTGTCTAATCCTTTTTTAGGGTCCTTAGCGAACTTCTTTAGGAAGGTCAGAAGGCTAGGATCTATCTCCGGAGTCTCCGCCACCTTATGGGCAAGGTCGGGACGAGGGCATTCCGATCTGAGGCGGTTTCGAACCTCTTTATCAAACCCTTTCATAATATTTTGTTGAAGGTACTCTGCCACCGCCGGGGCTGGAACCCAATCTGACGATCTAGGGTGAATAATGTCGGATGGGTTGAAGGTAAAGGGGGTATTAGGAGGAGGTTCTGACGCCGAAGCGACGTCCTTCTTAGTCTTCTTCTTCGGTGGCTGTTCCTCATCCGTATCAGTGGTGTCAGTACCAGTGGTGGTAGTGGTGTCTGTATCCACATAATGCTGCTTACTTGCCGCCTTGCCACCTGCCGGATAGGCATGGTCCTGGCCAGAAGTTGCCAGGAGGGAACTCAAAGCGCCAGAGTGTGGCCACTGATCAGTAGTGGTCGTATTAGGGTTAGGTTTGGGAGCTGGTGGAGTCTTCTTAGTGGACTTGTCCTTTGTAAAGCCATGGCGCTTTGCAAAGTTCTCCAGCTGCTTAATAATAGGTTTGAGTGCAGCCGCCAATGCTTGTTGCACGGTCACAGGGACTGCGCTTTCCACTGCCTTGCTGACTGAGGCTTGGACCGATGCGTCCAAGGCCTCTAAGATCTTGTCCTCCACAGCAGCAGCAGGCTGCTCTTCATAAGTCTCTTCCCCTGCCTCCTCATCAAAGTATACTCACTCCTCCATATCCAACTACAGTGGGGTAAATATATATATAAATGTAAGTAATCTCTCGAGAGGTAGGCACTAGGGGAGTCGGGGGGGGGGTCAGCCCAATGCACACTGTATAATATTCCAGGAACCAGTACCAGACCCCCTCAGCAGGTGCTGTAGTCAATTATTGCAGCCCAGCAGGGCGTAAGAGCCAAGAAATAGATTTATGGAGCGTGTGCTGACTCCTTTTTAGGCAAAACTGTTCTTTCAGCAAGTTAGGCACCACTCTCCACCAGCTCGGTTGAATTGCGGTGAAAACGGTGGAAAAATCGGCAAAACGACGTGTGCAGCCCACCACACGCCCAAATCCTACCAAAATATAGCCCAATGGGCGCGCGTTACGCTGCACGCGTCGGCCGAAGGGTTAACGGCTCTCAAGCGCGTTCGGGCGATTAGGGGAGCCCTGCGCTACCTGCCGGTGATGAAACCGCCACCAGAGGTGAGTGGGGACCGCTTCACGCGGTCCGGTACTGGAGCGCACTGCGGCGCTTTGCACGCGATTGCGAAGGCACTCAGAGCGGAGCTCCGTCTGAGCGCGCTGAAGCGCTCCTCAGCATAGACACTCAGCGCGGTCCCTGCAACGCGGGAAGAGCCCGCGACTTCTAAATATAGCACAAAACAATAATCAAAATGCCCAATAGACAAGCAGGTACGCTCAAAACGACGCACACATTAGCATATATTAAGCTTTAAGCTCTGCATTAACAGCACATCATTGTTAAGCAAATAAGCATAATAAGGAGCCTGGCACTTATCTCTTGCTGTGTGAGCAGCAAAGAAAGAGGACGCTGGGAGTCTTACCAGGACTCTTATAGTGTTCATAGAGGCGTGGCTAAGGCTAAGCATCATGGCCTCTGTAGTTTATTTTCATTAAACTGTATGTTTATTGGCTGCTGTGAAAATTACAGTAAAGAAAGAGAAGCATAATCTGAAGCCTCCGGTCCTGTAATAGAATTGTGGAGTACTGTTGGACCGCCTGCGTAATTATCCCGTTCCACTACATCCTGAAAGCTTTATGGTGAGTTGAGCGACGTTGAGAGTCCCTACTCTGGTTATGTGAGCCACTCTTTATATGTAATCTCTAACCCCGAAATTTCCGTGGCCCCTTGATACAAATTTATCAGGTGGAGGGTTTATTAGTCCTCCGCCCTTGGGACCCAGTTTTGTCTCGGGATTCCCGCTGGGAATACGATGTTTGTTAATATTGAAGAACCACCCCCTGCACGACCGGCCTGCACGGACGTTGGTCTGGTAGCGTAACAAGCATCTTTCCTTAATTATCCCCAGTGAGCCTCTTTCTCGGGTCCTTGAGGGTTGTTTTCTATATGCCCTTTTCAGCTTGCATGAACGCCGATAGCTTTTCTCGTGTAATTCTTATCCAGTGTTGGTTATGCACAAAAATCTTTTTGTACATGTCAGGGGACTCCATTTAGGCCCATAGATTATTCGTCTCACCGTAGCTTGGTCCTATGTTTATTGTCGGAGTTCTATGCTTCTCCCTTGTGAAGTCTCTGAGATTTCTCTATGCTCTTACTATCCACAGTGACGAATTCGTAACTAGCGTTCCCACGCAGTGTAGATCGCAGAATGCCTCTAAGCTCTACGTGATTTTTCTACAGAAACCCGAGAATTGACGTCGGGTCTAGCGGATCCTGGGAAGTTACCCCCTAATCATTCTATCTTTGTTGTTCTGGCATCGTGTTGCAAGATAGGATCAAGCATGAGCTCTACGTACATTCATCTATGGCCAACGCTTGTGGTAGGTACTTTTGTCCTCTAATTTTAATCAGGGGAGGGTGGACTGGTTGGTTGTATGCTCTTAGGTTTTTGGATATTGTAGCCGGTCCCAATAACACTTATGTTTTCTACAGAGCATCTTTCAAAAAGTTACTGTGGGCTTTATAATTATCTGGTCCCTAGGGGGTGCTCTACCTTTTGAAATGTGGCGATTCTCCTTTTCGAATTGGTATGATGTCCATTAAGGCATACTTACAATACCTTTAGTTTGCCTCAATCCTTTGGGATATGGACCAATATCACATTCTACAATTTTGTCCATGGATCACTGTGGTTTCGGTGAGGGTTGATCTATGGTGCCCTCTTGCACCAATGTTCTAATTTCTGTATGCTGTTTTCTGTTTAATTGTTTTTAACATGAAACAGAACTTTTCTGGACACCTTCACTATACTATTCAACTTTTTTTGAACACTGTGGTCTCATCACTTGGTTGAGTTAATGTGCTTGTACTATTCCTTGCATGTCCTTGCAGTTGAAATCAGATTTGTTGCTTTTTGATACCTGATTATCAACTCTGCCTATGCCCCAACCCAACAGCCATTATTTTGTATTAATCAATAAGAGAACCCCTAGTGGCTTTTATGTTGAAATATGTTTTTTTCTACAGATTTCCAGTCCCACTGTGAATTGTACATCTTCGCCCTGAGGAAGGTGTAGCCCCGGCTGGGGCCATACACTGAAACGCGGGTCAGCGTTTTCCTAATTGGGGATATTTCGACTGATCTTTTTTCCATCTCCCCGATGATTTATATTCACCTGTAACATCTAGATCAGCCTGAGGCTATTATGTACCTTGGATATGTTGTGTGTATGTGGTATGGATTGTATGCAACTCTGGTATGTATGATAGTATGAGAGGTATATCTGAAATTGGTATGTGGGACTGTATTGATGAAATGTGCTCTCTATTTTTAAAGAAAATAATTATGCGGTTTGATATTCATATATTGAAGGAGATTTATATGATGTAATAACATTTCGATATATTTGTATTGAATTGTCCTTGGTCTGTCCTGGGGGGCATTGTTTTACTTATCAAATTACCTCTTAGTTAGGCGTATGATTGAATCTGACTGGCAGGTATCTTTTTAATTTTGTATCTTGCCAAACCTTCTGACAGACTTTATTCACAGAATGTATATGGCATAGAAGGGATATACATTTTGCATCGTACCCACTCGACAGGCCACTATGTAGGATCCCTTAGAGGGGGAGCCCTAAACATTGCCTACGACATGCAACAGGATCCCTGCGACTCAGCCAGGCAGCATATCTTGGGGAGTGCTGCTTGCATTTACGCCTGAACTCTTGTGAAAGAGTTTGAGACCACTCTTGAAGATGAATGGAAAAAAAGATCAGGTTCACAGCTGTTGTTTCTGCTGGACAGAGGCACAATTGGGCTGTACCCCACAGAGGCTACGACTGTGTACAGATTCCCTAATACTTCCTTAGGTCTCTGCATGCAGTTTCTTTTCCAACCTCTTTGTATCATTGCATCACAATGATCTGCCATACAAGAAATAAAACGCCTTCTTTTCCTTGCTGTAGTACCCTATAGCCACACACAGGGCTCAAGGCCGGACCGATCGTACTGGGCATCAGGCGTTTCCCCGGGAGGCTGGAGGGGTGGGAGACTAGTTTTGTTACTGGGGGCTGGTTTTGCAGCAAGGATGCAACATCGACCCCTAGTAACAAAATCAGCAGGACTGTCGAGCATAATAACTCACTTCTCACTCTCACTGCGGAGTTGCATGTATACCTTGCCGTTTTCAAGGCAACAATAAAAGTGTCAAGATTGATGTCTCTGGTGGTTTATCTTCCTGCTGGAGAGAGACATTTGAGTTTTGTCTATTGGTAGTTTTGACTCATCTAACGTAGTGCAGAGAATGAATATGCCTGCTACAAAGAATGTGTAGCATACACATCCCAGAAGTGTATTTAATGTGGGTTACTGCTTTTGTCACAAAGATCCTTTGGTTACTTGCAATTCATAACTTACAATCATATTAAATCCAGCACAGTGAGCCATGAACTGCCATCAAAGAGCTGCATGCAAAGTGCATGGTACAGGTGCAAAAGGTATATTTCCCCCGTCGTTTATGATCGTAACGGTGCTAAAATGGGTTTGGATAGAAATACATTCTTATTAGTAAATCTAACCACTGTGTTACGTTTTGAATCCTGAGTTTGTGCTTCATCTGACCAAGCACTCGTAAATTCCTACCAGTATGGATGACATGTAAATCCTACACCTTGTATTCCCCTTTGTCTTATGTCATATTTTCTAAACACTGATTTACACACGTATGGTTCATTGTTTCTGTACATGTGCATGATGTAAAGTGTTCCGATTCCCTACACTGGAATGAGAGGCACTATAAAACAAATGAAATATACGCGAGAGAGGGGCTATAGAGAAATCAGAGGAACTGTTAAAGAGTGATAGTGAGGGAATCATTGCAGGGCCGAAATACAATTGTCAAATCCTGTGCACTGCAATGTCATCATTTACTGTGCTCTAAAGTTAATAGAATTGACTATATAATGAAAATGTGTTGTACAATGCACCATTTTTGTAACTGTTTTCCAAACTTTTCTGGGGGGGAGAGAACCCCCCCCCCCAAATCCCCTTTGTCATGGTCAGCTCGCTTGCTGTGCTCGCTCACTATGCATCATACGGTAGCTGGTCTGACAAATGAATTAATGATTGTTTGTATTGTATTTAGTTATTATAAAAACCATTACAACACTACAACATGAATTTCATAGATATAAGTCTACAAAATGTGACAGTGATACCCTAATGCCCAAAGGTGTCACCCCAGAGAGTTTGTCTTTGAGTTAGAATATATTTCTGTGCATTCTACACTTATATAATCTTTGGGGTCCTACATACTCGGAAATACATAACTTAAAATACGAAGAGCAGGGAGATTTTTAAATTTTGAATGGATGAATAAAAACAGCAGCATATGTAAAAGGATGAACATCAAATGTTTGTCTATTGAAATGGAGGTTGGAGAGCCGAGCAATTAAGGCAGCGCCGGTTGTTTTCCTCTGGTTTCCTTAGATTTCCCTTCCCAACCTCAGGTGCAAGTGTAGTGATGTTATTGGCTGAATGACAGCCAGAACCGGAGGCCTTAAGGGCACAGAAACGAGCAAGGGGATTCTTTTAATGAGAAACGGGGATGAGACGCTTTCTCAAAATAATCTGGATGCAATTTCCCTTTGTTTGGGAAAGTAATTAAAATTAATCCAAAAGGGAACAGTAGCTCAAGTGGAACGGATCTCCTTACAGGAAATATATCCGACTTTCATATGGGTACTTCTGTATTACGACCCCAGCTATAAGTATACTTGGCCATTGTATGCAGGTGGGTCCTTCATACCCGTGCACAGTTAAATGGTCTTCCTTATAAAGTTCGTGGCCCAATGAACATCTAGTTAAACACTATGAACTATGACCTTGAGTCCAAAAAGGGTGGCGAATTCCAATGCGTGCACCAATGAGTTTGTGCAGAGATTGGAAGTCCGAATTTTTCCTGTAAACACCTCACCCTCCGCACATTTTCCTGACAAATTTCGGCTTTGGTTTTGTGCTTGAAAAATTAACTCCCCGAAATTTGTGGGAAGAAAATGTGTGGAAAAACTCTGGGGCATATTATCAAGGGGGTTTATCTCTGCTTTGTTGGCTTTAAAAGCCAAGAAAGCGGAGATAAAATTATCTCCCTATTACCTAGCTGTCGCTAACACCAGTTAGCGACAGGTAGTAGGAGATAGCGACCATCTTGGGCCCCACTTTGCATGCCAGTGATATTTATCACTAATGACATGCAAAGTGGCCGTGCCAAGATGTTAGCGACTGGAAACAGTCGCTAACATCGCTATCTCCTATTACCAACTTTTGGAGATATTCGCGCTAAGCGCAAATATCTCCAAAAGCTAACACCTGCCCTGAGCAGTTCTTAGCCATGTTATCCAATGGGAGGTGGATAACATGGCTAAGAGCATTAGCTCGGTAATGCATGAATATCGCTGACTTTTCAGCGATATTCATGCATTGCGGCCGATTTTATCGCATTTGCGATAAACCTTGGTTATACCAAGGTTTATCTGCGATAAAAATCGCCGCAGCTCAGCTGTAAATTTTTGTCTCTAACCAAGCAATAGCGATAATTATCGCTATTGCTTGGTAATATGCCCCTCTGATAGCTGCAAACATAGGTGCGACAAATACCTCTTTTCTCATGTAAATACCTCATTTTCCGATGGCAAACTCGTAATTAGAAGAATTTCTAGCATCCAACAAATTCCTAAACCCGGGCAGTCGGTAGTTACTAGGTGGTACATACCACCTAGTTCAGTCAAAATCAGAATAAGGACCAGTAAAGTATCAGCTGAACAAAGTGCACAACCATGAAGAAATAATAAAATCAGCGGCCTTTAAAAAAAAAATCAAGTGTCATACAAATAGAAATGTACTGGAGAAGCGCCAAGAAACCGCTCAGGTGTATGTTGCGCTTAATAAATATCTTAAACTTAAACTTAAACTTAAATGATAACCCACTGCCACAGTGTTTGGGGACTTCTAGCCGCAGTATCCAGTGCTCCAGGAGGTGCCCAAGTAGAGGCAAGGGGGAGGAGACCCCTCTGCTCTTCAAAAGCGCCAACACTATCCCCCAGTGCTGGATGCCTGTAGGCTGTGCACACGCAAAGCCCAGGCCAAGGGCGAGCCCACCTGCACCCGTCAGCGCCAGCAAGAGGCAGGGCATGGCCACCCCCTGGTTTTATGGTTGGACACAGTTTCCATTGTCTGGGAAGAATTTTAATATTATCTGGCTGATTACTCACCTACCGTCCTGATCTTCCCCTTTGTGAGTTGTTTGATGAAGGGGGAGTGTGCTATGACTCAACTAGTGGAATGGTCCTCACCATTATTGGCTGCCCATAGCCAAACAAATGATAGCTGCTAGCATTTGGAGGTCCGCCAGTAGACTACTTGCTTAGCTCAATCAAATTTTGAACTCTAATGCTAAGTACGCGCCAAAAAACACCATCGTATAATTGCTGTAAAGGAAGTAACGAGGAGCTTGTGGGCGCCCCTGACTTCAGCCATTATTTACAGACTTTGCATCTACCTCTTTGCTATAGGATAGGCAAATGGAAAGTATCTCTGCAGATATAGGAAGGTCACAGTCAGGTGTAGCCCAAAAAGACTCCATGCCTAATGGCCTCTCTAAGTCGTACTTCTTTCTTACCTAACCACAATAGTAGGTCCAATTGATGATGAAATGAGCACATGTGAGGAGAGGTTGGGTATTCGGTCTGCTACTACTGTATCAACAGTAACTCCTGCGGTTCTTTCTGTGGAAACCCTCACAGTGGGTCTTGATGAGTCAAAGCGCTGCAGGAGGGATTATCTCAGCCTGCTACTATTTCAACTGTTATTGCAGACGTTCATGAATTGAAGGCGGCGTTTGGGACCAGGACTTCTCCTGTGGACTGTGGTCCTCCAGCACCAAAATGTAAAAATGGCAAAAGGGCAGAAATAGCTACCGTGCAGACTGGAACTAAGACCAATGGTAGACTGGTTCAGCAGTCAACCCCAGACTGTAATAGCCACAGACTGCTGAGCTGCCATATTACAAATACCAATTTTACTGAGCTTGTCCCAATTGTGCGGTCAATGAGAGAGGCAGCAATTGGAAAATGTTTAGATAAACTTTCAGCTATTGCGTTCAGTTCAAATAATCTAATACCGTTTTTTAAAACCAATATGTCTTGCCAGGACCAATGCTGGGCCCTGTGAGTCATGCTCTTGAAGGGTTAGGGAAGGTGGGTACAAAGAGTGTAAGAAAGCCGGTATTTTTGGGCTCCCCAGGTATACATTGTTCATCCAAAAAAATGGTACCTTGATGCCCAACTCTTGTTTATCCACCAGACAGGAACCTTTGACAACCCAATCCATGTGGCCTGGGACTTATAGACACCCTGAGTTGTCGGCGCAAAAGAGTGATTCTGGGAGTAGTCAAGCCACTAAGTCTACGCAGGAGGAGTTGGTGCTGTATGTAGCAAAGATGACCCAATACCTCTTCATGTTGTTTTAAACCTCCCACCTGCTTCGGTGCCTTATGTTGTGGTACTTACCGGGGTTCCTGTTTTAAAACATGGAATCAGGGAAGATTATCACAGCCTAAGGAACAAAGTGAACCATTGGTTGTCCCATTTGGGCAATAAGGGCCGAAAACTGGCGAGCAGGCCCATCATGGCCTAGCGGGTTGACTGGGTGACACCCTCCGCCAAAGCACTCAATGGGGATTGTGTTGTCATCAACTTTGATTGTCCCAGAGTTTTCCTCACTGTCTTGAATCTTGTCAGTTATGTTATGTTATGTTATGTTATGTTATGTTAATCAGGGATTTGTAGAGCGCACAGCTACTCAACAGAGTGTCCCGGCGCTATGACAGAAGAGAAATGAAAAGCAAGACTGCAAATACCAAAAGAGATCCAAAAATCTAAGGTAGCTGCTGAAACAACCAGGTTTTTACCTGCTTTCTAGTCTGATGGTTCATTTGTCCACCATCCAGGCCATGCCCCTGGGATATTTTTTATCGGCCAATGGCTTCTCCAACTCCACAGTGGTTAAGTGTAAACACCAAATGTCATTATAATAGGATCATGAGGCAGCTGAGGCCAACAACTTTGTCTTTAAAACATCAAACAGGTTTGAGGCTCTGGGAGCTGATGCACTGGATTGACTCTCAGGTTTATTTAAGTAGAGTGGAGCCAGTGACCTGGTCTAGCACGATGTTAACTCAGTTGGCAGACCCTGGGGTTTTGCTGCCTAAGGTATACAGTGCTTCTGAGTTGAGGTGTCCCCGTTCTTTGGTACATGATGTTAGTGGTGTTCGAATCAACACTGAGGGTAGCCCTAGTGACCAGCCCGTGATGAAGCTCAGTATGGTGAACTGAGGTCAGACACTCGCCCTGGGTGAATTGGAATTGCTTCCCTTGCATTTAGGGTTAACTAAGGGCTGATCTCTTGGAACCGACCTATACGATGCATGTAGCTTCAGTAGTATCACAGGAAGCCAACTTATTAATGGTATTACCATCACTATCCCTCTCAGGTTGGATACCTGCAATGTGTATGAGGTCTGCAGTTCTACCAAGATCACAGAGAGCCATCACCAACAATTGGTATTACCACTGCCAGCTTTCTGGAATGTGACAGGGGTAAATAGCTAAATATTTCATCCAGACTGGTTGGTGGCCTGTAGTGTCTCAGAACACAGAGCCACAATTCAGGATAATATTTATTGTACTTAATCTGTACACACAAGGATATTCACAGCCTGCCAACATGAACCTGCTGCGTCCTACATTCCATAACTTCACTTTATATACAAGCTACATCATACAATTCTACATGCTTAATTTTATTAAAGGAGAAACACTTAAAGAATAATACAAGAATGCTAACCCACTACTACATGTCCCTCAAGTCATTTACCCTAATTTGTCTACAGGAGATGCTTGAGGTAGAGGGCTCTTTTTTCTTGATGACTAGGGGCCAGATGTATGACCCACTAATTTACGAGTCTCAAATTGCGTCACATTTGCTACCTGCAATTTGCAACTCACAAATTGGGAAACACGACAGTGTCTGAGACACTGTTTGCGATTCCCAATGGGGTCGCAAATTGCACGCCTCGTGTATATTAATGAGGCTGTCGCTATTTGCGACCCCATCAGGAATGGCTGGCACTCCCAGCCATGGTGGCCTGCTGGGGTAAGCAGACCACCATATTTGGAACTGCTTTTAAATAAAGTAGTTTTTTTTAATGCAGCCCGTTTTCCTTAAAGGAAAATGGGATGGATTTAAAAAATAAAAATGAAACCTTTCAATTTCATTTTTTAAGGTGAGGCAGTGGTCAAAATATTTGGAGAGCTACTCACAAAGGGGTGTGGGTCCCCTGGGGACCCCTTCCTGTTTGCGAGTGGTTTACCACACTTCCGCAAAAAACGTTAGTACATCTGGCCCTAAGTCATTTATTAAACCTGCTGTATCTTCTATAAGGGGATGCCCAAAAGGTGGCTTGTTGACTTTGGTCTCTCTCTCCCTAAACTGCAGGGTGGAGCATTTGGCTATAATCTTACCTAATGTGCAAGCCATTCTGTTTTCTTCACCAGTGGCCGGTGGCTTTGTTGTGCTGAACATTTATAATGCAACCAATACCCCTACAGTCTGTGATACGCCTTTAGCTCTTAGGGCCCAGTTGCTGGATATTGACTCTTGAGGCTAGAGCTGGATTTATATTAGCAGGAGATTTTAATATACATCCATGTTCACACTCGTTTACCTTAGGTGATCATATATATAGTGAAGATACATTGAATCTTCTCATAGCCAAGCAGACTTTTTTAAAATAAAATCCTGGCAGAATTTAATTTTGAAAGTTGGATGATCGAAGCATCCCACAGCTCAGATGGTAGTTTTTCTTCCACTTTTGTAGGATTGGGTATGAATTCTACAATAGATTTGTGGAATTTTTTAAGCCATTTTGATATGCGTCTCTGGTTTCAGCGACCACTATTGTATTTCTGTTTGTAATAATGACCTGTTTGTACGAGCCTCAGTAAAGGGTGCCACAAACCAATTGGAAGGTAAGGTGACAGATCAGGGAAGAATAATAAGGTGGTCTAAGATTGCTCCTGAGGATTTTTTAAAGTGTTTTGTGGTTGCAAAGGGTAGAGAATTTGACTTCTGCCTGGGGGACTTGCATGAGGAAAATATATTTTTGGATTCTAATTGTGAGATTGGGGCCGATATTAAAGTGAGACTATCACTTCCCCCTAAATCGGTGGCTAATAATAAACCTCACTGATTTATCAAAGACTGCACAAATGCCCATAAACTGTTAATGTCAGCACTTAAAGCTCAGACCAAAGATCAATACCTAATATTAATGAGACGTATCACCTATAAGAAGGTGATTGAACAGAAGAAGAGGGAATTTAGAGAGGACATTTGGTCCAATCTTATTCAGGCTTCAACAGGGCTGACAGTTGTCAATTTATAGATGTAGTCAACAGCTGACAATTTATTGACAATGGAGCCCATGCCATTTCTTCCCACATCTTTCCTGAGAAGTGGATTGAACTTTTTTAGGGCATTTATAATTATTTGAATTGTGCTGTCTCTCCTGAGCCCCTAGCATTAATAACATACCAGCATAATTTAATATTTGAAGTTGAGGAGGTTTCACTAGTGTCACAAGGCCACTGGTCCTGATTGGATTCCTGCCGATCTGTTAAAGATGTCATCCAGTTTGTGGACCCTGATATTAACCAGTCTATTTAATCTGTTATAAGTACTGATCTCCCGTACTCATGGTCTCAGTTCAATAATATCTCTGTATATAAAAAGGATTGTAGAGATCTATCTGGTTGTTACAGGCCCAACTCCTTGACAGAATCTCCACCCATGCACACAACAGCAAAGAACTCTTCAACATCATCAAGGAGTTTGCCCAACCTACTAGCGGGTCCACCGACATCCCACCCTCACAAGACCTCTGCAACAAACTCAGCACCTTTTTCCACCACATAATAAAGAGCATCTATGACAACTCCGATGAAGACAACCAACACACTGAACCCTCACCAACCACCCCCGATACCATGAAGCCAACGATCGACAACTGGACAGCCCTCACCAACGAAGACACACTGAAGACAACAAATTTAATCCACTCTGGGGCCCCACAGACCCCTGCCCCACCACATTTTCAACAGAACCGCGCCCACCGTCGCACCCATGCTCCACCACACCATCAACCGCTCCCTGGCCACCGCATCGTTCCCAGACGACTGGAAACACACCGAGAACAACCCCCTCTCAAGAAACCCTCGGCGGACCCCACCGACCTCAAAAACTATAGGCCCTTCTCCCTGCTCTCCTTCCCAGCGAAAGTCATTGAGAAAGCCAGCAACAGCCAACTCCCCACATTCATCGAAGAGCAAAATATCCTCGACTCCTCCCAATCCGGCCTCAGAAAAACCACAGCACGGAAACTGTACTCCTCGCCGCAACAGAGAACATCCGCACCCTACTGGACAAAGGAGAAACAGCAGCCCTCATCCTCCTCGAACTCTCAGCGACGTTCAACACAGTATCTCACCACACCCTAATACGCAGACTCCACGAGGGATTCAAGACAAGGCCCTCGACTGGATCCGCTCCTTCCTCTCTGGAAGAACCCAGCGGGTAAGACTCCCCCCTTTTCTCTTGGACCCTACTCCATTCACCTGCGGAGTCCCCCAGGGGTCATCCCTCACCCCTATGCTCTTCAACGTATACACGGCTCCGCTCGCCCACATCTTCATTACCTACGGACTCAACATTGTGTCATACGCAGACAACACCCAACTCATCCGCTCCCTGTCCAACGAACCCAACACCGCCAGGCACAATTTTGAGAAGGCATGGAAGCCGTCGTAAAATGAAGGAAAAACAGCTGCCTTTAACTAAACACCAACAAAACAGAAGTACTTATCATGGGCCCACATCCCAATGCCTGGAATGACACCTGGTGTCCCCCAGCCCTCAGAAGTCCGCCCACCCCCACAGCCCACGCACGCAACCTTGGAATCAGCCTGGACTCCAAACTCAAAATGGACCACCAGATCAACGCCATCTCGTCCTTCTGCTTCCACACCCTATGCAAGACCTTCAAATGGATCCCCCTCGAACACAGAAAGACTATATCTCACACCCTGCACATCAGTAGACTCAACTACGGCAACACACTCTATGCCAGAATAAACAAAAACCTCACACGCAAGCTACAGAACATCCAGAACGCTGCCGCAAGACTGGTCCTCAACCTGCCAAGACACTGCCACATCTCTCAGCACCTGGGCACACTCCACTGGCTCCCCATCGAAGCTAGAGTCACCTTCAAGATGCTCACCCACACTCACAAGGCCCTCCACGACACCTGACCAGCATACCTGAACAGCCAACTCAAATTCCACGTACCCCAAAGGACCCTACGATCAGCCCAGCTCTCCTACGTCATGGTCCCCCGCACCAGAAAGACCAGATCAGGCAGCCGCTTATTCTCTTTCCTTGCGGCCAGAGCCTGTAACGCCCTCCCTCTCCACCTCAGACAGACATCTCTCCCCATCTTCACAAGAAACCTCAAAACCTGGCTCTTGGACAGATCCCCTCCATGAGGGACTGGAACCTGTGAAACCCCCCTCCCCCAGTACCTTGAGACCCTCACAGGTGAGTAGTAGCGCTTAACAAACTTGTGATTCATTGATTAATTGATTTAATAGACTCAGTCGCCAAAGTGATGGGCAGGATGATTCTGGAGACGGCCATGTTATGGGTGGAGTATGGGTTTGCTCTTTCCGATCCGCAGTTTGAGTTCAGAACTGGTCTGAGCACTTGCGATCAATGCTTAAACCTTTTCCTGAGGATCAACAAGAATACTGTGCCGAAACCAGAGTCATTGTTCATCGCATTCATGGATCTATCTTCCACCTTTGACAAGGTGAATATATCCAAATTGTAGCAGATCTTGTTGGATATGGCCTTGATACAGACATTGTTTATTTCCTTAGCTAGTTACATAGAGACATGAGGTTGGTTGTCCGTTATAACTCAGATGAGTCATGTACCAGCTCCTTTCGTTTGAGGAGCGGAGTAAGGCAGGGTGGTATAAAGGCCCCTGTTTTGTTCACCTTGTATATGAACAACCTGGGGGCCACATTACTAGACAAACAGGTAGACTGCCCTTGAATAGTCTCCCGTCAAATCCCTGCATTGCTATATGCAGATGATATTGTCTAATTGGCAAGAACTGCCCTAAGTGTTCAGACATTGCTTGATGGTTTTGTTTCATATATGAATAGTCTTAACCTTTTGACTAATTATAGCAAATCCCAGGTAATGTTACTGGGACTGAGAAGCACTAAGTTAAGATCTTTGCATGTTCATGGTACTAGGTTGACCAGGATCCTGATTTACACATATTTATGGATCGTTTTTGATGATTGGTCCACGTGAGCCCCTTTGAAAAACCCAAAAGATTTGATTTATCCACATCCAAAGGTGCAGTTTCTTCCTTCTCTTCTAGAATTGGCAGTAAACTATTGGGGGCCCTGATTAAGAGATACCAGGCCAAGTTTGTTTTGTTTGCCACCATTGGTAGTGATGTATGGGGATATTTAGATACTAGGAACTCCAAGTGGAGGAGAATGAGTTCTGCAGGCGCCTCCTGGCAGTTCTTGCTTCTACCCCTGCTTTTATGGTCCATGAGGCGGTTGGGTTGCCTTGTTTGTCGGATCTTAATGCCCTACGCCCCCAATTAGGTGGCTTACTATCTGGGTGTATCCCGAGAGCCACTTAAATAGGGAGCTAGTCATGGACTGCATGGACCTGGATGGGTGGAGGTCAGTCAAGTGGTTGACGTACATGCAAGACACTTTTGTCAAGTTAGATAGACCTGCCCTGTTTGATTCTCCATTTACTATTTTGAAAGCAGATATCCCTTGGACTGAGGACAAAAATTTTACTATGGAAGAAAACTGAGTAGATGGTATGGAGCTAGAAAAGCCCTTGGTCCCAGGTCTTGCTTTGTTTGTAACTGGTTCTGCCATTGAACCTTAATTGCTTAGTGCTCAGTGATGTTCATCTGCGATTCTTCCTTATCAGATTTAGGTTTAACCAGTTTCACAAGTTATTGCTCTTCCCCAGGCATGGTGTGTGGTGTACGAAGTTGAGCCCTTGCACCTGTGACAATTTTTCTCCCCAGGAACTTTTGCATATAGTATTCTTCTGTGGTTTTATGACATCCCTCAAAGAACATTTTTATTGCGATGGTTAAAATCCTTGCATTTTGTTCAGGTTAAGCTGCCCTTATGCACTTACAGCTACTCCTGGACATATATTCAACCTACACTGTTGCTTGCTGTCTGGTCTCATCACTGAGGTTGATACGTTTGCAGTGGGGTTTGGGTGTCTCATCTGACTGTGTTATTTTCCACGGGGGGATTCTCAGCTTTATATACGATGCGCTTTACCATACCTCATTGCTTTTTGGATACATCATCACGTTTTCAAATCAATTGGTCTGTTTTATTTATTTGCCTAATTTGCTTAATATGTCTACTTGAATCACATTTAGCTAGACTAGGCGTGGGCGGAAAATCCGTTCCGCTCGCGGATTTTGCGGATTTTCGGGAAATCCGCAATCCGCGAGATTTGCGAATTTCCCGCAAAATCCGCAAATCCGCGAGCAGCGGATTTTGCTCGCACTGCTCGCACTGTTCGCGTGAGTTCGCGCCCCGCGAATAAGTGCAAAATTGCAGAAATACGATCTTGGCAAAACTGAAAGTAACTACTTACCAGGTTCAAAAGTTCAGGCACATCATTAGTAGCCATTTCCTGTAGTGCTTCCTGAGGGGCCCCTCCAGAGTTCAGTTGCCAGTTGAAACTATTATGTGACCCTGCTCTGAACCTCAGAATAGTTACACATATGCCACAAAGGTCCTGAATTACAGCTAAGGGAGACAAGCAGGAGCCAGGCTGGAAGTTAAAATCCATTAATCAGCCCCTAATTCATTATTGTCAGTTGGGGCAGGGCAGGTGTTGTAACTAATTTTGCAACAATGAAAGCACTTAGCAAGTGCAAAAGATCACTAATCAGGGCGCACTAAGGAAGCAGGTGCCAGCTAAAAAAATATTCTGTGACACATTAATCAGCCCCAAATTAATTCAGGTCACTTGAGGCAGGGAAGGTGTGCTTTGCTTTGCCGAAAATAATGTACACTGGACAACCAGAGGGTGTAGTGATGAAACAGAGGGTGGCATGGGTGGGCCAGAGGGTGGCATGAGTAGTCAGAGAGTGGCAGTGGTGACAGAGAGTGGCAGTGATGAAGAAGAGTGTCCCAAACAGGCTGGACACATAGAAACAACAAGTTCGCAAAACTTGCGACCCGACAGGTAAGTTCGCAAATTGCGAAATTGTAAAAACCCTCGCGAACTGGCAGAAACACGGGCGAACACAAAAAAAAAAAAAATCCGCAAATTCGCGGGAATTCGCGGATTTTGCGGATTGCGAATCCGCAAATCCGCAAAATTCGCGGATTGCCAATCCGCAAAATCCGCTCATGCTTAAGCTAGACACAAATTTTGTGCAATTTTATATTGTGACTGTTGTTCGTACAATATTATTGCTGGGGTTGCTCACATAGGTATTGTTTTAGGTATGTCTGAGTCAGATGGTTACTCCATCTCCCCATCGTGTATAATATGTTCCCCTAGTTTTTAATTATGTAAGATGTTTATTGATAAGATAATTCACTGTAAGTATGAATTAATTTTTTTCTTTACTGATTTTTATTTTGTGGATATGGATGTACTCTATTTTTATTGTTTGATGTGTAATTATGCTCAATGTACTTTTACGTTCTTGTTAGACAGAATAAAGCTATTTTGACTGATGACCCCAGTTTCTAGCATGTTTATCATTATTATTGCCTTATAGGCCTTTTTTAATCCTTGTACCCTTCTCAATATGATTTGAAACTGGGATTGTAGCCTTTTAGAACCAGATGATAATGCTGAACAATCATGACTAAATTATACTTTGGACACATTTAATTATTGGGTATAGAGCAATAATTGGCTGACACTTAGCTCCCTCAACATCAGTTACCCTTCTGATGTAGTTGTTTAAATGACATTTGAGGTATTCTACAGAACATTTTTTAAATATAAAATTATTCAAACTACGAGTCCATGTGATGACTGTTTACTCTACATAATCAATAATAGCCATTTATTTCATATTCACCCAATGCATCATCAATAATTGACTTTGACAGATTTCTCATAGATATTAGCCCACTTTATAGTAAGTTCACTCAAGCAGTTGGTGGGTTTTATCAGTTACTTAACTTTCTCTAGGCATATGTTTCATGCATTGAATACTTGCTATATACTGCAGAGCAATACATCAACAGATGACTCACCTTATAACCCCGAACCGCCAGTTACACTCAGCCGACAACACCCAAGCAACCCTACCCCGCATCCGAAGAGCAGCCACCAGCAGCAGATCGTTCACCCACCGCGACGCCAAGACCTGGAACACCCTCCCCATCCGCCTATGGCAGACCCAGGACCTCCTAACCTTCAGGAGGCTATTCAAGACCTGGCTATTCGAGCAGTAGCAGCACCTCTCCCCTCCCCCGGTGCCTTGAGACCCTATCGGGTGAGTAGTGCGCTCTACAAATATTCTAATTGATTGATTGATTACATCAGGAGATATTTTACTTCAATTAGAGTTTTATTGGTGTTTCCACTTCACTTAAACATAGTATTCACAACAGATAAGGTAGTTCAATATTTGCAATACAGTGTTGCCGCTACTCTTTCAACAAACTCTCAGTATAAACACCAACTCTGTTGGGAAATAGCTGTCTATAGGAAGGATTCTCATTAAAATGAACTTTGTAGGAAATTACCATACTTTTACTTGATGTCCTCCCAATGTTTGTTGTGTCTGCAGCATACAGAACTCTATGCACTTTATCCCTGCTAAATAGGAGTAAACTACTTGTGCTGTCTCTTCAAACATGATTAAATTGGCTTAAAATATTTATCTTTCCTATAAATCCCTAGAGTATGGTGTAGAAAATACATAGGGCCTTGAAGTTAAATGCTTCCTCCGGACTGCAACACCAATTTTGTAATTCACTGAGTGAGTCTATGAAGCATTGTTGGACTTGGTCCTGCTTGCAGGGTCATCCCGAAACTTTTTGCCTTTCCCCCTATTTTTTTGGTAACTTGGAATTGGTGGTTTGAAAGGAAACACAATAAATATGTACGTTTGATGTGTAAGATGGAAAATAATAAATGCTGCGCAATGGTGTGCGCAGGTTATTGTTACCATTGTGTAAATGTCCATTTTAAAATGGATGCCATTGCTGTGTGCTGGTGCTTGCCTGTCTGAGGTGGGTTACCAGTCTAGTCGTTTGTTGAGGTACCGCCGCATGGGCCTGTGTGCTGACACCTGTGCCCAACTGTACCCCCTGCTGTCCACACGGCTAGTGAGAGTCTGCTGCTGGAGTAAAGACTGATGTACCAGGGGGAGTGCCACGTTACAGAGGATGATGGTTCCCCAGAACGGCGGTCCTGTTCTGATGAGTGCCCACTGACCGCTGAACTTGCCCAGTAGTGCCTGCTGCTCTCCTACCTAGCACCCAGCTGGAAAAAAGCTATAGTAAAGGCCTTATTAAAGAAACCACAGCTGGACCCCTCTGAGCTGGTCAACTATCGACCTATCTCGTTATTGCCGGGGATTAGTAAGATTGCGGAGAAAATCACCAACCAGCAACTGTCCTCCTTCTTGGAAACAGGTGAGCTGCTGCGCAGATCCCAGACAGGCTTCCGCCCTGGCCAGGGTACAGATACCGCCCTCATAGTGGTGGTTGAAGAGGCGAGGCAGATCTTGGACTCAGGAGGATCAGCAGCGGTGATCCTACTAGACCTAAGTGCGGCCTTTGATACGGTCGATCACCGTATCCTTATCCAGCACTTTAGCAGTGTGGGAGTTTCTGGCTTAGCCCTGGCTTGGCTAAAATCCTTTTTAAATAATCAAACCTTTCAGGTCTGGGAAGGTAACACTCGCTCCAAATCTATCCCTCTCCAGTGTGGTGTACCACAGGGCTCATCTTTGAGCTCAACACTTTTCAACATATATATGTCCCCACTGGAAGATATAGTCACTCCTTTCGGGATTAAATTAGTTACCTATGCTGACGACACTCAACTGGTCGTCACGCTTACTCAATCAGACCACTGCTCCGAGAACCTCCGATCCTGTTTGTCAGAAATCTATGGTTGGATGAGTAAATCCCTGCTTAAATTAAACGGAGCTAAAACTGAGCTTATGCTCCTAGGACATAAGCCGACATCCATAGCCGACTCCATGTGGCCTACATGTATGGGAGCAATCCCTACCCCAAAAAGCAAAATTAAAAGTCTCGGAGTATGGCTAGACCAAGACCTCTCACTTAGAACCCAAGCTAAGAAAACTGCTGGCATATGCTTTGGCCTACTTCGTACTGCACATAAATTTCTACCCCTCCTACCTCCCCACTCCAGGAAGCTCCTTATTCAGGGCTTAATCCTCTCCAGGTTAGATTACAGTAACTCCCTTTACCTGGGCGCCCCAGAAGCCACCATAAACAAATTACAACTTATCCAGAACTCAGCAGCGAGACTGCTAACTGGATCATCAACCAAGCTTTCAGCCAAACCTGCCCTTAGAACTCTCCACTGGCTGCCAATACGCAAGAGAATTAAATTCAAATCCTTGTGCATTATGCATAAATCCTTACAGGGCATTTTTCCCCCCATCTTGAGAAGTCTGGTGGACCCTTATAAAGCCAACAGAGCACTCCGATCTGACCACCTGTACCTTGCTAATGTACCTAGAATAAAGAAGGCACCAATAGGAGGACGTCGTTTCTCCGTCAATGCCGCGACACTGTGGAATTCTCTTCCCCTTAAGATCCTCACTGAACCCAGTCTCCAGAAGTTTCGTAAGCTTCTTAAAACTATCCTCTTCCCTAAGGTTCCCTAAAATATCGCTTTCCCCTGTTGTTATCTCTACTCCTTAGCGCTGGGACGCATACGGGTAACCACGCGCTTTATAAATCCTCTTCCATTCCATTCCATTTCATTTGTGAGCGCTACAACTGTGCCCTGCCTGCTGGCTAGTGCCTGGAGAAGAAGAGCACTTTTTCTTACTGCCCAGGAGGTGAGGAGTTGACACCGGCAGCGCTGCGCTGCGAGAGCGCTATATTTCCATAGTTGAAGTGCCTGTGCTGCACTGCCTGCACTCTAGCGCCAAGTGGGGCTATTTGCGTGATTACCAGAAGAGGTGCGCTATCTGCTGTCCCTGAAGCTCCTGGTGGGACCTAGCGCCCTTTAAGCACTACATCTAGAAGCTGCCCTGGACCTGAAGGCGCTGTGTACCGCTAAGAAGTGGAGCGCTGCCCAGGGGAACTGCCATTTAAAAATGCAGCGGGTAACTGCATAACTGCAGCCGGTAACAGGTGCCTACCCCGCTTTGTGCTTTGAATTGGACCCGCGGGTGCCCACCCCGTGTTCCTTGCATTCCTTGAAAATTCAGCTGGTGCCTACCCCGCATTTTGCCGGAACAACGGGAGCCGACCCCGCTTTATGTATATTATAGTATCAGGTGGCCACCCCGCGTGTGTGCACTTATCCGCTGGTGCCAACCCCACATCTGCCTTTAATAGTGAGCGGGTGCCCACCCGACATGGTGTTTCTACATAGGAGGGAGCCTACCCCTCATTGCCGTGCAGAAGAACTGCCGGGAATCACCGCCGTGGACCCGGGGAGAAGAGGAGCCGCCGAGCGCACCAAGAGCGGGTGCCTACCCCCCAATTGTCTTTGTTTGGAAGCCGGAAACACACCTCGCACTTCAAAACTGCCGGGGAACACTGAGGAAAATCACTGCCCCGGGCTGTGGGAGAACAGTTCCGGCCCGACCAGGAAGCCAGGTGAGGTTGCCTGACGGTGGGCGGGGCCTACAGGGACGTCCGGAGCCTTGCGGGCTCTTCATCGAAGTCCTGGGTCCCAGGTGGGGGCCCGGGCGAAGCCACAGGAGGTGAGAGCCCCGCAGCAGCTGAGGCCTGGAGGAGTCCTGCGGAGGAGGAGGGAGACCCGAGGCACGCTGTTGGTGCCTGCCCCGCACCACTGGTGAAGAGGAGGAGAGGTCCCAGTATTGGGACCTGTCAGGTCGCATTGCCAGTGCCCAGGGACTTTAGGAGTCGCCCAACGAGAGGCCCTGGACTGCCAGTGAGTGAGGGGCCCAATGGTGGTCCTGTGGTTGGGGCGAGTGTGTATGGGCACATTGTCGGTGCCCGACCCCTCCTGTGAATGTTCGGAGTGCACGGCGGTGCCAGTACTCTCTATGGGGGCACTCCTGCACTCCCAGAGGCCACAAGGAGGGCCCCTATGACCCTGTGTCTTTGTGGCTGCACGGCCGCGCCACAGTTGCGGGCTGCTGCACCGTTTTGGGCATTGCCAAATTGATAGTCCCAGAAGAGGGGCTCCCCACACTCCAAGTTGGCCAGGTCTGGCTGTACTTTACACCACTGCCCCGCCGGACAGTGGGCCGTTGTAAAGTTGGGGGCCAGGTGTATTTGGAGAGTCCCAGGAGGGGGGGGTTTATACCTGCCCAGGGTGGTAGTGTTACATGCATCAGTGGGCTCTGCTGGCTACATTCTATGCCCCATGTGGATGATTCATGCTTAAGAATAAGACGCATTGCTATTGGTGTTATGTGCAACGTAGCTACACTGTTGGATAGTCCCAGAAGAGGGGCTCCCCACGCTCCAAGTTGGCCAGGTCTGGCTGTACTTTACACCACTGCCCCGCCGGACAGTGGGCCGTTGTAACGTTGGGGGCCAGGTTTATTTGGAGAGTCCCAGGAGGGGGGTTTATACCTGCCCAGGGTGGTAGTGTTACATGCATCACTGGGCTCTGCTGGCTACGTTCTATGCCCCATGAGGATGATTCATGCCTAAGAATAGGACGCATTGCTTGCTATTGGTGTTATGTGCAACGTAGCTACACTGTTGGAATTAGGCCTAATGCTTACCCTAATGGTCACCTTGCTGATCTTAGGCCTCATGAACTATGCTGACGTACTGCATAACATGTTCTATGCCTGAACGAATGCATTTATGTTGATAAGGTTGATGTTTAATGCCTGCTCGATATACGCCTCAAGCGATTCATGCAAAGGGGGCTTATGCCTATGGCGATGCCTAATATGTTCCCATGATCATGGTTTATGCCTCTAGTCTCACAGGTTGATGTGTAATGGGGTTTATGCTAATGAGGTGCATGCTGCATGTCTATGCCTACCTGATTTATGCTAAGTGCATGGCCTCGCCAGCGACTGCTGGCGGTTACACATTTACTGTTGGTGTTCTGCCTACTCTGATTTCTTCCTCAGGCTAATGGGACGATACCTCTATTCTCATATGTTACTATATACTGTGATCCATGCTAACAAGGTTTAGACCCACAGGTTCATGTCTAATGATCATATTTTTATGCTTTGTGCAATGTGCTAATGAGATGCCTAATAGGATGTTTTAGGTTCCGCCTAATGTCGGGATAGAAGGGTCTAAGTTTATGCCTCATACTAAGGTGTCCCGTGTCTAAGGTCATGTATGATGTGCCATCCTAATATTTTACACCTATATTACTACTGACTTTCATTTCCCCTGTTTATGCCTGGGGATGATTCTGGCCTAGGCCCGATTGGCCCTGCCTTGTAAATAGTCCCCTGTGAATGGTTACCCGGTGCCGGATGGCACGGAAGATATGCACCTGTGTTCTGCATTCCAATGTGTTTTATAAATACACAACTTATTGTTCATGCAACCTGATGTGGAGTCTATTTTTGTAGTGTGCCTGGTGTGTCGCTTGTGTGTGCTGCTCGGATGCTTTACACATTTCCTCCGGAGTTTGGCCCACCCGCTCTGCACCACGCTACCCGTTTCTAACAAGCATATTTTCAGGTCTACCATATCTAGTCTGACTGAATCAGTCTGAAAACCTGCTGGCAAACCTGTCAAAATAACTCTTTTAGAAGGAGGGAAACCATGCTTTTAAATAGTAATAAGTACAGATTATAAACTTAAATCTGAAACCTTTGACAGGAAACAACAAAATTCCTTCAAGGTCTTTTTTTTATATTTATGAAGAATCCAATATTATGGTAAAGTTGGGTGTTTAATACATATTTAGGAAAATTTATGTTGAGAAAGCTACTTTTAACTGGTGAACCTCCAATAGGCTAATTAGCACTAACCTCCTGACATCTGGTATGACTGTCCATTGCCTCAATGATGTGTGAAAACTGCTCCCAAAGTAGAAGCAACAACCTAGGTGTGGGTAGGTGTTTTTCTTGTCCTCTCAGGAAGACCAGTTAGGGTGTACCCAGAAAAGTCATTGCCCTTTCACAAGTAAAGTCACCACGAGACCTGGAGAAGGCAATACTTTGCCCCTCCACCAGAATGGCACTAAAATCAGTGAAAAGGGAGATACCGCCAGAACCAGTTTTGAGTGACAACAGAGCAGGGAACTGCTCATTTAATGTCCACAGTTCTGGGTGAGCATACAGGATCTCCACAAGGGTGGAAGAGTTTTTCCATCTTGAAATTTATGAATAAGATATATTGAAGGATTGTTTGCAATAGGGTAGAAAGTAACTGCTGCAAAAGGGGATAAGGTGCCCCTGCGAATAATTACCTCATTGGCCAGTGCAGGGCCAGGAGTCACCCTCACTTAAAGGCTAGTGCTAACCATAATGTGGCACCTTAAGTCACCCTCTGTAGAACACTGTCTGGACCTGAGCAAGATCAGAAGACTGGACCCTGTTTGCTGTAGCCTGAAGTGACCTGTTGACCAGTACCAATTGGACCTGTACTGGACCTTATTGGGGCTATTTGCGTGATTACCAGAAGAGGTGCGCTATCTGCTGTCCCTGAAGCTCCTGGTGGGACCTAGCGCCCTTTAAGCACTACATCTAGAAGCTGCCCTGGACCTGAAGGCGCTGTGTACCGCTAAGAAGTAGAGCGCTCCCCGGGGGAACTGCCATTTAAAAATGCAGCGGGTAACTGCATAACTGCAGCCGGTAACAGGTGCCTACCCCGCTTTGTGCTTTGAATTGGACCCGTGGGTGCCCACGCCGTGTTCCTTGCATTCCTTGAAAATTCAGCTGGTGCCTACCCCGCATTTTGCCGAAACAATGGGAGCCGACCCCGCTTTATGCATATTATAGTATCAGGTGGCCACCCCGCGTGTGTGCACTTATCCGCTGGTGCCAACCCCACATCTGCCTTTAATAGTGAGCGGGTGCCCACCCGACATGGTGTTTCTACATAGGAGGGAGCCTACCCCTCATTGCCGCGCAGAAGAACTGCCGGGAATCACCGCCGTGGACCCGGGGAGAAGAGGAGCCGCCGAGCACACCAAGAGCGGGTGCCTACCCCACAATTGTCTTTGTTTGGAAGCCGGAAACACACCTTGCACTTCAAAACTGCCGGGGAACACTGAGGAAAATCACTGCCGCGGGCTGTGGGAGAACAGTTCCGGCCCGACCAGGAAGCCAGGTGAGGTTGCCTGACGGTGGGCGGGGCCTACAGGGACGTCCGGAGCCTTGCGGGCTCTTCATCGAAGTCCCGGGTCCCAGGTGGGGGCCCGGGCGAAGCCACAGGAGGTGAGAGCCCCGCAGCAGCTGAGGCCTGGAGGAGTCCTGCGGAGGAGGAGGGAGACCCGAGGCACGCTGTTGGTGCCTGCCCCGCACCACCGGTGAAGAGGAGGAGAGGTCCCAGTAGTGGGACCTGTCAGGTCGCATTGCCAGTGCCCAGGGACTTTAGGAGTCGCCCAACGAGAGGCCCTGGACTGCCAGTGAGTGAGGGGCCCAATGGTGGTCCTGTGGTTTTGGGGAGTGTGTATGGGCACATTGTCGGTGCCCGACCCCTCCTGTGAATGTTCGGAGTGCACGGCGGTGCCAGTACTCTCTATGGGGGCACTCCTGCACTCCCAGAGGCCACAAGGAGGGCCCCTATGACCCTGTGTCTTTGTGGCTGCACGGCCGCGCCACAGTTGCGGGCTGCTGCACCGTTTTGGGCATTGCCAAATTGATAGTCCCAGAAGAGGGGCTCCCCACACTCCAAGTTGGCCAGGTCTGGCTGTACTTTACACCACTGCCCCGCTGGACAGTGGGCCGTTGTAAAGTTGGGGGCCAGGTGTATTTGGAGAGTCCCAGGAGGGGGGGGTTTATACCTGCCCAGGGTGGTAGTGTTACATGCATCAGTGGGCTCTGCTGGCTACATTCTATGCCCCATGTGGATGATTCATGCTTAAGAATAAGACGCATTGCTATTGGTGTTATGTGCAACGTAGCTACACTGTTGGATAGTCCCAGAAGAGGGGCTCCCCACGCTCCAAGTTGGCCAGGTCTGGCTGTACTTTACACCACTGCCCCGCCGGACAGTGGGCCGTTGTAACGTTGGGGGCCAGGTTTATTTGGAGAGTCCCAGGAGGGGGGTTTATACCTGCCCAGGGTGGTAGTGTTACATGCATCACTGGACTCTGCTGGCTACGTTCTATGCCCCATGAGGATGATTCATGCCTAAGAATAGGACGCATTGCTTGCTATTGGTGTTATGTGCAACGTAGCTACACTGTTGGAATTAGGCCTAATGCTTACCCTAATGGTCACCTTGCTGATCTTAGGCCTCATGAACTATGCTGACGTACTGCATAACATGTTCTATGCCTGACCGAATGCATTAATGTTGATAAGGTTGATGTTTAATGCCTGCTCGATATACGCCTCAAGCGATTCATGCAAAGGGGGCTTATGCCTATGGCGATGCCTAATATGTTCCCATGATCATGGTTTATGCCTCTAGTCTCACAGGTTGATGTGTAATGGGGTTTATGCTAATGAGGTGCATGCTGCATGTCTATGCCTACCTGATTTATGCTAAGTGAATGGCCTCGCCAGCGACTGCTGGCGGTTACACATTTACTGTTGGTGTTCTGCCTACTCTGATTTCTTCCTCAGGCTAATGGGACAATACCTCTATTCTCATATGTTACTATATACTGTGATCCATGCTAACAAGGTTTAGACCCACAGGTTCATGTCTAATGATCATATTTTTATGCTTTGTGCAATGTGCTAATGAGATGCCTAATAGGATGTTTTAGGTTCCGCCTAATGTCGGGATAGAAGGGTCTAAGTTTATGCCTCATACTAAGGTATCCCGTGTCTAAGGTCATGTATGATGTGCCATCCTAATATTTTACACCTATATTACTACTGACTTTCATTTCCCCTGTTTATGCCTGGGGATGATTCTGGCAGAGGCCCGATTGGCCCCACCTTGTAAATAGTCCCCTGTGAATGGTTACCCGGTGCCGGATGGCACGGAAGATATGCACCTGTGTTCTGCATTCCAATGTGTTTTATAAGTACACAACTTATTGTTCATGCAACCTGATGTGGAGTCTATTTTTGAAGTGTGCCTGGTGTGTCGCTTGTGTGTGCTGCGCGAATGTTTTACACATTTCCTCCGGAGTTTGGCCCACCCGCTCTGCACCACGCTACCCGTTTCTAACAAGCATATTTTCAGGTCTACCATATCTAGCCTGACTGAATCAGTCTGAAAACCTGCTGGCAAACCTGTCAAAATAACTCTTTTAGAAGGAGGGAAACCATGCTTTTAAATAGTAATAAGTACAGATTATAAACTTAAATCTGAAACCTTTGACAGGAAACAACAAAATTCCTTCAAGGTCTTTTTTTTATATTTATGAAGAATCCAATATTATGGTAAAGTTGGGTGTTTAATACATATTTGGGAAAATTTATGTTGAGAAAGCTACTTTTAACTGGTGAACCTCCAATAGGCTAATTAGCACTAACCTCCTGACATCTGGTATGACTGTCCATTGCCTCAATGATGTGTGAAAACTGCTCCCAAAGTAGAAGCAACAACCTAGGTGTGGGTAGGTGTTTTTCTTGTCCTCTCAGGAAGACCAGTTAGGGTGTACCCAGAAAAGTCATTGCCCTTTCACAAGTAAAGTCACCACGAGACCTGGAGAAGGCAATACTTTGCCCCTCCACCAGAATGGCACTAAAATCAGTGAAAAGGGAGATACCGCCAGAACCAGTTTTGAGTGACAACAGAGCAGGGAACTGCTCATTTAATGTCCACAGTTCTGGGTGAGCATACAGGATCTCCACAAGGGTGGAAGAGTTTTTCCATCTTGAAATTTATGAATAAGATATATTGAAGGATTGTTTGCAATAGGGTACAAAGTAACTGCTGCAAAAGGGGATAAGGTGCCCCTGCGAATAATTACCTCATTGGCCAGTGCAGGGCCAGGAGTCACCCTCACTTAAAGGCTAGTGCTAACCATAATGTGGCACCTTAAGTCACCCTCTGTAGAACACTGTCTGGACCTGAGCAAGATCAGAAGACTGGACCCTGTTTGCTGTAGCCTGAAGTGACCTGTTGACCAGTACCAATTGGACCTGTACTGGACCTTATTGGGGCTATTTGCGTGATTACCAGAAGAGGTGCGCTATCTGCTGTCCCTGAAGCTCCTGGTGGGACCTAGCGCCCTTTAAGCACTACATCTAGAAGCTGCCCTGGACCTGAAGGCGCAGTGTACCGCTAAGAAGTAGAGCGCTCCCCGGGGGAACTGCCATTTAAAAATGCAGCGGGTAACTGCATAACTGCAGCCGGTAACAGGTGCCTACCCCGCTTTGTGCTTTGAATTGGACCCGTGGGTGCCCACGCCGTGTTCCTTGCATTCCTTGAAAATTCAGCTGGTGCCTACCCCGCATTTTGCCGAAACAATGGGAGCCGACCCCGCTTTATGCATATTATAGTATCAGGTGGCCACCCCGCGTGTGTGCACTTATCCGCTGGTGCCAACCCCACATCTGCCTTTAATAGTGAGCGGGTGCCCACCCGACATGGTGTTTCTACATAGGAGGGAGCCTACCCCTCATTGCCGCGCAGAAGAACTGCCGGGAATCACCGCCGTGGACCCGGGGAGAAGAGGAGCCGCCGAGCACACCAAGAGCGGGTGCCTACCCCACAATTGTCTTTGTTTGGAAGCCGGAAACACACCTTGCACTTCAAAACTGCCGGGGAACACTGAGGAAAATCACTGCCGCGGGCTGTGGGAGAACAGTTCCGGCCCGACCAGGAAGCCAGGTGAGGTTGCCTGACGGTGGGCGGGGCCTACAGGGACGTCCGGAGCCTTGCGGGCTCTTCATCGAAGTCCCGGGTCCCAGGTGGGGGCCCGGGCGAAGCCACAGGAGGTGAGAGCCCCGCAGCAGCTGAGGCCTGGAGGAGTCCTGCGGAGGAGGAGGGAGACCCGAGGCACGCTGTTGGTGCCTGCCCCGCACCACCGGTGAAGAGGAGGAGAGGTCCCAGTAGTGGGACCTGTCAGGTCGCATTGCCAGTGCCCAGGGACTTTAGGAGTCGCCCAACGAGAGGCCCTGGACTGCCAGTGAGTGAGGGGCCCAATGGTGGTCCTGTGGTTTTGGGGAGTGTGTATGGGCACATTGTCGGTGCCCGACCCCTCCTGTGAATGTTCGGAGTGCACGGCGGTGCCAGTACTCTCTATGGGGGCACTCCTGCACTCCCAGAGGCCACAAGGAGGGCCCCTATGACCCTGTGTCTTTGTGGCTGCACGGCCGCGCCACAGTTGCGGGCTGCTGCACCGTTTTGGGCATTGCCAAATTGATAGTCCCAGAAGAGGGGCTCCCCACACTCCAAGTTGGCCAGGTCTGGCTGTACTTTACACCACTGCCCCGCTGGACAGTGGGCCGTTGTAAAGTTGGGGGCCAGGTGTATTTGGAGAGTCCCAGGAGGGGGGGGTTTATACCTGCCCAGGGTGGTAGTGTTACATGCATCAGTGGGCTCTGCTGGCTACATTCTATGCCCCATGTGGATGATTCATGCTTAAGAATAAGACGCATTGCTATTGGTGTTATGTGCAACGTAGCTACACTGTTGGATAGTCCCAGAAGAGGGGATCCCCACGCTCCAAGTTGGCCAGGTCTGGCTGTACTTTACACCACTGCCCCGCCGGACAGTGGGCCGTTGTAACGTTGGGGGCCAGGTTTATTTGGAGAGTCCCAGGAGGGGGGTTTATACCTGCCCAGGGTGGTAGTGTTACATGCATCACTGGACTCTGCTGGCTACGTTCTATGCCCCATGAGGATGATTCATGCCTAAGAATAGGACGCATTGCTTGCTATTGGTGTTATGTGCAACGTAGCTACACTGTTGGAATTAGGCCTAATGCTTACCCTAATGGTCACCTTGCTGATCTTAGGCCTCATGAACTATGCTGACGTACTGCATAACATGTTCTATGCCTGACCGAATGCATTTATGTTGATAAGGTTGATGTTTAATGCCTGCTCGATATACGCCTCAAGCGATTCATGCAAAGGGGGCTTATGCCTATGGCGATGCCTAATATGTTCCCATGATCATGGTTTATGCCTCTAGTCTCACAGGTTGATGTGTAATGGGGTTTATGCTAATGAGGTGCATGCTGCATGTCTATGCCTACCTGATTTATGCTAAGTGAATGGCCTCGCCAGCGACTGCTGGCGGTTACACATTTACTGTTGGTGTTCTGCCTACTCTGATTTCTTCCTCAGGCTAATGGGACAATACCTCTATTCTCATATGTTACTATATACTGTGATCCATGCTAACAAGGTTTAGACCCACAGGTTCATGTCTAATGATCATATTTTTATGCTTTGTGCAATGTGCTAATGAGATGCCTAATAGGATGTTTTAGGTTCCGCCTAATGTCGGGATAGAAGGGTCTAAGTTTATGCCTCATACTAAGGTGTCCAGTGTCTAAGGTCATGTATGATGTGCCATCCTAATATTTTACACCTATATTACTACTGACTTTCATTTCCCCTGTTTATGCCTGGGGATGATTCTGGCAGAGGCCCGATTGGCCCCACCTTGTAAATAGTCCCCTGTGAATGGTTACCCGGTGCCAGATGGCACGGAAGATATGCACCTGTGTTCTGCATTCCAATGTGTTTTATAAGTATACAACTTATTGTTCATGCAACCTGATGTGGAGTCTATTTTTGAAGTGTGCCTGGTGTGTCGCTTGTGTGTGCTGCGCGAATGTTTTACACATTTCCTCCGGAGTTTGGCCCACCCGCTCTGCACCACGCTACCCGTTTCTAACAAGCATATTTTCAGGTCTACCATATCTAGCCTGACTGAATCAGTCTGAAAACCTGCTGGCAAACCTGTCAAAATAACTCTTTTAGAAGGAGGGAAACCATGCTTTTAAATAGTAATAAGTACAGATTATAAACTTAAATCTGAAACCTTTGACAGGAAACAACAAAATTCCTTCAAGGTCTTTTTTTTATATTTATGAAGAATCCAATATTATGGTAAAGTTGGGTGTTTAATACATATTTGGGAAAATTTATGTTGAGAAAGCTACTTTTAACTGGTGAACCTCCAATAGGCTAATTAGCACTAACCTCCTGACATCTGGTATGACTGTCCATTGCCTCAATGATGTGTGAAAACTGCTCCCAAAGTAGAAGCAACAACCTAGGTGTGGGTAGGTGTTTTTCTTGTCCTCTCAGGAAGACCAGTTAGGGTGTACCCAGAAAAGTCATTGCCCTTTCACAAGTAAAGTCACCACGAGACCTGGAGAAGGCAATACTTTGCCCCTCCACCAGAATGGCACTAAAATCAGTGAAAAGGGAGATACCGCCAGAACCAGTTTTGAGTGACAACAGAGCAGGGAACTGCTCATTTAATGTCCACAGTTCTGGGTGAGCATACAGGATCTCCACAAGGGTGGAAGAGTTTTTCCATCTTGAAATTTATGAATAAGATATATTGAAGGATTGTTTGCAATAGGGTACAAAGTAACTGCTGCAAAAGGGGATAAGGTGCCCCTGCGAATAATTACCTCATTGGCCAGTGCAGGGCCAGGAGTCACCCTCACTTAAAGGCTAGTGCTAACCATAATGTGGCACCTTAAGTCACCCTCTGTAGAACACTGTCTGGACCTGAGCAAGATCAGAAGACTGGACCCTGTTTGCTGTAGCCTGAAGTGACCTGTTGACCAGTACCAATTGGACCTGTACTGGACCTTATTGGGGCTATTTGCGTGATTACCAGAAGAGGTGCGCTATCTGCTGTCCCTGAAGCTCCTGGTGGGACCTAGCGCCCTTTAAGCACTACATCTAGAAGCTGCCCTGGACCTGAAGGCGCTGTGTACCGCTAAGAAGTAGAGCGCTCCCCGGGGGAACTGCCATTTAAAAATGCAGCGGGTAACTGCATAACTGCAGCCGGTAACAGGTGCCTACCCCGCTTTGTGCTTTGAATTGGACCCGTGGGTGCCCACGCCGTGTTCCTTGCATTCCTTGAAAATTCAGCTGGTGCCTACCCCGCATTTTGCCGAAACAATGGGAGCCGACCCCGCTTTATGCATATTATAGTATCAGGTGGCCACCCCGCGTGTGTGCACTTATCCGCTGGTGCCAACCCCACATCTGCCTTTAATAGTGAGCGGGTGCCCACCCGACATGGTGTTTCTACATAGGAGGGAGCCTACCCCTCATTGCCGCGCAGAAGAACTGCCGGGAATCACCGCCGTGGACCCGGGGAGAAGAGGAGCCGCCGAGCACACCAAGAGCGGGTGCCTACCCCACAATTGTCTTTGTTTGGAAGCCGGAAACACACCTTGCACTTCAAAACTGCCGGGGAACACTGAGGAAAATCACTGCCGCGGGCTGTGGGAGAACAGTTCCGGCCCGACCAGGAAGCCAGGTGAGGTTGCCTGACGGTGGGCGGGGCCTACAGGGACGTCCGGAGCCTTGCGGGCTCTTCATCGAAGTCCCGGGTCCCAGGTGGGGGCCCGGGCGAAGCCACAGGAGGTGAGAGCCCCGCAGCAGCTGAGGCCTGGAGGAGTCCTGCGGAGGAGGAGGGAGACCCGAGGCACGCTGTTGGTGCCTGCCCCGCACCACTGGTGAAGAGGAGGAGAGGTCCCAGTAGTGGGACCTGTCAGGTCGCATTGCCAGTGCCCAGGGACTTTAGGAGTCGCCCAACGAGAGGCCCTGGACTGCCAGTGAGTGAGGGGCCCAATGGTGGTCCTGTGGTTTTGGGGAGTGTGTATGGGCACATTGTCGGTGCCCGACCCCTCCTGTGAATGTTCGGAGTGCACGGCGGTGCCAGTACTCTCTATGGGGGCACTCCTGCACTCCCAGAGGCCACAAGGAGGGCCCCTATGACCCTGTGTCTTTGTGGCTGCACGGCCGCGCCACAGTTGCGGGCTGCTGCACCGTTTTGGGCATTGCCAAATTGATAGTCCCAGAAGAGGGGCTCCCCACACTCCAAGTTGGCCAGGTCTGGCTGTACTTTACACCACTGCCCCGCTGGACAGTGGGCCGTTGTAAAGTTGGGGGCCAGGTGTATTTGGAGAGTCCCAGGAGGGGGGGGTTTATACCTGCCCAGGGTGGTAGTGTTACATGCATCAGTGGGCTCTGCTGGCTACATTCTATGCCCCATGTGGATGATTCATGCTTAAGAATAAGCCGCATTGCTATTGGTGTTATGTGCAACGTAGCTACACTGTTGGATAGTCCCAGAAGAGGGGCTCCCCACGCTCCAAGTTGGCCAGGTCTGGCTGTACTTTACACCACTGCCCCGCCGGACAGTGGGCCGTTGTAACATTGGGGGCCAGGTTTATTTGGAGAGTCCCAGGAGGGGGGTTTATACCTGCCCAGGGTGGTAGTGTTACATGCATCAGTGGGCTCTGCTGGCTACGTTCTATGCCCCATGAGGATGATTCATGCCTAAGAATAGGACGCATTGCTTGCTATTGGTGTTATGTGCAACGTAGCTACACTGTTGGAATTAGGCCTAATGCTTACCCTAATGGTCACCTTGCTGATCTTAGGCCTCATGAACTATGCTGACGTACTGCATAACATGTTCTATGCCTGACCGAATGCATTTATGTTGATATGGTTGATGTTTAATGCCTGCTCGATATACGCCTCAAGCGATTCATGCAAAGGGGGCTTATGCCTATGGCGATGCCTAATATGTTCCCATGATCATGGTTTATGCCTCTAGTCTCACAGGTTGATGTGTAATGGGGTTTATGCTAATGAGGTGCATGCTGCATGTCTATGCCTACCTGATTTATGCTAAGTGAATGGCCTCGCCAGCGACTGCTGGCGGTTACACATTTACTGTTGGTGTTCTGCCTACTCTGATTTCTTCCTCAGGCTAATGGGACAATACCTCTATTCTCATATGTTACTATATACTGTGATCCATGCTAACAAGGTTTAGACCCACAGGTTCATGTCTAATGATCATATTTTTATGCTTTGTGCAATGTGCTAATGAGATGCCTAATAGGATGTTTTAGGTTCCGCCTAATGTCGGGATAGAAGGGTCTAAGTTTATGCCTCATACTAAGGTGTCCCGTGTCTAAGGTCATGTATGATGTGCCATCCTAATATTTTATACCTATATTACTACTGACTTTCATTTCCCCTGTTTATGCCTGGGGATGATTCTGGCAGAGGCCCGATTGGCCCCGCCTTGTAAATAGTCCCCTGTGAATGGTTACCCGGTGCCGGATGGCACGGAAGATATGCACCTGTGTTCTGCATTCCAATGTGTTTTATAAATACACAACTTATTGTTCATGCAACCTGATGTGGAGTCTATTTTTGTAGTGTGCCTGGTGTGTCGCTTGTGTGTGCTGCGCAAATGTTTTACACATTTCCTCCGGAGTTTGGCCCACCCGCTCTGCACCACGCTACCCGTTTCTAACAAGCATATTTTCAGGTCTACCATATCTAGCCTGACTGAATCAGTCTGAAAACCTGCTGGCAAACCTGTCAAAATAACTCTTTTAGAAGGAGGGAAACCATGCTTTTAAATAGTAATAAGTACAGATTATAAACTTAAATCTGAAACCTTTGACAGGAAACAACAAAATTCCTTCAAGGTCTTTTTTTTTATATTTATGAAGAATCCAATATTATGGTAAAGTTGGGTGTTTAATACATATTTGGGAAAATTTATGTTGAGAAAGCTACTTTTAACTGGTGAACCTCCAATAGGCTAATTAGCACTAACCTCCTGACATCTGGTATGACTGTCCATTGCCTCAATGATGTGTGAAAACTGCTCCCAAAGTAGAAGCAACAACCTAGGTGTGGGTAGGTGTTTTTCTTGTCCTCTCAGGAAGACCAGTTAGGGTGTACCCAGAAAAGTCATTGCCCTTTCACAAGTAAAGTCACCACGAGACCTGGAGAAGGCAATACTTTGCCCCTCCACCAGAATGGCACTAAAATCAGTGAAAAGGGAGATACCGCCAGAACCAGTTTTGAGTGACAACAGAGCAGGGAACTGCTCATTTAATGTCCACAGCTCTGGGTGAGCATACAGGATCTCCACAAGGGTGGAAGAGTTTTTCCATCTTGAAATTTATGAATAAGATATATTGAAGGATTGTTTGCAATAGGGTAGAAAGTAACTGCTGCAAAAGGGGATAAGGTGCCCCTGCGAATAATTACCTCATTGGCCAGTGCAGGGCCAGGAGTCACCCTCACTTAAAGGCTAGTGCTAACCATAATGTGGCACCTTAAGTCACCCTCTGTAGAACACTGTCTGGACCTGAGCAAGATCAGAAGACTGGACCCTGTTTGCTGTAGCCTGAAGTGACCTGTTGACCAGTACCAATTGGACCTGTACTGGACCTTATTGGGGCTATTTGCGTGATTACCAGAAGAGGTGCGCTATCTGCTGTCCCTGAAGCTCCTGGTGGGACCTAGCGCCCTTTAAGCACTACATCTAGAAGCTGCCCTGGACCTGAAGGCGCTGTGTACCGCTAAGAAGTGGAGCGCTGCCCGGGGGAACTGCCATTTAAAAAGTACAGCGGGTAACTGCATAACTGCAGCCGGTAACAGGTGCCTACCCCGCTTTGTGCTTTGAATTGGACCCGCGGGTGCCCACCACGTGTTCCTTGATTTCCTTGAAAATTCAGCTGGTGCCTACCCCGCATTTTGCCGGAACAGCGGGAGCCGACCCCGCTTTATGCATATTATAGTATCAGGTGGCCACCCCACGTGTGTGCACTTATCCGCTGGTGCCAACCCCACATCTGCCTTTAATAGTGAGCGGGTGCCCACCCGACATGGTGTTTCTACATAGGAGGGAGCCTACCCCTCATTGCCGCGCAGAAGAACTGCCGGGAATCACCGCCGTGGACCCGGGGAGAAGAGGAGCCGCCGAGCGCACCAAGAGCGGGTGCCTACCCCGCAATTGTCTTTATTTGGAAGCCGGAAACACACCTCGCACTTCAAAACTGCCGGGGAACACTGAGGAAAATCACTGCCGCGGGCTGTGGGAGAACAGTTTCGGCCCGACCAGGAAGCCAGGCGAGGTTGCCTGACGGTGGGCGGGGCCTACAGGGACGTCCGGAGCCTTGCGGGCTCTTCATCGGAGTCCCGGGTCCCAGGTGGGGGCCCGGGCGAAGCCACAGGAGGTGAGAGCCCCGCAGCAGCTGAGGCCTGGAGGAGTCCTGCGGAGGAGGAGGGAGACCCGAGGCACGCTGTTGGTGCCTGCCCCGCACCACTGGTGAAGAGGAGGAGAGGTCCCAGTAGTGGGACCTGTCAGGTCGCATTGCCAGTGCCCAGGGACTTTAGGAGTCGCCCAACGAGAGGCCCTGGACTGCCAGTGAGTGAGGGGCCCAGTGGTGGTCCTGTGGTTGGGGGGAGTGTGTATGGGCACATTGTCGGTGCCCGACCCCTCCTGTGAATGTTCGGAGTGCCAGTACTCTCTTTGGGGGCACTCCTGCACTCCCAGAGGCCACAAGGAGGGCCCCTATGACCCTGTGTCTTTGTGGCTGCACGACGCGCCACAGTTGCGGGCTGCTGCACCGTTTTGGGCATTGCCAAATTGATAGTCCCAGAAGAGGGGCTCCCCACACTCCAAGTTGGCCAGGTCTGGCTGTACTTTACACCACTGCCCCGCCGGACAGTGGGCCGTTGTAAAGTTGGGGGCCAGGTTTATTTGGAGAGTCCCAGGAGGGGGGGTTTATACCTGCCCAGGGTGGTAGTGTTACATGCATCAGTGGGCTCTGCTGGCTACATTCTATGCCCCATGTGGATGATTCATGCTTAAGAATAAGACGCATTGCTATTGGTGTTATGTGCAACGTAGCTACACTGTTGGATAGTCCCAGAAGAGGGGCTCCCCACGCTCCAAGTTGGCCAGGTCTGGCTGTACATTACACCACTGCCCCGCCGGACAGTGGGCCGTTGTAACGTTGGGGGCCAGGTTTATTTGGAGAGTCCCAGGAGGGGGGTTTATACCTGCCCAGGGTGGTAGTGTTACATGCATCAGTGGGCTCTGCTGGCTACGTTCTATGCCCCATGAGGATGATACATGCCTAAGAATAGGACGCATTGCTTGCTATTGGTGTTATGTGCAACGTAGCTACACTGTTGGAATTAGGCCTAATGCTTACCCTAATGGTCACCTTGCTGATCTTAGGCCTCATGAACTATGCTGGCGTACTGCATAACATGTTCTATGCCTGACCGAATGCATTTATGTTGATAAGGTTGATGTTTAATGCCTGCTCGATATACGCCTCAAGCGATTCATGCAAAGGGGGCTTATGTCTATGGCGATGCCTAATATGTTCCCATGATCATGGTTTATGCCTCTAGTCTCACAGGTTGATGTGTAATGGGGTTTATGCTAATGAGGTGCATGCTGCATGTCTATGCCTACCTGATTTATGCTAAGTGCATGGCCTCGCCAGCGACTGCTGGCGGTTACACATTTACTGTTGGTGTTCTGCCTACTCTGATTTCTTCCTCAGGCTAATGGGACGATACCTCTATTCTCATATGTTACTATATACTGTGATCCATGCTAACAAGGTTTAGACCCACAGGTTCATGTCTAATGATCATATTTTTATGCTTTGTGCAATGTGCTAATGAGATGCCTAATAGGATGTTTTAGGTTCCGCCTAATGTCGGGATAGAAGGGTCTAAGTTTATGCCTCATACTAAGGTGTCCCGTGTCTAAGTGTTACGACCCACGGCGGTGGGACACTGTGAACACTGCCTAGAGCCATGATTCCGGAAAAGACTACAATTCCCATGATTCCCGGGAGAGAGCGACGCGTCTGGCTATGACGTCGATTTCAGGAAGTCTCAAGACGGAGTGAATCCCGCATCGCCTCGCCGTTTATTCTGGTTCCGGAATGCTGTTACGGTAGGATACCAATTCCCGGAGTGTGGCTGCGTATCCTTTTCAGTTCCCACTGTTTCCTTCCTTCGTGTATCTTACTTGTGTCCTGCAGTAACGAGTTCCGCTCGGGGGAATTCTCCTCTTAGCGGGAAACGGAGCCGTTTCCAGTGGCTTCGTGATTTGGACCCGTTGTTCTTGCTACCTGATTTTCCATTGACTGTGTAAGGCTCCTGGGTGTAATCTTTTGTTGCAGGGAGGTTTACAGACTGCCGCTTTACTGTTGACATTTGGTCGAGTTGCCACAGGCTGTGGCAGCTTCTCGTGTTGTTACTTTGGTTGACATCATCGGCAGAGAATGTGTATCTGCTGGGGTGATTGAAAGAACATTTATTTAACGAACTGAAGGCAGAATTATTTGGTTGGACAATTTAGCATATATAGTTATATGCTTGCTGGTTCAGGACCTAACAGCAGTGTATAACATCTTTTGCTCATTAAGGCTTCGGGTGACGTAACCCAGAAGTCTTTTCTCTTTGTGGTCTTGAGGAAGCAAAATCCTATTATCGCTGTTCTACTTTTCTTTACACAACAGGGGTATAATGAGCTTCGCCTGGCTGGCTGTTATCCATTCTGCCCTCTGTTGAAGCCCCTACATTTTTGCAACGCTGGTATGTGAATAATACCATAGGATGATATTGCTGTATTACCGTGCATTCAGTTAATACGCATTGTCTTGTATTTTAGGATTGCGCTGTTGTTTTCTACACTTTGATTGCCAGGCAAAGCCTACCCTTTCCTACCCTCCAGGTAACTAGTGTTTAGCTACAGGACGGTATAGATTAGAGTCTTACAAGAAGTTAGGTTATACAGGTATGCATGGCATGTTGTGATTATTGAATCTTGTTCTCATTTCAGCTCTCCGCCCTCCCGTTCCTGCCCTGCAGTTCCTGTTATCCCTCGCTTGATCACCACTGTGAGTCTGTTATTGTCAGACCCAGAGGTTATCGAGAGGTGGAACCCTTTTTGGCATCGTACCATCCTGAGGACATTGGGACCTGACAGAATAAACGGCCCAAGAATTTAGTCCTCCCGGTTGTACGATATCATGTCCACCCTCGAAGACATAATGGCAGCTTTGGCCCTGGTGCAGGCTGAGTTACAGGCTTCCAGGACTGAAACTGCAGCATTGCAAGCACAGGTGGATAGAATGAGTAGAAACCCTTTCAATGCAGGCACCCAGCCCGCTTCCTCCGTGGTAGTGGAAGTCCCCGCCCCGATACCATTGGCCCCTCCAGAACGATTCCATGGGGACAGTGATAAAGTGCAGGTCTTTCTCACTCAAGTCCTTCTGCACTTTTCATGCAAACCTAAGGTCTTTAACACAAACCATGCAAGGGTGGCCTTTCTCATATCTTATTTGGGTGGGGATGCGGCTCAATGGGCGGTACCACTAGTAAAGAGAGACGATCCTTTGTTAAGGGATTGGGAGGCTTTTAAGTCAGATTTCGAGAAAACCTTTAACCGTAGGTCAGCCACCTTGTCTGCAGATAGGGACCTGCTGGGGTTAAGACAAGGAAATAGGGATCTGATAACATACCTTAATGACTTTAGGAGGTTAATTACTGAAACTGACTGGCCTGAAAATAAGCGCTTAGCCATCTTTTACAACGGATTGACTGGTGAGATGAAAGACGTTCTGGCCCAAATAGACCCCCAGCCCAGTAATTGCGAAGATATGATTAGCTTGGTGTTGAGGTTGGATCATCGCCTCAGCGATCGAACGGGAGAAACTCGGCGAAAGGACAAGACCATGTCCAGTTATGAGCACTCCAGAACAACAGAAGCAACGTCCGCAGCAAAACCCGAGCCCATGGAAATAGGAGCAGTCAGATCCCCTCTGACGGCGGAAGAAAGAGAATATCGAAGAAAGAGGGGATTGTGTTTATATTGTGGCAGGAAGGGGCACTTCATACGGGAATGCCCAACGAGGACAAAAACCCGGTATGAAAATCGGAAGGTGTCTGTTCTGTCTTCCGATCAGAAGGCGGGAAACGAGAAGGCTTGAAGAGGAACGAAGGGTTCCCTTCAAGTAAGTTGTATATCCCTTCTTTGGATAGAAACAGCACAAAAGAAGCTATACATTTCTATGTGGATATAGGTGTGGACATACGGGAGGAAAGGATTTGGATCAGAGCAATGTTAGACTCGGGGGCAACTGGTTGTTTCATGGATCAGGCCACAGCCAGTAGTCTAGGTTTGGAACTGCAAGAGAAGGAAACCCCTGGAGCAGTGTTTGCAGTAGACGGGCGGAAGTTGAATTCCGGACCTATTCGGTTACAAACCAAGGAACTCTGTATGTCCATGGGTGTAGAACATCAGGAGAGGTTGTTCTTCAACATTATTCACGCCCCGCAGTATGGGGTGATTCTTGGACTCCCTTGGCTGAGGAAACACAATCCCGCAATAGACTGGGAAAATCAGGTTCTACATTTTTCATCGGAGTTCTGCCAGAGGAATTGCTATCCGATAACACTAAGTCCTGCTATAGGTTTGGCTAGCATCCATCATATCGCCACGGCAGTTGAACATGATGTGGAACTTCCGGCTGAATATCAAGACTTGGCAGAGGTATTTAGTGAGACAAAAGCGGAAACTTTACCACCCCACAGACCGTATGATTGCCAAATAGATTTAATTCCTGGGGCCAAAATACCAGCAGGACGAGTGTATGCTCTAACGGAACCAGAGACTCTGCATCTCCGTTCATACTTGGATAAGCTGTTAGAGCTCGGATTCATCAGGGAATCTAAGTCCCCGGCCGCCTCTCCGTTATTCTTCATCCCAAAGGCCAATGGTGATCTTCGAGCCTGTGCTGACTACAGAGCATTGAACGCCATTACGGTGAAGAATAAATATCCTCTTCCTTTAATCAATGTATTACTAGAGCAGGTGAAGGATGCAGTGATATTCACAAGGCTAGACCTAAAGGGAGCTTACCACTTAGTCCGAATGAGGACCGGGGATGAGTGGAAGACAGCCATAAAGACACGTTTTGGGCTATACGAATATTTAGTGATGCCCTTTGGGCTGTGTAACGCTCCGGCAGCCTTCCAGTTCTTTTTGGATGACGTTCTGAAGGAGTATTTGGATCGCTTCGTTGTTGTATATATCGACGACATCTTGATTTACTCCTCCACCACAAAACAACATACGGGTCATGTGAAGGCAGTACTACGTACTTTATTGGAGCATCGACTATACTGTAAGCTCAGTAAGTGTGAGTTCAACACTACATCAGTGGAATTTCTAGGGGTCATGCTCACACCACAGGGCCAGGAGATGTCCGAAAGGAAGATTTTGGCAGTAAAAGAGTGGCCTACACCCAAAACAGTAAGAGACATCCAGTGCTTTATTGGATTTGCGAATTTCTATCGCAGGTTCATCGAAAACTTCTCTGCTATGGCCTGCCCTATGACGAGACTATTAAAGAAGAAGGTGGCCTTTGTTTGGACAGAAGAAGCCCAACGAAGTTTCGATGAGCTGAAGAAAGCCTTTGTTTCGGCACCTGTACTGATACATGCAGACCCTAGCAAGCCTTTTATAGTGGAAGCTGACGCTTCGGATGTAGCTGTAGGAGCGGTGTTATCGCAACGTCATTCTGACACGGGCCAGTTGCATCCAGTGGCGTATCTGTCTCGTACGCTTAACCAGGCTGAACGAAACTATGTAATAGCAGAGAAGGAACTACTGGCGATAAGAACAGCTTTTTTGGAATGAAGGCATCATCTCATGGGTGCCAGACATGCTGTAACAGTTTATACGGACCATCGCAATTTACAGTGCATGGCTGCAGCACGCCACTTAACACCTAGACAGATGCGATGGATGATGCATTTCGCAGAATACGATTTCATCGTGACCTACAGGCCGGGAAAGGATAACCGAAAGGCCGATGCCTTATCGCGACAGTACACTAAAATGGACTCTGCAGGCAGAAAGGAAGAGGCCATCATCAACCCTGAGAAGGTTATAGGTGTCACTTGTACCCAGATGTTTCTACGCAGCGTTCTTAGAAGTGTACAGAGAGAGGAATGGCAGAAATGGTTACAAGCACATAAAGAGTGGACAATGGTGCAGGGTCTCCCCATGCGAAAGAAACACTTGCTATTACCCATCCAGGCCCTTCGGAAGCAAGTGTTTCAGTGGTGTCACAATGCGCCTTGTGCAGGACATAACGGCAACAGCAAGACACTTGAGCGGATACAAAGACAATTCTGGTGGCCAAACATCAAAAAAGACGTGACGAATTGGGTGGCTGAGTGTCCGGTTTGCAGCCAGATGAAAACGTTGCATACAAAACAGTCAGGTTTATTACAGCCGCTCCCCTCGCCTGATATTCCTTGGGAATGCATCTCTATGGACTTTGTGGTAGGCATGCCAGTAGATCAGGGGTGTACCGTCATCCTAGTGGTAGTGGATTATCTGACCAAAATGGCGCATTTTATTGCATGCAAGAAAGTACCTTCTGCTAGTGTGTTGGCGCATCTGATCCTCCAAAACATAGTGAGGTTGCATGGGTTACCCAGAGTGATTATATCTGACAGGGGCAGTCAGTTTACGGCCAGATTCTGGAAAACGTGGTGTAAGGCTTTAGGTATAACATCCAGTACATCCACGAGTTTCCATCCTCAAACAGATGGGCAGACAGAAAGGGCAAATCAAACCTTGAAACAATATTTGAGATGCTACGTGGATGTCACTAATGAGGATTGGGTGGGTCGTTTATGGTTGGCTGAAATAGCTTATAACAGCGCTGTTCATGGGTCCACAAAACACGCCCCTTTCTACTGCACATATGGCTTTCATCCTAATTTCACTCCGTTCCATCACCCAGCTTCCGCTTCCCCTGTCCCCGAGGTTCAGGAAAGGGTGCAGAATCTCCAGGAGACCTGGCTGAAGGTGAAGGAACACCTAGCACAAGCCAAGGCAAAGTACAAAACCTACGCAGACAAGCACAGACAGACTGGTCCAGTGTACAAAAAAGGTGACTATGTGTGGTTATCCACAAAGAACATACGATTCAGGAGGTACAGTATATTCAATCCTAAATACATAGGTCCTTACAAAGTTCTTAAACTGGTGAATCCTGTGGTGGTGAAATTGGCTTTACCTTCCTCCTTGCGTATACATCCAGCATTTCATGTATCACTAGTTAAACCCACGAGTGTAGGTAAAAAGATCAGGCCTTCTCCTGTAGAGGTTAATGGTGAGGAAGAGCATGAAGTGAGGGGTATTGTGGATTCCAAGATCTATCGCACCAGATTGTGGTATCTAGTGGCTTGGAAGGGGTACGGAAATGAGGAAAATTCGTGGGAGCCTGCATCAGGTGTTCATGCTCCCAAGTATGTTCGGCTGTTCCACAAACGTTTCCCCCACAAGCCATGTCTCTGTCAGTGTTCTTCTGGGGAGGGATGTACTGTTACGACCCACGGCGGTGGGACACTGTGAACACTGCCTAGAGCCATGATTCCGGAAAAGACTACAATTCCCATGATTCCCGGGAGAGAGCGATGCGTCTGGCTATGACGTCGATTTCAGGAAGTCTCAAGACGGAGTGAATCCCGCATCGCCTCGCCGTTTATTCTGGTTCCGGAATGCTGTTACGGTAGGATACCAATTCCCGGAGTGTGGCTGCGTATCCTTTTCAGTTCCCACTGTTTCCTTCCTTCGTGTATCTTACTTGTGTCCTGCAGTAACGAGTTCCGCTCGGGGGAATTCTCCTCTTAGCGGGAAACGGAGCCGTTTCCAGTGGCTTCGTGATTTGGACCCGTTGTTCTTGCTACCTGATTTTCCATTGACTGTGTAAGGCTCCTGGGTGTAATCTTTTGTTGCAGGGAGGTTTACAGATTGCCGCTTTACTGTTGACATTTGGTCGAGTTGCCACGGGCTGTGGCAGCTTCTCGTGTTGTTACTTTGGTTGACATCATCGGCAGAGAATGTGTATCTGCTGGGGTGATTGAAAGAACATTTATTTAACGAACTGAAGGCAGAATTATTTGGTTGGACAATTTAGCATATATAGTTATATGCTTGCTGGTTCAGGACCTAACAGCAGTGTATAACATCTTTTGCTCATTAAGGCTTCGGGTGACGTAACCCAGAAGTCTTTTCTCTTTGTGGTCTTGAGGAAGCAAAATCCTATTATCGCTGTTCTACTTTTCTTTACACAACAGGGGTATAATGAGCTTCGCCTGGCTGGCTGTTATCCATTCTGCCCTCTGTTGAAGCCCCTACATTTTTGCAACGCTGGTATGTGAATAATACCATAGGATGATATTGCTGTATTACCGTGCATTCAGTTAATACGCATTGTCTTGTATTTTAGGATTGCGCTGTTGTTTTCTACACTTTGATTGCCAGGCAAAGCCTACCCTTTCCTACCCTCCAGGTAACTAGTGTTTAGCTACAGGACAGTATAGATTAGAGTCTTACAAGAAGTTAGGTTATACAGGTATGCATGGCATGTTGTGATTATTGAATCTTGTTCTCATTTCAGCTCTCCGCCCTCCCGTTCCTGCCCTGCAGTTCCTGTTATCCCTCGCTTGATCACCACTGTGAGTCTGTTATTGTCAGACCCAGAGGTTATCGAGAGGTGGAACCCTTTTTGGCATCGTACCATCCTGAGGACATTGGGACCTGACACTAAGGTCATGTATGATGTGCCATCCTAATATTTTACACCTATATTACTACTGACTTTCATTTCCCCTGTTTATGCCTGGGGATGATTCTGGCAGAGGCCCGATTGGCCCCGCCTTGTAAATAGTCCCCTGTGAATGGTTACCCGGTGCCGGATGGCACGGAAGATATGCACCTGTGTTCTGCATTCCAATGTGTTTTATAAATACACAACTTATTGTTCATGCAAACTGATGTGGAGTCTATTTTTGTATTGTGCCTGGTGTGTCGCTTGTGTGTGCTGCGCGAATGCTTTACACATTTCCTCCGGAGTTTGGCCCACCCGCTCTGCACCACGCTACCAGTTTCTAACAAGCATATTTTCAGGTCTACCATATATAGCCTGACTGAATCAGTCTGAAAACCTGCTGGCAAACCTGTCAAAATAACTCTTTTAAAAGGAGGGAAACCATGCTTTTAAATAGTAATAAGTACAGATTATAAACTTAAATCTGAAACCTTTGACAGGAAACAACAAAATTCCTTCAAGGTCTTTTTTTTATATTTATGAAGAATCCAATATTATGGTAAAGTTGGGTGTTTAATACATATGTAGGAAAATTTATGTTGAGAAAGCTACTTTTAACTGGTGAACCTCCAATAGGCTAATTAGCACTAACCTCCTGACATCTGGTATGACTGTCCATTGCCTCAATGATGTGTGAAAACTGCTCCCAAAGTAGAAGCAACAACCTAGGTGTGGGTAGGTGTTTTTCTTGTCCTCTCAGGAAGACCAGTTAGGGTGTACCCAGAAAAGTAATTGCCCTTTCACAAGTAAAGTCACCACGAGACCTGGAGAAGGCAATACTTTGCCCCTCCACCAGAATGGCACTAAAATCAGTGAAAAGGGAGATACCGCCAGAACCAGTTTTGAGTGACAACAGAGCAGGGAACTGCTCATTTAATGTCCACAGTTCTGGGTGAGCATACAGGATCTCCACAAGGGTGGAAGAGTTTTTCCATCTTGACATTTATGAATAAGATATATTGAAGGATTGTTTGCAATAGGGTAGAAAGTAACTGCTGCAAAAGGGGATAAGGTGCCCCTGCGAATAATTACCTCATTGGCCAGTGCAGGGCCAGGAGTCACCCTCACTTAAAGGCTAGTGCTAACCATAATGTGGCACCTTAAGTCACCCTCTGTAGAACACTGTCTGGACCTGAGCAAGATCAGAAGACTGGACCCTGTTTGCTGTAGCCTGAAGTGACCTGTTGACCAGTACCAATTGGACCTGTACTGGACCTTATTGGGGGCTCTGCTGGATTAGGTTCTGGTCCCTAACTGCTTTCCCAGATGTCCTGGAAGCCTTAGAAGTGACCCACAGGACCCGCTCTATGAACTCTTCTTTGAAAATCCTCTAATAGTGTTTATAAATGTCTGTAGCTACAAACTACAATGGGCCAATTTAACAGTCAAACCTCTTGTAAAGACAGATTGCAGCAGGGCTACTCAGTGTTGTGTACACGGTGCTACTTCAGCTCTTAAGCAGCTAAAAGTATGAACACTAGTGTCTCCCCTGATATAAGACACAATGTACAGCAGAGCATCTATAATCAGCTAATAGTGTTTATAAATGTCTGCAGCTGCAAAGTACAATGGGCCAATTTAACAGTCAAACCTCTTGAAAAGACAGAATGCAGCAGGGCTACTCAGTGTTGTGTACGAGGTGTCATTTGAGCTCTTAAACAGCTAAAATTATGAACACTAGTGTCTCCTCTGATGTAAGACACAATGTACAGCAGAGCATCTATAATGGCGCAAGTGTTTCTACAGCTGTGCCTCCTCCTGACTCAAAGTCAGCTTGTAAACTAACACTGGTCCCACATAGACTCCTCTGTAGGTTTTCACATTAAATATCACTGTCTCATTAAAAGAGTGAATTAAATTGTTTAATTATTTTCCTTGTGTAATATACATAACCCTCGATCCCCATTTACACCTTTACCATATGAGTACAAATTATTTCACATATCTTTCCCTTGTATAAAGGTTTTTGTAATTTTTACATTCATAATTCAAGATTTTTTTTAATTTTTCCTTTATATTTATAATACATATTTATTCATACCGATATATTGGTTTAAACCTCCTATTTCCCTCTTTTTACCTCTCCCATTGAACGTTCTACTATGGCTTACAGTTGAGAATGTTGACAGAAGTTCCCTAAAAATGCCCTGAGGAGAGCTTGGAGACAGTGCAAGATTTCTCATCAATCACCTTATGTCTATGACTGCAAGTCGGCCAACAGGTTATCCAGTGTTAGGCAAGGGACAGTGTGGCACTATCTTCACCCCTGTGTAAGTTCTCCTCTACACTGTGCTGCCTGGTATGTTGTGATGTTTTACCGCCTTTCAGGTACTGACCTTGGTGCAGCAAGCCTTCAAGTTTGATTTGTATATTGGTCAGTCATAATCTTGGTCTGAATGTCAGTATGCAGTAATGCTTTCATTATGGATAAGATTGGCAGCTACTGGGTTCTCATGCTACATAGGCAGGTCTTTGGCTTTCAGCTACAATTGCTTCCACTGTGTACCTAACACGCTCATATATGGAGTGCCGACGAGAGGACAATATTTTACATAATAATAACTACACGCCACTATAAATGATGTGTTCACTCATCAAGCTTGTTAATCTGTTCTCCATCTTGAAGGTCACTACTCATTAGATTCCACTCACACATGCCATGTTCCACTGGTGATACATACACCATTTTTGCAGACTTATACAATGGTGACATGCACACTAAAAATAAATACACCTATAAATCTTGAACTAAAATTATTTAGCCATGCCTTTCTTCATATAGGTGTACAGAAGATTAATTATTAAGGCTGTTATAATTATTAACACCATCATACTGGTTACTTTATTTACAGATATATTATCCTTTTCCAGTTACATTTTCTCATATTGTATTTCATTTTGCAATCGTAATGGCGTTATTTTTTGTTCCTACACTGTAGTAACCCTTTACATTAATTTCCTTATGTTTAATATTCCTCCCGCAGGTTCCACCAAAAGAACGGTTAATTGGCTCAGGAGGTCACTTAGGTAGAAGCTTGATCAAATGCAAGGCTAGATTGCACTATTGGTTTCCAGGTTTAGATACCTGCAATAAAAGTCTTGTTAATGATTATGTCAGTAGTGCACACAGTGACAAAACAACGTTTATAAGGAAAACTACCCTATTTTACCAGTAAATGTTCTTAAAAAACCATGGGACAAACTGGCGTTACATATTATAGGGCCTATAAATCCTTCTAAATTGCACAAAGAATACGTAACAGTTCTTGTTCATTATCATTCAGACTGGATTGTCACACAAGTGCTATATATCATTAACACTAGCGCATGATTACCTTTTTACATGGTAGTTTTTATGGTGAGTGAATCTCAAGGATTCTTCTTATAGAATGTATATCTCAGATTATAAAAAAATATATTTTTCAATTGTCTATTAATCACTTTATAACTGTCCTATATTGTCCAAAGACTAATGGATTAGTTGAAAGAGTAAACACAATGTTAATAGAATGTATCCAAAAAGAACTTCATCAAACATTTCTATGGATCTTGCCAATCAAGATTTATTATGGCTCCATCAACCTATTCCCTCTGCTGTTACAAGAGTTGTTCTGTTTGTGTCTTTGAAAGGAAGACGACCAGGTACTAAACGTTCATCCAGATGGTTAAATGGAGATAAACCTGTACAGTTAAACTGAAATGAAATAAACACAAGAGTTATATGCCGCCAAAGTAAATACACGTTGAGGTACAATCAAATTCATTGTATAAAGGACCAACAGTGGTTTGTGGGTGACTGGAGTTTAGTGAAGAGACCAGAGAAACATAAAAGAAATGTGCCTGTATTTTCAAAACCTAGTCCAATAAAATGTGTCAGATGAAACGTTGTTTTTTTTAAACAATGAACAAACAAGGAAAATGGGCAGACTTACCAAATGCCCTTCATTGCCAGAAATCAATCACAACCCATCAAATTCAAGCTTGTTGGAGAAAATTGAAGAAAAGGTACAGGATTCATCAGCCCCAATGATGGCAGAAAGACTTTGTAAGGAAATGGTGTTGCAATTACTGCATTAATAATTCATGAAAGTACTCTTTTATTTTTCCTTTGTATTTATAGTGTTTACGTATTTATGCATGGTCCGACCTTCCTAATACCCTCCCTTTCCCTCTACCATTACTTATACCCCTACCGTTGACATTTTAGAATGTTCCTGTTGACAGTTTAGAATGTTGAGAGAAATTCCCTCAGAGTGCCCTCACTAGGATTTAGCACGAATAAAGATTTCTCTTCACTCATCTTGTGTCTAGAACTGCAATACGGGTTAACCTACTATAATATTTGAGAGTAAATGGCTCATTTTTTTATCATCTTGAAAAGGTACTACATTAGAATTGTTAGAAAGTGGCTGCCTCACAGGAAGTTAAAATTACCAAAATTACAAAGTGAAGCTGTTTATCCTTTTAAATCTCTACGAATTTATTAATTTCATTTCTAATATGAAATATTCCTTTTTAAAATGCACAAAACCCTACTTTTCTGGTACAGGGCAGTTTCAGTCATATTGTACGTAACAACAAGCTGCTTGACTTCAACACTCGATGTTAAAAAAGGCTACATAAATACAAAAGCTTTTTGGAGTGAGTATTCAAGTATTAAAACACAAACACTTTAAAAAAAAAATCTTTATTGAATTTCAGAATTAGTAAGCATCATTGCTGCCATAAACACAACTTTTGTGATTGGACTTCGAATTCAATGTCAGCTTATGAAGACTTAACATGGTCGTGCTCTGAACAGTGCATGTGACAGATTAACGAACATACTCAGTAGTGGTATGAGGTGTCAGCTTGGGCCTGTAGTAACAGATATTGCCTTAATGGTTCCCAAATGTCGTGATGTTGTAGGTAATTCTTCAGTGTATAATTCCAGGTTTTCTTTACAATACACCATGTCCTTAAGCCATCCCTCCACCCGCGGTGCCAATCTACTCTCCCAGGTTAATAAAATTTGTCTTTTTTCCAGTAGGAGTGTGATTCTAACAAATTTTCCTAGTGCGCGCTTCAACTGGGGCACATATCCAAGCAGACAGACATGAGGAGTACATGGTATAGAGATTTCCGTCATTGTATGTATACTCCTTAGCACCTCTTCCCAGTACTGTAATACTAGCTTACAGTGCCATGCCAGATGATAGAAATCGGCTTCCACCTGACCACAGCGTTTGCATTTACTCAAATCTCCTAGGCCAATTTTGTAGATTTTAAGGGGAGTGTGGTATATTTGGTGAATGAATTTAAGGTGGATAATGCGTAAATTACCATTGGGTGTGAGTTGGCCAGTTAGTGTGCATACTTGTTCCCATTCGAGCAGTTTCAGAGGAGGGTCAAGTATGGTATTCCATCTCTCCAAACTTTTGTCTGGCGTTGTAACCCCTTCGTCTTTCACCGTTTTGTATAGTTTGGTGATCAATTTCCGCCTGGTGGGAGCCACTAATAATAGTTGCAGTGCATTAAGGGTAAGGGGTTTGTCAGGAAAGGACGTGTCATGGTCTTTAATAGCTAATTTCAGGCGATGACATGTATATTGGAAAAGCTGAGTGGGGTTGGTGATGTATGTAAGATCTTCCGCCGTGATGAAATGTCCCTCTGGGTACCGATCCTGCATGTGAACAAAGCCAGCTTATTTAAGCGAACGCATAGGACCTGCTTCCAGAGCAACGGATAGTGCAGCGTGATGCGCCAAGGGCAGGACTTCTTCTTGAAGCCGTTTATCAGTGGGGTCAAATCATATTTGAAAGACACCACTGATTTTTTGGTGAAAATTGAGGACACACCGTTCAACCTAACAACAGAACTAATGGTGACAATGGACGTTACGTCCTTGTACACCCAGATACCCCAAGACGAGGCTCTTGAAGTGTTGGAACTATATCTTGAGAAGAGGGACAGGCCACACCAGGTCCCAACCTCGTTCATCTTGAAACTGGCAGAAATCACTCTCAAAAAGAACTATTTTAGGTTCAATGATCGATTCTATTTGCAGGTTAAAGGTACGGCCATGGGCTGTCCCTATGCGCCGGAGATGGCCATACTCTACATGGCGGAGTATGAGAACAAATTTATCTACTCCAATAACCCATATGACAAACATATCAAACAATGGTGGAGATACATCGACGACGTGTGGCTCCTATGGCAGGGGAGCCACACAGAGTTGATGTCCTTCCACACGTGGATTAATGAAAAACACCGGGACATTAAGTTCTCACTGGAATCCAGCAATCAAAGAATGACGTTTCTAGATTTAGAAATAACATGTGTCGATGGACACCTGAGATCGAGCCTTTTTCGGAAAAAGACAGACACCAATACCATTCTTCACCACCGAAGTGCTCACCCAAGAAGTCTCAGGGACAATTTGCCCTACGGGCAACTTCTTCGGATTCGAAGAAATTGCTCGGAAGTGAGCGAATACGAGAGACATGCAACCAGGTTTTGTGAAGAAATGAAAAACAGAGGGTACCCCAAGAAATTACTAAATAATTCAAAGAAAAGGGCACGCCATACTCCCAGGGAGTGCTTACTTGAACGAACAGTTAAGCCAGAAATGGACAAACTGGTATGTGTGTCAACCTTTGGGCCAGACACACATAAAGTGAGGCAAATGGTGTTGAAAAATTGGCATCTTCTGGAAGGACTTGAATGTCCGTTTCCGCGACCGATATTCGCCTATAAAAAGAACAAGAGTATTGGCCAAAGTATCATTAGAGCCGATGTGTTGACCCCCAAGCCCAAAAGTGATCTCATGTCAATATGGGGCCTCAAGCCAATAGTAGGCCACCATAGATGTGGAAACTGTATATCATGTGAATCCACAATTGAAGGGTCCGAATTCGAACATAGGGGTGTCAAAAATCAAAACAATGGATTCTCTAACTGCAGAACCCGCAACGTGATATATGCTATCACCTGCGCATGCCAGAAACTCTATATAGGGAAGACGACACAACAGATCAATAGTCGCATTACCCAACACAGGTCACGCATAAAAAAGAAGGTGTTAAGCGCCCCCATGGTCCAACACTTCCTCGACCTACAGCACAGTGAAACGGATTTCAAATGGACCGTACTTTGTATAATAGCGCCATCAGGCAACCAAGGCCCGATTGATATAGAGGAGACCCTGTTAAGGAAAGAGGCGTATCTGATCTTAAAATTCAATAGCGCTCAAAACGGATTGAACACTCTGTCCGAGGTGTCCAGATTATGAAGCACAGGTTGAGTAGGACTCCGTGAGGCCACACGGTCCCACCTTGAGGAATGGGGACTACAGGATGACGCATGCGAGTAACTAGAACTACAATTCCCAGAATACCTAAGGTCATGTGACCACATTTAGTCTCGGGGCAGTCTCACCGCCGCCCTCGACATTGAGTCATTTGGAAAGCGAACCGCTGAGCGAGAGGTGAGCGAAAACAATATACGCCCAACTGAGACGGGCTGCTTTGTAGAGGGAACAATATGTAAAACCAATCCTCCCTTTTTCCAATAGCTTATGTGACCGGAGAATAATTGTGAGTCATTACGCGGCACGGTTGATCAGTGACGGAAAATCCACCGATCCACTAAGGCCCAAAGTGAAACACTCCCGAAGCCCAGGGGGCACCTTACGAGGTAAGAGAGGCCCCACAACCACTTGCTTTGGCTTCTGTATAGATTCACTCTGTTTGTACTGACTCCGTCCTCGCCCCTCCCCCAGGTGACTGAAGCTTCCCCGAGCCTTAGGGAGATGCCCCGCCGTACCAAAAACCACTTTAAAGGTATGTCTTGTAACGTCTACGCGATGTGATTGCAGGGTGAATACTGGTATTTGACTCTAAAACTGGTTTTTAACGTTTTCCAGACTGAAATTTCAATGACCCAGAACAAGACATATGTTAAACCCGGCCACTGTCCAGGTAAATCGTCCTTTTAAATATTGCAGTAGATCCTAAGTGATCTTAGGAGATGAGACCCAAGATTGGATTTTAAATAGCGTTTCCTTTCTACACACAGGCATATAGTAATAACAAGGCCCTGAAGAGAACTCGTAACTGATGTACGAAGTTCGAAACGCGTCGGCAAGAAAGGGGATAGAAATAACAGGCATCCATTACATATAACAAACACGACCCTAGAAAAACGAGTGTTGTGCAACAATTGATGAATTGATGTATCGTGATATCCCTTTTCATTTGTGACTTTGTTTATTACTGTAAAAAGAAGTTCTCATTTTTTGACTTTTTGTGAATTTTTCTAAAATTAATGTCATGCTTTGTTGTGTACAGTAGATGTACTTGTGATTTTTTCTTTTTGTATGTTTCAAAATTTGAGTTAATTATTTGGTGTTCTTTGTCTGACATGAAATGTACAGAATTTTCTGAATTGATGGTTGAAGTCATGGTATAAATAAACATACCGAACATATCTAATCCGAGTGGATGTGTTGCTCATAAGTAAGAGCTTTTTTGAAATATAAGTGGGAGGCATTTTCTTTTCTCAACCACTATAGCTAAGGTCCAGCCTCTCCACTTGCTAAGGACCTAACTCCTTCACTCTAACAAAGGGCAGGACCGGAGCATATATAGGGAGTTTGTCTGCCATTTTTCCACTAGACTGCCAAGCCGCAATTGTAGTGTCCATGGTGTTTATTTCCGCTGTAGGCGTGTCTCTACGGGTGTGCATTATCACGCCAGCCAAGGGTGTAGGGAATGCATCTCCCTCCTCCACCGCAACATGTGGGGTGAAGGCATTGGCACGAAACCAATAGTAGGCATATTGGGCCTGTGCGCCAAGATAATATACTTAAAAATCTAGCGCTCCAAAGCTCCTCTCGTATAATTCCATGTTAGTGTGTTCCAGCTTATTCTAGCCTGTTTGCTCCCCCCATACAAGTCTGAATAGTTGGGTTTGGATTGTCGCAAAAAAGTGCTTGGTAAGTTTGATGGGGATGTTGCAAAATAGTTAGAGGAAACACGGCAGGATAGTCATTTTTATAACCTCAATGCGGTTAGCTAAGGAGAGCGGGAGATGCATCGATCTATTCTCCTGGTTTTCGAGGGTTGTGTAGGCGTGGCCATAGTTCTCCCCAATCACAACCGTTGGATCGCGATGCACCCACACCCCGAGATATTTGACAATATCAGTGGTCCCTATTAAAGGGTATTCCATTGGTGTGGAGGCAGTGCTTGAAGTCAGAGGGATAATGACCGATTTATCCCAATTAATCGTAAGGCCAGAGAAGAGGCCGAATCGGATATATTCATAGAGGATGGGTGAGAGATGTTGTTGTGGTCCGCGAAGAAACAGAACCATGTCGTCTGCGTATATAGGGAGATGCCGTCGGGGCGATGATTAAAATTTAGGGCCGATTTCCTATGTCTCTGTCGAATTATGCATGCTAGTGGCTCCAGCAAGAGAGCAAATAAAAGAGGCAACAGGGTACATCCCTGTCGGGTTCCTCATTTTATTGTAAATGGTTCTGATGTGAAGCCTCCCACTTTCCCCTGTGCTGAGGTGTCGGTATATAAGATCTGTATCCATCGTATCAAAATGCTCAGGAATCCCATCCGTTTTAAAATGTGGAACATATAACTCCATTGAATGGAGTGAAATGCCTTAGCAGCATCTAGCATAACCACCGCTGCAGACATGTCTGGGTTTAATACATGAAACATAGCAAAGAGGGTTCGGAGGTTATGTGATGTGGAACGCTTCGGTATAAATCCGGATTGGTCAAGCAATACAAGGCAGGGCATCAGGGGTTGAATTTTGGTGGCCAAGACCTTTGCCAATTTCTTCGCGTCCAGATTTATCAGCGACAGGGGGCGGTATGACTCACTCTGAGATGGCGTTTTGTCTTTTTTGAGAAGCGTAATGATTAGGGCTTGCCTGAGGGAGGGGTGTAATATGCGGGATTCATGAGTTTCGGCGTACATTTCCAGTATGTAAAGGGAAGGAGATCCACATATGTCCTATAGAATTCAGCTGTTAGGCCATCAGGCCCTGGAGCTTTCTTATTAGGGAGAGAAAGTATGGCAGCTTTGGTATCAGATTCATCGATAGGTTGTCTTAGATACTCATGGTGTTTGTCTGCCAGCCACGGCCAGGCTATGTCTCATAGATAATTATCCAGGGCATCTCCGTACAGATTACCTCGTGACTTATACATTTCTGTATAACAGTCATGAAACTGATCAACAATTTGTTGGGGTGTGAAATGATCCACATCGTGGATATCTGTTATCTTGTCGATTTGGTGGTGATCAGTTCTGAATTCTATATGGGAAGCTAGGTATCTTCCTGGGCGTCCCCCCTCCCCATATGCCCTAGCCACATGACGGCGCGAGATATGTTGTGCTTCAGATTCTGCTAACGTATCATATTCAGCCAGAAGCTCACTAATCCGGGCCAGAATGGATGCTGATGGCGCAGCTGAATATTGTTTTTCCAAGTCCCTGAGCTCTGTCTCTGTCTTGGAGAGTTGAACCCTGATGTCACGTAGCATACCTGAGGTTGTACTAATGCAAACACCTCTCACGTGAAACAACCTTTACAACGCAACTTTTACACCGCACTACCATTACAACGAAACTTTCACAACGCAACATCCTTTACAACGCATGCATTTACAACGCAACCATTACAACGCATGCCACTACAACGCACACCACTACAACGCATGCCATTACAACGCAGTCATTACAACGCATACCATTACAACGAATAGCATTACAACACATAGTACCCTTACACTATCCAACACTTACCCTACTGTTGCACCCCCTGGAGTTAGAATAGTAATTTTTACCCCTACACTATCCAACACTTACCCTACTGTTGCACCCCCTGGAGTTAGAATAGTAATTTTTACCCTTACACTATCCAACACTTACCCTACTGTTGCACCCCCTGGAGTTAGAATAGTGATTTTTACCCCTACACTATCCAACACTTACCCTTCTGTTGCACCCCCTGGAGTTAGAATAGTAATTTTAACCCCTACACTATCCAACACTTACCTTACATGCAATGTAATGTTATGCGCTGTAATGGTTGCGTTGTAAAGGTAGTATGGGTTGTAGTGGAATGCGTTGTAAAGGTAGTTTCAAAGAATTAGTTGTAATGGCATGCGTTGTAATGGTATGCGTTGTAATGGATGTTGCGGTGTAAAAATTGCGTTGTAAAGGTAGGCGTTGTAAAAGTATGCGTTGTAACGTCATACATCCCCTCTCACTGTAACCGTAAAGGCTTCCCAAAGTGTAGCCGCGCTTTCCACCGAGCCCACATTCAATTCAAAATATTGCGTGATTGCCTTCCCAATAGTGTCAGCGTACAGAGGATCAAGGAGGGCTTCGGCTCTAAAACGTAATTTGAAGGGATGGTGCTGGTGTGCAGGAATATGGAATTCCAAACGTACAGGATTATGATCAGACAGGGTGCGTGGTAGGTCACGTAAATGCGTGACCCATCCATTCACTGGCTCACTCAGCAGCCAGTAGTTTAGACCGGACCAACTGTTGTATGCCGGGGTAGCCTGTGTGCCCTCTCAACATGGGTGTTCCGAAGGTGCCATACATCCACCAGACCCAGATCTGACATGGCATCCCTAACACACTGAGCAATCCTGATGGTGTGTGCACCGATCGGGTTGGATTTGTCCATATGTGGGTCCAGGTGCATGTTAAACTCGCCCCCCCATACGATTGCTGCCTCTGGTAAGGTGTGTAGGATATTGAGCAACTGCACAAAAGGCTGTGGGTCATCTACCACTGGTCCATATATATTAACAATTGTCACCAGTGATATTCCCAGTTTAACCTGCACTAAAGCCCAGCACCCCTCATTATCAGTGTGGGTGTGGAGAGGTGTAAAATGTATGCCTCTTTTAATTAAGATGATTACTCCTCTGGCGTATGTAGAGAATGACGAAGCAAGTTTATAACCTGCCCATTTGCGTGCTATTGTAGTTTCTGTCAACATCGTTAAATGTGTCTCCTGTAAGAGAGCTAGTTGGACCTTTTAGTCTATCCAGGTAGGTGAACACCTGATGAATCTTTTTGTGGGTGTTTATCCCTTGAATATTCCAAGCCAGGCAGGTGTATTTATCTCCCATTTGCAATCAGTGGAAGAATGAGGCCAGTCAAAGCGTGTGTCAGAGCTTAGTCATTGGCATGTTTATATAAGCATTGTAGCTGAAATGAAAACCCAATCACAGTAAAGATACCCCTATAAAAACGATAGAGACCCCCCAACCCCACCCACTTCAGAAACCCCAATTTTCCAAAGCCATTTTCAAACAATTCAAACTTCCCAATAAAGAAAACATATCTGCGCTGTGCAGTTCGGGGGCACACCCATTTGGGGACGTAGTGGCTCATTCCACTCCCAGGTGAAATGGGGAGGGGGCCACCATACTAGTTATAGTTACAACAATAAATTTCCCGATGGTGTAGGCCTCATCTCGGGAGGGCCAGAACTAAAAGTTACATCAATACCTGTGTGTAATTTTAGACTTTAGCTGTGGATATAATAAACCTGTAAAGTGAAAAGGTTAGTCATAGACATCTTACAAAAATAACAGCTTAAAATATGCAATATCCATGTATTCTGGCATGTGCACCCTGAAATGTGCGCACAATGGCAGTGCACAGTTTGTGATATGACACATATTGAGCTGTTTGAACATAGGTAGCATCACATTGTCCTGTAGCGTATTTCTGCTTATAGACACCCCTTCCCTCAATTTGGATAGAATTCTCAGGGTGCTTAGCCTTGGCGGGTACATCAATCATCAATGTCTGACGTAGCTGGATGAGCCTGCTTTTTACGTCGTAAAGATTTTGCAATGCCCATAGCCTGTTTTGGACTGTTGAAAATGTTTGCCTTGCAGTCTGTGCCGATGAGAAGGCGAGCCGGGTAAAGCATGGCGTATGAGATCTGTTTAGCTAGGAGCAGTTTTTTGACTCCTTGGAATTCTTTCTGCGCTGATTGAACTGCAGCTGTAAAGTCTGGGTAAAAAGAAAGAGTGTTCCCTTGGTAGTTTATGGTGGCCTTTTGACAAGTGATATGCAGCACTGCATCTGGATCACTGAAATTTAGCAGACGCATAATAATGTGCCTGGGTGGTGTGCAAAGAGGGGGGTGAGTTGTCAAAGATCTGTGGGCACGCTCTACAATCAGTAGATTGGATAGGCTATCAGCTCCACATATGTCTCGGAGCATATTCTCGATGTATGTTTCCAGCTTACCCACGTTTGTGGATTCCGGCAGGCCTAAAATGCGCATGTTATTGCGTCGAGAGCGCACCTCAAGGTCCTCGTTTTAGGCCTGTATCAATGCCAGAAGTTTGTCGATGTTTGTAGTTTTAACTGCTACCTGTTGCAGATTATCATCGTTGGTAGAAATGAGCTGTTCCACCTCACAAAGTCTGCCCGTCTAGCGTGGATGACATATGGTCCATGCAACCATTAAGTGCTTCTATTTTTCCGTTGATTGACTGTAGGCTAGCCTGTATAGCAGCTAACATTTTTTCCAAGGTTGTGGGGGCCTGAGGGACAGATTCAATTTCCGAATCAGAGACTGCAGTTTGAGATGGGTTGCCGGATCTGCGCGTGTCAAAGTTTATGCGCAGTTGATTCTTCTCCTGCTTGCCCATGGTGGTGGAGGTAGGGTGGCATAAAAAGTAGTTCTGGTCAGGGTGTGCGGTCTTTGCCAGTTGTGTGCAGCCAGTCAAGGGATATGTGAGCGCTTTTTAGTGAGGGCAGTATGGAGCAAGCAAGCAAACTAATTTAGCGCACAGTAGCACAAATCACCTGAAGCGCTTCGCGTCTTGACGTGGGGATTGTCACCGTGCCGATCGTGAATAGGGTCTGTATTCAAACGATTCTGAGTTTATATTACATGAAAACAGAGCACGGGAACAACCCCAATCTCCTAAAGCTCGTTAGTGGGCATCGCGCCGTTATAGAGGGCCTTCCGCATACGCAGTACACAGTAAAGCGGGTAATCTGTATACCGCGTGCTGAATTCTGACTGCGTCACAAAATGGTTGCTTGGGATCAATAGTGTGAACAAGCCCTGTTGAGCGAGTTGGCAGTTCTGAGGGCTCCCGTACAAGAAGCGATAATTCAACAATCCTGTGTGCTAGCAGTTGCAGTCAGTAGACCAGCCCAGACACGTTTTAAAGCCCCATATGCAATTTCTATCAGTACTCACTGTGCGGCGATTGCTCGTTTGTGGGTCAATGCAGTAGCACTGATCTCTTTAGTTCACGTGCTCCAACGCCTGTGTGAGGCGAAAGAGCAGTCCACTTGTGATATCAGACACGGTCCACTCGGATCAGCTAGGCCCGCGCCACCTCCTCCCGACTGGCATTGTTGCACATGCCAAATTCCACCAGATCGCTGTATGTGATAGTGATGGCATCCGCCACGTCCAGACGGGTGACAGTGGGTGGGAAGCAGCGTCCAAGGCTCACAGCGTTCGGGCCTAGCCGCTGGCAAAATCCAGCCGGCCGTGATGTGCGTGTGCGTGTGCGAGCACCCCAGGTCAGCCTCGATCCACCCTCCGTAACGGGCCGCTGGGCGCCCGCAGCAGCGAACAAGCAGGTAGTGTAAATCTTAGCTCGCTGGTGTTGGCGGTTCCAGCGCAAGGGTGCAGCGTAGGCTCTGGCGACAATGTTGGGCTCACTGTTGTCCCTCACTACGCCGTAGTCACTTTTGCTGAGGCCCATCCAGCCGCCATCATGTTTGCAGGCATATACGTTGCAGGTTGCTCTTCTGGCAAATCCGGGTTGCTGGTCCTTACCAAATCGTACCAGTCGATGCCTCAGGACTAGGTAACCACCATTGGACTTAAAACATGTCTATAGGTAACCGCAGGATATTGTAAGGATATTAACGGCGGCCGCCTGAGCTGCACTACAGTGCGGCCATGTTGCTGTGCGCCAAGCCACGCCACCCCGAAAAAAACCACAAACTAAAATTAGTGCTTAATTAGATTATAATGCCCCTTGTTAAATGATAATATATTTTTTTATCTTTACAATATTATATTTGTAATCTGGTGTTTACAATGGAAAAATACAAGTTCGAGTAGCAGAAGAAATAACATGCCAGGATTAACTTCCACCCGGCAAGGAGGGTCCTACTCCGCAAGACTCATTACCACAGGCCTTAATACTTCTTCGTATATATGTCTTTTTGCTAAGACTGCAAACATGTATTGGTATCAGACCATTACAAATATACTAGCCCTGGCAAGAACTTATTTTTTTCTGTTTACCTATTCATTGAATGAGTGTAATAAAAAAGAACAAAGTACAAGTTGACATACATAACACAAAGAAATTTCAGCCATTATGCCATTTTATACTACACTAATAAAACATATTTTTGTCTTACTGATATGATTGCTTCCAGGGCTAAGAGTTGTTACTCTCCATACGGATAGTAATTTGGATATCATCTGCATAGCCATAAAACTGAAATCCAGAAGAGGCAATCAGAACTGCAAAATATATTTGAAAGAATAGGGCTGAGAGCAGACCCCTGAGGAACACCACATGTAATACCTTTAAAGACTGAGCGAAAGGTTGCCATCTGAACTGCTTGTGCTCTGTTTTCCATGAAACATTCACACTGTCTGAGTGGCTCATCTCTCAAGCCATTAGTGAAAGTCTATTAAAAAAGACAGCATGGCACGGACGGGTTCACCTATTTGGTATTTTTTATCTCTATGGAGAGGTTGACTCGCTATGAGAGGAACCTCCAGCCCCCTTTGCAACGTTTCAAAAGTGGCACAACCATTTGGAAGAAGCTCCCGCTGTCCCTGCTGGGTCGGGCAGCGCTTTTCAAGATGATGGCGCTGCCACGCTTCATATACGCCCTCCAAAACTACCCAGACCTAGTCCCACAAAAATACTTTGCGGACCTCGAGACCACCCAGAGAGACCTTCTATGGTCCGGAACGCCTCGGATCTCTCCCCAGAAAATAACACTTGGGTGGTATGACAGGGGTATAGTTCTTCCAGATATCCAGAAATACTATTGGGACGCACATCTTTCTACCATAAACCAGGGTACATACAGTGGTGGAGATAATCCCGTCTATGAGATGGACAGGTGGCTCCTACCGGGTCGGAATTTTGAGGTTGCACTTTATTCTAAACCAGGCAGGTATCCCCTCACGGGACCCACAAAACTCTTTCCAACTCTGGCACATAGTTAATAGTTAATCGTAAGCTAGGGTGGGCTGACAAACTTACACTGGCCACACCGCTCTGGGTCTCTGAAAAGCTTTGAACACTGGGTCACACAAAAGGGTTCCGAAACTGGGACCTGATAGGGATCTCTCATATAAAAGACCTATGGGTACCTACAGGGGTGGTGACATTGGCCTCGCTTCAACACAAGTATAACTTGGCACATACAGAACATATTCGATATGTGCAAGTCAGACACTTCCTCTAGGCGAACATCCCACCCGGGACGGTGTTGCCGGAGTCCTCCCCCCTTGAGGACAGATTACTGGATGGCCACCTTCCAGAAAAGGCTATCTCCCTCACATACAAAAAAATTACACACCACACCCCAGACCCTCTGCTTGCGCTTAGGAGAAAATGGGAGGTGGATGGTCTTGAGATAGACGACGAACAGTGGAGAGAAGCACTCTCCTCCTCCAGGGAAGTAGCGATTTCAGCGAAACTGAGATTGATACAATTGAAAGTATTACACAGTGTCTATTTCTCGGATACCAGATTAGTATTGATGGGCAGAAGTGAGGACGGTCTGTGTAGGAGACAGTTTGGGGAGGTGGGGATGTTCGTTCATATATTGTAAGAGTGCACTGTAATACAAACCTACTGGAAGCGGGTGCCCAATTGTATACACGTTGTTTGGGGGGGTCGAATTACGGACTGAAGTCAAGAGATGCCTTGTAAACATTTGGGAACCCACAGATCTATCAGCGAAAGGCAGACTGTGGGTGACGCTGGGACTAGCTATTGCGAAATGAAATATAGCACGCTTATGGGTAGCAGCACCACCTCCAACGCTCAGTGCATGGAAGAAAGACAAAGGGCCCCATTAGGATGGCGGGCGGGCTTTGCCCGCCAGCCATCCTATCGGAAATCGGGACCGCCCGCCCTAAGGGTGGGGGTCCCGCACGCAGCATTAGGATGTGCCCGCCACTGTGGAGGGCACATCCTGTATTTTTAGTATTGTGGCGGGCGGATCTCTGTGCTCCGCCCGCCACAATACTAAAAACGCTGTGCAGCATTTACATAATGAAAGCGGCAGGCACCGCACAGTGCCTAGCGCTTTGATTATGTAAATGCAGGGGGGTACCACAGGTACCCCCCCGTGTGCCACCCCCCTTTGGCCTTCACTCTGGGGGCCCACAGGGGGCCCCCAGAGTGAACACCGCATGCCTTTCCGTGGCAGCAATGCCGCCACGGAAAGGCATTGTAAAATGCCCATTGTAATAATGCGGGCGGTGTCTGACAGACACCGCCTGCATGTTACTTATTTTCCGCCCCGGCCGCAAGGCGACCGGGCGGAAAAGTGGCGGGCGGTGTTTTGCTCCGCCGTGGTCCCCCCCGCCATTCTAATATGGCGGGGGGAATACAGGGAAGGATGGCGGGCGGATTTCCCCCACCAGGCTGGCGGTGGCTACCGCCAGCCTGGCGGGGGCAATCCGCCCGCCATCCTAATGGGGCCCATAGACTGGTGCATGCTGCAAGAAAAGACAGTCTATGTGGCCTGGGGTTTCCCCAGGAAGTGGATGACAGATTGGTCAAAATGGAATGAATACCGTGGTAATCTATGTGAACCCTCCTTTGTCCCCTCCCTTGACGAACTGTTGACTCCATAAGAAACTAATGTATTGTTACCACCTTGTATACAATGCCACCAGTTGAGACATATTCTTACGACAAATTGTAAATGTACCACTGTGTAATTGCACTCCTGTGGGAACTGACCGTCAAGCTTTACTTTGCTAATAAAAAGATTTACAAAAAAAAAAGACAGGATGGGAGACCGTATCAAAGGAGGCAGACAAATCAAGAAGGATAAGTGCAGCTGAGCTTCCTGCATCCAAAATCATACATATACCTTTTGCAGCTGCTTTGAGTACGGTTTCAGTGCTAATGCAGGATTTTAAATCCAGATTGTTGCTTATTAAACACACACTTTTTCTCACTGTAAGAAGCTAACTGTACTACCCCCCAATTTTCCAGGATTTTTGAAAAAGTGGGAGAAATGAGAAAGGCCAGTAGTTGGAGGAAACATTAGGATCTAGTGTTTTTTTTCTAAATGAACATTACTAATGCAGATTTGCAGGCAGTTGGTGCCAGCCCATTCTTTCGAGAATTAATACACATCATAGTTATCCAGGGAGAAAGAAATGGTGCCAACTCCTTAATAATCTTAATTGGATATGGGTCAAGAGGAGAACTTGCTCTAATCATAGAGATTTTAGATATCACCTCCTCTTCAATGCTAAGACTGAAATCTGTCTGAAAACCACTTGTGCGTCCTAAATTCTAATTTATAATCTGCTCTCCTGGCTTCTGAGTAATTATGTCTCTAGAGCCTCTCAAGCCTTTTACATTTCATCTTGGCCTGAGTCAGGTCTTGGGTATACAACAGCGGTTTATGGTATATAATCCTATTTTTAAGTGACAACATTTCTTCAAGTGCCCCTCAATCCAAGGGTTGAACTGCTCAATGGTCTGAAAGAATATTCGGTTTAGATTTGTCTAAGCAGTCCCTTGTCAGGAACGCTCCATTTTGGCCCAGACCCAATGGTAAGTGCTTGTGGGATGTAGCAAGTGAGGAGTATCTCCAGCCTTATGCAGGCAGATATAAATCATCTTCCACAGCCTCAATGGTAAACTGTCCCTCTCTAGCATAAATGTGGTCCAACATGTGGCCTGCTGTTAGGGTGGGCTATTGAACAAACTATTTCAGTTCCAAAACCGAACAGATGTTGACAATCTGAGAGGTATTAATGTCCACATCATTGTCATAGTGAATATGCAGGTCCCCCACTACCACCAATGATTTAGTCTCCAAACAAACAGTTGATAATTTCTCTTGAAATGAGCTATTGAAGTTCTTAATAGGGTCAGGAGGTCTGTACAGTAAAATAAGCTTCACTGAACATTTATGGTTTACTATTTGTGATAAAGCTAGTAATTCTGCATCTACATATATAAATCTATAATATTCGAAATATATAACGACAATTGGAAAATCTATCAATAAAACAAATCATAAATTTGATTGAAATCCCCCAAAACATTTGATTGAAATTTGAAATCATCATCATTTTTGTTTACTGTCCATACCTGAATGAAACATCTGTTGAGGTAGGGCTAATTACACACATTGTGGTTAGAGGAACTTTGTAAATCAAAACATCTATCAATTACCCTGTGTATCCTGATATTGAGAAATAACTTATAGTTGATAGGATTTATGAAACAAAATGATAACGCCATTCTTTTTCCCACAGGGCAAGTGAACAAAAAACATTGGCCTCAGATAAATGTGTTTCTTGTAAAAGAGTAATCTAAGGTTTATATCTAGATAAAAGTGGAAACATTTTTGGATGTTTGCTATGATTATTAAGCTCTTAACATTCAATTTATTTATTCCTGTCATTTACATCAGGAAATATCAGAAATACCACAAACCAATGGATCCAAAATATAAGCACAAACACAGTACCAAATGAACAAAAGAAAATCAGAGAACAAAGAAGAAAACAACTGTAACACAAAAAGAAGAGAGACATATGTAAATAAGAGAAACAAGAAAAATATTAAGAACATACTCTCAAACAATTATAAAGTAGGAAAAAACAGAAAGATATGCCTAACTCAGAGAATTGGAAGACGGGGATGGTGAATGTCTTAAGAAATGGAGAAGTTGCCTCCAGTGGAACTACCACTAGTGTAATCAAGATATTGATGACAACACGAGACACTACTATAAAACATATGCTTAATCAGAAAATCAACCACAATTATAACACAAAGACAAGAAAGAAATCAAGTAAACAATGACCCATACAAAATGTGATTTAAAATAAAATTTAGGGGCATCTATTTCATCTTCTGTTGACTGCAAAGATTTGAGCAGATCAATGAATTTATTTAAATAGACAAAGATTTATAAGCCCATAACGTGCAATATGGTCTTTCAAAGCAGCCCAGGAAAGATGTTGTTTGTTCTTAAATATTTTGAGCATCTTCATTAAGTCTCTAAATTCCATGAAGACAATAATAATTCTCCTTGCCTTAGCACTGGCTACTGTGAAATCAGTATATGCTCGTAAACCTCAGATATTCATTATAGAAAATCCCTTTGAGAGGTGAAAGTGCTCACTTCATCACAAAATGGAAGCTGTACCTGACTTGGACTTAAAAAGTTCTAATAAACTGGAAAAGGTAGATAAATAGTCACCATATTTTACACATGTGGTTTGGTTGCTCCCCCCAGGAATTAAGGCTGTAAACTAAACATTTTTCTTGAACCCGCAGTGCATAATTACATTTCTGCTCCTGCTCCAGAGCTTCATTCTACATGGCTTCAAGAGACCCTCAATAAGAAGTGCTGGTAGTCACCAACAGTATAGTAGCATCTCTCCGGAGAGGTTCTGGCTCTGTCAGTTTAGAAGCATAGGAGCCATGCTCAGACGTTCATGTACTGTTAGGTTAAAGAGAATGGCAGTTCTTTTTGAGAGGTGCAAGAACTATATTGTTCAATGTTTAGCAATCCTGTCAAGGATTGTTGGGAAATGCCCCATTACAAGTAAGCAGTCATTGATGAAACTGTTTAAAAGTATTGCCACCCTGCCTAAGAGTGCAGGTACAAATTACAATTTAATAGCCCTGAGTTTAAGTGCAACTAGTGGCAAATAAATATCTATATTTATTAAATCTTATTGTCAGATTTTTAACAGCAATTGTCTACCATGTAAACTATTATTCTTTATGCAAATACATTTTCTTTTGGAATGCAGTTCCACATATTACTGTGATAAACCCATAACATCTGTCAATAAACTTCAACATAGTTCAGAACATTGATATTATGTATATATTTTTCTCGATTATTTTTCCCTACTCACAGTGTAGTATTATACATTACATGGCTCTTACAGATCTGAACCACGTTGTACCATGGTATTCATTCCAAAGTGGCCGTTTGTCACCTGCAGACACTTGTAGCACTACCTTAGAGATGTTTCCGGATCTCCTGAGCTTCTGTCAAGGTTCATTATATTATTGATTTCTGCCTTTACACACAGTTTTGTTTCCAGCATCCAGGTATTAGAGGTTGGAGATGGGCTGCTTTCCAGAGTTAAGTGATTTGCTTTTAAGCTATCAACAAAGGATGGTCAATAATGTACCATTAATCATTCCGATGTTTAGGACGTGGCATAATTCATAATAAACATGTCTTAAAAACACTGAGAACCCCTCTCCCTGTCAAATCGCTAAATGTTTTTGTGATGCTTCCCAGTAAGTCTTCACCTAAGAGCATGCTCAAGCCATGTGTATAAATCCAGCACCTTCTACTCTGACCCTGGGACACCTTTTGCAAACCTGTATTTAGTTTATAGGGTCATCTTGGGGTTAAGCAGGTCTAGTGAAGGTAGTTAAATTGAATGTATTCGAAGCAAACGTTTCTGGACACTCTGGCCCCATATGAGTTGATTGTAGCTCAGTCTTCATCAGAGAAGGTCTATTGCTAAACTTCTTCAAACACTGAGCTGGATTTCAATCTCACGCATTTTACAGTTGTGTCACTGCTTTCCACCCAAACCTACAACCAGTATTGTCTGTAATGCCGTAGGTGGTTCGTCTAGTTCCTACCTCTGTGTAATTTTGATTTGAGGTATGAATTGGTTATGGGTGAGAAACTGTTCTGTGATATTGGCTCAAATCTACTGAAGCTTGTTGAACGACAAGAGTTTGCAGGCTTCTTAATTTGGCCTACTCAGAAAATACCTGCTATTGCCCAGAATTCACTAGGCGCCTCTTATAGGATCTTATCAAAACTAGGCGCAGACCCCAGTGGTAGCTCCAGATCTCATGCTAAGGTTCAGCTTTTCTTTGCCATATCCATCAATTGAGGCTGTGGGAGTTTCTCCGACCATAACAGTACCCCAGTCAGCAGTTTATTCGGCTATTTGGTGTCATAGGTTTTTTCTAGATGTGCAGGTTCTGTAGTTTTCATTACAGCCATCTATCTTGTTATCCACTGGAGTTGGGCTGCCAGACAACCTTTCTCAAGGTCCCTCACTCCCACCCTCCCTATATGGGCTGCTTCATATTTTACTGGACGGCCAGTTTTTTTTCCTTCTCCATGTTATTTCTAATAGTAAAATATCCAATTCATTGCACTTGGATAATCACAAGCCAAGGTAGAGCAAGCTTCATAGTCAGGGTTACTCAGCCAGTCATCAGTTCTGGGAGACATTTTCAGAGCTGCTCTCGTCCATAAAGGGACGTTAATTCACTCTTATAGTACGTTTCTGTAATATCTTCTGTTGTTCTATATACCTTGACACTTGAATAGTTGAATGTGTGTGGGGCCCGTTGCATATCGGTGCCAGCGAGGAGAAGCCCGCGTTTAAGCAATGCATTCTCTCAGTGGAAACAGCCATGATTGAGCCCTATTCATTTAAAACCTTGAGAACTGAACCAGCTCATCAAATCTTCAAATGAGTGGTGGTAATTGCTGTTGTCAGAAATATAGAGAAGTATAACGGCTGTTCATAAACATACCTTTTGTGTTGTGTGGTTTGTCTTTATCCCTCCATTTAACCACTAAGCCAGATTTTCCATTGCTAGCCTATATATTAACGGTGATAGGGGCACTCCTAGCGTCTGCCACACTAGACAGGCCAGCTGTCTGATATCAGGCATCTGTTTTTTTACCCTCGCTGTTAGAAGGGACTGCAGCAGTCGTAGCCATTTCAGAAATTGCACCCCAAAATTCATAAATGTCAGGGTTGCTTGGATAAATGGCCAACCAGTTGTATTGAATGTATTTTCCATGTCGACTGAGGCCACCACTGTACCTGGTATATTATCAAGGATGTTACCCAATATATGAACATTTTTCTCTAGGATGGGTGATGTGCTCTTATCAGGGAAAAAGCTAAGTTGATCTAGATATATATTATTCCTGAAGGACTGTCAAGCTGGGTTGCTACATTTTCTGTAGTCTGTATTTAACAAGGAGAGTAGGCAGTATGGGGACACTTCCAATGTCTGGCATGCGGAGCACCACAACCAGAGCACCTTTCTCATGAGAGCTTTTATAGTATTTCTTCACAGGGGAGGGGGGAGCACACTGCCTCTCATCCCAGCACAGTTCACCCCATTGCATCCTGGTAAATGCAGTACACTTACTTTCAAAGTTGCTGTAGTCTTTCACCAAAGTTGGTGCAGGTAGTGCTGTTATCTCTATAATAGTATTTCTTCATATTCGGCATAGAATTCAGCTGGTTGGCCATGGGTACATGGCGTTTTCGCCCATTCAGTGATTTAATGGTATTTTTAAAATCCACTAACGTGAGTGGGGCTTCCAGCAGATCTTTGTTTTCAGCTGAGAGGGAAAGTGTTCTCGCCTTTTCTCAGAGCTCCTATGGTTTGCATTTCTGTGTTGTGGCAGTATTCAATAAGGTATTGTAGCCACAGAATATTGTATTTAGCTTTCTTTTCACGATGTTGGTCTGTCCATTTTTTCTTTCACTGTACATTCTAACATGTGATCAGATTTGTCCCCCTCTGTATTTTGAAAGTATGTTCACAATAATCCACAAATCTCATCATCTGAAGTATCAGCATGTTTCTCTTTGGTTGCTACTGATTGAATGCTGTGGGGATGTCATTATTTAACAACATCTCTTCTCTCTGGTGAGCTTCTACTCTCATTAGCTCTCTTGAGAATCTATAAACCATTGTAATGCATATTCCTTTTCACTTAGTGGTGGCCGGCATAGATTGGGGTGGCAGGGCAGGGGGGGCGGGAGGGAGGTGGTAAAGGAAAAAACAGAAAACTCACCAGCTCGCCGTGTCTCTCCTCGTCGTCCCGCGTCTTCGTCCCTCCGTCCGGAACAGCGAGCTTCCCGGATCCCCTAAGCCAAATACAACCCTGCAATGCAGCGTTATGAATGGTCTGAGTCCCGTGTTTCGGAGTTCTGACGGAGAGTGGGCACCTGGACATGTTCTCCAAGCAGGCTCTAATGCAGCCTGTAGAGTACATGCAAAGTACGCATGACTGTTTGACCTGAGAGGGCCAGCCAATCAGGCATTGCACACTCCCAGAGTGCCCACCACTCCTACCCCCTGCTCTGAGAGCAGAACAGCTCCGCCCGCCCGCAAAGACGCTGCAGCAGGACAAATAAAATGATAATAACAACAAGTTAGCATTTTATTTTTCCTTTATTTTCACTGTTGAGAGCAGTGGGGCAACGCTCCTCCACCTTAGCAAAGGAGCCGCCACTCCTTTCACTATACCATGTGTGAGAAGTTGGCCTGGTATATAATGCTCACTAATTCTTAGTGATCACTTTGTACCATGCCAAGCAACCCTTATGATGATTGGTTGTAATTCAACCTTGTAGACCAGTTATCCTAGTGGTAACGTGGACAAAGCAGTCTTAGGCTAAACTCTGAAAGGCATGTGAAGCCAGCTGTATTACCATACACAACCCCCTTGAATACCAAATGAAAGGACACCACACAGATATATATTGAAAATATATATGGATTTATTAACTATAAAATCCTGTGGACTCTTTATGAGCACAGAAGCACAAGCGTTAAATCACAAGACAGTTTAAAATACACAAAAGTTGCACAATATGGATGAGCCCTAGGGGCCACCTAAACCATATACTAAGAAAGTGGTATAAGAGATACCAATCGGAACGGGAACAGGCCTAGGGCCTTGGGAGTCGCTGGAGCTATTCGAGACTAGCAGTGATTAAGTCGAGAAAAGGCCCGCGGGACTCGGGTGCAGTGTCTAAAGTGCACGCACTTTCCAATGTAAAGTCTATGGTGCGTAAAAAGTACAAAGTTAGTTAGTTCGGAACCTTCCGAGTGACCTAGAACGGTGAAACTTAAGACACAGGCCCTTGAGATGTGTACCAGTGTAGGAACACCGGCGGAGCTGAGTTACCTCACCCACAGGAAGCGGGTGCACAGGGTCGAAGTAGTGTCGGGTTTCGTCACGCTGGTCGATGGTGCTTGGAGCTGAAGATGCTGCAGGCGGCTCGATGTGAAGAGTTCTGGTAGATCCAAGGGTGGGTCTGAAGATGTGAAGACCTGAAAGCAGAGGGGACAATGTTCAAAGTCACTAGCCAGTGACTACCGTGGAACCAGATTGGAACCAGGCGATGTCGGGTGCAAACAGGCGTTGAGGTGTAGCTTCTCTCTGCAGCCACGTGGACACCGGGGGACGAGGACATCCAGGAGTCGGTCACGAGCTGTCCCACGTAGGCTTCTCGCTGTTGGCGGTATCGGCAACCTGATCGGAGCAAACAGGCCTTGGCTAATGCAAGGCACGCAGTAATCAAAAAATGCTTAACACTCGGACCAGCAAGGTCAGAGCGGGTGCTCCTTTTCACAGGAGCTAGGGCAAGTCTGGAGCAACCAGACTCGCAGTGTAGTTTGTCGGTTTTGTCGCCAAGATGGCCGCTGACCACGTGGCTAGTGGCCGGGATGGCGCATCGAGTGGCACAATGCAAAAGGGCCCCACGCAGATCGTGGAGATGCTGGAGGGCTTTTCTTTGGTGCAAGGGCTGCTCGATGGTGGGGGTTCTCAGTACCCAAAGCACAACTTCGAGGATGCCTTGGTTGCTGCTCAGTCAGCTTTTCGATTGTCTTCCAAGAGGTCCAGTCCCACGTCACTCGGTGCCTCCACGGGTCCCTTCTTTGCAGGGACTGTGGATCGGGCTGTGAGAGGTCTGGGAATCTGAGTCTTGTCAGGCTCTGGGCTCGGGCTCCGGCGGGAGGCGGCGGCAAAGCAGATGTCGAGTTGCTGGTTGGTGCCTGTGTTCACAGGGTGGCCACTCCTAGGCCACAAGGGAGATTCTCTTCAGTCTTCTGAGCAGCAGAATGTCGAAGTCCAGTCTTCTTCTGTATTTCAAGTTGATTCAGGATGATCTGCTGTGCAATGGCACTGCTCCCACTCTTATTCCCAATCTGAGGGGTGGATCACCTACTAGGTCCCTCCTCTGGGAGGAACCAGGAAGGGGGGCGGTTACACCCCCTTTCCTTTGTCCAGCTCCTCGCCAGGCCTGGGTCTGGAAAGTCCCAGGACCGGTTTGGACTGGCTTATGCACGGGGACACCTTGTGTGCCCCGGGCATGTCTCAATCTATTCAGCCCTGTCCTACCCAATACACAAAACCCTGTCTGGGGTGGTGCTCGCACCTCCCAAGGCAGGTAACCCTTTGTCCAAGCCTCCCTCGCTGGAAGGACTCCCAGCAGCAGGAGGTCAGAATCGTGTCTGTGGTGGCAGCATCCATTTTGTGATGCTGAGGCTCTAGTTAAATTTAACCGGGGTTAAGGCTACACACATGTCGTGTCCCTCTAGAAGGGTGGAATGCTATCCCCGTCGACAGAACTGTCGAGGGGGTAGTATTCCAATTCGTATGACACCTTACTCGACATGTTTTGATAAAGCCAAACCAAAGATAGCAAATAACCGCGAGGATTATAATGCACTTAAGAGTATATGGTATGGCAATATCCCGGAACAGCTTAGGGAGTGGTTCCCGACAGCTGCAGACAGGCTCAGCTCATGCTAGAGCACCATCTCACATATTTCCAAGCACTCTGCCTCCAGGATTGAAGAGGCCTTCCATAGGAGTGGCTGATAGGAACATGTGTGTCCAGTTTAAGGTTAGATATAGGGATACTATATCTAAGTAAGAGGTGATTACACCAACTTACCCCAGCTGAGTGATCAGCCAATTGTGTCAAATATGGAGGCCAGGCCAGGGGTGGCACAATACATGCTGCAGCCCCTGGTAGGCCTTGGATGCACCTATGCCCTGGGTACCTAGGGTACACTGTTACAGGGGCCAACAATGTGAACCAATTCCAATTGTGTTATGCACCTAAGGTACATGGAGTCCATTTTAAGGAGAGAGCAATCAGCCTGGGGGCCTGAATAGCAGGATCCCAGGCCAACTAAGTCAAAAACCAGCTAAACACCAGGCAAAAAGTTTGGGGGTAACCATAGTCAGATATCCACCTTCCTACATAACCCCCCCCAAACGAAAGAAGATAAGGCTATCCTTGTCCAGGTAAGCCTATATTGCCTAAGTGGCCACATAAGGAAGTACCAGCTCTGGCTTGGTTACCCCCTGTCTCATGGTCCACTATGCAATCCCTCACCCTAAGGGTATCTGAGGGTCTCCACCATAGGGAATCTCTACCTGTGGTGTGTCTTTGCAAAGTCAAAGGCTGGTGTTGAGATGGAGTACTGAAGTGAGTTTCCTCTGTAGGGCTCAGCTTCCTCCAATCACTCTCCACCATGTGTGCCTTTCTTTCTTTGACTGATTTGCACTGTGCTCTCAGGGTCAACCTCTGGCTACCTAAAGCTGGAGGCTGAGTCCCTTTGTTTGGCTTACTGGAGGGACAGGTCAGGTTTGGGCCCTTGGGGTCCTAGGTTTGGCTGTGCCCAACAATATCCATCTGGGGGAGGTCCCTAACTACTTTTAAGGGGGATCCCTCAGGAGTTTTTAAAGTTTTCACCTCACTAGGGCTACTAGTTTCAGTGCCCCTAATCTGTTGATGGGGTGCTTTATTTGACAGGGGGCCCTTTGGGGCTCACTGTCCTTCTTGCCCTCTGCAGCCCTGGGCTGACTAAGGCAAGGTAGAGAGGGGCAGGTTACCTGCTCCAGACTGGGTCCCACCTGAGAAGGGTCCACTGCCTCCAGAGGCTCTATCAGGCCAGGCCTAACAACCTCTGGGACAGTTCCTTCATCAGGGGTAAGATCAGTTCCCTGAGGAAGCTTATCCTTTCCTAAAGTCTGGTGGGAGGGAGATTTCTTTTCCTCCTCAATGCTCTCAGTTTGGGTGGAGTGATCCATCCTTTCAGGCTTCACTACCCATGTATCAGTTTGAGTTTGGGCTGTGGCCATCACAGCCCCACCAACCTTTTCAGGAGGAGACTCAGTTTGGGTATGGGCTGTTACCAGTAAAGCCCTGCTACTCTTTTCAGGAGAGAAGTTAGCTAAAGATGGGGCTGAGGTTTGCTCAGCCCTCCCAACCTTTTCAGGAAGGACATCCTGGATTGGGGCTGTAGCCATCACAGCCCCACTAACCTTTCAATGGAGATTTACCATTCTAGAATGGGTTTGTTGTTCAACCTCAGCCCAGGCTGAGATTTCCAAATCATTACCCAGTAGGCAATCTACAGGCAAGTTTGCTGACACTGCCACTCTCTTTGGGCCAGTGACACCTCCCCAGCTAAGATTGACTACTGCCATGGGATGATTGGTTTCTATGCCATCAATGTTTGTCACCTGATATTTGGCATCAGGTAAAAGTTGCCTTGAGGGGACTAGACATTCAGCCACCATGGTGATGCTAGCCCCTGTGTCTCTGAAGGCCTCAACTTTCAAACCATTGATGAGGGGCTCCTGTCTATACTTGCTCAAAGTGTTTGGGCAAGCAGTGAAATTGGCAAACCCCATGCCAGTCTCATAGACAAGAGTATCTGAGTTAGGGGACCTGGATAGGCCAGAGTCCACCTGTCCTCCAAAAGTAAACCCACCCAAATTCTTGGGGGTGCTCCCACCACCTGGGGGACCACTGCTAACAGTGACAGGAGGTGTTGGAGCCTTACCTGGAGGTATATTCTCTTTATTGCCATTCTTGGGACAACAGCTATCTGTTTTGTAATGCCCCACCTGTTTACAGGTATGACAATAAGGCTTTTTCTGGGTTGTAGAAGTGTCTTGGGACCCACCCCCATTCTTGGAGTTTTGGGGCCCTGGGGAAGTCTTTTCCTTACTTTTATCCCCACCCTTCTCTTGAGGCTTGGTAGTCTCTTTCTTTTGGTCACCACCCTGGTTCTTAGGCCTGATCCTGGTTCTGACCCATTTGTCTGCCCTCCTACCCAATTCTTGTGGGGAGGTCAGATCAGAGTCAACCAGGTGCTGGTGTAGAAGCTGGTTTTGACAATTACTTAAGATTTGCTCTCTCATAATTAAATTATACAATCCTGTATAGTCAGTAACATTACTTCCCAGCAACCAGCCCTCCAGAGCCTTAGTGGCACATTCAACAATTTCAGACCAGTCCTGAGTCTGTGTCTTCTGGGTATCTCTGAACATTAACCTGTACTGTTCAGTGGTTAAGCCTAACCCATCAATCAGAGCACTCTTCAGGACCATGTAGTTTCTAGAATCCTCATCACTAACTGTGAGGAGTCTGTCTCTTACTCTACCTTCAAAGGAGAGCCACAGGATTGCTGCCCACTGCTCCTGAGGGATCTGCTGTACCATGCAGGCTCTCTCAAGTGCAGTCATCCATTTGTGGATGTCATCCCCAGCTTTGTAGGGGGGCACAATCTTACTCAGGTTTCTTGTATCAAAAGACCTGTCTTTATCCTTCTGGATAGTGCTGCCACCAGTGGATCCTAATCCACTCTCTCTAGGCTGTCTTGCTCTAGCAAGTTTCTCTTGGGCCAGGGCAACCTCTAACTCTTGTCTCTGGATCCTCAATTCAGCCTCTCTCATCTTGGCCTCATGTTCCCTTCTCTGAGGGCTAGTCATCTCCCTTCTGGAGTGACCATGAGAACCTCTAGAAGCATGGGGGTTGTTAGAGTCACCTGAGTGAGTCCTTCTCCTCCTAGGCTTCTGGTTAAGTCCACCTGGGGTCTGAATGGGTTGTTACCAGATTCAGTCCCAAATAGGCTTAAGTTAGCCTGGTTCAGTCTACTAACCAGCACCTGACTATTTCTGTCATCATCTGACTCACTGCTCCCCCCTTCTGTCTCTTCTTCCTCTTCCTCCTCCTCATCTACCTGAGGAGCTCCAGTGATGGGGGCTTCCTCATCTACCAGGATGATAGGGACAGGGGTGTCTACAGTGTCATCCTCAGAAGGATGGCCTCCTTCAGCATCCCCTGTGGGGTCTGCCTTAGAGGTCTTTAGAGTCTCAGACTGGTCCAAGATCTCTCTAAGGTGGTCTGTGGTAGGGGAAGGCCCTGTCCTCAGACCCCTTAAGACACAAAGCTGTCTTAATGCCTTAAAGGAAAAAATAGCAAATTTGGATGGTGCCCTTGGAGGGTCACTCTCAACAGGGATGTTCCCAGCGGAACCCTCTGCTCCAGACATTGCTCTAGTGTGGGTGGATGTGTTGCAATCTACCTACACTGGTGTTTACCTACTAAACCTATCTAGTAGTTGTAGTCAGGGTGTGCTACTCCCTTTGCTCTACAACAACTAAGTTCAGTAGAACTTAAGTATACTAGTCTTGTTTTATATGTACCTAGCAAGTACCTGTATGATCTTTCAAATGATAATCTCAAAGATTGTAATGGTAAAACAACAGCAAGCTCAGATCCCAATCCGCTGCTCACCAATGTGAGAAGTTGGCCTGGTATATAATGCTCACTAATTCTTAGTGATCACTTTGTACCATGCCAAGCAACCCTTATGATGATTGGTTGTAATTCAACCTTGTAGACCAGTTATCCTAGTGGTAACGTGGACAAAGCAGTCTTAGGCTAAACTCTGAAAGGCATGTGAAGCCAGCTGTATTACCATACACAACCCCCTTGAATACCAAATGAAAGGTCATCAAGCAGATATATATTGAAAATATATATGGATTTATTAACTATAAAATCCCCTGGACTCTTTATGAGCACAGAAGCACAAGCGTTAAATCACAAGACAGTTTAAAATACACAAAAGTTGCACAATATGGATGAGCCATAGGGGCCACCTAAACCATATACTAAGAAAGTGGTATAAGAGATACCAATCGGAACGGGAACAGGCCTAGGGCCTTGGGAGTCGGTGGAGCTATTCGAGACTAGCAGTGATTAAGTCGGGAAAGGCCCGCGGGACTCGGGTGCAGTGTCTAAAGTGCACGCACTTTCCAATGTAAAGTATATGGTGCGTAAAAAGTACAAAGTTAGTTAGTTCGGAACCTTCCGAGTGACCTAGAACGGTGAAACTTAAGACACAGGCCCTTGAGATGTGTACCAGTGTAGGAACACCGGCGGAGCTGAGTTACCTCACCCACAGGAAGCGGGTGCACAGGGTCGAAGTAGCGTCGGGTTTCGTCACGCTGGTCGATGGTGCTTGGAGCTGAAGATGCTGCAGGCGGCTCGATGTGAAGAGTTCCGGTGGATCCAAGGGTGGATCTGAAGATGTGAAGACCTGAAAGCAGAGGGGACAATGTTCAAAGTCACTAGCCAGTGACTACCGTGGAACCAGATTGGAACCAGGCGATGTCGGGTGCAAACAGGCGTTGAGGTGTAGCTTCTCTCTGCAGCCACGTGGACACCGGGGGTTGAGGATGTCCAGGAGTCGGTCACGAGCTGTCCCACGCAGGCTTCTCGCTGTTGGCGGTGTCGGCAACCTGATCGGAGCAAACAGGCCTTGGCTAATGCAAGCCACGCAGGAATCGAAAAATGCTTAACACTCGGACCAGCAAGGTCAGAGCGGGTGCTCCTTTTCACAGAAGCTAGGGCAAGTCTGGAGCAACCAGACCCGCAGTGTAGTTTGTCGGTTTTGTCACCAAGATGGCCGCTGACCACGTGGCTAGTGGCCGGGATGGCGCGTCAAGTAGCACAATGCAAAAGGGCCCCACGCAGATCGTGGAGATGCTGGAGGGCTCTTCTTCAGTGCAAAGGCTGCTCAATGGTGGGGGTTCTTAGTCCCCAAAGCACAACGTCGAGGATGCCTCGGTTGCTGCGCAGTCAGCTTTTCGAGTGTCTTCCAAGAGGTCCGGTCCCACATCACTCGGTGCCTCCACGGGTCCCTTCTTTGCAAGGACTGTGGATCGGGCTGTGAGAGGTCTGGGAATCTTGGTCTTGTCAGGCTCTGGGCTCGGGCTCCGGCGGGAGGCGGCGGCAAAGCAGACGTCGAGTTTCTGGTTGGTGCCTGTGTTCACAGGGTGGCCACTCCTAGGCCACAAGGGAGATTCTCTTCAGTCTTCTGAGCAGCAGAATGTCGAAGTCCAGTCTTCTTCTGTATTTCAAGTTGATTCAGGATGATCTGCTGTGCAATGGCACTGCTCCCACTCTTATTCCCAATCTGAGGGGTGGATCACCTACTAGGTCCCTCCTCTGGGAGGAACCAGGAAGGGGGGCGGTTACACCCCCTTTCCTTTGTCCAGCTCCTCGCCAGGCCTTGGTCTGGAAAGTCCCAGGACCGGTTTGGACTGGCTTATGCACGGGGACACCCTGTGTGCCCCGGGCATGTCTCAATCTATTCAGCCCTGTCCTACCCAATACACAAAACCCTGTCTGGGGTGGTGCTCGCACCTCCCAAGGCAGGAAACCCTTTGTCCTAGCCTCCCTCGCTGGAAGGACTCCCAGCAGCAGGAGGTCAGACTCGTGTCTGTGGTGGCAGCATCCATTTTGTGATGCTGAGGCTCTGGTTAACTTTAACCGGGGTTAAGGCTACACACATGTCGTGTCCCTCTAGAAGGGTGGAATGCTATCCCCGTCGACAGAACTGTCGAGGGGGTAGTATTCCAATTTGTATGACACCTTACTCGACATGTTTTGATAAAGCCAAACCAAAGATAGCAAATAACCGCGAGGATTATAATGCACTTAAGAGTATATGGTATGGCAATATCCCGGAACAGCTTAGGGAGTGGTTCCCGACAGCTGCAGACAGGCTCAGCTCATGCTATAGCACCATCTCACATATTTCCAAGCACTCTGCCTCCAGGATTGAAGAGGCCTTCCATAGGAGTGGCTGATAGGAACATGTGTGTCCAGTTTAAGGTTAGATATAGGGATACTATATCTAAGTAAGAGGTGATTACACCAACTTACCCCAGCTGAGTGATCAGCCAGTTGTGTCAAATATGGAGGCCAGGCCAGGGGTGGCACAATACATGCTGCAGCCCCTGGTAGGCCTTGGATGCACCTATGCCCTGGGTACCTAGGGTACACTGTTACAGGGGCCAACAAGGTGAACCAATTCCAATTGTGTTATGCACCTAAGGTACATGGAGTCCATTTTAAGGAGAGAGCAATCAGCCTGGGGCCCTGAATAGCCGGATCCCAGGCCAACTAAGTCAAAAACCAGCTAAACACCAGGCAAAAAGTTTGGGGGTAACCATAGTCAGATATCCACCTTCCTACACCATGGTAATGTATATTCCTCTCGCTACCACTGTAAATTCTTCCTCGAGCATTCTGGAATTTATAACTGACTAGATTCTCAGTGAAGTCATTCATGAACTTGTTACTAAAGACCGGTTACGGAGTGAGTGCGGCTGTAATTTTCAAGGGTTATGGCTGTCGGTATCCTACCCACATGAGTGTGCAAAGTAAAAGTGAATGGTCTGACAGTGCTCTATCCAGACATTCAATGTTAGAAACATCTCCAAACTAGTGTGGAGAGACTAGGGTTGATGTTTGTTATCGGTATTCTGCCAGTTAGTGGCTGGATTCATGAGATGTGTTTGGATTCATGATTGTAGCAATGGACGTGGTGTGATGTGAGACAAGGGAGCACAAGAGAGGGGTGCGGCAAGGAGAGACGTCGGAGCTCAGAGGTGGCTGTTGGCTGATTGCCACTCACTGGTCAGATCCTACTCAACACCCTGTTGACCTCAAGGAGTGTGAGAGTAAGGAGCCTCTCATTTGTGTCGCTGGTCTTGGTCTCGGCCTGAGATGCGGACTGTGGGATCCACTGGGCTAGTAGGTGCTGGGGGAGACAAGGCACGCGCCGCAACTCTCAATACTTGACAGGTATGAAAACTGTGGGCCAGAGCTGGAAGGCTCACTGGACATCCCCTGCTCCTGCTCCACATTTGTCCCCCTCGTACCCCTGGCATTCTTTCTTGGTTTTGCAAGCTTTAACCATCTCCACCTATATCACTTCAATCCCTGAGACTGTGAGACATGGTAGAGCAGACTGCATGTGCTGTGTGGAGGGGGCCACCACTAGCCATTATCCAAAAAAGCCTAAAGGCCCAAGGGATTAACGGACAATTGAGGCTCAATCTATTGACTGGTTTAATTTGGTGGCTTGCCTTGGATGCTTGGAGACTGGGACTTGAGGCAAGTGGTGGTGTGTAGGGTGGCTGTTTAGTGACACCACACTGGGCTGAGCCAGGCCACACAGAAACAGCTCTACTATGTTGGGGTGAGGTTTGTGAGCCTGGTGCTTCCTCCCCCCTGCCACTCAAAGTAATTCTGCAACCCTCCAAGAAATTTAAAACAACAGTCGGACCAATCATCTACAGCACAAGTGGACCCCAAGGGCATTTCTTCCATTGAGATACAGACACAAGAGGAGGGGTGTAGTAGGGTTGTTAGTAGATCCAAAGTGCCAATGTACAAATTAAATCCTGATTAACAATCCTGGAAAAAATTAAAACAGGAAAAATCAGGCAACAGCTTGTACAGAAATGTTTGAACCAAAAGAGTAATACTAGAAACTCAAAGGCAGCCAATTTAACTAAACCAAGTGCATGTCAGGGTAGTCCATTGATATCGCCAACACAGAATTTTCTGGAAAAGCATACCTGAACCATCAATTCACCTTTCTTAAGAACCTGGCAGCAGTGATCTACTCAACATCAGAAAACCTGAATGACCTTTCAATTCCACTAACTCCTCAAAAAACTGAACCAACATTGAAACGAGACCTGGTGTAGTCTAGACCAGCAATGAATTTAAAAGCAATTTTACCAAACAATTATGATACAATTGAAGCCCAGGTTCAGGTCGAAATTAATCTCATGTGACTCCCAGCCCACATGTAGTTAATTGTACTTCCATTGATCACATGGAGGAGGAAGACAACTCTTGACTATGCTCGATTTCAGTATCAAATATTATGGACCTTGTTCCGGCCATGGAAGTTAAAACAATACATTTGGCTGACGCTACCAAAGGACAGGAGCAACTTGCGACTAATGTACCAACTACATTATTACAAGCTATATAAGAAGAATTTTCTGAAGCCCAAAAACTCATATCAAAGATCCTGGCATATTTCCAACTGAAGCTTTCTGGTGACATCGTTATAATCTACCCATACTGCATCCAAACAAACACAAGTGGGATAACAAGAACACCACAGAATACGGCAAAGAACCAATCTCACTGGAATTTATGCTCAAAAGGAGAGAATATCTTGGGTATTTATGATTCATTGTTAAACACATTACAAGCCTCAACCTGCAGTCGGATAAGTTGTACATTCAAATATATTTCATGAATCTGATGTCCTCACATATCTCTGGCATTAATGCTAAGCAGGAAAAAGTACCAGACTTCATAGTTGGGTTCAAGAAATCAATCCACCACTACAAACAAACTGTGCTTGTGTCCTTATTATTGAGAATTTAAGAACCCTACCTGCCATCTTGACAAGTATTATAGAATGGAAAAAAATAATCTCTAGTTGACAAAGTCATTGATAAAACCCAAATACAAGAACCAAGTAAGCTGACACAAAAGCTGAAAGTTGAACCACAGCAAACCTTAGGGGTAAATATGCTGCTTTCTGATACCACAAACAACTTCAGTAAGCAAAAGCAGATAAAAAACACATCGCAACCATCACAACAGTTACTATCAAGTGGTGAAAGCCCGAACAATCCCACGGTTTGTACCCAATCAAAGAGACAAAAAAACACACCAAGAAGGCTAGGCAAAGAGCGGGTAAAAAAATCCAACTATGGACTGTACCAGCTGCGGAATACAGTTATCAAAACAAAACAGTGGAGTGTACCCGACAAAAAACTGCACTGTCTGGATCAGGTAGGCCCTTACAGACATATGGAGAAAGAACAAACCTGTGAAGAGAATCTAACCCTGCAAACAGCCTTTCCACACAAACAGCTAATAATGTTACTGGGCTTACACATGGTCAAATTAAGCCATTGCCGCCAGACACCAGAAGCCCAATACCATCAGCAAGTGTAGCCTGTGCCTGGGATATTCTAATAGTTTATAATAATCAGGAAATGAAATTATCAGCAGTCCCACTATGGAGTGAGCAGGTTACACTTAAACGGTAATATGGAGGTTGAGAGAATAGTAGTTAACATTGACACAAAAGGGACATATTCTCAAGGAGTTATGGCCGAGTTATCAGCAATTTATCGCAGCCAAAGCCACAATAAATCACCCAATACCTCATTCACAAGCTGGTGCTAACAGCCCACAGCACCAGTTTACCTGCGATAGCATCCGCAAAAAGCAACGCCTCAGATGACCCCGGCAACTATCGCTAATGAGATGCAGAGTAGGCGCTTCTGTGCCAAAATCCGCTACAACACCACTCCGCAACATTCTCAAGGACCAGCCAGATCGGCGATGAGAACCCGAAACAGGCGATAAGGCGCAGGAAATTAACACCTGCTCTATCCTGGTGTAAAGTCGGACGACAGCCTGCACCAGAAAAGGGTGCCAAGGCCAGAGCCACACATGAAGGGCAACAGATGCCATGGAGCCACTGACGATGCAGATGGGAGTTCCAACAGGCCAACAACACCCACCGCCACACCTCCCCAGGACCCTCCTCCCGGACCTACACAGAGGCAGCGCAGACAAAGACAGCGACCCTCAGAAATCGCACCAACCTCACAGACCCAACACCAGAGAAAGCCATTGCCTACCACAGGCTAAAAAGGACAACCATCCTCCACATCCTGACCACCATTGTCCACAGGCTGACGGTAATAACACAGCTGACAACCAACATCCCACCTCAGATAAAGCTGCTGGCTTTGCTGTGCCTGTTGGCCCCTGTTACCCTACAACCAACAACCGCCTGAGTCGGAGGAGTCTCACAGTCAGCCTGATCCAAATCTCTCATAAAGGTCATGGATGACACCATCAGCTTGGTACCACACTATCTATACTTTCCCCACATTGCGCAGGAACACCGGTAGACCAAGCAAGGCATCTATGCCACAGCCGGCAGCCCGCACGTGTTATAGACCAATTGACTGCACACATGTCCTACTTGTGCCCCCTGGCAACACCGCACACAATAACCGCAACAGAAAGTGCATGTATACCATCAATGTCCAGGCAATAGCGGACCACCGGGGAATCTCCAACAACTTCGACGCCAACCACCCAGGCAGTGTGCATGATCCCTACATCTTCCGACAGTCCATCACCAACCAGCAATACCAGGATGGCACCTACGGAAATGCACTGCCTGTTGGAACATACCAAATGTAAACCACATGCACACACACTAGACACAACAGCACAACTTACTGTGGGAACCTGGGCCAGCCATGCACAGAAGCCATCAATGACATAGCGCCTCAGCCACACAATAGCAGATTGTGGGAAGAGGTGGGGCCCAGGCATGTGCGAAGGAGGCAAGTGACCCATGAATAAGAATGTACACAATGCCAAGAGTGGCATGGATTTGCTAGCCAGACTGCAGTATGCAGACCACAGACATGTCCATGTCGACATATGCCACTGGTGTTTGGAGTGTAGTGGACAGTGGACGCAACCATGTCACCCCAGCCAGTGGAGAAGATAGCGGAAATGTAGCCTGTTACGTCTCCCCCATAAGCGGAGCGGAGTGGGCTGGCCCGGAGTACGCCAGGCCAGCGTAGGGGTGTGAATAAAAGGCACGTAACTCTGGGCATGGTCCTCTTCCGGAATGCCCAACGTGTCTGCCAAGGCGGTGCATCTCACCACGCCACGAGACCATTGCCGCGAGTGGTGTTGCCTGCGACCCTATGAGCCTGCTGCACCCCAGGACGCTGATCCTGAACCAGTCTTGTCCGCCCCTGAGCACCCAGGCCTCAATGCCCACCTGACGACACCGGCGTGTGTCGAAGAGGGCCCACCACGTGCCAGTGCAAGCTCCAAGCTTGAGGCCCCGACCCTGGCAGCCTGCTATGGCCATCACGGCCTCTGCGAGCAAGGCCCGCAGTACACCTTTCTCATTTACGTACTCTTCTGGCTGACACAGCAGACTAGTAGGTCACACATTTGGAACTGAGTCTTGATTACACCATGGCAGTGAACATTATTTAAGGCAGAGTTTATGTCACTATACTCCCTTCGATGTGGTACCACCAAGTCTGTGCCTAGCATTACAACTACACATGTCTGTGGACTACTGCCCTTGGGCCACACAGCGCTCGGGTAGGTCGCACAATTAGAATTGAGCATTGATTTTTCGATGTCAAATTACATATCATTGCAAGCAAGGAGAGGTGTAAGAGGAAGACGCGTTGCAGTCAGGAGGAAAAAAGGATCATCGTTACAGAGGTTATTGACCACTACTGACAACTGCCCTGTTGTCACTAACTCTGTGCATCTCAAACCAATGACACGTGGCTGTGGGCCATTGCTGACCGCTGCCTCTGGCCTACACTCCGGCCCAGTAGGTCACAAAGTCTTGATTTAGTAATGGCAGAGTTCATGTCAGTGTACCGGTATCATCGCCGACTGCATCCCCTCTCAGCCCCGGTGCCACTAAGTCTGTTCCCTGACATTCATGGACACTCTCTGGTCGAACTTTGGTGGCGTCTGAGTCTATCAACTTGGGGTTAGTTTTCATCTTCATGTAGCTGATACCGAATTGGTGGTGGCAACGAGGCTGTAGCATTCCACTTCTCCATTTGCTTCTTCCGGACATCTCCTGCACTGTGCATCATGCCCTGGAGGACACCTTCCACTGTTCCCCGTGACCCTCCACCACAGTCCCCTTGGTCATCGTCGAGGACCCGCTCAGTCTGCGTGGCCCTACCTCAGTGGTCTGCAAGTCACAGTCCTGTGGTGGTGGGCCTGTGCCGGCCGCTGTGCATCCAGGGCCTCTAACTCTGTGCAGCTCAAGTCAGGGACCCTGTTTGATTCAATATTTTATGGCCTCTGAGACAATGGCCTTGGGTTCGTCAACGCCATGTGTCTGTGGCCCTGCGCAGTCCGCTGCCTCCCACCTCAACTGCGGTCCAACAGGGCTCACACATACAATCGAGTCCTGCCCGGACGTGGCATCACCGCAGGAGGCACCCTCCACCATCGCCAGGACCACCTCCAACTGCAATCTGCCAGAGTCGAAACAGTGGTACTGGCAGACTGACCGAGTTGCTCACACCTGTCATGGATGCCATCATCTGCCTGATACCCTGCTCAGCACTCCAGGTTCCACTGACTCAGTGCACTGAAACCCATGGACTGTTACTGATTGAGTTTTGTGCTGTGGAGAGGTTGTGCAGCATTGTCACCTCAACCAGTGTGGGAGACCTTGGACGTTGATGAGGAAGATGATGCAGGTCTAACACACCCCACTGCATCTGCATCAGGAATATCTCAAAGGGACAAAATCCTAGACATTTTCTTCACATGAGCGCACTCAGCTCTAGTGCCCCAACCTCAGTGCACTGCAACTCACGGACACTTCTGTGTGCATATTGGGTGACCTCTGTTCTGGCTCCGGCTCCCTCCATGTTGCTCAACAGTTGACTCTGTTTTGCTGGTGTTTTCTGTTTCCGTTTCAATAGTGTCCACTGTTCAAGTTGTTGCCAGCATCAACCACTCCGTGCGGGCTGGCTTACACTCACCCCACACACATCCAGCACAGGCGTCATTGTACATGTGGCCCTGCCAATAAATGGGTCGGGCGCACATGCCCGTGCCAGTTCCACATACTATCTGTTTGTGTCTCTGTGTTCTTGTTGTATGCATGAGGGTCCTGGGTTCTAAGACATTACATTGTGCTGTGTACAGCAGACACAGACATGTAACCGCAGGCAGCGGTTTAGAGCTTGGGCATGTAGCTTTGTAGTCACCCACTCAATACCTAAGAGGAGTGGACTGGGCCGTCGTACGCAGAGCCAACTTCGGTGTGCGACTGATATTTGCGAGCCCCTGGGTGTGGTTCTGTACTGCGAATGGGCATCTGCATGTGTCTCTTTGGCAGTGTAGGTCTCCTTTGTGGGGTGTAGGTGGTCCCTGAAGGGTATTAGACACCCACATATGTGATCTAGTTCACCTTCCATGGGTTCAGACCCCACCCGCACCTGTTTGGCCACCTTCTTTTGGCATTCTGACACCTGGCATTGGGATGCTATGTGTTGGTCGGTGAGGTGTTGGGAGCCAGCCGTGCTTGCGGGTGCTTCCTGCTGTGTGGTCTGTTGCAGGGGCTGTGTTCTCCTCTATGTAGCTTGGCTGCCCTGGTCCTGGTGGTGGATTGCGTGGGATGTCCATGGGCTGTTATAGGGTGTCGGTGTCGAGGGTGCGGTGGTCCTCTCCGGCATCACTGATGAGTGGGCTCCTCTGCTCTTCTGGAGGTGTTGTGTGTCGCTCTGCAATGTGAAGAGGAGATGCATGTTGACACTGTGTTGACATGTATGTTGGCGCGTTGTTCTTATTTACATGCAGACTGTTTGACAATGTACATTGTCACTGTTTGGGAGGTGATGGATTTAGATGCGGGACAGTGGACATTTGGACTACATGACGGATGTGAAGTTTTACAGGTACATTTACATTTCACAGTTTGCAGCTCTGTCAGATGTAGTTGGCCAGTTTCAGAGCTTGTGTGGAGCCAGTTGTGTCCTCTGTTCTGCAGTGTCGGGTTTGCGCATTGTACCACATTGTCGTCAATGTGGATGTGCTCTGATTGCTATGTGTGTGTGCTGCAGTGTGCTTCGGGAATCAGGGACATGATCCTGGATCATTGTGGGTGTGCAGTGTGCTACACATCATTGTGCATGTGTGCCATTGTGCCCATCATCCCCGTCCCCCCAGTCCCTTGTAGTTACTCACACTGTTATTGTTGTGTCAGGTCCTCCTGAGCTGTGTCCGGACTCCCGACTCCTTGCACTGTCTCCACACTGATGACTGTGACCTCCATTTCCTCCAGCTCCTCCTGTGGCGTCTGACTCCCACCTCCTGTCGCTGCCTTCCTCTTGGCAGCGGCTTTGTGCCTGGTTTGGGTTTTCACATCATGCCTGCGCCTCTTGGCCTCCTCCATTGGCCTCCTCAACACTCAGACTGCATTCACTGTAGTCTAATTGTGGGTTGATGGTAGGGTTCTGTCACCTCCGTGAGGTTGATCTGGGTTTCCTGCGGACTGCACCCTGTCTTCCTCTCCCTCTTCTTCTTGGCCTTCCCGACCCTGTTGTTCCTTGCTGGTGGTCTGTGAGGCTTGCGGGGTTTGCGTTGGCCTCTGCACTCGGTCAGGGTGCATCCATGTTGCTACGCACTTTGGATTGTTCCTAGTGTGTTGTTTTTATAGCTTTTATAGTGCATTTTCCCACCAGACCCGTGGGGTTTGCAAGCCTGCCGCTGATTTTCGCTGCTTTTTATATCGCAATTGGCCTCATTGCAACTTATTTTGCGTTCGTGTTTCACATTTTTGCGGTGTGGCACTGATTTTAACTCGGTCATTTAACACGTTATCTGGAGACTATCGCATGGTACCGCAGTGTTGTGAATACTTAGTTAACACAGCGTGTTGAGTGTTGAGTGTTGCGTCGTTACTTTTGCGATGGTTATCACACTTGAAAATATCCCACACAGGACGAGTCCCCATTCAGGAAGAGTGGATCAAAAATTAAACCAGCAAAGAGCCAGCCTAGAAAATCATCAAAAGCACTCTATAAGTATGAAGGAGAAAATAAATCCGCAAATTCTTCTAAAACCAGACTATGATTCATAAGGCCTATGGGATACCGTCAACAGAGGAAACATAATGAGACCACTTGCAGAAATTCCAAGTTTGAAGCATCTGAAATCATCAGACATGCTATAAGTCTAATTTATTTCCAACAAAGCTCATAATCAACCAGAGAAAATCCCTTTATGCATGTAGAACTGAAGACATAGCACACTTTGTTGACTGGGGTAAAAGCTGCCTGGGAAACAGCCCCTGTGCACTCTGTCCTGCAATGCTCACGAGGAACAACTCCCTCTATCAGTGTGATGCTAACAAAAAATGAACAGGCTAGTAATTCGAGCCAGGATCAGTGGAATTGGTTATCATATGCTTTAAACGCTCCAAGAAAAGAGTGACTCCCCCAACAACAGCCAAGGGAGCCCTCGAGAGACATAGTACACAACCTCTCATGGAACATCGTATGGGGAAAAAAACTCTACTTAAAGGCGGATTCATTCCACAGAATTAGGAGAATTATGAAATCATCTCACAGTAAGAGACCTGGTCAATTGAAACTCTGCCACTTGAAGGCTTTATACATTATCACGCTAAGGCCATAAAATCACAGCATTATGGAAGACCGAAAGTGGGAATTGCAGTTTATTTATCATTAACTTTAAACATCTCTGAACAACTCCCTTTTTTAGATCCTGGCCAACAAATATTTAAGTTCAGCAAATGGAGCAATTATGCTATAAATTCAGTTCTGCTGTTTAACTTTTAGGCGCATCACAATCCGAACAAGCATTAGGAATGCATTAGGGCTCGGGTTTGTTTGAGTTAGAGATAATGGCATTGTAAATGGCAATGTGTTTTAGGCATATGTTTTGGAGTGGAAACATGTGGTGTATGTTGGAGATATGTGTGTTGGATTGGAATGTTATCAATGGTGGCATGCTGCACTTTAACGCAATATCTTAAAAAGGTAACGTGCAGCATAGTGCGATAGGTACAATATTAATTGGTGGATGCGTTATCAATTGGCGTGTGCATTGATGTGTGGTGGATGTGTGTGCCTGTAGGAATTGTGCAGTGATGGCTGTTGGTGTGTGTGTTTGGTGGAAGCGTGTAGTGGTGGCCTGAGGTGTGTATGACTGGTGGTAGTGTGCAGTAAGAGCTGTTAGTGAGTGTGGCTGTCAAGCATACAGAGCTGGATGGTAATGCGTGTGGTTGGTGAAAGGGTGCACTGACAGCTGTTGATGATTGTGCCAATTGAAAGAGTGGCTGGTGCACTGTCAGCTGTTGGTGTGTGTGTGTGTTTAGTGAAAGTTGCACTGACATTATTTGTTGTGTACGTGAGTGTTTAGCGGCACTGATGCATGGTCGTGTTTGTTTTTGGTGAAAGCGTACATTGATGGTTGTTGGTGTTTGTGCCTGGTGAAAGCTTTCATTGACGGCTGGGGGTGTGTTGTTGTGTGTGTGGTTTTCTGTGTAGTGGTGAGTGTGTGGTGGGGAGTCTGTGGGGGTGAGCCTGGGGGGGGTGAGTGTGTGGTGGTGAGTGTGTTGTGGTGAGTGGTGACGAGTGTGTGGTGTTGAGAGAGTGAGATGTGTGGTTTGTGTGTGTGATGTGTGTGTGGTGTATGTGTGTGTGGTGTGTGTATGGTGTGTGTGTGTGTGGTATGTGTGTGTGGTGTATGTGGTGTTTTCTGCACACTCACACACTGCCCCTACACATTCCCACACTGCTCACCCGCACACTCCCAATGTCACCCTGCATAGTCACACACTGTTTATCCTGCACACTCATTCTGCACACTAACACAATGTGCACCCTGCACCCTTACACACTGTCACTGCAGTCACTCTGCACTCACTGTCACTTTACACTCACTCTGCACTCAGTCACTCTGAATCTGCACTCTGAATCTGCACCCTGCACTCTGAGCTCTGCACTCACAATCTGCACTCTGAATCTGCACTCTGCACTCACAAATGCACTCTTTACTCACACTCTGCACTCTGAATCTGCACCCTGCACTCACAAATGCACTCTTCACTCACACTCTGCACTCTGAATCTGCACTCTGCACTCACACTCTGCACTCTGAATCTGCACTCTGAACTCACAAACAGCACTCACAATCTGCACTCTGCACTCACAATCTGCACTCTGCACTCACAATCTGCACTCTGCACTCACAATCTGCACTCTGCACAACCAATCTGCACTCACAATCTGCACTCTGCACTACCAATCTGCACTCACAATCTGCACTCTGTGCTACCAATCTGCACTCTGCACTCTGAATCTGCACTCTGAATCTGCACTCTGCATTCTCAATCTGCACTCTGCACTCTCAATCTACACTCTCAATCTGCAGTCTGCACTCTCAATCTGCACTCTGCACTCACAATCTGCACTCTGCACTCACAATCTGCACTCTGCACTACCAATCTGCACTCAACACTCTGAATCTGCACTCAGCACTCTGAATCTGCACTCAGCACTCTGAATCTGCACTCTGAATCTGCACTCTGAATTTGCACTCTGAATCTGCACTCTGAATCTGCACTCTGCACTCTGCACTCTGAATCTGCACTCTGCACTCACAATCTGCACAATGCACTCTGAATCTGCACAATGCACTCTGAATCTGCACTCTGCACTCTGAATCTGCACAATGCACTCTGAATCTGCACTCTGAATCTGCACTCTGAATCTGCACTCTGCACTCTGAAACTGCACTCTGAATCTGCACTCTGCACTCTCAATCTACACTCTGCACTCTCAATCTGCACAATGCACTCTGAATCTGCACTCTGAATCTGCACTCTGAATCTGCACTCTGCACTCTGAAACTGCACTCTGAATCTGCACTCTCAATCTGCACTCTGCACTCTCAATCTGCACTCTGCACTCTCAATCTGCACTCTGCACTCACAATCTGCACTCTGCACTCACAATCTGCACTCTGCACTCTGAATCTGCACTCTGCACCTGCACTCTGAATCTGCACTCTGAATCTGCACTCTGAATCTGCACTCTGCACTCTGAATCTGCACTCTGCACTCTCAATCTGCACTCTGCACTCTCAATCTGCACTCTGCACTCTCAATCTGCACTCCGCACTCACAATCTGCACTCACAATCTGCACTCCGCACTCTGAACTCTGCACTCTGCACTCTGAACTCTGCACTCACATTCTCCGGATGATGCCATCATTGATATCATCAAGGATGTCACTTGATATGTCATTAGTGATGTCATTAAGGATGTCATTGACGGAGGGGGGCATCTTGTCACTAGGTGCAAGATGGCCACTACCTATTGAGGCTCTGCTTGCTGGACGGATCATCCACCATAAATCAAATCAATTCCTATACACTGTTATGATGTATTTGGTATCTACAGTGCAGCAGTGCTCGTGATTATATAAGGACCATGGGCACCAGTGGCCCACATATACGGTTGTCTCCAATCGAGGAGTGAAATGGGTCTATTAAGTATGCCTCTTCACAATAATGGTCATTGATGTGTGAGCATATCTATGTATATCAAAGCATGCTTTTAATATGAATTCCAGCGGTGGGGGCTGAAAGGACGAGCAGGCTGGGAGAGGCGATGTCAGAGGCTTCTGTGAGCTCCCAGCCTGTCGTTTCCAGTGGTGGGGGCTGCAGTGAGGAGCAGGCGGGGAGAGGCGATGTCAGAGGCCTCTGCGAGCCGGCATCTGGCTTCAATTACCACAGGCCCACAAGCTTTGGCAGGGAGCCAGCATGCGCGCACACACGGCTGAAAAAACAAGGAATGGATTCTTGCATCAGGCCAAACTTACTGCAGAATGGTGGACGCGCCCCGACCATCTGGATTCCATTACCGCGGCACACTGACAGCTCCTAATTGAAATGTATTGACTCCCTTGCGCATAACCGCACAGAAAATGCAGGAAGTGCCGAACATAAAATATATATGGCCTATTGCGTCAAGGCTACTACAAACACGGCACCGCGAGGACCAATTACCATGCAGATGGCAAAAATAACTACTGAAAATCTTGCGCACTGAGGAATTTTTGCTACACTATTCTGAGCCCCTTAACAATACGGATCGGAGCTCCGCCCCACTGCTGACGCAGTGGTGACCTAGGCCGAGCCCTAATGCACTCTGAATCTGCACTCTGAATCTGCACTCTGAATCTGCACTCTGCACTCTCAATCTGCACCCTGCACTCTCAATCTGCACTCTGCACTCTCAATCTGCACTCCGCACTCACAATCTGCACTCCGCTCTCTGAACTCTGCAATCTACACTCTGAACTCTGCACTCACATTCTCAGGATGATGCCATCATTGATATCATCAAGGATGTCACTTGATATGTCATTAGTGATGTCATTAAGGATGTCATTGACGGAGGGGGGGTTGGGGGCATCTTGTCACTAGGTGCAAGATGGCCACCACCTAGTGAGGCTCTGCTGGCTGGACGGATCCTCCACCATAAATCAAACCAATTCCTATACACTGTTATGGTGTATTTGGTATCTACAGTGCAGTATTGCTCGTGATTATATAAGGACCATGGGCACCAGTGACCCACATATATGGTCGTCTCCAATCGAGGAGTGAAATGGGTATATTAAGTACGCCTCTTCACAATAATGGTCATTGATGTGTGAGCATATCTATGTATATCAAAGCATGCTTTTAATATGAATTCCAGCGGTGGGGGCTGAAAGGACGAGCAGGCTGGGAGAGGCGATGTCAGAGGCTTCTGTGAGCTCCCAGCCTGTCGTTTCCAGTGGTGGGGGCTGCAGTGAGGAGCAGGCGGGGAGAGGCGATGTCAGAGGCCTCTGCGAGCCGGCATCTGGCTTCAATTACCACAGGCCCACAAGCTTTGGCAGGGAGCCAGCATGCGCGCACACACGGCTGAAAAAACAAGGAATGGATTCTTGCATCAGGCCAAACTTACTGCAGAATGGTGGACGCGCCCCGACCATCTGGATTCCATTACCGCGGCACACTGACAGCTCCTAATTGAAATGTATTGACTCCCTTGCGCATAACCGCACAGAAAATGCAGGAAGTGCCGAACATAAAATATATATGGCCTATTGCGTCAAGGCTACTACAAACACGGCACCGCGAGGACCAATTACCATGCAGATGGCAAAAATAACTACTGAAAATCTTGCGCACTGAGGAATTTTTGCTACACTATTCTGAGCCCCTTAACAATACGGATCGGAGCTCCGCCCCACTGCTGACGCAGTGGTGACCTAGGCCGAGCCCTAATGCACTCTGAATCTGCACTCTGAATCTGCACTCTGAATCTGCACTCTGCACTCTCAATCTGCACCCTGCACTCTCAATCTGCACTCTGCACTCTCAATCTGCACTCCGCACTCACAATCTGCACTCCGCTCTCTGAACTCTGCAATCTACACTCTGAACTCTGCACTCACATTCTCAGGATGATGCCATCATTGATATCATCAAGGATGTCACTTGATATGTCATTAGTGATGTCATTAAGGATGTCATTGACGGAGGGGGGGTTGGGGGCATCTTGTCACTAGGTGCAAGATGGCCACCACCTAGTGAGGCTCTGCTGGCTGGACGGATCCTCCACCATAAATCAAACCAATTCCTATACACTGTTATGGTGTATTTGGTATCTACAGTGCAGTATTGCTCGTGATTATATAAGGACCATGGGCACCAGTGACCCACATATATGGTCGTCTCCAATCGAGGAGTGAAATGGGTATATTAAGTACGCCTCTTCACAATAATGGTCATTGATGTGTGAGCATATCTATGTATATCAAAGCATGCTTTTAATATGAATTCCAGCGGTGGGGGCTGAAAGGACGAGCAGGATGGGAGAGGCAATGTCAGAGGCTTCTGTGAGCTCCCAGCCTGTCGTTTCCAGTGGTGGGGGCTGCAGTGAGGAGCAGGCGGGGAGAGGCGATGTCAGAGGCCTCTGCGAGCCGGCATCTGGCTTCAATTACCACAGGCCCACAAGCTTTGGCAGGGAGCCAGCATGCGCACACACACAGCTGAAAAACAAGGAATGGATTCTTGCATCAGGCCAAACTCACTGCAGAATGGTGAACGCGCCCGACCATCTGGATTCCATTACTGCGGCACCCTAACAGCTCCTAATTGAAATTTATTGACTCCCTTGCGCCTAACCGCACAGAAAATGCAGGAAGTGCCGAACATAAAATATATATGGCCTATTGCGTCAAGGCTACTACAAACACGGCACCGCGAGGACCAATTACCATGCAGATGGCAAAAATAACTACTGAAAATCTTGCGCACTGAGGAATTTTTGCTACTCTATTCTGAGCCCCTTAACAATACGGCTCAGAGCTCCGCCCCACTGCTGACGCAGTGGTGACGTAGGCCGAGCCCTAATAAAAAGGGAAGCATTTTATGCAATGCTGCTCTCCGGGATAACAGAAACAAGGCTTATAAATCCATCATGGGAGATATCTGGACAAGAGACTTCAACGCCAACTTAATCTACACTCCAGATGAAGATGAAAGACTAACAGCAGAGAATTTGCTCTGGAATGTGCAATCACAGCTTTGTCCCTTACTAAAATGCCGTGATGTTAAAAGAACAAAGGCTAGTAACAGCCTTGGACTAACTAGACATCTGATTTATAAACGGACCTATGATCAATCATAGGTTACACATTTTATCTCCTTCATTAATTCCATATTTAAGGCAGTATTCCATTAAATATACCTCACTAAGTGACCATGCATATCAGCTGTTTACATTTGGGTATAAGTTCACCATTGCTCATCTGTGCCCTAGTGGATGTTGGCCTATTAAAAACAACTAATCTAAGGCACTTGAAGTGGACGATTAACTCATTAACTGACCTGTCCCGTTTAGCAAAAGAACTATTGGAGGCAAGCATTATGACTGCAAGCAATCAAATGGACGAGTGTGTGGAATTTACAGCTAGCTTGATATCGCATGCAGCCCCAGTTAAAACCAATATGTGGCAATTAGGTAAGCCGGTCTACAGGCCTCTCGCTCAAACGTCGAATTTAAAAAAGGAATTAAGAAAGTCAATCAGAAACTTGAAGAAAATGAACTCCCAATCTACTTAATGAGAAAAAGTAAAAATATTGAGAAAATAATATAAAAAAAGCAGTCTGGGGAGATTGGAAATCAAAGACAGACGTGTTCTGGGCAAAGCTAATTTTTATGGTTCAAAACTTTTTATTGTATTTCAATGTAGGCAAACCAGCGAACAGTGGGCAATACATCACTCCATAGTTAAACCAAATTCCAATAAATGCCCCTCCACCTTCCCCCTCCCCCCGAAGTACTCACAGCCAATATCCTCCGAAAGGCAAGGCTCTTTGTATCATTTGTAGGTTCCCTGCCCTGGCCGGCATCCTCAGTCCGTGCGGGAGTCTCAGCATCTGTCAAGCGCAGCTATCTAAGGCACATCAATTTTCAAACTTCTGTGTACAGGAGAGCAATATATGTAAGCATTGCTCTCAGCGGTTAGTGCAAGGGTAAGTTTCTCAATCCCCAATATATGCCATAAGCGGTGTAGCCATCTGAGATGCGCCAGGAGTTTGTCGGTGCCCAAGAGTGTGAGGATGTACTGGAGGGCTGCCCCGGTTGGGAGCCCTAAGGAAATGAAGTAGTTGTGTATTAAAGTTGGTATCTATGTCAATTTGGATCATTTCCCAGCACAGTGTAAGTTCGGGGACCCAAAACTTCTCAGCAGTCAGAGCTACGTGCAGGGTTACACCTATGGAGGCACAACGGTATAGATACTAATATGCAACTTTTTTAGTAGCAGTCTCTATGCTGGCTGTGTTGCACGCTGTGTGGCGTGCTCTAAAGTACACATCCACCTATTCTTTATGCATCAATGGTCTTCCCAATTCAAGTTCCCTTAGTTTCTGCCTCGAGGTCTTAGACGGTGGAGTAGCTTGTTGCATAATACCGTATAGTTCCGTGATAAGGCGACTATATGAAGTCTTTGTTACTAACCACCTCTCAAAGGAAGTAAGGGGCACTGTGCCCCAGTGTGTACAGTCAGGTGAGTTAGCCAATTTCAGACCTGAATATAGTGCATTTTTTCTGATTCTGGCAGCATGAAGTTTTTACGCAGCTCTTCAAAGGAGGATCATCACCCTGCATGTTGGCACGGCCGGAACACGGCCTGATCAAGTCCCAGTGTAAAGTCAGTGTGGCCCACGTGTTAGCAGGGAAGGAAATGATGAAAGGTCTGTACGCGTCTCGACTCAATCCCACACCTCGAGAGTAGCTTTAGTGACAGGAGAAGAGTAAAGGCTCCCCTCTCTCTGTGGTCATCTCAGAAATGGGACCTTCTACAGATGTGACCCAGTGACTGCTGGATCCATAAATAATCAGTGTTTCTTTGATTCCTCCCTAGTCCATTATACCACATATCAGAACTGTGCGGCTTAGTATAGTGTAGGAGGTTTGGAAGCCCCAAGCCCCCTTCTTTTGAGACCAGGGGCTCTTATCCCAACACATACGAGGTCTAACTTCTGCCTAAACGAAGCGGCTCATCTCTTCTTGCAGGGATCGGATAAAACCTGCAAGAAATTCAATCAGGACGGCTTGAAATAGGAACAGGATCTTCGGTAGGGTAGTCATCTTTAGTGCTGCTACACGGCCAAGCTGTGGGCCAGGTCTCTCCTAATTTGCTGGAGTAATGTTTAATAGTTGAGGCCCGCAATCACCCTCACTGTTGAGGCCAACTGAATCCCTAAGTAGGGTATGGAGGTAATCATCCCCTGTATTTATATATTGGCAGCTGAGCAGCATCTCTCCCGCTAGAAGGACCGAAAGGTTGAAGACCTGTGACTTCTGGATATTAATACTGAAGCCTGCAGCCCTGCCAAATACCTCTATTTCGGCCACAAAGGACAGGAGGGCCTTGACAGGGTTATCCAATGCCACTATTATTTCATCAGCATAAAAACTAAAGGTGTGTTTCTCTCCGCCAAAGTTGACCTCAGTGATATTCAGATGCTATTTGCTGAGCTAAAGGCTCCATGTAGAGAGCAAACATCAGCGGTGACAGCAGGCATCCCTGTGGTGTACCTCTGTGAATAGGAAATGGAGTTGAGGCCTGACCATTTAATCGGACTGTCACTTGCAGTTGGCCATAGTTGGTAAGGACCTATGTGCAGAAACACGTCTCAAAGCCAAAGTGGGTGAGCATTGCCACCAGGTAGGGCCAATGCACCAGGCTGAATGCCTTCTCAGCATCTATGGACAGGAGCATTATTTCTTCCTAAAGCATTTGGGCTTGTCAAGCAGGTGGATGATCCCTTTGGTATTGTCACTGCACTGTTGGTGTGGGAAAATCCTTTTTGATCCGGATCAATCAGACCTGGCATAAGTGGACCCAATCGTGCTGCTAAGATGCTAGTGAACAATTTGATATCCATGTTGAAGAGGGATATCGGGCATTAGAGGCACATTGTTTTTATCCTTCCCCAGTTTAGGAATGACAACGATGGAAGCTAGCATTGATGGTGGCACCATCTCCGGACAGACTATTGAGTTAAAGAGTTGAGTTCGAACTAGAACAAGTGTGGTGCAGAACATTTTATAAAAGAGGGCCAGAAAGCCATTTGATCCTGGCGACTTGAGGGGTTTCTGTCGAGCGATGGCTGAGATGACCTTCTCTATCCAGTTCGGGCGATCCAGAGTGTCGGCTTGGTCTGGTGTCTGTCGCGGAATACACGCGTCCTTGAAGTAGAGGTCTGACCCCTCCAGAGTGACAGTCTGCTCTGAGTAGAGCTTCTCAGAAAAGTCCAGTAAGGTGCATGTAATGGGGCAGCCCCCTATGATATCGATATTATCATGTGCTTGCAGGGAGTCCACCCCAGCGGCCTGCTGTTGCACTCTAAGTCTGTTGGCTAGTAGCAACCCACATCTATCACCCTCTACGTAGAAGGAGTGTTGGAGCCTTGGCAGGGCATATTCGGCCTTGCCCAGGTCTAGTCTCGCTAGCTGTGCACACGCTGCCTCTAGCTGCTGGAAAACCTGTGGTGCCCGGGTGCATTTTTGTATGCGCTCTAGTTCCTGTACTTGCTTGTATAGATGCTCTTTCTTGACGCCACTGATTTTATTGTCTGCCACCAATATAACGATCAATTCCCCCTGAATTACTGCCTTTAGGGTCTCCCAGAGGGTAGTGACAGATATGTCAGGTATATCATTAGTGGCAAGGAAGTTTGTTATTACTTGGGCAGAACTCTTTGCTACCTCGGATCCAAGTAGTAAGGTTTCCCGCATTCTCCATGACCCAGGGCACGCCATGTAGGGGGAGGGCTAGTGTAAGAAACACTGATAAACATCGCAGCTCAATCTCGGTTGTCGTGACTAGAGTCTGAAGCTCCCTTGTCCCTAAAAAGTGATCAAGGCGGGCCTACATCTTATCGGCCTGTGAGTAGAATGTGTAGTCTTGAGCATTGTTATGGTGGTCTCGCCAAAGGTCTCTCAATCCCATTTCCTGCAGCCACCTGTCTCCCTCCCAGGAAAGGACCCCAATATGTCCATAGCGGTCCAAGTCATTGTTGAATACTAGATTAAGGTCTCCCCCTAGTAGCACCATCCTGTCTTGGGAGGAACTTACTCATGCCACAGCCCCCCGGAGGACTTATTCTTGGCCATCATTAGGGTCGTATAGGGAAGGCAGTGTAAAGTGGTAGTCTCCCACACTCATGTTATATACCAACTGCCTCCCTTTGATATCTGCAAGTTTAGAACCCACACGATCTCGGAAAGAGCGGAAGAGTAATATGGCCACCCCTGATGTCTTAGAGGTGGCGGATGAGAAGAACTGGAAGGGATCTAAGTCTGTGCCAGTCGCTGGAGACAAGAAGGGTCTCTTGTAGGAGACATAGATACGCCCCTTTATGTTCTAAAAAAGATAGAATTGCTTGGCGCTTAGTCAGATTGTTGAGCCCTTTCACATTGAGGGTGATAACTTTTAGTTTATCGTATGGGGAGGGGAGGGTTGGAAAGCACAATAACTGCTACCCGGGATAAGAACAAATCCTTTCTCCAGCGTAAAGAGCACGGCCCCTGTCTAACCAAATGTTTGTAAGAATCTAGAGTGTGAGCGCACAGCCTCTGGAAAGTCACTTGTGGCTGCCTCTGTTGAGGGTTATTGGAGCCACTTCTGACACTTGTGTGTTTTTATTTTCCTGTGTGCAGTGAGAGGGCACTTTTAATCTTCTATTGGTTGGGACTGCCGGGGCTGACTCCCTGGATGCGGTAGGGGATTCCTCAGCACTCATCTTTTCCGGGTGATACTTTCTCCGCTCTTCTGAGTGGCGGGGACCGTCCGTGCGAGCGGTCCCACCTCTCCGGAAGTTAGCAGTCTAGTTGAAAGGGCACAAGGATAAAACAGATGCAAACGCGAGCGCGCAGTGGGCGCGCACCAAAGGCAAGCCCGTCTGCGCCTCTCCGCGCTAAGGACGCGCTCAGCGCCGGCCCTGCTGCCTCTCCCTCGGTCTACAGGAACCTAGATAAAGTAAGATGCCCGATCTGCTACTCTGGTGCTGAACTCCATCTTATAAATAGAGGGGCTAGCTGTAGGGGAGCTCTTTGTTGTGCCGAGACCGCCTCCCCTCTGTCTGACATTTTGGTTAAGGATTTTTTACCATGTGGGCTATTGAATGTTAGATCTTTGCCCAAACACAGGATTGAAACTCAGTTGCTGTTAGAAGTACACGAGCTGGAAGTGCTGTGTATGACAGAAACCTGGACTCAACAAGACTGTGAGGTCGACCTTGGTTTGGCCTGGCCCCCTGTCTATAAAATCCTCCATAAGCCAAGATTAGGGGGGAGAGCGGGTGGGGTTGGGTTGATCTATAGAGAGTCCTTGAACCTAGCCACTATCGATATTGATGGGGTCGCAGGGGTTGAACTTCTTGGGTTTGTGATTAAGAGCGCTTTTGGCCAGTCCCTTACAGGGATTATTTGTTATCATCCCCAGGGTCCTTTAATGTGCAACAGCAGCAGCTCCTACTGGAGATCTTCACCAATATGGCCGCTTCACACCGGAGACTGCTGATCTTGGGCGACTTTAATCTCTTGCTGAATGGGTCCCTTGACTCAGGCCTGGCCAACATCACTCAGTCTTGTGAGGGTCTAGGCCTTTGTCAACAAGTATCCAAGGCCACTCATATGAGAGGACATATGTTAGATCTTATTTTTGCGGCGGAGGATCGTGTATATTGGGGAGGTTTTGCCCATGGATTGGACGGATTCTTTTCTGATCAAATTCTACTTGAACAGGGCCAACTTGGATAAGCGGGGAGGTAACCGGGTGAGCGAATTTGTAGGCAGGGATTGGAAGGCTCTTATGCGTAAGAGAGGTCATGATGTGTTGTTCCCGGTGGAGGATTGTTTCTCCCCGGAGGCCAAAGTTGAGGAGAACTACTCTGCCCTCTGCAGGAAAATTACCTTGACTCTCGACTCTCTGACTCCTCAAAAGTACCTTCAGAGCAGGGGTAGACCATCTGCCCCTTGGTTTAACGAGGAGCTGAAAAATCTGAAGCATGACTGTAAACGGGCTGAGAGGAGATGAGGATAAGAGGTCCTGGAGAATAAAAATTGCACAATACAGGAAGGCGATTAATAGGTCTAAAGCTGATTATTTTGCTACCCAGACACTTAAGGCCCCTAATAGCACTAGAAGTATTTTTAATATTCTTAACAGCTTGACCAACCCAGATTGCTCCAAAAATGAGATTCCCCCTTCTCCAGTTCTTTGTGATGACCTTGCCAGCTTCTTTCATAACCAAGTTAATGACATTATTAAAGATCTGGGGGTGGCCTCTTATCCTCCTGTGGGGTTGAATGCTGTACCGCTTGCCACGGAGGATATTAGCACTGTGGCAGTAGGTGTCAACTTGGAGGGGGTTACCACTGGCTCTCTCTCTGAGTTCCCGCCTTTGGAGCTTGAGGATTTCGGTAGATTAGCGGTTGGTATTGCATTGGGATCACCCCTGGATCCATTGCCTTGTAAGATCTGGAAGGAATTTGGGGCAGAACTATTCCCCTCGCTTTGTCTGATTTGTAATCAGTCCCTCACTGATGGAGTGGTGCCGTCTCAGTGGAAGCATGCATTGGTGACATCCCTGCTTAAGAAGCCCTCCCTCGATCCTGAATGTCCCAAAATTTTAGACCTATTTCCCTCCTACCCTTTCCTGCTAAAATAGTAGAACGGGTGGTGAGTGGCACACTTTTCAAATATATAGAACAAGCTAAGCTTATGGAGGAGGAGCAGTTTGGGTTTCAGCCGGCACATGGCACCGAGACGGCCTTGGTGACCGTGATGGACGAACTTCGGGGGCGGGTAGACAGGGGTCAGGCAGCTGTACTTATTCTGCTTGACCTGTCTGCCGCCTTTGATACGGTTAACCACAAAATCCTTCTGAGACGATTGGAAGAGGTGGGAGTGACGGGCTGCGCCCTCAGGTGGTTCCATTCTTTTCTGTCAGGTAGGCAGCAGGCAGTGTCCCTCTCTCCCTATCAATCTGCTTTTTCTAGTGTCTCGCATGGTGTGCCACAGGGCTCGGCCATTAGCCCTATTCTTTTTAATATTTACATGAGACCCCTGATGGCGGTCATCAAGAGTTATAACATTAAGATCGTTAATTACGCGGATGATACACAATTAATTCTCTCCCTGGAGGGAGCACAGTCCACTTCTTTAGAGGGGTTTCACAGTTGCCTGCAAGACACGTCATTGTGGCTGAGGGATAATTTGCTACAATTTACTGTTTCTAAAACGGAGGTGCTATACTTTGCCATGGGAAGGAACCCCTCCTTGTTGCCTAGTAACTTTTGGCCTTCAGACGCCCCTAATCTTGGACAGCCTGTCAAGACAGCTCGCAACCTGGGTGTGACATTTGATTGTAATCTTACCTTGGAGGCGCATGTCACGAAGGTGGTGGGTTGCTGTCTGGCCATTATTTGCTCTCTACGAAAGATCTTTCCATTGCTCCCCCCTCTGGCGCGTTCACTGATAGCACGGTGGACGCCTCCGGGCAACAATTCGCGCTCTACAAATCTGCAAGTTTACAAGTTTACAAGTTTCACGGAGTACCGTACCTAGCCGAGTTGACTACTGTAATGCCCTGATCCTTGAATCTCCAAAATTTCTACTGGACAGGATTCAGAGACTGCGGTCAACCGCAGCTAAGCTGGTACTAGGCTGGTCGAGACGGTCCTCCGCTTCATTGGCCCTGGCGGAGTTGCACTGGCTCCCCGTGAAACAAAGAATCAAGTTTAAATCCCTTTACCTAGTATTTAAGGCCCTTCATGGAATGGGTCCTACTTCTCTTCAGCGCAAATTTGAGTGGTACGTTCCTGCCCGAACTTTGCCTTCATCTGGGGCAAAACTGATAAAAATTCCTCGATTCAAAAAAGTTAGAGCAGGGGGTATATCCTTTGGGATCGCTGCTGCACAGCTCTGGAACACCTTACCTTTTGAGCTGAGACAAATCTGTGACCTCCTTCCATTTAGAAGGAATTTAAAAACATGGCTATTTCCCAAGACAGGGGTTGGCTACAGTAAGGTCCCACGGAGGTTGTTAGGCTGAGTTACTAGCGCCAAGATGCCTGTTAGGTGATAGTGCTCTTTAGAAATACAATAAATAAAGTGTACCATACCCTCGTGTAGTGTGAATACTCCCTCCACAGAAACCCAATAATTAACAGAAACAAAAACATAGCCCTATCACAACAGAAAGCACTGGCCATGACCAGGAATGTCAAACAGGAATCTCTAACAGTAGCTCGACACCTCTCCAGGCCACCACACACCACCACACCACCACCCAATAGCCCCCAGACACAATTACTATTGAATGTGAACTGAGAGACTTGGTGGTGCTCAGGTTGTCTCCAGCCTGTCGGAGTACCAGTCAATGTCTCCAGCACCGTTCACCTTTCCATTGCCATGGTCTCGGAGTCAGGGCACAGTCCATTGAATGAGACCAAGGCATTTCTTGGATTCACGTTCTCGGGGGATAGCCGGTTGTCTTTCTTCAGGGGACTCATCAATATTCAGCACCCGGCACGTCTCAGTCAAGGCTCGAAGTTGATGGAGCTTCCATTCCAGAGAAAAACCATGTGGAATGGGTGATAACAGTAATAAGTAATGTCTTTGTTCTGAAGGTATGTGGCCACTGGGGGAAAGTCTCACCTCTTCTGCAGCGTGAGAGCCAAAAGACCTTGGTGGAGCATCTGCGTGTGTCCTCGGACTGCAAGGAATGAAAGTCTCTAGCTTTGCAAAGGATGGAATCCTTGAGTTGAAAGTCATGGACACATGCCAGAATGTAGGCTGCACGGGTATTTTCCAGTCATGGGGACCCACTTTATGCACCATGTCCATCTTCATCTCCCTATTGGGTGGTGTTTCCAAGATCTGCAGGAAAAGGGCTCTAACATATGCTCTGATGTCTGCCCCCTAAGCATTGGTTGGCACTTCCCTGATGGGTATATTGTTCTGTCTCGACCATTTTTCTAGGTTTTCCACATGGTCCTGCTAAACGACCTGCTGATCTCTGAGATGAATATCTTCCTGCTGCATCTACTCAATGTATTTGTTTTTGCAAGACTCATGGTCCACAAGGGTAGAGACCCTGTCCACAACCTCCGTCAAGTCCTGTTGAACCTCTTTTAAGTCTTGTGCCATGTTTCTTTTAATGTTCTGAAGATCATCTCAAAGGGAAGCAAACAGGGCCTCCAGAAACATTCAGGTCACCTGCCCTTCATTGTCCTCCCCCACTGGTGACTGCTCCGGGTGCATGGGTGGTGGCCACTCCCCAGTCCGACCCCCAGCTGGCCTGGTCAGCATCTCTCTGAGGGAGCATTCCTTCTTCGCCCATGCAGTAGCCATGATCACCAGTGGCCCTGGGTATCTTCTTATTTTCTTCTGTGGGATAGGTTCACAGCCTCAGGGTCTCTAAAAAGGCATGCAGCAAAGAGAGGGAGGGCCTCAATCCAGCGCCCTTTAGGAATACTTTCAGGAACCCATCTCTCTCCCACTCATTTCAGCCAGGTGCTCAATCACCATCTCCTTTGGGAGGCTGCTGCCTAACCCCCATTGGCTCATGCCAGCTGCAGCTCAGTGTGGCCCTTCAGGCCCCACAGCACTCCAGGCACGCAACACTCATCCAGTGCCCTCCTTCAGCGCCTATCTCGACTCTTCAGTCTGTGGTCAGTGCTCGGTGTTGCCACGGGGATCCCAGCAGGGGGTAGCAATTTTCCAATGGTGGGATCAATGTGGCCCCATGGCGGTGAAGGCCTAGGTAGCCATGTCGATCTCGTCACGGTATCAGTGCTTGTATCAGGCTTTGGCTCTATTTGTGATAGTGAGGACATCAGAGCGGGCTCCAGCGAGGTTGCGGTCAGCAGCTGTTGCTCTTGCACTTCCCCCTAGTCAGGGGTCTCTAGCACCAGGGGCCTTTCTAGCACTACAGTCTGAGATTAGGGTCACAGCCCATAGTTGTTAGTCCTTGCTGGGCCATAGTTCTGCCACACGTTGACAAAGCTGCGGCTTTGGGGCAAATTCAACTATGGTGGGGCTGGTCGCCTCAGGATCCTGAAGCTATTGGTGGACCGTCTCTACTGATGGACATCATGGGGGGGCCCCTGTTGTCATCGAAGTTCCTTCAGTCTCCTGCTGCAGGCCCCAGAGGTAGTGCGCTCAAGTTGCTGTTGGCGCAATGTTCGTTTCAGGCGCCAAGGGCAGGGTGCTGCTGCCCTGCTCTTGCAAATGGGGCCCTTCAAATTGCCAAAGTCTCAAGGGGGCCCTGCTTCAGGCAGTATGTATCCCATGCCCAGGCTCAGTGCACCAGAGCCTCTGTCTGCTTGTCCTCAGAAGCCGCAGGCTGGTCCATGCCAATGGCTCCTCACCTGCTGCCATTTCATGCACAGGCTCTGATCTCCAGGCTCGTCCACTGAGGCCGCTGGACTGTCAATCCAAGGGCGATGACATGAAGCTACCCCAGGGCCCTCGAACATGGGCTGTAGTCACACTGCACCTATGCAGACAACAGCATCAGGGGTCAGGTCACGGGGTTGTGATGAGCGTGCCGCAGCTGGCACTCCACACACTCTACAGTGGCTGCTGTCATATTGCTGCTGTTCGAACGGCCGCCTCTCTTCCAGACCCCGCTCAGGGAGATGGTTCCCACTGTTCCCAGTGGTGCCTCTTGGTGCTAGGCTTTCCCCAGAGCAGGTGGAAACCCAGTGAGGTTCCTTCTGTACATTGGGAAGGGTAAGCAGCATGGCTCAGTCCACGGCGGGTACGCAGGGATGAGGAGGCACATCTTCTCTGTCCACCATCTCGGCCATGCCCTGTCCAAAGCTAATTTTTAGTGCAAAGCAGATAAACTCAAGGTCATTTTAGAAGATTATTAGTGGACTCTATAGACCTGTTAATGTAGTAAATAACTCATATGTGCATGAGGAAGCATGGGTTGTGTACGTGGTGGAGATGTTCGATGGTGGTCACCGTTCTAAGGTATCGGGGACAGAAGAACGCATAAGACTTCCAAGCAATGCAATGGGCTACACCATTGTAGTACATGGAACTGATAAGCACAAGAACCCGGAAGCACTGGTGCCTGATGGGAGTACCCAAAAAGCGGAAAACCCATAACAAATGATATAAGCAGTACAAAAAGCACGGGAAATAGTGAGTTCAATGCAGCTCTGGATATACAAATATTTATGCTTGAGTATGAACAACAGTCATGTTCACCTAATGAGGTTAAAAAATGTATATCAGTGGGTGGCAAGATGGACCACCTGAGCCAAACGGCAGACCACAGGCCATCTTTAAACTAGAGCATCGGTACTGGGCAAATGCGTTGTCTGCTTTATATAAAGAGTTCCAATGAACATGCTCTATCCTGACGAGCTGGCGGGTTCTATAATATATCCGGTTTTGAAAGGGGGGATCCATCCAATCCAGCCATCTACAGGCTCATAACACTAATAGACTCAGAAGCTAAATACTATGCTTCTCTAATCCAAGCAGACCTCATTGAGTGGTCTAATAAGAACAACATGGTCCCAGTCACCAGACAGGATTCAGAAGAGGATTTGGTACAACTATGAGCATCTTAGCAGTTTCTTTAATGGCAGATGAATGGAGGCTAATGCAAAACAAGCATTAGGAATGCATTAGGGCTCGGGTTTGTTTGAGTTAGAGATAATGGCATTGTAAATGGCAATGTGTTTTAGGCATGTGTTTTGGAGTGGAAGCATGTGGTGTGTGTTGGAGATATGTGTGTTGGATTGGAATGTTATCAATGGTGGCATGCTGCACTTTAACGCATTATCTTTAAAAGGTAAAGTGCAGCATAGTGCGATAGGTACAATATTAATTGGTGGATGCGTTATCAATTGGTGTGTGCATTGATGGGTGGTGTATGCCTGTAGGAATTGTGCAGTGATGGTTGTTGGTGTGTGTGTTTGGTGGAAGCGTGTAGTGGTGGCTTGAGATGTGTATGACTGGTGGTAGCGTGCAGTAAGAGCTGTTACTGAGTGTGGCTGTCAAGCGTACAGAGCTGGATGGTAATGCGTGTGGTTGGTGAAAGGGTGCACTGACAGCTGTTGATGATTGTGCCAATTGAAAGAGTGGCTGGTGCACTGTCAGCTGTTGGTGTGTGTGTTGGTGAAAGTTGCACTGACATTGTTTGTTGTGTGCGTGGGTGTTTAGCGGCATTGATGCATGGTCGTGTTTGTTTTTGGTGAAATCGTACATTGATGGTTGTTGGTGTTTGTGCCTGGTGAAAGCATTCTTTGACGGCTGGGGGTGTGTTGTTGTGTGTGTTGTTTTGTGTGTAGTGGTGAGTGTGTGGTGTTGAGTCTGTGGGGGTGAGTCTGTGGGGGTGAGTGTGTGGTGGTGAGTGTGTTGTGGTGAGTGGTGACAAGTGTGTGGTGTTGAGAGAGTGAGGTGTGTGTGGTTTGTGTGTGTGTTATGTGTGTGTGGTGTATGTGTGTGTGGTGTGTGCATGGTGTGTGTGTGTGGTATGTGTGTGTGGTGTATGTGTGTGTGGTGTTTTCTGCACACTCACACACTGCCCCTACACATTCACACACTGCTCACCCGCACACTCCCAATGTCACCCTGCATAGTCACACACTGTTTATCCTGCACACTCATTCTGCACACTCACACAATGTGCACCCTGCACCCTTACACACTGTCTCTGCAGTCACTCTGCACTCACTGTCACTTTACACTCACTCTGCACTCACTGTCACTCTACACTCACTCTGCACTCACTGTCACTCTTGCACTCACTCTGCACTCACTGTCACTCTTGCACTCACTCTGCACTCACTGTCACTCTTGCACTCACTCTGCACTCACTGTCACTCTCGCACTCACTCTGCACTCACTGTCCCTCTCGCACTCACTCTGCACTCACTGTCACTCTTGCACTCACTCTGCACTCACTGTCACTCTTGCACTCACTCTCCACTCACTGTTGTTCTCACACTCTGCACTCACTGTCACTCTGCACTCTCACTGTCGCTCTTGCACTCACTCTGCACTCACTGTCACTCTCGCACTCACACTGCACTCACTGTCACTCTCGTACTCACTCTGCACTCACTATTCTCTCACACTCACTCTGCACTCACTGTCACTCTCGCACTCACTCTGCACTCACCGTCACTCTCGCACTCACTCTGCACTCACTGTCACTCTTGCACTCACTCTGCACTCACTGTCACTCTCGCACTCACTCTGCACTCACAGTCACTCTCCCACTCACTCTGCACTCACAGTAACTCTCGCACTCACTCTGCACTCACTACACACTGTTTACCCTGCACACTCACACACTGCAGTCACTGTGACCAGTGCCTATGTGTGCGTGCAGTGCCGGTGTGTGTGAGCAGCCTGTGTGTGTATGTAGTGCCTGTGTGTGTGAACAGTGCCTGTGTGTGTGAACAGTGTCTGTGTGTGTGAACAGTGTCTGTGTGTGTGTGAACAGTGTCTGTGTGTGTGAGCAGTGTCTGTGTGTGAGCAGTGTCTGTGTGTGTGAGCAGTGCCAGTGTGTGTGCGCAGTGCCGGTGTGTGTATGTATTGCCTGTGTGTGTGAACAGTGCCTATGTGTGCACGCAGTGCCGGTGTCTGTGAGCCGCCTGTGTGTGTATGTAGGGCCTGTGTGTGTGAACAGTGCCTGTGTGTGAACAGTGCCTATGTGTGCGCGCAGTGCCGGTGGGTGTGAGCAGCCTGTGTGTGTATGTAGTGCCTGTGTGTGTGAACAGTGCCTGTGTGTGAACAGTGACTGTGTGTGAACAGTGCCTGTGTGTGAACAGTGCCTGTGTGTGATGAGTGCGCCTGTGTGTGTGCGCAGTGCCGGTGTATCTATGTAGTGCCTGTGTGTGTGAACAGTGCCTATGTGTGCGTGCAGTGCCGGTGTGTGTGAGCAGCCTGTATGTCTATGTAGTTCCTGTGTGTGTGAACAGTGCCTGTGTGTGTGAACAGTGTCTGTGTGTGTGAACAGTGTCTGTGTGTGTGAACAGTGTCTGTGTGTGTGAGCACTGTCTATGTGCGAGCAGTGTCTGTGTGTGAACAGTGCCTGTGTGTGTGAGAAGTGCCTGTGTGTGTGAAAAGTGCCTATGTGTGTGAGCAGTGAATGTGTTTGTGAGCAGTGTCTGTGTGCGTGAACAGTGCCTCTGTGTGAACAGTGCCTGTCTGTGAACAGTGCCTGTGTGTGGACAGTGCCTGTGTGTGAACAATGTCTGTGTGCGATCAGTGCGCCTGTGTGTGTGCGCAGTGCCGGTGTGTGAACAGTGCCTGTGTGTGGAGAGTGCCTGTGTGTGAACAGTGCCTGTGTGTGATGAGTGCACCTGTGTGTGTGCGCAGTGCCGGTGTGTCTATGTAGTGCCTGTGTGTGTGAACAGTGCCTATGTGTGCGCGCAGTGCCGGTGTGTGTGAGCAGCCTGTGTGTGTATGTAGCGCCTGTGTGTGTGAACAGTGCCTGTGTGTGTGAACAGTGTCTGTGTGTGTGAACAGTGTATGTGTGTGTGAGAAGTGCCTTTGTGTGTGAGAAGTGCCTGTGTGTGTGAAAAGTGCCTATGTGTGCGCGCAGTGCCGGTGTGTGTGAGCAGCCTGTGTGTGTATGTAGTGCCTGTGTGTGCAAACAGTGCCTGTGTGTGTGAACAGTGTCTGTGTGTGTGAACACTGTCTGTGTGCGAGCAGTGTCTGTGTGTGAACAGTGCCTGTGTGTGTGAGAAGTGCCTGTGTGTGTGAGAAGTGCCTGTGTGTGTGAAAAGTGCCTATGTGTGCACGCAGTGCCGGTGTGTGTGAGCAGCCTGTGTGTGTATGTAGTGCCTGTGTGTGCAAACAGTGCCTGTGTGTGTGAACAGTGTCTGTGTGTGTGAACAGTGTCTGTGTGTGTGAAAATTTTCTGTGTGTGTGAGAAGTGTCTGTGTGCGAGCAGTGTCTGTGTGTGAACAGTACCTGTGTGTGTGAGAAGTGCCTGTGTGTGTGAGAAGTGCCTGTGTGTGTGAGAAGTGCCTGTGTGTGTGAGCAGTGTCCGTGTGTGTCAACAGTGTCTGTGTGTGTGAGCAGTGCCTGTGTATCCCTACACCTAAAATCAACCTACTTGTCATGATGCCCAAGGTTAGACACACAAGCACAACTGTTGCAACCCGGCTGCTCGGACCCTCCATGCAGAAACACATTCCTGCTCTTGGAGGTTTGGTTTTGTTGCTGAACAAGACATGAGCCCCTTTGAAGAGATGAGGAGAATGCAGCAAAATGTGGGACTGTTCGTAAGCCAGTGAAAAGAATTCCGTTTCGTACCTGGACGTTACTGTCTCCAATACAAACGCACTTACATACTTTGTGGGGTAATGAAGACTGTGTCTCATTGTCGGCGCATGACCAAGCCAGCTCTTCAAAGGCCAACACTTACACATGAAAGGATGCAGCCGAACGCGCGCCCACCAAACTCACTGCAGACTGGTGAACGCGCCCCGAACATCTGTGTTCAATTACCGCGGCACCCTGACAGCTCGTAATTGACAATTTATTGCTCTCCCCTGCGCGTAACCGCACAGAATATGCAGGAAGTGCGCAAACTGAAATCCATATGGCCTATTGTGTGAAGGCTACTAGAAACACAGCACTGCGAGGACCAATTAGCATGCAGATGCCAAAATAAACTACGGAAAAATCTCGCGCAGTGAGGCATTTTTACTTCACTATTCTGAGCCCCGTAACAAGACGGCTCGGAGCTCCGCCCCACTTCTGACGAAGTGGTGACGTAGGCCGAGCCCTAAAAAGTGCACCTTTGCTTTTTAGATTTCGACCGTGTAGATCGCAGTATCTTGTTGAGATAACTAAGTGATTGGAACATCTCAGCTAAAACGCTAAGATTTATCGAATAATTGTACTCGCAAACCTGGATTACGGTCATGTTGGGATGTGGCACAAGGGTTTCGAGGAAGATTGCTATAGAAAAAGGCCTGAAGCAGGGGTGAATGTTGGCGCAACACCTTTTTAACCTGTTCATGGCAGACCTATCACCGAGGTTAGATCAGGAAAAATTTGCATCCACCGCGCCTAATCCCCCTAAGACTATCACACCTATCCTAAGCGGATGATGTTGTGTTGCTTAGTCTAACAAAAGTTGGATTGCAAAGGTCACTTATTGTACTGAAAAACAATGTTATCGCTAATAAACTTGAAATCAATACAACAAAAACTAAAACAATGACCATTAGGAGCCGACATGGGCTCCTGGTTAAGATTAGATTGGATGAGACAATGCTGGAGGAGGTTAACAGCTATAGATACCTGGGAGTATATATAGACAATAGGGCAACTTTTTTTGAGCAGAAACAGCACATGACAAAAAAAGGAAATGCCCTGATCTTTGCGTTTTGCACACTTGCAAAGAAATTGGATGTGTGCTCTTTTATGCCATTATTGTCATTAATAGCAGCCAATTTGCTATTGACCGTGGCATATGCAAGTGTTGGCATGCATGGGAAAGAGGCATCGCTTTTGGACAAATTGCAGGTCATCGCGCTTACGCAGGTGTTCGAGCTCCAGTGCAAGTCCAATAGGAATTTGTTCTTATACTATGGCAGGCTCAAACCGGCCCTATATTTAAGTGTTGCATTCTCGGTGTACATAAAGACAAGGTTGATGGCGATTTGATTTTGCCAATTATACCACTGTTGGTGGACCATCCGTTTTGGAGATGTAATGGCCCTACACCATGTAGACTTCATGGCCTGAGAAGGAGGACTTTATACATCTGATTTGTATATTCCCCTCTTTCCAAAAAAAAACATGTGTCACTCTACTAAAAAAGAGCTTTAACGCTACGTGCATACATACATCTAGGGCAGCCACATTCGAAAGTCTTAATCCTGCTGACCCCCAATTAAATTGCAAGCTGATGAAACATTCATAATTGCATGAAAGTGCTGGACAATTAAAATCAGAATGAACTGTAAAACACCTTTGTGAGTTGGCAATTGCAATGTATTCCACAGTGAAACGAACATTGAACTGCCAAGGCAGGCTGCTAGCCAAGAGTATTCTAGGGTTAACCTTGGCTATCCTGTTAATCGCTGGGGTCAATATTAGTTAAAACTCTCTGATGAGTACTTGCAATAATTAGATGATGGGATGCTGTTAGTATTATTGCACTTTACTAGTTGACGCTATTGTCTATTAACAAATTTGCATTGTTTCATTTTATCAAAGGGATCACTATAGATCAACTAATTATTTGACCTGTGGGTTTAGAAGGTCCAAAGTAAACTAGGTTTATGTAATAGGCTCTATTCTGTCACATTTACTGATTTGAGCAGCTGTAATGAAAAGAAACAATTAATGTTGTTTTATATTAAGCAACACAGTACAAACAATTGTGATGATGCTCAATGTGTATGTACTTTATTGAATATAATAACTATTTGTAAGTTTTATAAGTAACATAATTACAGTTTTAATTAACCAATATAATAAATAATTTTTTATTTGTGTGGAGTTCATGTAATGCAAAATATTACCTAATTGCACGGTGGGCATCCCTCCAAGCATCACAGAGGTGACAATTTTTATCCATGCACTGAATTATTTTGTTATTTTAATCCCATTTGCTCCCAGCTGTGAGGGGAATACGTATTTGGCCTTTTTGTGTAGTTCCTATAAATCTATATAGGATCTATGTGTTTAGACAACATAAACTATGGGAATGGTGTCAAACTGATTCCAGACACCCCACAGGATTTGTTTGCCTGTAGACCTGTTAGCTCACAGTGCCACTAAGAGCCCCTCTTACCAAGGAGCAAATAGTTTCTGGCAACTATCGAACATGACAACTCTGACCCCTCAGGGACCATAGAAACAATACAGTACTTTTTTTCTTAGTCACTCATGCTCACTTTGTCTCAGAGAGATACACAGAAAAAATGATGGGGACGTTTTCAATAAACATTTATTGAACCAGCGTCATTCTAGTGTAAAATACATTTGCTTCAACAACCCCACTGGACAGAAACAGATATAAAGGATCATGAGCACTAACAGAGTGAAGAAACGGTAAAATTATACCATAGTGCTAAAACAATGGATATATGACAGTAGTAATGCGTACTCCTATGATGCTAACCCTAACTAGATGGATGTACCTAAATGTACCTAGCAGGTATGTAGGTGTATTGTAAAGAATCAACGTAGTAAAGAGGCAACCCTATTACCTGATATGAGAGAGCACAGGACCTCATCTTGGTCTCGAGTTGGACACCAAGAGAGGGAAGTCAGACCACTGCATGCTGCAGTGTCTGCATGCAAGGACCTCTGCGTCTTGTGTCAGCATGGAAGTCTTTCTCCTCTGATTTGCCTAGTGAAGATATGGTGCTTATATACCTGAAATATACCCTCAGAGGTTCTACCTAGATGTGTCATGGTACTGTGGGCATGTTGGCAGTGGATGACAATAGTGGTGAGTAGTCCTTTAGTGTGCAACAGCAGCAGCGCCTACTGGAGATCTTCACCAATATGGCCACTACACACCGGAGACTGCTGATCTTGGCGACTTAAATCTCTTGCTGAATGGGTCCCTTGACTCAGGCCTGGCCAACATCACTCAGTCTTGTGAGGGACTATGCCTTCGTCAACAAGTATCCAAGGCCACTCATATGGGAGGACATATGTTAGATCTTATTTTTGCGGAGGATGATCAAGTGTATATTGGGGAAGTTTTGCCCATGGATTGGACTGATCATTTTCTGATCAAATTCTACTTGAACAAGGCCAACTTGGATAAGCGGGGAGGTAACCGGGTGAGCGAATTTGGAGGCAGGGATAGGAAGGCTCTTATGCGTAAGAGAAGTCATGATGTGGTGTTCCCGGTGGAGGATTGTTTCTCCCCGGAGGCCCAAGTGGAGGAGAACTACTCCGCCCTCTGCAGGAAAATTACCTTGACTCTCGACTCTCTGGCTCCTCAAAAGTACCTTCGGAGCAGGGGTAGACCTTCTGCCCCTTGGTTTATCGAGGAGCTGCAAAATCTGAAACATGACTGTAAATGGGCTGAGAGGAGATGGAGGCATGGCTACCTGGATGAGGATAAGAGGTCCTGGAGAATAAAAATTACAGAATACAGGAAGGCGATTATTAGGTCTAAAGCTGATTATTTTGCTACCCAGATACTTAAGGCCCCTAATAGCACTAGAAGTATTTTTAATATTCTTAACAGCTTGACCAACCCAGATTGCTCCAAAAATTAGATTCCCCCTTCTCAAGTTCTTTCTGATGACCTTGCCAGCTTCTTTCATAACAAAGTTAATGACATTATTAAAGATCTGGGGGTGGTCTCTTATCCTCCTGTGGGGCCGAATGCTTTACCGCTTGCCACGGAGGATATTAGCACTGTGGCGTAGGTGTCAACTTGGCGGGGGTTACCACTGGCTCTCTCTCTGAGTTCCCGCCTTTGGAGCTTGAGGATTTCGGTAAATTAGCTGATCAAGTCAGTGGTGGTGGAGGGGGTGTTGGACTAGCACTAGGAGGAAGAGGGATGGGGATCCCGCTTTTGCGGAACTAGAGTCCTCACACACCCAGCAAGCTAGGTGTCATGCATGTTTGTCTGACCTTTCTTAGGATCACTTGACCACATATAGTATTTTTTGGGGTCCCAGAATTCAGAACGGAGCATGAATCAGAGAGATTTTATTAATTTTAATGCTTGATTATGCACCAATGTACATTTGCATTTTCACTGTACTATAAACGCATTAGGCGGTTGGGGCCAGCAAGGATGACTGTTTGGATAGACCTAAACAACCAAAGAGATAGACTCATGCCTGTTGTCTTTTTCTCCACACTTTTGTCTCCCTAGGTCCTCTTACAAACACTACACCAACTTACATAAGTAGTGTCTCCTGGATGGTGGTTAGCTATTAGCAGCACCATTTAGTGTAGATATTTATCTCATTTTCCTTTTTCACTTAATCACATTATTAGGTCCTGAAGAAATGCCACAGTATTTTATAACCAATAGGGCAAGAAACATGTCGACCCAGAGAGCAGAGCATAATGTCAAATGACAACCCCTCCATAGGGGAACTGCAGCTCTAAAACACTTTTAATAAGGTTGATTACCAGCCAGAATAAAACTTTATTTGGAATATCCAACCTTTTTTAATACGCACTCACTGCACCCCACTATATCTACACCTTCACGGGCCACCCCCCCCCCACTTCATCATACGGCTAAGGAATAAAAGATCTCCGACAAAGAGCCCCTTTGTGGGTGCCCGTTGGGCATTGCAGCGCCGGCCCAACGAGGAGCAGGTCCAAATGATGAAGCATGACACTTAGCTTGCTGGGTGTGTGAGGACCCTAGTTCTGCAAAAGTGGGATACCCCATCCCTCTTCCTCCTAGTGCTAGTCCAACACCCCCTCCACCACCACTGACTTGCTGGTGGTTGGCTTCCACTCCTAGAGGAACGGCTTCCATCGCCTTGTTCAGCACATAGAGCAAGAGGCCAGAAACCGGAGTAAGCCAGTGGGTGCGCTGTGGCGATAAAGAGCAGACCATATGGGAAGTGGGGCGAACGCCAATAGCAGATAAAGGAACTAGTAGGAAGCCTGCAGCGCCAGAAGGTCAAGTCATGTGGGGAGCCGCCAGAACGCAAATAACGCGAGAAGGGGGAGAAGCAGTGCCAATAGGGAAGAGGAGGACGTCTTGCACAAGCTTGCTGCGATATGCATGGTTAGTGATACAGTGATGCATTCTGATTAAAAGCATAAAATAAGGACAATAAAACAACAACAAGGTCACCATAAAATGATGGACAAACCCAAAGAACCCCCCACCCCAGCCCCACCCAATCCCCCGCACAATCAGCGATCTGGAAACCAGGATCTGGCAGATAAAAAACAAATAAAGTGCAGGCGACAGCATCCCAACAAAAACCCCGCCCATCCAAACTCCCCCAACAATCCAATAAACAGTACCCGAAAACTCACCACCCCCACACCCACTCCAACCCCCCAATCAGGCTGAGATACCACCCCTACTCACCCCAGGAACCCACAACTTGGGAGAAGGAAAGCAAAAATAAGAAAGGGGCTTATCCCGTGAGGGCATAGCAGTTCTCAGCATACACCCCTGCAATAAAGCAGGGTGGCCAAGCTATTGAAACAGCAGACAGCATACAGGTAAGAGTTCACCAAAGAGTTGCCACAAATTAGTCATTGTCACTGTGGTGGTCGGATGCAGCTAGTTGAGAGCCAGAGGGTGATTGGCGGGATGATTTATCAAGTTTATTGGCAAATGCAATGGTTCTCTGGGATGAGGTAACATGAGCCTTTTAGCGCTCTGTCAGACTCTCAGCTTAGCTGGGTAGGCCAGTGAATAAGCAACATCATGTTTTTGGAGAATTCGCTTTGCTGGGAGGAATTCACGGCGAGTGGCCTGGACTGCCAGAGTACAGTACGGATAAAAAGAGAGCGAGTTACCTTGATGGGTGATTTTGCCCTTGTCGCGTGCTGCGCGAAGGATCGCGCCTCGATATCTGAAGTTTAATATTTTAGCAATTATGGGAAGAGGAGGAAGACCAGGAGCTGGATGTGGACCAAGAGAGCGGTGGGCACATGCAACAATGAAGACTGAAGAAAGAATGTCCCCAAATAATTTCTGGACAAGCTGTTCAATGAAGTCCTCCATGGGTGAAATATTGGTTGATTCTGGCACGCCCGTGATGCGGAGGTTGCTCCAGCGGGAGCGTGCCTCCAAATCTTCTTTTTTATTACGAATAACGTCCAATATTTTGTCCATCTGAAGCAGTTTCTGATGATCTTTGGTGGCGGGCGGCGTCTTCCACGTCCGAGAACTGGGACTCCGCATGAAAGAGGCGATTGTCATGGGAGTCCACACGGCCTTGACCGAGTCCAAGCATGCGGAGAGTTGGTCAAGTTGGGCCACGATTCCGGTGAGTGTGGATTTAACATCAAGCATAATCGCCTTCAGATCATCATCACGTGCCAGAGGGGCCTCCATATTGGCCGCAGAGTCGCCTCCGTCCAGTCCTGCACCGTCCTGGTGGGTAGATCTGCGTTGGTCAAAGGCGATTTTGGGTTGTTTAGGGTCAGTCCTCCCCATGGCGATCAGACATATGCAGGAGGCGCCACCAAGGAACAGGAGATTTGAGTAGCAGTCAAGAGGGGCAGCAGTGCAGGACACAGCAGGCGGGGCACTACTCCTCAGCTGATGCAGTCAGTGTAGGATTGTTGGCAGCCAGCACAGTGCCAAGCAGTAGCCACGGCCAGCTGCAACTGGCAGCGGACACAGAAGGACGCCAAAGGGAAGTGGCAGGAGGCATAGGTATCTGGTAGTCACACAAAGCCAAGCCACAGCGCAGCACCGCAGGGGCGAGCTCTTGGCATGTAGTAAGGCTGACGAGTGACCACACCATGGCACAAACCTGCTGGTGGAAGTCAGGCACTGGGTCCAGAGCAGCACCGGATGATGCAGTGGAATGAGTGCACAAAGCAGAGTGTAGGAGCCTCTGTGGCCCAAAGCCGGGCACGTCCAGGCAACAGGAGTGACACCAGGTTCTAGAAGCAGAGGCAATGCAAATTCGTGGCAGCAAACGAGGAAAGGCAGCAGGGAAAACGAGCATACACAAGGCGTATTGCCAGATTTAATTGCCGTGTGTTGAGTAACAGGAGCGGAACTGGGCCGATGAAATAAAGCAAACTGCCCGCTCAATGCATGCAGCAATCACTGCCGGAGCCCGTGGTCTGGAACTGCAAGAGAGAAAGTGTGAGCGGCCGAGTTCAAACGCCGAGGAGCGGCGAGGCCAAGGCACATCGGGCCGATGAGGGAGGTGGCCTCGGCGCAGTAACTCACTAGGCGCCCCACACAGTTCCCGGGAAGTCGCTGGTAGCACACACCAGACTGCGGCAGCTGCAGCAGGGATGCCCGGGGGACCCACCGCACCCAACACCAGGCCCGGGCTCCAGCGGCCATCAGGAAGGACAACAGCTGAGAAGCAGAGCCACGCTGTGAGCACGAAAGGCCCGGGCCGGGCCGAACAGCTCGCAGACCCCCAACCTCGCAGGGGGAAGCCGCAGCAACAGCGGCACTCACCGGGGCAGGAAACAAGGAGGCCTCCGAAGTCCTCTGGGCAATGTGGATCTCTCAGGCGGCCAGCCGGGATGCAGGCACTGGAGGGCCGGGTAAGGCCCATCTCGGGGATCAGGCCCAGTGCAGCAGACGGGAAGCAGATCTCGGTCGTCGCGAGTCGCCTAGGAGCAGGAGCGACACCGATCAACACCACAGGTGATTTCGCTTCAGGAAATTCAGGTTTGTGGCAGAGATGGTGCTGTCAACATTTATGATGATGCCGGATTATTAGCTTAGCCGGCAGGGCTCACTTAAAGTGCAGCCATCGTGCAGCCGACCAAGCCATGCTCCCTAAAATGCACCATTGTTGATGCTGTCCAATGACTAGAACCCAAATCAGATTAGAACCAGTTAACTTGAGTATTGTTGCTTTGTCACACTGTTCTGTTGGATTTTAATTGAGTTAGTAAATTCAGCTCTGAGATTGGCTGGTGCGGAAGATATGTACACTGTTTTGAGTGGGGCAAATTAACTAGGGTAAACTAAATGGGAAAAATTAGGGTTCTGGCTGGATAACACGGGTGATACCGCAGAAAAGGAATGGACTGGGAGCAAATCCAAAGAAATGTGTCGACACAAAGAGAGAAGAAACAATAATAGAGGCTCAAAATCCCCATTAGAAAAATGTGGCTCCTTTGCTAAAGGGAAGCTGTTGGCAGAAAGACAACAAGCCATGAGCAACCACTGCAAATCAATCGATCCAGGCAAACATAAGAGTAAGAGACGTTTTCTATCGGTGAGAACCTCCCCTTCAAGAGAACAAGTCTATGAATCTGCAGGGAATATTGTTATGTAAAAAAAATGGACCCTCTGCAGGACCTAGAATCCAACACGGAAGTGTTTCCAGACACATTCAATGACTAACAGTACAGAAGTAATACAAATGAACTCAGAATTCATGGTGTTTTGACTCCGGGGATGGACAGATGAACCAAAGGCAGGCATAGCAGAATGTCAGTGTGCTGCCAGATGGAGAAGGAAGTCCGTGGTCCTGAAAGGGTTACACATGAGGTGCACGTGGAGGCAGACATTTCGATTAATCCGAAAGGAAGAAATGGCGCGACCCTTTAAAGAATGTAGTGTTTATAGAATTGACTCTGAGAAGAGGCAGCTTGTCAGCCGCATGGAAACTGACATTTTCCCATGCATTTGTGCTGAAAGGGCAGGCCATTTAAACTAGAAGTCAGACAACAATCTATGGCAGTATTTCTAAAGGGTGCCATGTAACTTGAGCCACCGATAGATTCTCAATGTTCTTTAAAGATAGCAACCAGAAATGTTAAAAGACCGGAAGGAGCAGTATGTACAATCTTTGTCATATACAATTTATAAATGTTGCCCATTTTGGATCTGTTTATTTAACTCGAGATATATTTGGGAAAATATGGGTTTGGCATGCAGAATTTTCCTAACTAGGGCTAAAAGTATATGGGGCGTATGTATGCTCTCGAAGATCCTTGGTTATCCAAAAGGATGGTAGCTATCAGCTTTAAGTTGAGGGATGGAGCCACTGCATGCTGTATTTCATTAATGTAATGTTCCTGGTATATAGAGAATGTAATGACTTTTCAGTTTGTGCGCTTAAGGAGGTTTCAGCACACATGACACATGTGAACAAGCATTGGCAAAGCCTATATCTCTCGTTCCTGCAAACTGGCGCAACTGTCGTTTACATTTTTTTTATTGAAACCATGGGCACTAAAATAAGAACAAATTCAAACAAACCACTGCCTAAACGTGGTAACCAATTGCTTGCAATAAGAATCTAAAATTTGATAAAAGTAATGTATCATAAACGTAATAAAAAAAAAGTATGGGTGCGTTGTAGCAGGCATGTTTTACTTAAAATATGTTTGAAAAGGCTCTTTAGTTTTAATAGACATAACAGGAAAATATGAATCGTATTAGTGCAAAGAAAAAGTGGCATTCATAATGAATTGCTGTGACCTGAAGACATAGTTCAAACATACAAAGATGACGAAAAATTAAAAAGGATATATAATAAAACAAAATGGCATGGCAATGTAAATTAATGGACCACCAGCACAGGCACCAAAGTGTACTTATTTTTGGGCACATGTGCTCATGTTTCCAGGTAAAATGCTGTTACTGCAATAGAGGCAATGGCTGAACTTGGCTGACCTAATGCAAAAGTAAAATGTGAATGATCATGACCAACGGATGAAGAGTGACCTATTCATATATATGTATTTTTTATTTATGATTTTTTTTATTACCTGAGACTAGAGAGAAAGGAAAAGCTGCCTATAGGCCAGACCTAAAAGCAAAATTAACTCATTCGATAAGTTAGTACTGTTTAGGGGGGATCTCGCTCAACACCAATGTACACTGATTGTGCTGTCAATGGGATGTGACCGACTCTATTTTAAAACAAAGAACCAACGAGGGCTTCGAATTGAACTTAGCTTACTGGTGGGAATCTGAAGGTCACCTTGATCAGTGTTGGCTCAAGGTCGCACGCCCTCCAACGACATGTTTATGTTATTTCTTCCCTGCAAGACTCTGATCATGCAGGTCATATCAAAGAAGGATCTGCCATCAGTTGCCAATTTTGGTGATCCTTTGAATAGGAGATTGTCGCCTAATGCGCTCACCCTTTAGGTCTGGTGGTCTGATTCCCTGGATTTAGACTTGGTGCACATGTCAAGGTATTTCAATGCTGTTACTTTATTGTCTTTGGCTCCTGCGCCTTAGGTCAATGAATTCCCATGTTCAGAAGCATTACTACACTCAGTAGTACCTCAAAGTCATCACAGTATTAGCCATGTAACCCTGCCTTTGGTGACGAAACAATGCATTCACTTGAAACTGTCACCACACCACTCTATGCTAGTGAAGGATCACATTTTTTGATTCTGAGACTCTCTCTTCTCGGGATCACAGTATCTTACGCAAGGTATTTTGGCATCGTAGTTCATGTGCATTTACTGCATGAGGGCTATTGGAATTATGTGACAAGGAGGGATCAAATTATTCTGTAAGGATAACTAAATTATGTGGTAGAGGAAAGGTACATTATGCTGCATATTGTATGATTAAAGGCATTTTATATTATCATCTAGCTATTTCTAAATGTCAAAACACAACAATACAAAGGTGCTACTTGTTAGCTCCTACCTGTGTAGTTTGGCCCTGGATGAACAATGCTACTCAGGCCAAAGTGTCACAGCTGCTCGTGGAGTAGGGAACCTGGATAGTGTTGACTTGTGACAGTTGTCTCACCACAAGGTCGTCAGGATTGGAGTCTTTAAAAACTGGCACCACCATGGGGTCTATGGCACAGCAGGTGCAGTGCTCAGTTGTGGAATTCTGCATCAGACCCATTCAAAGATGGCCACCATAGGAATCTTTCACCATTACTTACAATACCAAAAAGCCTAATCCAAGATGGGGACTCAGCGTTCTCATGGTCAACTTCTAGGTTTACAAAGTGTAGAGGTAGTATATTTTACTGTGTCCTTGCCAGACAACATTGAGCACAGGCAGATAAAGTCGTACCTTGCTCAGTTCCGCCTCTCCCTTGCTTCCTCGTTTGTTCCTTCCTTCATTTTCTAACCTTTCTGCTTATTGTCGTGACCTGACAGTGTGGGCGACGGACAGTAGGGCGTTAGGACCCTGTGGGTCCTCAGGCAGAGTGACCAGGACACCGGACACGAGATCCGGTGATGACACAGGAAAGGGGACAGACAATGACCAGGACAGGGACGAGTAAGGACGTGCTGACGGGACGCTGTACAATATGAAAATAAAGGAAATACCCGACTAACCTGTGTCCAGTGTTTTGGTGTGCAGCCCAGCCAACAGCATGAACACGACAACTGGCGACGAGGGTCAAGAGACGGATCGACGCGTGTCCACCGAGGCGCCATCGGAAATCAAGGAGCACCCCTGGATGCGCAAATAGTGATGGAGAAGAAGAAGGAACATGGGAGTTCACCTCGACAGCCTCCGAGAGCAGATCCAGCCGACCACGGTAAGCGCTGAAAACAAGAGCGCGATTAGAAACTACTGGCGCGAGCTCTCGCGAGAGTCTCAGCGGCCATTAAAGAGTCAGGCGGCTGGGCCAATCAGAAGAGAGAACTGGAGTGGCGGCCATTTTGGGGACAGGCAGGCGAAACTTCGATCGCGAAATCTCGCGAGAACGACGGCGGCGGCCATTTTAAATGAGACATTGACAAAAGAGGCCATAAGAAACAATAGAGGCAACCATTTCAAGGCCAGGCGAAGAGGAAATCAATCGAAAGAACGCTAAAAAGAGACAATTAAAGGACATTTTGAGCTGAGGAAAGAAGGAAATAAAGAAGAAAAGACCAGGAAAGCCCAGGCACAGCGAGATACAGAAGAAAAAGTGCAGAAAAAGGGCAGAACAGCACAAGAAAAGACAAAGAAAGCAAGAAAAAGCTGGATAAAAAAGGAAAACGTAGAAAAGAAGAAAGAAGATAAAGAGATAAGAAGAAAATAAAGAGAAAAGAAGAAAAGAAGAAAGAAGATAAAGAGATAAGAAGAAAATAAAGAGAAAAGAGAAAAGATAAAGAGAAAGGAAGAAAGAAAAGAGGAAAATAAAGTAAAAAGAGAAAAGAGGATAAAGAGACAGGACAAAAGGAAAACAGAAAAGAAGAAGAAAAGAAGAAAGAATAAAGAGGAAAGAAAAGATAAAGAGATAGTAAAGAAAGAAAGGAAAGAAAAATAAAAACACATAAGAAAAAATAAAGACGATAAAGTGCTGACTAGCACAGGCGATAAAGAGAAGAGGACAAAAGGAAAGATAACAGAAGAAATAACAAAAGAGTGCCAGGAAGAGCACAGAGAATAGAAGAGTGTCAGAAAGAGCACGGGAAATAACAAAAGAGTGTCAAGAAGAGCACAGAAAAGAAGAAAAGGAGCAGAAAGTGCAGAGTCAAAGGAAAAAGATAACAGAAGAAATAACAAAAGAGTGCCAAGAAGAGCACAGAAAGAAGAAAAGGAGCAGAAAGTGCCGAGGTGAGCACTAATGAGCACTAATAAAGCAGAAGCAATAAAGAACAGAGGACAAAAGGAAAAGATAATGGAAGAAACAACAAAAGAGTGTCAAGAAGAGCACAGAAAAGAAGAAAAGACAGACCCCAAGCAAGGAAAGGAAATTGCACAACACAGAAAACCACCACCATTCAACTTGTCGGAGCCACAAGTAGGAACAAGGTGGGAGAATTGGATCAAACATCTGGAGAGATATATGGAAACGATTGATGTGACAGAAGCAAAGAAACTGGGTCTATTAATACATTTTGCAGGCGATGACATTGAGGACCTACTAGTGACGCTGGAAGAAGATGATGCTGCCACAAGCACCCCACTGAGGGGGTTAACAAGTAAAAGAAAACGTTTCACATGGACTGAAGAACACCACAAAGAATTGAGAGAGATCAGATTTGATATGACGACCAAGGACGACCTAGCACATGCTGACCGGAGGCTGCACAGAGAGCCAAAATCAGATGGCAACGAAATGGAACTCATAGCAAAGGTGACACAACACCAACAAGGAAAAGATCACCGAAGACAGGTGGTGACAGAAGAAAGCAGAAATGGAACGGCGATGAAGGAATCAAGAAGAATGAGACTATCACACAAAAAAAAAAAAAAAAATAAATAAAAGAGTGGAACAAGACAGGCGACAAAACGGAAAAAGAAAGAAAGGAGGAATCGCGATGGTCAAAGAAGGACAAGCGAGGAAATGTGGCAACGAGATCCCTGGAGGCAAGTGGAGGAGGACAAAAGCAAAAGAACGAATGGCAAAGGCGGCAGTTTGGCCAGTGTCACGTCACAGGGCACCTTTCGCATGTCAGCAAGGCAGAAGCAAGAGAAGCGGAAAGGTCAAAGCAAGAACTTTAGAAAGACACACAAAAGGAAGAAAATCAAGCGGATGTCAGAAAACAGCGAACAAATTAAGAAGGAAAAAGATGGACCCAAAGAGACTAATTGAAGAGGTGTAAATGAAGAAATGTAGAATGACAAATACTCTCTCTCTCTCTCTCTCTCTCTCTCTCTCTCTCTCTCTCTCTCTCTCTCTCTCTCTATCTCTATATCTCTCTCTCTCTCGTTCGTTCACCTCTATCAATATAACTGTGAATGAGGACTATGGTAAATGTGTCACGAACATTTGTTTGCAACAAGGGGGGAGATGTCGTGACCTGACAGTGTGGGCGACGGACAGTAGGGCGTTAGGACCCTGTGGGTCCTCAGGCAGAGTGACCAGGACACCGGACACGAGATCCGGTGACGACACAGGAAAGGGGACAGACAATGACCAGGACAGGGACGAGTAAGGACGTGCTGACGGGACGCTGTACAATATGAAAATAAAGGAAATACCCGACTAACCTGTGTCCAGTGTTTTGGTGTGCAGCCCAGCCAACAGCATGAACACGACACTTATATGATACCTTTTTTGGAAAAATCTTATTGTGTTGTTTCGCCTCATGTCCTTTGCTACTTTCTCTGTTGCCTGAGGTCAGGTTCGTTAACCAATATACCAGACATCTAGGGCCAGGCTGGCTTATAGGGCAATCAGTCAGTGCCTTATGGATTGGACTGACAAGTCAGTCTGTGGGCCGATATTCTGGCGATTTGTTGACCTTTTTTTTTGGTCTTCTGGGCCGTTTTTTTTTTACTGTAGATTTCCAATATATTAAAACAAGCATGGCCTGCAGAAAACTCAAATGCATGCAGTCTTCCATACCTTACAAAACGCTGTCCCAGTTTGCAAACATGGGCTACTATTTTAGCTAGCAAATTCACTAAAGGGGGCGCTTTAAGTTTGGTGCCTGGACCTATTTTTCATCCCTGTCCGACCCTGCAGACATCCCTGGGTTAGTCCCTTACATAAAAGCCTGGATGATGGTGAATATTGCGGTTTCATAATTAGGACCACTGGAAATATGTGGCAGTGGTGCACCAAATTATACAGCAAGATTGATTAAACTATGTGGCAAGGAAAGGGACGTAATTTAAAATTTAAGACTTGGGGCCTAAAAAGTTAGATTTGTGATTGCTCTAAATATGAGTGCCCTTTCGAATAAACTGCAGCTTTAAGAACAGTATCTGTGATGTGAACACGAATAGTGAAAAAACGTGAAAACCTGACAACAAAGGAAACATTTGATGCACCGTCTCTGTTTTTTGTTTTTTTTTACCTATTTAAGCTTTTTTGTTTTCTGCTGTATACACAAGTCCTTCATTCAGTTCATATGTTCGTATGCTGTATTTAGTTGTGCGTGCAAAAATGTACTTTTTCTTTTTAAGGAACAGCACAAGCTGGAAAGTGATGTGTTCATTGGCATTGGGCATCTTAATGACTATTGACCGCATACCCACATCAGTTCTCCGAGTAAACCTTAGACTGCTCTGCTTTGCTAGCGTGGGAGTCAACTACTGAAGGGGGGCTCAGTTTTTGTAGGCTAACCCCAGGACATTAGAGGTATAATTCCCAAACTTTGGTCACAGTCGAAGACCAGTCACCCTCGTCGGCCCTCTTGTCCCGAACCACTTCCCACATTATTAAAATGAAATTGCACTGTGAATGAGTTAAAATAAAAATTGTTTTCGAATTAACTTTGCAAATCCAGTTTGCATAGGGCAACATTTCTGTGTTAAGCTCATAATCCGGGCCCAACTAGCTGGGCGTCACATTTCCTGTAATAGAGGTTGATGAAATGTACATGGAGGTGTTTTCAAAAGTCCAAGCTCAAAACACTAAGTCCTGGCGCCCAAAGGTGCCATAAACGTATATTACCCCTCTAAAGTCTCACTAATGTTGTTGTACTTAGAAACGGGCCCATGAATGGACTGGTTCCAGCTGTAGTTTTCATCCCCTTACCACATAAATCAGTCATTGCACAACAAGTGAAGGCATGCAGCTTCATAAAGACACATTTCAGACGTAAAATCCACACACGAACCTAGGGCTGCCCTTGAATCTGTATTTTCTGAGATTTCACAGGGGAAACGTCCGATAAAGTAAAATACAGGAATTAATGATGGGTGACGCGAGGCATTTGAGGAGCGAGGCCTCTAGAAGGTTCTGTTAATTACACAGGTAGGGCAGGAAATTGCAGCCAGGTGTTTCATACACGGGCGCCCGGCGCGTGCATTGCTGTCAGTTGCAAAGACTCTTTGACAAACGTCACTTTAGAGGAAATTCTATGTAGGCGGCTTAACATATGTTTTGCCGGTGAACTCTGGCATATCAAGTGCTGGGATATTAAAAATGTAACACATCGGGTTGAAATGTAGCAGAAGGCCTCTCTCACTCTAAGGCCCTGATTACGAGTTGTAGTGCTTCACCAGGAGTGGTAAATCCGAGTGAAATTCTGCAACCCCGAATTTAAGCTCTGTGGGCAAACTCTGGATCCTATAATTCCGGGCCTGGAGACAGAGGGCCTAACTGTGCTTCTGCACGGGTAGGGTCTAAGGCAGGGCAGCATCACAGCCAGCCTCTGACTGAACCTGGCAGCAGTGCGAGGAAGCAGACAGCCAGGGTTGGATTGGGATCAAAAATAGGCCCAGGAACGCTAAAAAATAAAAGTGGCTCACATTTGCGGATTGCGCTTTTCCGCAAAACACTGCTTCAGTTTTTTAAGTTTTATGAAAAGAAAGGGGGGGAGGGGTTCTGTGAAAGAGGCATGTTTTTTCTTAACTTTACAGGGATTAAAAAAAATATTCAAATGTTGCCTGCTCTCTTTGTGCACGGATCAGTTCACACTGGTAAACCACATATGAATTTAAGTTAGGCCACTTCTGCTCAGACCTCCTGCTTCTGCTCCATCTGAAGACATTAATGGGCCAGCCCTGCAAGAGACTGGAAATGACACCTCTGCCCGTTGGTAAAAGGGAGGTAACAGAGGCCTATCTCCCTCTAGAAAGTCAGCTCAGGCCCCCACTGGGCCGGTGGCTAGATCTGAATTGCACAGACAGCCCAAGTTGGCCACCACGCTGGCCAAAAAAGCAGCCCACAGCTGCAACTCAGATACCGGCTCATTGCCCGAGTGCCCGCCTTACCAATCCGACCCTGCAGACAGTGCTCCCCTAGACGGGCACGAGCTTTCTCTGCATCCCTCTCCCAAATCCTCACCTCCACAAGGCCACCCCGTTGACACTTTCTGGCTGCTGAAACCAGGCAGAAAATGCCAGCACTTTTCTCCACGGAATGGGTAAACTAGCGCAGTAAAGGATCTGATAGTTCTGGATTCATTCAGTTATTCCCCGATCTTTGGAGAAAACTTAGAATAGCCAATTTTTGTGGCGGAAATGCCATTATGAATTCAGGATTCCAGCCCTCTGGTATCCCCGCACCAGAAACCGACACAGTTATAATCAGGCCCTAAGCATGACATTTTGTACATAGCATGACTGTACTACCAAATATCAAAGAAAGACAGTCTGGGATATATGAATATTGTGGACAAAATATCGAGGACCAAACTATGAAAAGGTAAATGGATATAGAGGAAGAAAAGATTTATTATTCCTAACTCCACATCTATGTACCTTAAAGATATATATATCTTGTCAAGGTACAAATATGTGAAGTTCAATACAGAAAACGTATACTTAATTGCCTTTCGATATTTATGTTCCAATACTTTTTCCTCTGTGTTTCCATATCATGATCTTCTGTCTTTCATATTCAAGGGGCACACCAGCGGTCTTCTATTGCTGAAAACAAAGAGATAACGTATACAGAGCCTACAGCACAGATGTACTAGTGTTCTGTTTGAACCGGAGAGTCTGTGTTATCACAATTCTGCCAAATGGCCTTAAAACTTGTTTTGCACTGCACCAGATGTGTTAATCTGGCTCAGCACAAAAAACATTAGAAAGGATACACAGAAATCCTGCTTCATTATTATGCTATACCTGCCAATTTACAAAATATGTTCACCCTGTGAGAAGGGGGTGGAGCCTAGGAGGTATTGGCCTGGTGCTAAGAGCTAAATAAGAGGCACTCTGCCCCTCACAAAGCTCCTAGCCACCTCCCCAAAAATTTGTCGCCAATGTCCTGGGGTATTTTCACAACTTTTATGGACAACGGTTGCTTACAGCCTCCGAAAATGAGCTGGAAATTCATTATTTATAGTGGTTTTCAGCTCTTTTTTCCCGGCCTCTGCGCCACACCTATCATGCTCATAAATGAGATGTTCAAGGCATCCTATCAAAGGTTTTGGGCATCCCTACAGGAAGGTGGATGCTGCTTGACATATTTCTTCTCTTTACTTTTCTGTTTCATCACCTCCTACACCTCATCTCACCATATATCACCCTCAGCAACTACTACCAGCCCCTACATATAAAGAAGAAGAACCCCCGCCTCAGTACTTCAATACATGGACTAGGATACAGACAGTAGGAAACGTGATGCCAGGTTCACAAAACCAATTTGCATTCACTAAGGCAGTACAAAATAAAAAAATAGAAATTTGATGCACAAATATTAATTTCAATCACAATTATTATTTGAAATCGAACTGAATATATGGCAATCCCATATGTGTCTATATGACAAGGTGACACCAAAGGGGATTTCCTTCTCCTCGTGACTCACAAGATACTTCACAAAAGCATGGTGACTGCTCCTGCAGTTGCAAAACAAAGACCAATTACCAACTGCCAAGAATGGGTAAGCATGTGCAAGGTGTCAGCTGTCAATTTCTGACATCTACATGTTCAAGCTGCAGGCACTGGGAGGTGATGACTGCAAACGCATGGGCGGCTTCCTTCCAGACATCACGAGAGCTGAAAAAGCTGCTCTTGCAGATCTGGCTAAAGATACATCCCTGACTATCAAGCCTGCTGACAAGGGTGGAGCCATTGTGCTCCAGGATACTGAGATCTATCAAGCAGAATGTAGGAGGCAGCTGAATTACACTAGAGCTTATCGCCGCCTCACTGAGGACCCTACCACTAGAATTGCACATGAAATTAAGATCCTGATCGAAGAGGCATCAGTTGAAGGCTGGATCACGCCCCAAGAGGCGAGATATTTGACTACGGCCCACCCTGTTACACCTTACTTCTATTGCCTACCTAAGGTTCATAAAGAAAAAAGGCCACCACCAGGACGTCCCATTATTTCGGGAATAGGCTCATTATTGGAGCCATTGTCCACGTTCGTGGATTTTTTCCTGAAACCAATTGTGTCAGAAACACCAACATATTTGCAAGACACCGGCGATGTCTTGAGACTACTGGCGGAAGTGGAATTCGACGTCACGACTGACCTTCTGGTCAGTTTTGACGTTGAGTCCTTATACACATGTATTCCACAGCAAGAGACACTGGACTGCATCAGAAGTCTCCTGGAATCGAGACAATTGAATACCATCACCCCGATAGGGTTTATCATGGAATGCGCCAGGTTGGCCATGATGGAAAACTTTTTTCAATATGAGGATGAACTCTTTTTACAGGTCTCTGGGACCTCGATGGGGAGCGTTTTCGCCCGGAGCCTTGCCAATTTATACATGCACCAATTTGAGCAAGACCACGTCCTTCACCACAGCAACCCTTTTCTCCATCAGGTGTTGCTGTGGAGAAGATATATTGACGACGTGTTAGTTATCTGGAGAGGTTCCACTAATGACGCCGATCTATTCCACAACTGGCTCAACTCACAAAACCAATATCTAAATTTCACCATGGAATCCAGCAAAGAGAAACTTCCATTCCTAGATATCCTGATTTTTCCAGGAACAGGAGGCCTACAAAGCGAACTTTACCGGAAACCGATGTCACGCAATTCATTGTTGTCCTATCACAGTTTCCATCCCCAGGCACTTCGGGATAACTTACCGATAGGACAATTCTTAAGAGTCAGAAGAAATTGTTCTTCCGAGACCCTATTCCAACAACATGCAAAAGAATTATCAATGCAGCTAAGGGAACGACAGTATCCGAATCATTTGGTGAGACGTGCCTGTAAAAGAGCGTCCAATAACAACCGAGAAGCGCTCATTGAACACAAGAGCAGAAAAATACCCACAGATCGTATGACTATGGTACATACTTTCAACACCCTTTCCAATGGGGTGAAGAAAATTGTCCTGAAACACTGGAAAATATTGAACACAGTGTCGGGAGATGTTCCACGTCCTTTGTTTGCCTTTAAAAGAGGCCCTAGTATCAGAGACAATCTTGTCCACACCAGTCCCAGATACCATCGAAGAGAAATCACTAACACTCTTTGGAATACAGAACCGGTACGTGGTCATTATCCCTGTGGAGGATGCGCCGTCTGTCCACAGACATGCAAAACCCTGACAATAGATATAGGGACCAACAGACCATGGCGCTTGAATACCCACACAAATTGCAACTCAGAAAAACTGATCTACATGATCACATGCCCATGCAAGCTTGTATATATCGGCCATACTACCAGGAAGATCAAGCTCGGTATAAGCGAGCATAAAAGCACCATTCGGTGCAACAAACAATCAACTCGCTTAACGAATCACTTTTTGGAACTTAGACATAAAGCAGACGAACTCAAGTGGGTAGTGCTGGAACAACCGTTCATTCCCCCGCACGTAACTGATGTGTCACGTTTCTTGTTCATCAGAGAACAACGCTGGATATTTAAACTCAAGACGGATGTTCGGGGGCTGAATGACAATATACCTTGGGTATCTATCTGAGAGCTTATACCTTGCTCTCAGAATTAGATACAGTTCACCCACTAGTATTTTCCAGTTTATGACACGTGTTTGACCATACAGACACGTGTTTTACCATACGTTTCCAAGTGGGCCGCTTTACACTAGGACTTTAATCACCTTCCAGACAGGGAGGTTCCTTGTCCCATGACCAGTATACACCACTAAGGGCCATTGCAATTGTGTTGATGTTCAACATATCATATGCGCCCAGAGAATTTGTCTCCTTTTTCCTTTCATTACATAATTGCTTTACAAAATCTCCTAACTTCGGGTACGCGTAGAGGTGATGCCAATTGCAGCGTCTGTAGGTCTCTTACTTTATATAAGGATCCACTTTGTTATTTACAATGCACCCAATACGTGACAACACCTAAGATACGATCATACCAATATACACGGAAGCAGCGTTCCATGTTAGCATTTTACTAGCTTTACATGCGCGAAGCACATATACCTGAGCTTTTAGCTAGATAGGTGTCACTTCCGCGATAGTCGTAACTACCCAATTGAGGTAGTATTCCATTAACGGCACCACATGAGTCGGCGCATGCGCGATGGAGAGACAGCCGCCTGTTGTAACACAGAGTGGGTAGACAGGTGCGCATGCTCAGATCTGAGCCGTTTTGTGCCGAGTTTGATTGGACGTCCCGTACGAGTTACGGACGTCATTCACAGGTGTTCACGATCTGCCATTAACACTTCAATCAACGGGGGTATAAATACGCGTCTCCTTCCGCCCGTCGGCACCTCCCCTTTGGTTCAGGAACACTCCTGGAGGTACCGACGGACAGGTAAGGACGCTGGGAACCCGTTCGTGATCTTTTACCCGCTAGCCACCCTAGTCTTTCTTTGTAGCATTACTCATGTTATGCTCAACTATTTAAACTAGGCGACAGATATGCGCGGTTTTGGGACCTGATAACCAACTTTTGATAACAACACTGAAAATATAAGTGCTGATCTCAATACACAGACTCCCAAGTTTTCTTCAGAATTTATAATTTTCAATTCTTTAAACTAAGAATTATGATTTAATAATAATTTTTAATGGGATGCAGCCCTCTTAGTGCAGCGCATCGTGGTTCTTGAACTCACGGGCTATCTTGAACAACCAACTTCTTTTATGTAATATAATCTTAGAACATATTCAGATAGTGACAGTCATCATGTCCTGAAATTGTCCTTCTCCATATGTCTAATAGAGCGGGGCCTCAGTATCCGAGCCGTTGCCGGGTGAGGTGAGGCTTAATTCCCACACAAAGCTGGGTAAGTGTATACGAGATTTATTTTCATATTGTACACAGATTAACTGTATGTGACTATTCATAATGCACAGGATATAATTTGGCCGTCAAGAAACTGACTGGCCCACTGAGTGAATGAATATGCCATGATCGGAGTTCACATCACATTCATCAAAATCCACGTTATTTCATTGTTGACAAAAAAAAATTTCTGATGTCCACAGGAAAGGACTCCTCGTTATCCAGTTACTTACGAGGAAACGGTAGGGTGGTCTATCTGGCCACACCATTCCATCTCTACAATAATTATGTTTTCTTGATTAAATTATTATTTTTCACACTAACTATGGTGGATGTTGCAGTAGCGAAAAATTCAGCCTGACCCTGAAGAATGCCGGTAAACTGATACCATAACGGCAGAAACATGTTGGCCCAAATTTCACAAGCTTACTGTACAGTGATATTCTCACACTGTCATCACACTGTTTTTATATTTGACGTCTTGGTAGATACCAATAAACACATTTTTTTACCTTGACCGTCATTTTAAATCACTATCACGTATCTTTTTGAGCACTGCACTCTATTAGCACCACTTGCAGTGAGGACACATCTTTTTTCAGAAACAGGATCTATTGGTACCAAGCCACTATCCTTGGGCTTGGCCACACAAGAACCTGTTGATAAGGTCCTAGATGACGATGTTCCGCCACATGGGTGGGCTGATAGGACTTCTTTACATTTGATGGTCCCTCACCGTTAGTTGTGACTGTGGTGTGTGACTCTCCTTTGTGGCTACTTCTTTTGCTCAACCTTCCAGACCTTCAAGCTTCTTTGTTGTTGTAGCATAGTTCATAAGGGGTATGAGCTTGACAGGTCGGTAAATCTAGTCCCCTAGACCCTCATTTGACAGTTGTTTTTCCGGCTTCCTTCACAACCACAGTCCCTTTCACAATGTGCCACTATTTGAAGCATTGTGCCCCCTCTCATTTACTGTTGTGCGAGATGAGAGGCACATCCAATTTCTATCCTTTTAATATTGATGAAGCGGACAATGTGTATCTTAATGTGCAAAACTCCTTTGCACAGAAACATACTATTGAAAGCTTTACTTTGCAAAGAGTGGATCTGTTCTTTGGCATAAGGCAAAACATTGAACTGCTAGGAACTTATTTGTAACTTAGGCCCATTGTTATGGAAGGATGTATGGTATGAGTTAATACATAGGGTGAAAACAACAACTGATTGGTATAAGGAAGTCTTGGAACACAAACACACACATGCATAATGCACACACATACACACACGAGATCTACACTTGTAAAAACTAGTAACAAAGCAGTGTTTGGAAGCATGATATGCTAAAAAGGAGCCCAACACAACACTGCACCATAATATATCATATAAGGTTGAATCACACTTTTACATACTATTTTATGCTTCAAAATATTGCACATGCATCACGTCTCTACACCACACCACTCATTCCACCATCACATCAGACTAAGCTTAACAAGAGAGTAGTATACTGCAGCACACCATGTTCTACTATGCTACACAACAGAGCACCATATCATAATACAGTACTCCACCCCACACCATGGTTGTATGTGATTGCATAGAAAAATAATTGATGGCCTCTCAGAGAAACTATTTCTCATAAACTCTTTACTCAGATTCTTTCAAATTGATTAACATTTACCTTTTGGTAGAAAACAATTGTTAGACCTAGCTTTTCCAGGGGGTTGATCCTCAGACCTTTTTGTTTTTTGGCCTACAGTTTTGGACCCTGCTTTTGTTCGTTTTATGACTCTAGGCACTTTACCCCTGCTGATCAGTGCTAAAGTGCATATGCTCTTCCTGTAAATTGTGTTTATGGATTGATGATTACATGATTGCCATATTTGATTTTACTAGTCAGTCCCTAGTACAGTGCACTGTGTGTGTCCAGGGCCTGTAAATCAAATGCTGCTAGTGGGCCTGCAGCACTGATTGTGCCACCCACATGAGCAGCCTGTAAATGTCACTCAGACCTGCCACTGCAGTGTCTGTGTGCAGTTTGGTACTGCCATGTCGACCTGGCAAGTGTGCCAGGCCATTTACTGAGGTGTGACATGTCCTGATTTTGACATACAGTGTATTTTGTTTTTCACTATTGAAAGGCTATCTGTTATGTTATGTAAAAATATTTATAGAGTGCATGGCTGCCCCAGCAACGGGGCGTCCCAGCGCTAACTGTCTAGTATGGTGGGAGGCAGAGGCAAATGAGTGATTGGAGAAGAGCAAATTCTTCACCATCCTTCTAAAGATCCAGTGATCAGTGATGCTATGAATAGAAGGAGGTAGGGAGTTCCACAGGTCAGGTGCCAGTGCTCTGAACGAGCGGCCACCCGCTCTAGCCCTCCATATCCGAGGCACTTGTGCCAGATGCAGATATGCTGAGCGCAAAGCGCAGGTGGTTACATAAGGGGAGCACATAGAACTCAGAATCCCAGGGCAACGGGCCAAAAAGATCTTATGGATAATACAGAGAGCTTTGAAGTGAATTCTTTGTTCCATGGGTAGCTAGTGTAGCTGGCAGAGGAGTTCTGAGACGTGATAAATGTTTAGGAAGTGCAACCAGAGCGTGGGCTGCTGCACTCTGGGCAAGTTGGAGCCATTGGATCAACACTTTGTTCGATCCTAGGAGTAGCACAATGCATCTGTACCATAGGATAGAATGAGAGTTTATTTATAACATCTTTTAAATATAACTTCCTATTGGGACAAAGTAGAAAGATGGTGTTTAGTATGCTGAACTCAGGATATAAATATGCATCTTTTACTAACGATTATTTTTATATTCTGGATTTGAAAATAACATTTTTAGAAAGTGGATATCTTTTTGCTTAGCCATCCTGTGTGCCTCTGCTAGGTTTGGGTATTGACTGTCAGACTTTGGAGTGACAGGGGCTGGGGATGTGCTTTCTGTTCAGACAGCCACTTGGGGGGGTGAGGTGTGTCCTGTCTTTTCAGGGTGAGTCAAGGCTCTTCTGAATAGACCTGGGCTGCGTTCAGAGTAAGGGGAGGAGATTTCTTTCACACCTGAATGGGCCTGGTCTGCCTTGGACAATGCTGCCAAGGAGAGGAACTGTGTGTGCATCATGCTTGGGAAAGTATCTTCAAGGGCATGGAAGTGGAGCTTGCCCCCTGTTCAAGAGGTCTCAGGAAGAGCAAAGACCTCACCACCCTTCTGCACACCATCTCTGGAACTGCTGGTTTTAGCCGCCACAGAAGAAAGGAGCAGCCGACTCTGTCACCGAGTCTGTGGCAGGGTTTCGTATAGTGAAGGCATCACAGAAGGCCCATCACACTTTGCACTACATCCTTGGTCTCACTGATGCCATCTGGAAGATTGTCACCAAGCCGCTGCTTGCACTGCATCCTGCGGGCACCACACTCTGCACCACCTTGCCTCACCCTGCCTGGACGTCACCGACACCGTCGCTGCACGACCTCGACATCGACCGGCTCCGTGGCCTGCACCGCAACCTGCCAGCACCTCATCAAGCACTGCCTCACCCTGCACCGTAAGCCCTGCTCTCACAGACGCTGTCTGGGCGATCGTCACCGAGCCACTGCCTGCACTGCATCGTGAGGGCACCACACTCTTCACCGCTTCCATTTTGCTACGCAACCACAGCGGTTGCCCCAGACTGACTCGCAGCAACGTGACATTCGCAATGAGAAACGTACTGTTCATGAATCTTTCAATGCTTTAGCTGGCCCATACAGATGCGTTTGGCTGGACCTGGTAGACTCAGTTGTTTTCAGCATCACAGTAGCCCCGGACGGAGCTACCGCCTCGGAAGAACTGTGTTTTTCAGCTATTTCTGCAATTTAAAAGGTTATCTTGCAAAGTTACTATTTTTACAGTATTTTATGTTTGATTTTTGTCGTACTTGGTCTTGTTGGTTTGGATAAAGTTTTGATTATTTTTCTAAACTGGTGTGATGTCCATTTGTACTGTTTTCACTGTGTTATTGTATGCATGCACAAATGCTTTACATACTGCCTCTGAGATAAGCCTATATGCTCATGCCAAGCTACCAAAGGGGTGAGCAGGAACTATTTTAGAAGTGTATCCCCCTTACCCACCCTGACTAGGAAGAAGATTCCCTACTTGGACAACAGTGTAAACCATTGCCAACTAGAGACCCCCATTCTAACAACAATTATTTGAATTTTTTCGAAATTACTATGTACATGCTTATTTGTTTCTTTATAAATACCAACCTTGAAAATTTACTTTCTCTTTTGATTTTTCTACAAATTGTGCTGTTGATTTTTCTACTAGGTTGTATTGATTAGTTCCCCCTTCCCATCTCTTACCTGCTGACATCCTGTCACTGAGTGATGTTTCTTATATATTTTTTTAACTTTCTCTACCGGGATGTTATTCGCCAAACTCCCCTCCCTCTTTCCACTGATTGTTTCCAGGCAACATTCCTTCTCCCACCATTCCTTTTATTCTCCTTCTTCCTCTCTCCCCTTTTTCTAAATGCTCTGCCCCCCTCAATCCCCTCATTCATCAATTTCTAAAATTTGCCCATTTCCCCTCTGCCACTAATCCTCATTTTTTCATCCTTTTTGTTCTGTTGGCCCCCTTCTGTACCTTTATTCCTTCTTTTAGCCCTTTGTCTACCCTTCATCTCACAGCATATGTTGCTTAAATATGTTTTCCACTTTAATATTAAAATTAACCAGGATCGCTAAGGGGTCTTCATTTTTTTCTTCTTTTAATAACAGTTTAAAAACATGGGTTTCCTACTTTTTGGGTTATCAGAAACATACATTTAGTATTTTGTTTTTTAAGAATGTACACACTATACAACACCAACCAAAACCAGCATGCCAAAAACTGGCACATGTAAAAAGATGCCACTGTATATCAAATCAACATCACCAAGACACACTGCACCACATCACACTGTATTGCACCACACCATATAACTCTATACAAACAGCTCACCTCGCCACACCACACCATCCTTACCTGCTACCTTTCCACAACACAACACAACACAACACAACACAACACACAAGATCATATATATTATAACACATGATGCAATACTCCATGCCACCCCAATTGGCACTATGTTACACCACATTTAGCACACTGTCTGCAACAAACCTAATACAGTCATTGCTACATAACAGCTTATTGGACTGTATAACAGCATACCCCAGCAAATCACACCATAAGGCTGGTGTTCTGTAGTAACATACCATGTCACTACATACCTCTTCTTCTGCACTTAACAATCCTCTTCCTCTCTTTGCTTGTGATCTAGGATTTGGGATGCTATGCTTACCTTTATTGTCCCTCATGGGTGCCCTTCTCTAAATGGTCTAGGTCAGAGATATACATTTAAGAAGAACTGATACTATCACCCCACAGCACTCCTCACACTTCCCTTGAATTTTGTATTGCAATCCTTTTGATTACTTTCTTTCTATGGGTAGGCTCTGCTCATGGTGCTCTCATTCGCTGAGGTCTCCATGCTTGCTCCTACCCGGTACACCTTGGGGATCCGCAAATACCACTCCTTTGGACCAAAGTCAATGGTTACTTCCTCTTGCCTTTAGTTCCAGGTCCTCCTGTATACAAATGCTCCCCTTTCTCTCATCTTTCTTTAATACAGAGGGCCACCTCCTTTTGATATTGATGCCCCTCGCCGCTACAATCCTCTTGATTTATCCTCTTCCACTATTTTGAAGGGAGGGTGTAGATATTCACCCCCATTATTGGTCTCAGCATTTCAAGTTCTCCTCTGAAGCTGTGACCTCACCTCTGTTTAGGTCTTCTCAGCCCATGGTGGCGTTTCTCAATTGATGTCCATTGAACATCTTTGGCCACTGGTGACCTTTCCCCCTGCCATTGTATCAATCCCCTTAACTTCCAGAGTCAGCTGCATTCACCGCACCGCCTCTGGTGTTGTTTCAAGTTCATCTCAGCATGAGCGTGGCTCCAATGCTTTAACCCCGCTCAATACCCCTCTTCAGCATGGAATCAGGGTAACTGGCCTTTCCCTTGGTCCCAACTCCTGCTTTTCAATGCGCCTCCCTAGAGTCTCATTTTTTGCATGCTGCGCTTTTTCCTTTTGACCTAAGGCATCGTGCCTTTCACCTAACATCCCAATGTTTCTCCTTCTTCTCTTGATATTGCCTCAGTACTCACCGAGCTCTCAATGTCTCTACCCAGGTGCCTCCTCTATACCTCAATTTTTCCTGCCACCTCAACACAGCCCAGTCATGCTCTCTGACCATTTGAGACAGCCAGGAGAGAAGGGACCTCTGGTACTGACTGCATGTTCTGGTGAATCATATTTTCATTTTCAAAGCCCACCAGGAAGATGCCTATAGCATTATTTGAGGACCCATATTGCATATTTCTTCCCTGACCCCCTCCTGCCCCATCCGCCACCCACCAGTAGTCTCACTCTGGGAGACACCTTCTATCTCCCACCCTTTTGCTAGAAAAAGAACTCCGCTCTAGTGAATTCTGTTGGTTTCCACATCTCCACCACATATCTGTTGTGCTTCCAGGTCCCCAAGTTACATTCGCTCTTTAAAGTAAACAACCAAGGAATTTACAGCACTTCTCTGATTGTAGAACCATGCATTGTAGTGCTTTGGTGAGATTGATGAGCCCATGGCTAGGTGCTGGATATATATCTAAGTAGAAAATAAATTGGCAGCCGGAACTGGAATATACTTGCAGTTTAATCCTCCTCCTGAGTAAACTAAGGGGAGCACGTGGATGCAGAAGTGGACAGAAGACTTCAAAGAGATTGATACAACGTTATTTCATAAAAGCATGAAGAAACCAGCCACCCAATCCACAGGGGTGGGAAAAATCACCTAGTACTGGAAACAGCGCAGAGAGACGTAGTATTACTTTCTAAGGAGCAAGGAAAGCTGCCTAGGTTGGAAGAATGGAAACTCATCCTGGGCACTCTACTCTCAAAGAGGACCTGGGTAAATTCTTTCATTCACAAGGTCTAGTAAGCTTCCTTCCTACATGTTAAAATGGGCAATGACATATTAATGCACAGATCTTCAATGCATTAACACATCTAAATACAAGCACGTAAGGTCACCCTTTCGCAAGGGATCCTAAGACAATGTAGCCCAGCACCAGCTCTCCAGGCACAATTATCTACTGCAGTGGTTCTTAACCTGTGAATCTGCGAGGCTTACCCAAGGGGACCAGCAACTGCTTAACAAACAAAATATTATTAACAGATTAAAAAAGACTATGCAAATAACCATTTAAAACATTAAGTAGATTTGAATGAATCTGCAGTTGGAGGCTGGAAATTAAGTTGGTGTCCTCAAATTGATTCGTGGGAACAGTGTAAATGCATCAAACAGAATAGAGTAAGAGGAATTAGTGGCCTCAGTTGAATTTAGAAACACACACTCTTTTCCAATAAACAGAAAATTAGATTTATTTTATATTTGTTTGCTAAATAAATATTTCATAATTTGTGTATTGGTGCTTTTGTTTGCTGAATGCTTCTTTGCCTATTTTTGAGTATTGGTTTTCTGTTCAAATCATTCAAATGGCTTTAGCTGGGGTTCCTGGCTTCCAGGAATGCATCAGTGGGGTACTCAGTTTCCGAATAATGATTCAGTGAGAGTCCCAGGATTCCAGTAATTATTAAGTGGGGTTCCACAGAACTTAAAAAGCTAGGATGTAGTGTGTTTGAACTTAGCCTCACCCTAACACATTTATCACCTCCCATTCAACAAAACAGAACAGACACACGATTGCACAGGTTCATGCAACCAGCACAGCACACAGAGTTATATACGTAGGAAACTGATGCTCTTCAACAACTTTCAGTTACCACTCAACAGACCAATGTACACCTGCACACACGTGATAAAAACGCAACTCAAAAGAATACACTGGCAGACCATGTAAATGTAAAAATGTAAATGTAAATTGATACTTGTATAGCGCACTACTCACCCGCAAGGGTCTCAAGGCGCTTGTACGAATACCACTGTGGAACCCATCCTGGCTTTCCCTGTGAGGCGTCCACTCCTGGGCACCCCCAAGGTGGAGGCCAGGCATCCTTAGCGTTGTGGGGGCCGTTGTCCGGGACCATGTCACGCCGTCACACAAACAACACAAAACAGGCATGTGGCTGGCATGGGGATGTTGTTCATCAACACTAAACTCTGCACCCAGAGTACACTTTAATAAGACACTATACAACAATAAACCCCCATCAGGCTGCAAAACCAACATAACAAAAAAACAAGTAGCCAATATAGTGCCCATGCTACAGAGCGTATTCCCCCAGAGGAATAAACATACATACACAACCACTCACTCAATATTAAGAAAAACGCAATAATGTATTAATCTTAGGTAGACAAATATATCTCCAAACAACTAGCTACACATTGTACAATAGCCCTGGTTTGAGTCTCACTGTAAAGGGATAGAAAAAGGCACACACTTCCCTGGTATAGTCACTTCATTATAACCAAGTCATCATTCACTGATTACTCATCAAACAGTAGGAACACCCTAGTCCTTACATGCAATGCAGACTATGTCCTCAATACACATTTATGGGCCTCTCTTCCCACAACAACCAATTGATACACTATGTACAGGCATCACACTAGACACCACAAGGAACATCGATACCTACTCTGATCAGCAAGAAAGTCCAGACTGGGGCCACAGTGAATTGCTGTTTAACACTTTATAAATGATGATGCAGCACAACCAAACACTGCTTACCAACACTACACTATAGCAAGCCATACCACACTGTGCAACATATTGGAATAGCATACCCCAACACATCACATCAAAGCACATCCCACCATACAGCATCATACATCACTACATCATCCAACTACACACCCTGCCACAACATGCCAACTTTACCACAGTATATCACAAAACGACATCAAACCACATTGCAGCCACTATAATGTTTAGATCTATGCAGCACTCAGAAATGTTGGTTGTCCCCTACATGGGCATGTTACATTGTCAGCGTAGTTAGACAATGCCACAGGATTGCCAAGGCCCATTCAGCACAAAGCACGCATTCTCACATTCTTCACACCTGATCACACCACAAACTCTCCAATCACACATTCCTCTCTCCTTCAGCATGTTAGGGAATGTGTTAAGCATACTGATCACCATTTACTTGGCCTCTTATGGCTATAAACTGTCTGAGAATCTTAGAAGAATTACTATTGACATGTGTGTGTTTTTTCAGTGGAGCGACCTCTGTAGGTGATTTCAGTCGAAGTTTTTTAAGATGTAAACGGGCCTTGGGTGCGTGTTCTCTCGGCAGCTCATGGCCAGAGCCGTCCTAGAGTTTATACTGCCAGGAGTGAAAATGAGCAGGTATGTCACATTACACATCCCCATCCCAGCAGGCACGAGCACGCGCACAAATCCACATTTATTTAACACAAACAATGCTCCCATGACTAGGGCCGTTTGCACTAATACATTTGATAAGACATGCAGAGTTCATAGCACGTTATAACACTGACACACAATGAACGCGAGGCTAATGAACGAAGAATGCCGTGAGGTGTGCACTCAATCTGAACATCTTTACTTTAAACTCGTTACATTGATGTAAGATATGTAATAAATGCATGTATGTAGGACTTATGATCATTTTATATTTTTATTAGCGCTTTGATGCAGCCAACTGCCTGCTTCAGTGCTGCATGGCACCAACATAGACAATTAACATTATCATATGTATGAATATGAAAATAATATTTAGATGTCAGTTTCACGTTATCAGTCTTTCACAAGTAAACGAATAATTGAACTTAGACCTCACTCGATGTGAAAACATTTTAAAACAAGCAGGGTTACCTTTATTAATGCATAATCGTGCACTTTTACTGGCAGAAAGCAAACACGCTGGTACGCAATCGTCAATGAAATGATGTTGTGCCCCCTTACCTCCTGTCCCCTGAGACAAATATCTGGGTGTGGCTCGGATGGTAAGAGGGACCATCCTGGGTCTGGCACAACTGTCTCCCGTCTCCCCATGGTTTGTTACTGAGTGGTGCTTATGCACACAGAGAGTCTGGCGAGACCCTGGCATCAACAGATTAACCCTATCTTTGCCTGGTTCAGCCAACTTCCCATTTTGCACTCGCTGTCCCATCCAATCAAACAATTGTTCATATAAGATTTCCTGGCTGGCTGGTATCAAGCCACTGTTGACAGATATGGGGATGGGGGACCTCTGGCCCATCCGGACACAGCCGAGTTTCCATCAAAAAAAGTTTACAGCGCTGTGTTCTGGGAGATGATGAAAGTTAAGAGATTCCCCTCCCATGTCAGTAGATCTTTGACAACAGTTTTCCTCGATACCAAGGATGAACCCTTCCTGGAAGATTACTGGGATATCATTACGAAGCTTTCCGACCGCAAACTTTATCACCAGTTCAGAGTAGGTACCTTACTACTACAATGGTTATCTAGTAGATGGAACTCTGCTGCTAGCGATAAATGTGTATTTTGCCCAGATCACATTGATACCATCGATCATTTTCTATTTGCTTGCCCTGTGTATCATCAACAAAGGCGCATCTGGTTAAAACCTGTATGTTCGCTTATGGGAACAAGATCAGCACTGGTTGCAAGTAGAATACTGAAAAATTATACCTCAAACTTAGTTGTAATTGGTGTAGCAAAGTTTTTGAGCTGGGCCTGGGTTCATCGGATTAAAAAAGGGGGGTATGGCCAGCAGGAATGATTGAAGCTACGGTTATCTGAAGTAGGGGCTGCTGTTGGAAATTAGTACAGGATTGGAGAGTTTACACTAGAGATCTTTTATATTAGATATGTTTAAGTCTATTGCTTATTTCTGCATTTAATTCTATTTTAGGGATGGTTTTATAATGTAAATATTCATGTATTTATTTATTATTGGATTTTAGAAATGGGTTTAGAACCTTGATTATGATGAATTTTATCTTGTATGGAATTTGTATTAATTTGTTATAGATTGTCTTTTATGATGAAGAATCGCAATAAAGACTTAATGACTGACTGACTGAATGTGAAAATAATATTTAGGTGTCAGTTTCACTTTATCAGTCTTTCACAAGTAAACGGATAATTGAACTTAGACCTCACTCGATGTGAAAACATTTTAAAACAACCAGGAAGTTACCTTTATTAATGCATAATCGTGCACTTTTACTGGCAGAAAGCAAACACGCTGGTATGCAATCGTGAATGAAGTGATGTTGTGCCCCCTCACTTCCTGTCCCCTGAGACAAATATCTGGGTGTGGCTGGGATGGTTATAGGGAACATCCTGGGTCTGGCACAACTGGCTCCCGTCTCCTGTGTATCTCACATGCCTTCGGAGCTTGTGCATTTCAGTGAATTAACCACATCTATTCGTGGGCAATGTTTGCATCGCACTGAAGAAAGCCTTGGCTTGTTACTGAGGGGTGCTTATGCATGCAGAGAGTCTGGCGAGACCCTGGCATCAACAGATTAACTCTATCTTGGCCTGGTTCAGCCAACTTCCCATTTTGCACTCGCTGTCCCATCCAATCAAACAATACACTTACATGATATCAAACATCCTTTAACATATTCATGTCACATGTTATGTTATGTTAATAGATGCTTATATAGCGCACTACACCTTTGAGTTTCATGGCGCTGAAGACCAAATGCTACAATTGCGAGGTTACTAAACGTAGGCTTGCTCAAATAACCATGTCTTTAAAGCCTTCCTGAAGCGTAGGAGATTTTCACAGTTTCTGAGTGTCAGAGGGAAGGAGTTCCAAAGCCTAGGGGCCAGGCAAGAGAAGCGGCGACCTCCCAGACGCTTCCGTTTGAAAGTCAGAATGGTAAGCAGGCTGACATGTGCAGAGCAGAGGTTGCGCGTGGGGCTATGCTTGGTGATCATACTGCTGATGAATTTAGGGCAATTGCCCTGCAGAGCCTTGAAGGCTAGGCATCCCGTCTTAAAGGCTATACACTGGGCTATCGGAAGCCAGTGTTATTTCCTCAGAACTGGACTGGCGGACGTCCATTTGGGTTGTTTTCCAATCAGCCTTGATGCCTGGTTCTGTACCATTTTAAGTCTTTTTTGCAGGCCGATTGGCAATCCCAGATAGATGAAGTTGGAGAAGTCAAGCCGTGAATGGATAAGAGCTAGCACCACCTGTATTAGAACAGAGTGGGTCAACAGGTGAGCAGTTTTCCTGACTTTCCGGAGTTGGTGGACACTAGAGGAGATTACAGCTCCCACCTGTCCGCGGAGCGAGAGGTCAGCATTATTGATGACCCTCAAACTTTTCACTGATGGGGTGGGGATACGGGGAGACCCCAATTCCACCGGCCAAAAGTTGGAGCTCCAACTGTTCTCATTCTTCCCTGGCAAAATCAGCTCTGTTTTCCCCGGGTTGAGCTTGAGATGGTTCATGTCCATCCAGCGCTGGATGCGGAGCATGGTGGACTGGAACTCCGCTACGGCGTTAAGGTATCAGAGTGGGAAAATAAGTTGGAGATCATCTGCATAATTGAAGAGGGTGACGTTTCTGTTTTTTAATGAGTGGATCAGAGGTCTTAGGTATAGGTTAAACAGCAGTGGGAATAGGGACGAGCCCTGTGGTACCCCACAAGCAGAGGCGAGTTTTGGGGCGGTAAAGTTCCCCAACCTTACTGCTTGGGTGCGATCGGCAAGGAAGGATTTGATCCAACCAAGTGCCGGGCCCCGTAGGCTTGCTTGCTCGACACGGTTCAACAGGATGTACGGCAGTACAACGCGATCAAAATGATCGTGGTACTTCACGACGCAGCCATTACAACGCAAGTCGTTACTACGACTTGCGTTGGATGGGGCTGGATTGTGGATTAGTTTAATTTTCTATTCCAACTCCAGCCCACGTAACAGTAGGGAAGGTGTTGGAATAGAAAATCAAACTATTCCTTTACCAAGAGCGCCCTCCAAAGCAAGTTGTAGTAACGACTTGCGTTGTAATGGCAACGTTGTAAAGGACGCGCAGTGTAAACACCGCATCATAAAGGTTGTTTACCGGTTCAACAGGATGGTATGGTCGACCGCGTCGAACGCGGCCGACAAATCCAAAAGCACAAGTGCTTGATGGTCACCCCTATATGCCGTTGCTCTGAGCGTATCCAGGATTGCAAGGATCACAGCTTCCGTAGAGTGTAATGGGCGGAAGCCAGCCTGTTTAGGCTCTAGGCAGTTCGAGCGTTCAATGAAACCGGACACACACCCGGCTACGTGAGCTTCTAATGGTTTTGACAAGAAAGGGAGGAGGGATATGGGGCGATAGTTAGCTGGATTGCTAGGGTCGGTCCCAGGTTTTTTTATGAGGGGTACAACCATAGCATGCTTGAAGGCGCTGGGGACTTTGCCCTGGGCGAGCGATTCGTTGAGAAGTGGCAGCACACTGTGAGGCAAAGAGGTAAAGATATCTTTCAGGGCATGCGGAAGGCAACAATCCTGTGGGGAACCGGATTTAACACGGGTCGTGAGTTCTAATAGTGTGTTGGGACCTATGGGTGGGAACGTATCTAGCATGCATTGATTGCTGAAGATGTCGTCTAGAGGTTCCCAATTGGTAGTGCACGGGAGACTGGCTCTGATAAAGGAGACCTTTTTTAAAAAGTAATCACTCAAGGTGTTACTGAGATCCTGTGTAGGGGTCTGGGGAGGCAAGGCTCTGGTATCGTTGCATAGATCATTCACAATTTGGAACATTTCTTTAGATTTGTTATGGGCATTAAGTAATTTTTCGGAGAAATAGGCCGTTTTGGTGGTCAGGATGGTTTTCTTGTATTCGCGACGAGCCGTCGAGAATTGTTCCCTGTCTGTGGGAGAGTATTTCGATCTCCATTTCCTCTCGTTTTGACGCAGCTCAAGTTTTTGTTTTTTAAGGTCCTTCGTGAACCATTTATGAACATCAGAATGGCGAGCAAGAGAGAATTTAACCTTAGGGGCGTGAATATTGCTGGCTGATAGTAGCCACTCGTTGACCTTTTCCTCCAAGGAGTTAACATCCTGGCTAAAAGTGGGTAGGGAGTTCTCCAGGGTGTTAATGAAGTCCACTTTGTTTAGTGAATTCCATTTCTGGTAGCTCCCCCCGCCAAGGGGGTTGATCTTTTAACACCGTTGTAGGTAATGGTAAATTGTATTAAATGATGGTCTGACCAAATGCATTGGGAAATTAAAGGAGTGGAGAGTGAAATATTGTGGGACCAGATGTGGTCCAAGATGTGTCCTTTTTCATGGGTGGGGGAATGTACATGTTGGACTAAGTTAAGATTGGATAATAATTCGACTAATTCGGTGGCATGAGGCCCGCCCAAGACCTCGTCCAACCAGTAGTTCAAGTCCCCAATCAGGAGTACCTTAGCATGGTTTATCACTAGATAGGCCATTTGTTCACTGAGAGACGCAGGGAAAAAAGGCATTGCCTGCGGGGGGCGGTAAATGAGAACCAATACCAGGGAGCCTGAGTCCATGTCGAGTTTTATGACCAGGTTCTCTGCCTCGGGGAGGTTGGGAGAGGTCATGGAAGAATTTTTTTTTTTTTTATTAATTATAGCCGCGACCCCTCCTCCCACCTTCCCATGAGCCCTATTTTCCGACAAGATGTAATAGTCGGAGGCAAGGGCAGCCAAAATGTCAGGCATGGAGTCTTGGGTGAGCCAGGTTTTAGTAATAAGGAGAATATCTGGTTTCTCCGAGATAAGCAGTAGAAAAATGTCAAGCTGGTGTTTGGGTAAAGAGCGAGTATTAAGGTAGAGGAAGCGTAAGATGGTCTGCTTGGTTGCCATGATCTTACTAGCGGCATGAGGATGTGGGGGAGGAGCTTTCTCTAGCTGAGACGGAGGGATAACGTTAGCTAAGATGTGGCTGCAAATGATGGAATCCAGGGGGGGACACGCACTCACCGAAGATCTTAGTGCCCATAGCTCTTCAGGGGCATATCTGATGATTTGTCCAGGGTCCCTGGCCCCTGGGCCCTGTCGGGTGCGGAGGGGCGCACACAGGTTTGCCTTTGGCGCGCCATCGGCGTGCCCGCTGCGCTCATCCGCTGTGCATTCCCACCATGGCCTGATTATATCTGACCGGAAGAAGGGGGTGTGTCTTGCACTACCCGGTCCGCCCTCCACTCAAACAGCTGTCAGCTGCGGTGGACCGGGGACGGAGCTGGAGGTGTGCGGCGCGATAAGAACAACAGCGAGTCAAGGTATTATAAAACAAACAAGTTGCCAAAATGAACATAAATGTTTAAAAAGTCCTAATGCCAGAGTACAGCGCAGGGCACAGCCTGCGGTAACGCTGCTAGTGAAGCTTAGGTCTATGCCTATGTAAACGTCCTCCATGTTTTCTTTGGACATTCACCACGTATTACATGTGATCATCTGTCATAGCCGGTATCTTCTGCCTGCCTGCCTATGGTTGTTCCCTGTGCAAGCAATGTGTTTCCATGGCGTTGCTGTTATTCATTGCCTACTCTGTGGCTTCTGCCTACCCTAAGCTAATACTGGTTTGGTTGCTTGAACATATTTACACTACATCCTGGTATTGTTCACCAACATCACTATTTTTGATCATTTAACATGTTCTTCTGCACTTACTGTTTCTTTCTCTTACAAGATTATGCAGGCCTCTGTGGCACACTCTGCCTACCACACCCAAACATTGCTCCCTGTTTGCATTCCCTTCATTTTTCTGTCATTGCCGCAATTTATTCCCTACAAATTGACTCTGGCTACCTTACCTCAATATTCATTCCCTGTGCATACACTGTGATCTCTAGCCAATGCTGTTAGATATCGCCTACAGTGTGACCTTTACTTGTGCATGCACTGTGGTCTCATGTCGCTGCTGTTTTCTATTGCCCATGTTGTGATGCCATATTGAGATGTGTCATGATTTGTTGATATACGTACTATTTTCTTTTGTGTTTAGCAAAACAACATCTCTTTACCCTGGTCCTGCTTGCTGTTGTTCCCAATATGCATCTTGTCCCTTTGCTATAGGGCCCTGTGACCTCACTAACCTCATACTCCTGCGTCAAACACAGCATGCCTACAATAGATACATTAGGACCTCCAAAGCAGCGTTCTTTCAAAACCAACTTGATCCCGCTACTAACAGACCCAATAAACTGTATAAATCATCAGAAATCAATCGACTTGTAAAAGCGATCCCACTTCCTCAAATAACACAGCACCCCCTAACCATGAATCTTTTGCCTCCTTTTTGGCTGAGAAAACAGCGTTAATCACCAACAAGATCCAGATCACACTTAGTCTTCTACTGCCCCAGCCCGTCCACTCGCCCCCAATGGACCAGGATGCTCGTCTCTATAACTCACCTAAAAAGGATGCATCCTGGTCTAGTTTCATGATTCTTGATGAGATTGGCACGCTGAATCTTTTGAAGTCCTTGAAATATTATAACCACTTCATTGATCCCCTCCCCTCTAAACTCCTTAATAAGCCCATTCTTCTCTTACTCCCTCTGTGGATTAAGATAATTAATGCCTCCCTCTCCCAGGGCTTCCACCCGATTGCCTTTAAATGGGTCAGTTTACCCCTATCCTAAAGAAACCAAACTCTGATCCGTCCAATCCTAACATCTACAGCCCCATCTCTAAAATCCCTACTCTGGCCAAAGTCTTAGAAAAATGTGCGCACTTACAGCTCCTCAATCACATTGAACAATTCCAACTCCTCGACCAATGGCAATCTGGCTTTTGGTTGGGTAATAGCACCAAAAGGGCCATGATCTATATTGTTGGTAATGTCCTACGCTTGCTTGACCGGAATGAATCTTGCTTCTTGCTTCTTGATCTGTCAGCAGCCTTTGACACCATCAATCATGCCACCCTGCTCAAAATTCTAGAACATAAGCTGGGCCTCTCCGGCACTGTGATAATCGGGTTCTACTCCTTTTTACAGGTCTCAGCACTTCCTAATCAATCATACCTTGTCTGAGCAGACCCCACAATCGCTGGCCGTCCCCCAGGGCTCTATCCTCTCTCCGACCCTATTCAACCTCTACATGGAGCCCCTAACTGATATCCTCAAATGCTCCTGCATCTCCTACCATATGTATGCTGACGACACCCAACTCAACATGAGAATAACCTCCACTGAGGACATTTTCACCTTCAATAACAATCTAATATTAACACAACAATGGCTGACTCACAATCACCTCAAACTCAATGCCCTTAAAACTGAATTCTTACTGATCGTTCCACCCACTTCCACCTCTAACGTCAAGGAATGGATGTCCCTTCTCTCTGCCTTAAATTGCAACCCTCACATTGTCAACTCCACCAAATCCCTAGGTATCATTCTAGAGAAAGACGTCTCCTGCAGAAACGTATCAGCACCATCACCAGATGTGCCAAACATCAGCTGCATATGCGTAGACAATTAAAACCTTTCTTTCCTGCAGCTAACCTCATACTGGCTGCTCGGGCACTGGTGCTTCTGAAACTAGACTATGGTAACACTACCCTATGGGCCTCCCGAAAAATCTCACTTGCCTCTCTTAAGAGCACTCTTAATTCAGCAGCCAGGCTCATCATGGGATCTAAAAAAATTGATCACATCACCCCTGACCGTCATGCTTTGAATTGGCTGCCACTTGCGGCTAGCATACATCACAAAATTGCCTGCATAACCCATAAAGCGTTGCACCACAACACCTCTTCCACCTGTCCCAGAAACTAACTCTGTTGGGCGGGAACACAAGCTCCATACTGCACAAACCACAAAAATGTAAGGAGAAGAAAAGTCACCCTCATTCCTTCTACAGAATGGTCCCTAATATCTGGATCTCTCTTACCACTGAGATCAGATGTAACCCCTCTTCAAGATAGAAGTTAAAAATTCCTATCCAACAAATTCCTATTTCACTGAAGACGTGGCCTCACTCCGCTCCCTGTTTGACCTTGCCCCCCCATTCAGTCGGCTGACTTCCCTCACTCCGTAACTTACCTGAGTCTTGGACTTATGTTTCATTTAACCCCCTGTTATCCTTCGTATCGCTACCCCAGGGATAACTGTGCCACTAGTCCCCCACCCTGCTCCCTCCCTCCTTAACTATCTCAGTACTCTTATGTTCTCTGCTGTTCATACTCTTCATCGTTCTACTGTCTATCTGCACAGCTATGTACACTTTTATGTAACTCAGGCACCACTGCAATTCTACTTCAAATTCAAATTCAAAAGAACTTTATTCGGTTTTCGTGGTGAAAGCCATAAAAGTACAAATATACACAATAAAAAAGAAGGAAAGTTATTAATAACATTAGATTCATAATGTATTAAAAGTTAATCTCTCACAGAGAGCACTATACTGTCTCTAAAGTCTGTGTTTAATGCAGCTATATGGTTTTCATAAGTTCGTGCGATGCCTGAGGCACAGTTTTAAATAGTGTGCGACAGATTTCGTTGCTAAGGTGTTTTCCAGGAACTGTAGCGCCAGGTACGCTGGGCGGCATCTGCGGACCTTCATGACTTTTAAAATTGGTATAATCCACCTTTTGCGAAGTGGCGTGTAAAATCTGCAAAAAGAAGTTCAAAAGTTTATTATGTTTTGGCTCTCGATGAGGGCCACATAAAGTAAAACACACAGTATACATCACAAAAAAACAACAAAGTAAAACCATACAGTCGAGCATAAGCGAGGAGACACATACAATCATTAGACGAGCAATCCCCAGCAATTCCCCGTGCATTATTAATAAATATCTAAAAAACTTTTTAAAAAATTAAAAATTCTGTAGCAAAACATTTCATTAGGCGGGCAATAAAGTGCATGGAGAAACGTATTTACATTTAAAATTCCTAGTTGCAGACAAATTGGTTTTAGCCATTTAAGGCGAAAAGGGCGCAATACCTTACATACAAACAAAACATGGTTACGATTCTGTACAGCATTATGACAGAAATTACATACAGGAGACACACCGTACCATTTTGCGTGAAGAGAATTTAAAGGAAGCAGATCTTGTCTCAATAAAAACCATAACCTTCTGACTCTATGAGGGATGTTCCAAATAAGATATTGTTGGGGCTGTTTAAATAAATATGTATTTAACAGAGATTGTCTTTCTTTTTTTCTTGATTGGGCTATCCTATCTAGTTTGTAACATAGTTCCCAGGATGCATTTTTTAATTTCATCTTAAGTTCAACAGGGTCTAATAAGAACAAGATGTTTGCATCCAACTCTAGTAGACTTACAGCCATTCTAAAGTTTTTTACCAATAAAGAGAAGTCGTTGAGATCCCCCAAAAGTTCTCTTTTAATCGCTTCTCTAAGGGAACCAATTTTACCTCTAACCAGACAGGCTACCCATCTTACAAGGGCAATCAACCCCTGTACCCAACCACTTCTCAAACCAAATTCTAGCCTGCATGAAATGTCAGAGCAGGCCGTATTAAGAGAAGATATTTTCCTTAAGATCTTTCCTTCTGTTTTCTGCACAAATCCCCAGTGTTTTAAATCCACTAATTCAATCCCATACAGGAGAGTAGCGGGTATCTTTGCTTTAAATACATCAAGGAATAATGTGAAATGTCTCTTCCCCGTAGCATTATATAAGGAACACAATCCCATCCCATGTGATAATGCTTTACGAGAATTGTGCTCTATGTGGGCAGTCTCACTTATGTTTGCTGTAATTATTTTTCCTAAAAAGGTGTAGGTTTTAACGACCTCTAATTTCTGTCCTCCTAATATCCAGTTATAGTTTGCAGACCTGCATTTTTTCTTACCGAAAATGCACATAATCTTGCTTTTAGTAGCATTAATCTTCATAAAGTGTGTTTCTGCGAAGAGTGTTAATGCATGCAGGCGATTTGACAGGCCCTTCGGGGTTAAATCAAGCACAAGTATGTCGTCTGCATACATTAAAACAGATATCGGTACTCCCCCAATTTTTGGGGCTAGTCCTCCACTAGATGTTATTTGGGAAGGTAGGTCTGCTGTATATAGGGAGAACAGTATAGGGGCCAATATGCACCCTTGTTTTAATCCATTCGGGGAAGGGATTGATTGGGAAAGTCCCCTTTCCCCACCTAGTAACAACTTGCACCATGTGTTGGTGTGAAGGGACTTTACCAATTCTAGTAAATATACTGGCATACCCATTGTGGCAAGTTTTTTCCATAGCATTGACCGATCTACCTTATCAAACGCGGTTGAAAAATCAATGAATGCCACATATATTCCGCCTCCTCGAACACGGACATATTTGTCTACAAGCACCTGTAAGGCAGTTAAGTTATCAAGAGTTCCATGCTCTTTACGAAAGCCAGTTTGCTGCATAGGTAAGATATCATTTACATCTATCCATTTCATAATTAATAGTAGAACACATTTTGCGAAAATTTTCCCTATTGAATCTAAAAGTGCTATTAAGCAATAATTCTTAGGGTTATCCCGTTCTCCCTTTTTAAATATGGGAATCAGAATACTACCCCTCCAAGAATTGGGGACTAATTTAGTAATAAAACATGTATGAAACAGTGGGAGTAATATCTTACTCCATGAAGTAACATCCTGCTTTATTATAGTCATGGGCAATTCATCCGGGCCCATGGCTCCGGAAGAGCGCATACTTCTTATCACAGCTGCTATGGATTCCTCAGTAGGAAGATCTCACAGCTGCTATGGATTCCTCAGTAGGAAGATCTGCAAAAGAAGAGAACGTGTATCGTGGACTGAGATGAAATAGAGTCACATGGGCATGGTGTCGTATTGGGTGTCCAAATATTCTGTGACGGAAATGAAACCATAATGTGAAAGAGATTGAACCTGAAGCGGGTGAGAAGAAACTTTTCAAATTCCGTCAGGTCGTACTGCAGATACGGTTGAATAGATGGAATCAGTTGTATCATAAGGCAGTGTTGAACTGATGGCTTTCCTATTTCGGACATCAGTCGCAGTTGAGTTAAATGAGACAGGCATAGCTTTTTTAAATCTTTCTTTGCTATGTCTGTTACTGACTGTGGTTCTTCGAAGAACCTCGAGAGACCGATATCCGCAAGGAAGGATTTTACATAACTTAGCCACTTTATCTTATTCATACCGTCTAGTTCCATACAGTCCTCGATGATTGCTCTTGTGAGGTGGCATTCATCTGTTGCCCATATTCTGCGCCACAGCATGATGGGTTGAATCTTGATGAGATCTGAAACATGATCCAATCCAAGTTCCAAGTGGCAGCCGAACGTAGTTGTTGTTTTAGGGACTGCTAGTAAGAATTTTAGAAAGAGATTTTCAATTTTCTGTATTTGTTCAGCGTTGGCTGTTCCCCAGACTCCTGCACCAAAAATGGCCGTGCTGATGCATTTTGCGTTATAAATTTTTAACATCTCTGTTATAGGTCTTTTTCCTAGACGGAGGGAGAACGCTTTTAAAGCACCAATTGTTCTTGTGAGAGATAGCTTACGCGAAGTGATTGCTTGTTTCCAGTTAAACTCTTCGTCAATAGTGATGCCGAGGTATGAGTACGTTTTAGTTCTTTCAAGAGGGATTTTATCCACGAGTATTGACTTTACTTTTTTCCTTTTGGTACCAGCGTGCATCACAAAGGTTTTTTTTATATTGACTTTTAGGTTGAGACTTGCCATGAAAGTACAATAGTTGTTTAGTGCTTTTTGTAACTGGATCGGGGTTCGTGCGAGGATCACCGCATCGTCGGCGTATAACAATGCTGGGATCGGTCGCCGACCCACTTCTGGCAGGTCTTTTACGCCCTGTAGCATAGCAGCTTCGAGTCCGTTAGTATAGAGCGTAAATAAGAAGGGGGCCAATACGCACCCTTGCCTGACCCCCTTCTGTACTGGAAGCTGTCTGTGAGTTGGCCCTCCAATCCATATCGAACCTTTCCCTTGGCTCCAGAGTATAACTCACGCAGGACATCTATGATTGCAGGCTCGATCCCCATTTGCAGCATTATTGCCCAAAGTTTTGAATGTTCTACACAGTCAAACGCTGCCGTAAGGTCAACGTAGACCATGTGTAGAGTTGATTTTTTTGCTGAGGTGTATTTTCCAGCCAGTAGTGTTAAGTTCAAAACTTGGTCCACAGTGCTCAGTCCTGACCTAAACCCATATTGAAGATCTGATAATGCCCCGTGTTCTGTTGACCACTCCTGGAGACGGTCTAGAAGTATCCTCCCTGCCATCTTTCCGACCGAATCCAGGAGGGAAATGGGACGATAGCAAGTAGGAGAGTCTCTGTTGCCTTTCTTAAATATGGGGACCAGGATCGATGTAGACCAGGAGTTCGGGAGGCTGATTTCCTTGGCTGCATTTAAAACCTTGGTTAAAAGAGGGGACCAGAGATCAGGAAGTGATTTGTAAAGGTCCATTGGGACTGAGTCCGGTCCTGGGGCTTTGCCATTTTTTGCAGTCTTTATCGCTTTTGTTACTTCGTTCATAGTGAAGTGAATTTCAATCGGGTAGTTCACCGGAGGGAGGAGCTGGGGAGTAGGGACCAAGTCTCCGGGTTTATCCTTACCGAAGACCCCTGAGAAATGTTGCACCCAGTCCTCGGCGTTAATTGCAACATCCAGCGAAGGACCGTCATTGTTTCCATTTAAGAATGGCGATTTTACGATTTTCCAGAAGGCTACATTGTCCTTTTGTGTGCTGCTGTTTAAGAGTTGGGTCCAGAGATTACTTTGTATCTCTTTTTTTCTCTGCCTAAGTGAGAGCTTGTATGTTTTCCTTAATTGCACAATCTCTTCTCTGTTCCGATCTTTCTTTGCTAAGGCTTTCTTTAATGCTGAGTAGGTTTTTGTGCACTGGGTGTTAAACCAACCTTTTCTTAGAGTGTTGTTTTGTTTCCTAGGTTTGGTTAGTTCTGTACCGATGGCTTTCACTATCTCATTGTAATTGGTCAGAGTTTCCATTGGAGTAGCCAGAGGGTTTAGACAGTTGTCAATATGAGTCCTGCATTTTTTGATTATACGTGTGCAGGTTGAGTCTTGGTCTAGGTTACCCCATTTGAGGGTGAAACCGTTCAGTCTGTTTAATGTGAGGTTTTCTTGATGTAGGAGGCCGGTGTAATCCTTAGCTTGCATTTTATGATGGTCAGGCTCTAAGTAGATTAGTCTAAGTGGATGGTGGTCACTAAGTGCATTGTTATCCACTGCAAAGTGCTTTATGCGTGTGGCGCTGTTAATGGAAATTAAGATGTAATCAATTAATGTTTGGGCGCCTCTTCCATGGAACGTTGGTGTAAATTGGATAGTTGGCGTCGTTAGCAAGTTTGCAAACCCTATGTCTAACTCAGACATGATAGCCTGTATGATGTTTCCTTCCTCTGTATGGGAAAAATGGGTAATCGGGTTATCTTGTTCATCTATGATCCCACATGTTGGGGCGTCGCTTTTGCTACAAATATGAAGATTGAAATCTCCGCCCCAAATTATGGAGTGGGTAACTTTAGCGTGTTTGATTTTTAATTCATTTGTTACGTCGCTAATTTCGCTTAGAGTTTTGGTAAATTCCGGCAGGGTCATATTGTTCTAAAAGTTTATTGTGGTGTAGGTGACTTGGTGTGATACCTTTATATCGATGATCTGATAATTCTGATGGAGTGCTATTGGCGTTATGTCCTGACAGGGCCAAAGGTTGGAGATATATGTAGTTAGACCCCCTTTGCTTCTCCCAAAGGATGATTTTGTTGCTTGGGAGAAGTAGGTTCTGAATCCCACCAGATGAATTGGATCGTTCAGCCATGTCTCCTGGAGGCAAACCAAGTCATTTATGTGAACCAGATCTAAAAAGGTTTTTTCGAGATACTTGGTTGCCAGACCCGCCACATTCCAGAATAGCATTTTCCTCTCAATTTCTGTGATGGAGTTGGCAGATTGAGACGGCGGATCAGGTTGTTCTGCTTCTAGAATCGGATTTAGATGGTCTGTGTTCGGAGTTACCTCGTCTAATATGTCCGTGGAGGGGTGCAGCATAGACTGTGGTCTGAGGACAGATTTGCAATGGTGAGGACGATCGTTGGTCTGATTACTTTCATTTTGAGTTGTAATTTCTAAGGTAAGATCGTCTTTTCTGTCTTTTTGTGAGCTATGGACCTTGTCAGACGGCTTACTCTTCAGTTTGGTTGGTGAGAGGGAAAATTGGAGTCTAGGACTGTGCGGAAAAGTTGATGTGACATGCTGTGATAGTGGTCAGTCGACCATGTCTAAACAGCTGTAATGATTGAAGGTTGGGATTCCGGTCCAGGGTTCTCTGTACTGGTGTTGGTACGTCCTCCTGCCGTAGTTGTTCCAATCACCTCGTTCTCTGTGGTCATATCCCCATTCTCCCTGCGGCTGGAACCTTTGGTGATTGCCCTGCCCTCTGTCGCCCTGATTCCAGTTTCTTGGACCTTGGTCGGGTTGGCTCCATGACCAGTTTGATGGCCAGCTGGGGTCCTCGAAACGGTTGGTTTGTCGAGGATAGAAGAACGATAATCGTTTGACATTTATACCATCGCTCTCTTCTGGGCTGTCCCAAGAACAGATGTAGTCCACTGCCCGTGGATTTTCAAAGTTAACTATTATACAGTCACCGTGAATTGTTTTTGGCTGGTGACCTATCCAGGACACCCTTCTCACTGTGGTGATTCTAGTGATGGTGTTTGGGTGATTGGGCCTGTTGATATTTAGCCAATAGCGTGCTTTGTTTAGTAGAGACCAGGTAGGTTCATCTGTGTCTTTACTTAGTTCTGGGACTCCGGTTAATATAGCAACAAAGGGTGCTGCTTCCGGCGGGAGATTTACTACTTTGGCCATCTTTTATTTGTACGCTCTGGTTTGGTATTTGTTCTCTGCGGTACATCTTGTCGGGGAGTATTTGATACAGGTGGATTAGTAAAGGTAGTTGCTGATAATATTTTTTCCGGAATCTGGTTTGAAGGTGGTTGGTTTTGTGGGTCTGTAGCGGTTTTTTACTTTGTCCTGGTTAGGTTTGGGTTTCGAGGGGACAGTTGGTTTAGTTAATGTTCCTTTTCGTTCGCTTGTATTTGTGTTTATGTTGTTTGTAGGTTTTGTAGTAGCAAGATTGTTCACTCCCTGTTTCTGAGTGTTGGTGACATTCGTTTTACCAGGGTTAATAGTGAGATCTGATAAAGTTGAAAGGTCTTTTTTCTTTGAAGTGGTAGTTGTATTTGCTGTGGCAATTAATATAGCCATTTGCTTTTCTATTATTTCAAGACTTTTTTGTATGGGGTGAAGGATTCTACATTTAGATTACTTGTGGTTTTTGTTGAATATTGAGCCGATTTGTCTTGTCGAGATTGTTTTGAATTAGGTCTGTTCGGGTGATCTTCAATTATAAGTACGTCAGACATAATATTGTTAGAGTGGTCTGTGTTGAGAGTATTCTGTAGGTTTAGAACCTTTGAAGATGATTCAGAATCAGGGTTTATGAGAGTTGTGCGTGTTGGACTCATAGAGCGTAGTCCAGGTTGGGTCTGAGTTTTGGGAATAGCTCCTTCCCTGATACCTCTGGAGTCAGATTGTGTTAGCTCCGTTTGTGTTGGTTGTATTGTAGCAAAAATGTCGGGAGTCTGTTCGAGGTCCTGAGAAGATTGTGAATTGGACAATTGCGAAGCTACTGAAAGGTCAACTGTATTTGGTAGTGCGTGTATTTCAGCATTTGTCTCGGAGGTTGACTTGTTCTGTAGAGCAACGTTTGGAGTTTGAGCCTGTGCCAGGACACCCATGGATGAACGTCGTGCTTGATCGAGTTCATATGAGACACGGCGATCAATCATCAGTACTGTTTGGTCAATGGTTTCATATACTTTATGGAGAAACTGTTCAATGGGGCCAACTGTGGTCACCATATTTTTCTTTAAGGTTTTGCTTCTTGTGCCTCTTGTTGACATAGTGTGTCTCTTGGACAAGTAGAATGGAATATCTGGCTTTCCAATGCGTTATGTTTCGTAAGTTAGTGTTATGCACTCAGTGGGTATATTTAAGACTGTTGCGCAAGTAGTTACCTTACGGATGTTAGGGGGGTGCGCCCGGTCCGGTCTCCTCCGGTCTGTGACGGGCTAGGACGGGCCCACCCTTGGCCCAGGCTTCGCACAGCGTCCCGCTCGCGTCCCGCGAGACGGGTATGGTGCTGATTTAAAGCGCCGCCTGGCGCTTGGTGATGTCGCTGGACCTCGCAAGGGCTTCTGGAACTTGTAGTGAAGCCCCTCGCCGGTCTCCTCCTGGCGCCCCCGCTCTTGATGGTATTTCGAGCGGCCGGGCAGCTGGAAACTGGCGGGCGGGTGCAGCCGTTCGCAGGGGTGCAGACAGCGGGATTCCTGCTCACAAGGATAGCGGGACAGCAGCTAGGGCAACAAAGCAGTTCCACAAGGGATCGCCATTCTACTTATAAATCCCACTATTCCAGGTGTACTAAATATATTCACACATATATATATATATATATATATATATATAATTTCTCTCTAGGTATCTCTTGTTACTGATATAGTTCCTACTTTGTATAGCGCCATGTTGCCTGGAACACTAATCCTGTGATGTCAGCTCCCTTTACTACCTTGTGCGAATTTATGCATCCACCCTCCCTTCCATGGCAACTCCCTTTCATATCTACCTCAGGACTCTTGGCGCTCATGTATCCTACTGTCCCACGGACTCCTCTTTCATACAAGTGTTGCTGTGCATCTTGTCTGGCGCCTTATGTGACCCCAGTATGTGATGCTCTTTTGTTCCATATCCCATTGTATACCATTTGCATTTTTACCATTACTATATTTATTTGTACGAACCCTTTATGTACCTCAATTTATTATTCTTGTGCTTACGATTACTATATATATATATTCACTTAAAAAACCATAGGTTTCAGGCCTTATATAGTTAGGAATTAGCATTTTAAAAACCTTGCAAATTCACTTAAAAAACCATGGTTTCAGGCCTTATATAGTTAGGAATTATCATTTTAAAAACCATTGAAATGGCTCCTATATAGTTAGTTGTACTAACTATATTTCGCGCACCCACAATCCACTGCTGATGATGTCACATATTACATCATTAAAGACATGGTCAGTGACATCACTGATGACATCACTGATGACATCTCAAATGACATCACTGATGACATCTCATTTGACATCCCTTGGGGGTCCTTCTGGGACCCCCTGAAAAGGGCTAGAGGGTTGGGGGGTCTCTACCCTGCCCCCTTTACGTGTTTTCCACTCTTGTTTTGGGCTCTCTTGTGCCTCAGATCTCCTGAAAAACAAGATGGTGGCCAACACTTCCTGGTTTGGACAGTTTGGAATGTTGACAGTCGTCTGCCAGCCAATCAGAAACTCGCTCGCGCACGTAAGGGTACGCGTACGGTGCGGGTACGGTGAGCACATATAGATTTATAATTTGCTCAAATTCAATTTTCTCAACAACTATTGGAGGGATTTTCACCAAATATAGAAAAGGCACTACTGCATACATGTCCCTACCATTTTGCCAAGTTTGGTGTTATTCCGTTCAGCCGTTCGGGCTGTAGCCGTGTCTAAAGGTCCCATAGAAAATGGCATTTGAAAAATTTCAAATTCAATTTTCTCAAGAACTACTGGAGGGATTTTCACCAAACATAGCAAAGGCACATCTGCATACAGGTCCCTATGGAAATTAACATTGGGAAAACACGTTTTGGGACCCCCCTTTTATCTCGGGCCCCGCTTGACGAATCCCCCCGAAACTTCCAGGAAAGGAGCGGAGCATGGATGAGCAAATTTAAGGAAAATTACACGCAGATTTCTCAATCAGCGCCAAAGTTATTCCCAATAGAATGTTGGAGATTTCCTATGGTAACTAGGTCCTAACTATATATACCCACTGGCGAGCGCCAGTAGGTAATATATATATATATATATATATATATATATATATATATATATATATATATATATATATATATATATATATATATATATATATATATATATATATATATATATATATATATATATATATATATATATATATATATATATATATATATATATATATATATATATATATATATATATATATATATATATATATATATATATATATATATATATATATATATATATATATATATATATATATATATATATATATATATATAACCTACTGGCGTCTCGCCAGTAGGTATATATAGTTAGGATTATTTGTCTATGGAACTTTTGAAAATTCTATGTCTAATAACTTTGGCGTTTGTGGACGGAATCGGCTGCAATTTTCAGGAAAATGGCACATTTTGTTTCTGAGCAGCCCCCGAAAATTTGGGGGGGTTTCGTCAAGGGGGGGCCGAGAAAAAAGGGGGGTCCCAAAACGCGTTTTTCCCATGTTAATTTCCATAGGGCCTTTGGCCTCACTTTTAGCTCGAACGGCTGAATGGATTTGCACGAAACTTGGCAAAATTGTAGGGACTGTTAGCCCGATGTGCCTTTGCTAGGTCTCAATATATGTGCTCCAGTGGATTTTGAGAAATTAACGATCAAAACAAGATATATATCTGTAAAGCGCTCCGGGCTGCGCTCCGGTCCGCTTACTTTTCGCGAAACGGAACTTTGCGCGCAGAAAGCTGATTGGCTCTCCGGTGTCTGTCAACATTCTAAACAGTCCGGAGCGGCCGCCATCTTATCTCTTGGTAGGATCGAGAGAGAAGAAGAGGTGAAAAACGAAGGGGGAATTTAATGAAAGGGGGCAAGGTATACCTCTCTTGACCCTCTAGGAATGATGTTGGGGTTATTAAAGGGCCCCGTGGGGAAAAAAAATAAATAATAATGAATAATAATATTAGTTTTCTTTCAAACAATATTCATGATATCACAGCAGAAGGTTTTTTCACATGGTAAAATCACCTTAGAACCCACCACAATTCCTAAAACGAGTATGGTACCATCAACAAATGATTTATAATGTAACTAAAGTCCTAAAACCCTCTATTAACTACAATGCTTTTTAATGAGGTGCTATCATGTATATTGGTCCCAAGATGGCTGCCAACACTTCTTGGATGAAGTGCTGACAGCCAATCAGATCAGATGTGTGGTTAGGCTCCGCCCAGATATATATCTTTTTTTGAACCTAAATTACTCAAAATCCACTGGAGCACATATATTGAGACCTAATATATCTCATGATTTTCCCACAGTGGTTTGGAAGGGGATCTATAAGCTAAACTGAAAGCATATTTTCTGTAAATTCACATTATCTTTCTCAGTCATGTGAAAATGAAGTCTGACATTCTCAGTAAAACATGTACATCCAACAAGGACAGAGACTGTCAGTTGATTCCTTTGTGTTCTACTGCAGCCTCCTAGAGTGTTCTAAAGAACAACTAGAGCGCTAACAGTCCTACTTATTACAAAGGTATGGCACACCTGAAGCCATCTTGATTGGAATAAAGTGGTAACTCTTAAAACATTTAATTTAAAAAGAAACAACATGAGGGGGTATATTTTGCCATAGAAAGTATGATTAGTGCTGCAGAATGAAAAATTAGGGCACATTTTGAGTGACTTCTCAAATCCTTTTCTATTTCATTAAAACATTCTGACATGCAGTCTCCCAAAATGGCCACCAGAGACAAAAGAGCCCAAATGTAGCCCAAATATCACCCAGATGTAGCCCAAGTATAGCCCAATGACAGAATGTCCCAGAGTGTTCTAAAGAACAACTAGAGCGCTAACAGTCCTACTTATTACAAAGGTATGGCACACCTGAAGCCATCTTGATTGGAATAAAGTGGTAACTCTTAAAACATTTAATTTAAAAAGAAACAACATGAGGGGGTATATTTTGCCATAGAAAATATGATTAGTGCTGCAGAATGAAAAATTAGGGCACATTTTGAGTGACTTCTCAAATCCTTTTCTATTTCATTAAAACATTCTGACATGCAGTCTCCCAAAATGGCCACCAGAGACAAAAGAGCCCAAATGTAGCCCAAATATCACCCAGATGTAGCCCAAGTATAGTCCAATGACAGAATGTCCCAGAGTGTTCTAAAGAACAACTAGAGCGCTAACAGTCCTACTTATTACAAAGGTATAGCACACCTGGAGCCATCGTGATGGGAATAAAGTGGTAACTCTTAAAACATTTAATTTAAAAAGGAACAAAATGAGGGGGTATATTAAGCAATAGAAGGTATTATTAGTGCTGCAGAAAGAAAAATTAGGGCACATTTTTTTTTTTTTTTTTTTAAATTTTTGAAGACCTTTATTGTGCATGTTGCAGAAAAACAAATACGGGCCTACAACCATCCGGCCGGCCACGACATATATGAGCACAGGTGGCAACAATACGGTCTACCGACGGCATCATGCGATACAACAACAATTAATAACAATTACACTGAAAAGGACGTGCCGCCAGGGAGAAGGATCAGTGAGGTCAAATTTTAAAGTTTTTGGTAAAATAAAACAATAAAGGAGTGGTGTAAAGAATATCCGAGTCCGTAGATTGAGTCCACATGAATAGGCAACAATAGAAATGATATCAATTACGTAAAGCTCTTCGTCAAGGCGACAGAACAATAGGTAAAACAAAGCGGACAGCAGTGATCAAACTCGTGTCGCGCCCAGTGCCACCCACTCCCAACCATCCTCTGTCACAGACCCAGAAAAGAAATTAGTACAAGAAAGCGCAGGAAAAGAAGAGAAAAGGCCCATAGAAACTAATATGTAAACTAAAATCTACCCCCCCACCCTGCACCAACGCGGAGGCTACGGCCTACCCCCCCCGACAATGTGCCTGTCGCCCCATAAGGAACCCGAAATATAGTTCAAGCAAGGAAAGAAGAAAGAAAAGGAAGAAAATAAGAAAAACATTACCATGAAATATAGAGAGCGAGAAAAGGCCACCCTAATCTACAACCCTCAAAAAAACCCCTACACGTGGAGCGGGAGGAGGAGCCAACCGAGCCATTCCCAGTATTCCTATCAGCGACAAAGTCCCCATACAATTTACAGTCATTGAAAACCAATTATTAATACAAGAGCAGCTAGGGAAAAACATTATAACTTGTGCGACTTAAGCAAGGTTGTACAACTTCCAGTCCCGGTCCCACCCGCCCAGCAATCGGCAGTACAAGGAGAACCTAGCCCTGACCCGACCTCGGACAGACCCAGGAAAGAAGCACAGGAAGAAGGCCCGCCCCCACCAGGACAAAGAACCAACATGGCCGCCCATCAATGGAAAGTAACCCCATAACACAAAATGGCCAGTGAACGTCACCAATAAATACTGTCTTCGTCGCAATCAAGTTCCACGGTCCATCGGGGAAACACAGGGCCTCCGGGGCACAGGGCAAAGGCAACAGTGGCAAGACCCGGGCGTGAGGCCGTAACACTGTTGCAGGCGGCATATCAACCAGTCCCGGAGACAAAGGATACAAAGTAACACAGGCAAATGTACTGGCCGGCCCATGGCAGGCGTCCATAGAGGCAGAGACAGTCACGACTGCACCGTCAGAAATGAAGGGCCCTGCATCCCTCGTCGGTTCGGTTGAAGATGAAGCCAGATTGGGCTTGCCCTCCACATTACGATCGCCGCGTAGATCGGATGTCATTGCGTCGAGACATTCACCCAGCGCTCTAAAGCCCACATACATGTCCAAACGGAGGCTAGACAGGGCGGCCAGGATATCCCTGTAGGAGAGCGGTGGTTGGAGCTCCTCACATTCGTGTTCCCGGAGGGGAACGATCACATCGGCTTTCAGCGCTCGTCGGGCGACACAACCCGCAGACAGGGGTATGCGCACCCCCTCAGTCTCCGAGGCAATCAATCCCATCCCGATGTGCGAGGCACAGAGCAAGCCACAAAACGAGTGCAGCGCAAACCGTCCCCAACACAGGGCTCCAAGCCCGTAGAGCCGGTGAAGGTCGGGCTGTCGAGACTGGGGGCTGTAGTACCGCTAGCCGTCACCCCGGGACAGGATAGCAAGCATCCGCCGTTGCACCAAAATGGCCGTGTCCCCTTTATCTTTCGCTGCCAGTCCAAGACAAAGGCGCGTTACTTACGAGGCATCTTGAGGGGCAGGTAAACCACAGGGCTCCGAGGGCGGCAGTCCACTGCAGGCAGCTCAGTCAGGAGCTCAATCCGGGGAGAGACGGCCACCCTCTCAGAGTCAGCGAGTCGCGGGCAAAACGGCCGCTCCACAGCCTACTCGGCTCGGGGACGGCCAGTGGCGTGGTTCTGGGGTCAGGGCTTGACTGCGGCTATCGCGTATCTCCAGCTGCCGGGCGAGCTGGGAGGCCCGGGAAGGATGAATAAAGTCAGCACAGCAGGGCGCATCGTCCGCCGTCGGAAAAATCAGGATATGAAGCAGGACAGCAGTGCAGAGGACAGGGAGCCGCCGGAGCCGGGAGCCTACACGTCTTCACCAGTCGCCATCTTGGCTCCTCCCATTAGGGCACATTTTGAGTGACTTTTCAAATCCTCTTCTATTTCATTAAAAAATTCTGACATGCAGTCTCCCAAAATGGCCACCAGAGACAAAAGAGCCCAAATGTAGCCCAAATATCACCCAGATGTAGCCCAAGTATAGCCCAATGACAGAATGTCCCAGAGTGTTCTAAAGAACAACTAGAGCGCTAACAGTCCTACTTATTACAAAGGTATGGCACACCTGAAGCCATCTTGATTGGAATAAAGTGGTAACTCTTAAAACATTTAATTTAAAAAGGAACAAACTGAGGGGGTATATTTTCCCATATGAATTATGATTAGTGCTGCAGAAAGAAAAATTAGGGCACATTTTGAGTGACTTCTCAAACCCTCTTCAATTTCATTAAAAAATTCTGACATACAGTCTCCCAAGATGGCCACCAGAGACAAAAGAGCCTAAATGTAGCCCAAATATCACCCAGATGTACCCCAAGTATAGCCCAATGACAGAATGTCCCAGAGTGTTCTAAAGAACAACTAGAGCGCTAACAGTCTTACTTATGACAAAAGTATGGCACACCAGAAGCCATCTTGATTGGAATGAAGTGGTGAGTCTGAAAACACTCAATTTAAAAAGGAACAACATGAGGGGGTTAATTTTGCCATAGAAAGTATGATTAGTGCTTCAGAAAGAAAAATTAGGGATCATTTTGAGTGACTTCTCAAATCCTCTTCTATTTCATTAAACAAATTCTGACATGCAGACTGAAACATGCACTTTGAATACCAGCAGCAGACGTCCCTGGTGAGCAGTAGCTTTACTACAGTGATCTAATGTGAAACTAGAGTGCTAACATTCAGAATTTATGGCAAATGTGTGACACATCTGAATGCCTTCTTGATGGAACCAAAGTAAACAAGCATTGAAAATGCAATAGATCTCGCCCTCGTTTAAGTTAAAGCCATTCTGTTTGTAATGAGGTGGCTTTTTAGCTTTGCTTTTATTACTGTTTTTTCAACTTTCATGTAAATAACATGCATCTGTATGCATATAAGTATATGTATGCATGCATTTATGTTTGTATTTATATAGATATACAGATGATATATGTTTATATATGTATGTATATATATATATATTCACTGAAAAAACCATAGGTTATAGACCATATATAGTTAGGAATTAGCATTTACAAAACCTTGAAAATTCACTGAAAAAACCATAGGTTATAGACCATATATAGTTAGGAATTAGCATTTACAAAACCTTGAAAATTCACTGAAAAAAACATAGGTTATAGACCATATATAGTTAGGAATTTGCATTTACAAAACCTTATTTTACTTACACAAAACCATTGAAATTCCATATATAGTTAGTTGCACTAACTATATATCGCGCACCCGCAATCCACTGCTGATGATGTCACATATTACATCATTCATGACATGGTCAGTGACATCACTGATTACATCACTGATGACATCTCAAATGACATCACTGATGACATCACTGATGACAACATCCAGTGACTGTATGTTTCTGTAAAGTTAAAATATGTCTTACATATTGAAGAATGAGTGGATGTATAAGTGTCTGGATGAAGGATTTAGTAGGTGCATGACTGACTGTATGAGTGAGTGATTAAATGTGTCTCACTGAGTGCATGGGTTAGTGACTAAACTGTCTTAATTTGTGCATCATTATGTCTGTTGTTCTGTAAACTGTTGCATGTGTTGATAAGTAGCTATATGAGTAACTATATGGGTTATTGATTGGTTGCCCAAGTATTTGTATGGGAGACTGAGTGTGTGTGTGGGTGGCTGGGAGGTGTATGACTCTGTGCATAGATGTGTGAGCAGTTGATTCACTAGATGTATGGTTTCAAAAGTGCATGTGGAAACAGCTGTATGGGCGGTTGACTGTGTGCATGAGTGTATTGGTGAGTGAATGGATATCTCAGTGCTACATGTCAAAGTAAGTACATATGTAAAACACAGTACATGTGAGAGTTGACATATATAAATAACTGTGCATAAGAGCCAGTGAATGTGTGAGTGGCTGTATGGATCATTGTGAACTTGTATCAGGGATTGTATAAGAGAGTAAATATGTGTTAGTATAAGTTTGAATAAGTAAAGTTTGTATAACTGTATAGTTGAGGAAATGGAGGTGTGATTGATTCTTTGCATGACTGACTAGGTGTGTGAGTAACTCCATGGATGAGTGACAGTCTGTGAGTGTCTGTTTACACTGATTGTATCTAAGGTATATTAGAGTCTGAAGAGGTTCATCGTATTATCACATGAATGATATCATCAGTGATGTGATCAGTAATGTCAAATGAGATGTCATCAGTGATGTCATTTGAGATGTCATCAGTGATGTCATCAGTGATGTCACTGACCATGTCATGAATGATGTAATATGTGACATCATCAGCAGTGGATTGCGGGTGCGCGATATATAGTTAGTGCAACTAACTATATATGGAATTTCAATGGTTTTGTGTAAGTAAAATAAGGTTTTGTAAATGCGAATTCCTAACTATATATGGTCTATAACCTATGGTTTTTTCAGTGAATATATATATATATATATATATATATATATATATATATATAGATATAGATATATATTACCTACTGGCGGTCGCCAGTAGGTATATATAGTTAGGATTTTTTCCCTATGGGATTTCTGAAAATTCTATGTCTAATAACTTTGGCGTTTGTGGACGGAATCGGCTGAAATTTTCAGTAAAATGGCACATTTTGTTTCTGAGCAGCTCCTGGAAATTTGGGGGGGTTCCGTCAAGGGGGGGCCGAGAAAAAAGGAGGGTCCCAAAACGCGTTTTTCCCATGTTAATTTCCATAGGGCGGTTGGACTCACTTTTAGCCCGAACGGCTGAATGGATTTCCACGAAACTTGGCAAAATTGTAGGGACTGTTAGCCCGATGTGCCTTTGCTAGGTCTCAATATATGTGCTTCAGTGGATTTTGAGAAATTAACGTTTAAATCAAGATATATATCTGTAACAGCGCTCCGGGCAGCGATCCGGTTAGCGAACTTTTCGCGTATCGGAACTTTGCGATGCGAAGCTGATTGGCCCTCCGGTGTCTGTCAACATTCTAAACAGTCCGGAGCGGCCGCCATCTTGTCTCTCGGTAGGATCGAGAGACAAGAGGAGGCCAAAACAAAGGGGGAAATGAAGGAAAGGGGGCAAGGTAGACCCCTTCTGATCCCCTAGGATTGATGAGGGGGATATTATAGAGCCACGCGGGGCCCCAAAAAAAAAAAAATCCGATTTTTTCGCCGTAGAGACGCGTCTTGGTACGCGAACCGGGCAGCTAACCGGGCAGCTAACCGGGAAGCTAACCGGCAGTGTAACGGGAGTCTGAGGAGTAGCTGATTGGCTGTCAACATTGTAAACAGTCCGGAGCGGCCGCCATCTTGTCTCTCGGTAGGATCGAGAGACAAGAGGAGACCAAATCAAAGGGGGAAATGAAGGAAAGAGGGCAAGGTAGACCCCTTCTGACCCCATAGGATTGATGAGGGGGATATTATAAAGCCACGCGGGGCCAAAAAAAAATCCAAAAAAAAATCCGATTTTTTCGCCGTAGAGACGCGTCTTGGTACGCGAACCGGGCAGCTAACCGGGCAGCTAACCGGGAAGCTAACCGGCAGTGTAATGGGAGTCTGAGGAGTAGCTGATTGGCTATCAACATTGTAAACAGTCCGGAGCGGCCGCCATCTTGTCTCTCGGTAGGATCGAGAGACAAGAGGTGGAAAAAAAAAAGGTGTAAATGAATGAAAGGGGTAAGGCAGACCCCTCCTGAACCCCTAGGATTGATGAGGGGGCTATTAAAGTTCCCTGCGGGGCAAAAGAAAAAAAATTGCGATTTTTCGCAGTAAAGGTGCTTCCTGGTACGTTAACCGGGCAGCTAACCGGCAGCGTAATGGGAGTCCGACATATTGTGTTTTTTGAACGTTTGTGATATGTGCACGTGTGGATTTTGTCGAATTAAGGTTAAAAAAAAATATATATATCTTTAAGCGTGTTCTGGCGCGCTTACGTTTTGGGTTTGGTTTGCGCTGCAGAGACGATATGTCACGGTTATGCGATGCATCATGAGGCGTCTCACGGGCTACGTGATACGCCACTTAATAAAGAATATATTTTACAGCTATAGATATTAGCTTTTAAAAAACCAATGAAATTCACAGAAAAAACCATAGGTTATAGACCATATATAGTTAGGAATTTGCATTTACAAAACCTTGAAAATTCAATGAAAAAACCATAGGTTATAGACCATATATAGTTAGGGATTAGCATTTAAAAAACCTTATTTTATTTGCACAAAACCATTGAAATTCCATATATAGTTAGTTGCACTAACTATATATCGCGGACCCGCAATCCACTGCTAATGATGTCACATATTACATCATTCATGACATGGTCAGTGACATCACTGATGACATCACTGATGACATCTCAAATGACATCACTGATGACATCACTGATGACATCTCAAATGACATCACTGATGACATCACTGACATCTCATTTGACATTACTGATTACATCACTGATGATATCATTTATGTGATAATACATCTTCAGACTCTAATATAACCTTAGATACACTCAGTGTAAACAGGCACTCACAGACTGTCACACATCCATGGAGTTACTCACACACCTAGTCAGTCATGCAAAGAATCAATCACATCTCCATTTCCTCAACTATACAGTTATACACACCTTACTTATTCAAACATATAGTAACACATATTTACTCTCTTATACAATCCTTGATACAAGTTCACAATGATTCATACAGCCACTCACACATTCACTGGCTCTTATGTTCAGTTATTTATATATGTCAACTCTCACATGGAGTGTGTTTTACATATGTACTTACTTTGACATGTAGCACTGAGATATCCATTCACTCACCAATATACTCATGCACACAGTCAACTGTCCATACAGCTGTTTCTACATGCACTTTTGAACCCATACACCTAGGGAATCAACTGCTCACACATCTATGCACAGAGTTATACACCTCCCAGCCACCCACACACATACTCAGTCTCCCATACAAATACTTGGGCAACCATTCAATAACCCATATAGTTACTGATATAGCTACTGATTTAAACATGCAGCAGTTTACAGAACAACATAAATAATGATTGCCAAATTAAGACACTTTAATCACTAACCCATACACTCAGTGAGACACATTTAATCATTCTCTCATACAGTCAGTCATGCACCTACTAAATCCTTCATCCAGACACTTATACATCCACTCATTCTTCAATATGTAAGACATATTTTAACTTTACAGAAACATACAGTCACTGGGTGTTGTCATCAGTGATGTCATCAGTGATGTCATTTGAGATGTCATCAGTGATGTCATCAGTGATGTCACTGACCATGTCATGAATGATGTAATATGTGACATCATTAGCAGTGGATTGCGGGTCCGCGATATATAGTTAGTGCAACTAACTATATATGGAATTTCAATGGTTTTGTGCAAATAAAATAAGGTTTTTTAAATGCTAATCCCTAACTATATATGGTTTTTTCAGTGAATATATATATATCCACTGAAAAAACCATAGGTTATAGTCCATATATAGTTAGGAATTAGCATTTACAAAACCTTGAAAATTCACTGAAAAAACCATGGGTTATAGACCATATATAGTTAGGAATTAGCATTTACAAAACCTTATTTTACTCACACAAAACCATTGAAATTTCATATATAGTTAGTTGCACTAACTATATATCGCGCACCCGCAATCCACTGCTGATCATGTCACATATTACATCATTCATGACATGATCAGTGACATCACTGATGACATCACTGATGACATCACTGATGACATCTCAAATGACATCACTGATGACATCACTGATGACATCTCATTTGACATTACTGATCACATCACTGATGACATCATTCATGTGAGAATACGGTTCCAAGGTGTCCCAGGGCCATTTTAGTGGACCAGGCCCAAATCCAAAGAGCCGGCCGCCATTTTGAGAGTCCTGTTGCAGCCGCCTATCGCTGCACCGCAAGAGTGGGCGTAATTCAGCTGGATGGTGGGCGAGACGCTGTAGCCGCAAGAGCGGGCGCAACTCAGCTGGATGGCGGGTGAGGCACTGTGCCGCAAGAGCGGGCGGAACTCAGCTGGATGGCGGGTGAGGCACTGTGCCGCAAGAGCGGGCGGAACTCAGCTGGATAGCGAGTGAAACGCCAAGGGGCGCCCCACTGCAGCTGAGGAGCCTCCACCTGGGGAGGCGGGAGAGGCCCGTTCGCGCGCCTCCCCCCCCCCCCCGGGGCACCCCACGCCGTCTTTCGGCGCAGCATTGTAGGATGGCCACACCAGTGCGGCAACTTGCTGGACACCACCTCAGTGCCATCCGGATCTCGGCGCGTTGTGCTGCCTTCGGCCTACTGTAGCAGCAAGTGCGGGCGCAACTCAGCTGGACAGCGAGTGAAACGCTAAGGGGCGCCCCACTGCAGATGAGGTGCCTCCACCTGGGGAGGCGGGAGAGGCCCGTTCGCGCCGCCTCCCCCCCCGCCCCCCCGGGCACCCCACGCCGACTTTCGGCGCAGCATTGTAGGATGGCCACACCAGTGTGGCAACTTGCTGGACACCACCTCGGTGCGATCCGGATCTCGGCACGTTGTGCTGCCTTCGGCCTATTCGCACATCGGTCCGCTACTGACGCCGCCTCACAGGCCAACGGATTTTGTAGGCTTTTTATAGCCCAAAGCCGCATAAAAGGTCATGTGACTTGTTTATAAAACTTTTCATTGGTTCATTTTATTTTTGGTTTCCTAATGATGGAAGGCTTGATCATATGACCTAAAAATAACACTTTTCATTGGATTGAAACATTTTTTTTTCCCAAATGATGAAAGCCCCACCTCTTTTTTTTCTCACTCTGCAGTCCAAAAAGGTTCCGTTAGATGACAACAGAGGGGACAGGCAACAAGAACCATCAGTCAAAAGAGGGGAGGGCAAGTTCTTCCCTACCGGGTCACGTTGGGGCTCCACCGGAAGTCATCGAATTGGTAGTCTACAGTGTTTTTGGATGTTTCAGACTGAAGCTGGCATCAGCATGAGAGCACCACCATCTCGTGGCTCCGTTGTGGCCATTCCGCAAGCAATCATGGCAGCCGCTCCCCACCAGAAGCCTGCGGGAGTCGGGGGCGCCGATGACTTTTGTAGAATCTTCAAGGCTGAGGGGACGCTTTCGGGTATGGGCCCCAAGCCCTAGCAGGCAAATGTCCGAGTTCAAATGTGTCCCAGGGCCATTTTAGTGGACCAGGCCCAAATCCGAAGAGCCGGCCGCCATTTTAAGAGTCCTGTGGCAGCCGCCTATCGCTGCACCGCAAGAGTGGGCACAATTCAACTGGATGGTGGGCGAGACGCTGTAGCCGCAAGAGCGGGCGCAACTCAGCTGAATGGCGGATAAGGCACAGTGCCGCAAGAGCGGGCGCAATTCAGCTGAATGGCGACTGAAACGCTAAGGGGCGCCCCACTGCAGCAGAGGAGCCTCCACCTAAAAATTTGGGGGGGTTTTATCAAGGGGGGGCCGAGAATAAAGGGGAGTCCCAAAACGCATTTTTCCCATGTCAATTTCCATAGGGTGGTTGGCCTCACTTTTAGCTCGAACGGCTGAATGGATTTGCACGAAACTTGGCAAAATTGTAGGGACTGTTAGCCCGATGTGCCTTTGCTAGGTCTCAATATATGTGCTCCAGTGGATTTTGAGTAAGTTAGGTTTAAAAAAATATATATATCTGGGCGGAGCCTAACCACACATCTGATCTGATTGGCTGTCAGCACTTCATCCAAGAAGTGTTGGCAGCCATCTTGGGACCAATATACATGATAGCACCTCATTAAAAAGCATTGTAGTTAATGGAGGGTTTTAGGACTTTAGTTACATTATAAATCATTTGTTGATGGTACCATACTCGTTTTAGGAATTGTGGTGTGTTCTAAGGTGATTTTACCATGTGAAAAAGCCTTCTGCTGTGATATCATGAATATTGTTTGAAAGAAAACTAATATCTCATGATTTTCCCACAGTGGTTTGGAAGGGGATCTATAAGCTAAACTGAAAGCATATTTTCTGTAAATTCACATTATCTTTCTCAGTCATGTGAAAATAAAGTCTGACATTCTCAGTAAAACATGTACATCCAACAAGGACAGAGACTGTCAGTTGATTCCTTTGTGCTCTACTGCAGCCTCCTAAAGTGTGCTAAAGAACATCTAGAGCGCTAACAGTCCTACGTATTACAAAGGTATAGCACATCTGGAGCCATCGTGATGGGAATAAAGTGGTAACTCTTAAAACATTTAATTTAAAAAGGAACAAAATGAGGGGGTATATTATGCAATAGAAGGTATTATTAGTGCTGCAGAAAGAAAAATTAGGGCACATTTTGAGTGACTTCTCAAATCCTCTTCTATTTCATTAAAAAATTCTGACATGCAGTCTCCCAAGATGGCCACCAGAGACAAAAGAGCCCAAATGTAGCCCAAACATCACCCAGATGTAGCCCAAGTATAGCCCAATGACAGAATGTCCCAGAGTGTTCTAAAGAACAACTAGAGCGCTAACAGTCCTACTTATTACAAAGGTATGGCACACCTGAAGCCATCTTGATTGGAAGAAAGTGGTAACTCTTAAAACATTTAATTTAAAAAGGAACAAAATGAGGGGGTATATTTTGCCATATGAATTATGATTAGTGCTGCAGAAAGAAAAATTAGGGCACATTTTGAGTGACTTCTCAAACCCTCTTCAATTTCATTAAAAAATTCTGACATACAGTCTCCCAAGATGGCCACCAGAGACAAAAGAGCCTAAATGTAGCCCAAATATCACCCAGATGTACCCCAAGTATACCCCAATGACATAATGTCCCAGAGTGTTCTAAAGAACAACTAGAGCACTAACAGTCTTACTTATGACAAAAGTATGGCACACCAGAAGCCATCTTGATTGGAATGAAGTGGTAAGTCTGGAAACACTCAATTTAAAAAGGAACAACATGAGGGGGTTAATGTTGCCATAGAAAGTATGATTAGTGCTTCAGAAAGAAAAATTAGGGATCATTTTGAGTGACTTCTCAAATCCTCTTCTATTTCATTAAAAAAATTCTGACATGCAGACTGAAACATGCACTTTGAATACCAGCAGCAGACGTCCCTGGTGAGCAGCAGCTTTACTACAGTGATCTAATGTGCAACTAGAGTGCTAACATTCAGAATTTATGGCAAATGTGTGACACATCTGAATGCCTTCTTGATGGAACCAAAGTAAACAAGCATTGAAAATGCAATAGATCTCGCCCTCGTTTAAGTTAAAGCCATTCTGTTTGTAATGAGGTGGCTTTTTAGTTTTGCTTTTATTAGTGTTTTTCAACTTTCATGTAAATAACATGCATCTGTATGCATATATGTATATGTATGCATGCATTTATGTTTGTATTTGTATAGATATACAGATGATATATGTTTATATATGTATGTATATATATAGATTCACTGAAAAAACCATAGGTTATAGACCATATATAGTTAGGAATTAGCATTTACAAAACCTTGAAAATTCACTGAAAAAACCATAGGTTATAGACCATATATAGTTAGGAATTAGCATTTACAAAACCTTGAAAATTCACAGAAAAAACCATAGGTTATAGACCATATATAGTTAGGAATTCGCATTTACAAAACCTTATTTTACTCACACAAAACCATTGAAATTCCATATATAGTTAGTTGCACTAACTATATATCGCGCACCCGCAATCCACTGCTGATGATGTCACATATTACATCATTCATGACATGGTCAGTGACATCACTGATGACATCACTGATGACATCTCAAATGACATCACTGATGACATCACTGATGACAACATCCAGTGACTGTATGTTTCTGTAAAGTTAAAATATGTCTTACATATTGAAGAATGAGTGGATGTATAAGTGTCTGGATGAAGGATTTAGTAGGTGCATGACTGACTGTATGAGTGAGTGATTAAATGTGTCTCACTGAGTGCATGGGTTAGTGACTAAACTGTCTTAATTTGTGCATCATTATGTCTGTTGTTCTGTAAACTGTTGCATGTGTTGATAAGTAGCTATATGAGTAACTATATGGGTTATTGATTGGTTGCCCAAGTATTTGTATGGGAGACTGAGTGTGTGTGTGGGTGGCTGGGAGGTGTATGACTCTGTGCATAGATGTGTGAGCAGTTGATTCACTAGATGTATGGTTTCAAAAGTGCATGTGGAAACAGCTGTATGGGCGGTTGACTGTGTGCATGAGTGTATTGGTGAGTGAATGGATATCTCAGTGCTACATGTCAAAGTAAGTACATATGTAACACACAGTACATGTGAGAGTTGACATATATAAATAACTGTGCATAAGAGCCAGTGAATGTGTGAGTGGCTGTATGGATCATTGTGAACTTGTATCAGGGATTTTATAAGAGAGTAAATATGTGTTAGTATATGTTTGAATAAGTAAAGTTTGTATAACTGTATAGTTGAGGAAATGGAGGTGTTATTGATTCTTTGCATGACTGACTAGGTGTGTGAGTAACTCCATGGATGAGTGACAGTCTGTGAGTGTCTGTTTACACTGATTGTATCTAAGGTTATATTAGAGTCTGAAGAGGTTCATCGTATTATCACATGAATGATATCATCAGTGATGTGATCAGTAATGTCAAATGAGATGTCATCAGTGATGTCATCAGTGATGTCATTTGAGATGTCATCAGTGATGTCATTTGAGATGTCATCAGTGATGTCATCAGTGATGTCACTGACCATGTCATGAATGATGTAATATGTGACATCATCAGCAGTGGATTGCGGGTGCGCGATATATAGTTAGTGCAACTAACTATATATGGAATTTCAATGGTTTTGTGTGAGTAAAATAAGGTTTTGTAAATGCGAATTCCTAACTATATATGGTCTATAACCTATAGTTTTTTCAGTGAATATATATATATATATATATATATATATATATATATATATATATATATATATATATATATATATATATATATATATATATATATATATATATATATATAGTTAGGATTTTTTCCCTATGGGATTTTTGAAAATTCTATGTCTAATAACTTTGGCGTTTGTGGACGGAATCGGCTGAAATTTTCAGGAAAATGGCACATTTTGTTTCTGAGCAGCTCCTGTAAATTTGGGGGGGGGGTCGTCAAGGGGGGGCCGAGAAAAAAGGGGGGTCCCAAAACGCGTTTTTCCCATGTTAATTTCCATAGGGCGGTTGGCCTCACTTTTAGCTCGAACGGCTGAATGGATTTCCACGAAACTTGGCAAAATTGTAGGGACTGTTAGCCCGATGTGCCTTTGCTAGGTCTCAATATATGTGCTTCAGTGGATTTTGAGAAATTAACGTTTAAAACAAGATATATATCTGTAACAGCGCTCTGGGTAGCGATCCGGTTCGCGTACTTTTCGCGTATCGGAACTTTGCGAAGCGAAGCTGATTGGCTCTCCGGTGTCTGTCAACATTCTAAATAGTCCGGCGCGGCTGCCATCTTGTCTCTCGGTAGGATCGAGAGACAAGAGGAGGCCAAAACAAAGGGGGAAATTACCATAAGGGGGCATAGTAGATCCTCGTTGACCTCCTAGGTTTTATGTGGAGGTTTTAAAAGGGCCCAGCAGGGTCAAAAAAAAAAAATTTTTTTTTTTTTTTGCGTGGTGAGCGCCAAGTTCGCAAACCGGGAAGCGTTCTGGGCAGCGTACTATAAGGAAAAAAGAATGATAGACTTTTCAAATACTGTATGTTAATTGTTTGTTGTTTTTGTTGATTTTTTTTGTTTTCTTTATTTTTAAAGCTTTTTTTTTATTTTGTTTGTGTTTCATATTTTATTAAACTTTCTAACATTTCAGTGTCTGAAATGTCATTATTTTCTTGGAATATTGTTTGCAATCTGTGAGGTTGTAAAATGTCCTCATTTTCAAGGAGGTCATCTACTGCTTGGACACATTGCAGTAGTTCTTTGTCCAAAGTTTCGTCCATAAATTCAATGTCATTTTGATCAATTGTATCAATCAATTCTTGGCTGCTCTCTTGCAGGTCCATTTCAAAAGAAACTTGGTTTTCGCCTTCCATTTTGCCTGAAATTTGGATTAAAAAAATATATATTAGTAGAGATAGGGCACTGTTGGGAATAATTTTAGATAGGCATTTTTTATCAGTGAATTTATCTTTGGGCAGTGTATAGTATCAGAGTGGAAGTAGGAATATATAAAAAAGTGTATGTGATTTAATGTAAGTAAATTTATAATTATACAAGAGAAGTCTAAGTCCATCCATAACTATAACAGAGAAGTCTATCTAAATCTATAACTACTACAGAGGGCTAGTATATAACTATCTGAAAAAGTTTACCATATTTACTTATAGTGCACAATATACTTCAGTTTTAAAAATAACAACTTACCTTTAGAAACAAGTTGAAGTGATTAGTGATATTCCAAATGATATATACAACAAGAAGTAGTAGTCAAAATGGCTGTGTTTCCTTCTCTTCCTTTATATATATTCAGGTATATAACCAATCAAATGTCAGGTAATAAAAGTAGAAAATGAAAGTAACATTTTCATTGGTTGTCAATTCCAACACTTCAGATGTGTTTTGTGAAGTAATTTACCTCACGGTATTTAGAGAGGTCTACAGGCTAAATGGCTAAATGGAATTTCAATCAAATTTGTGAAAATGAAAGGGATTGTTATGTAGTATGAGCTAATCTATATTTGGTGAGAGTGTCTCTAGTTGTTTTTCTGTAAATTACTTTCCCACCTTTTTTTTGGACCGCTTCCCGGGAAGCGGCTCGGATCGCGAACCTTAAGCGTCACGGGAGTCCTCCATTTTGTGTTTTGGTCGCATTAAGATACAAGATGGAGGGCAAATAATGTTCAGAATGGGTAGAAGGGGGCATGGTAGATTTATCTTGACCCCCTAGGTTTTCTGAGGGTGGCTGAGGAGGCTTATATGTGCGGAAAAAAACATTTTTTTAAAAAATTCCGCGAGGTTAGCTTTCGGTTAGCGAACCGGGTAGCGCCCCGGGGAGCGTATTTTGTGGAAAATTAGTGAAAAAAGTTAGAAAAAAATAATAATTGTGAGTGATCAGATGAAGGGTAGCTCTGAGAAGAGCTTTTGGGTTTATGGTACATTTAGGTACTTATAAGTAGGTACCAATGCACAGTCTTAAATTCAGAATGAAAATTCTGTTGCCCTCATCTGAGAAGTGAACTCCATCTCCTCTGTAGATATCTTGCATGTAGTAACGCAAGTTATTGTTGTACAAGGAGCCCATTCCATGGTCTCTCATGTAAGCTGAAACAGATTTGTTTACATGCTTCCTCGCTTTCTCAATTTGTGGACAAAATTGGTTGGACCACCTCCATTTCTGTCTTTGGCATATATTGGAATATACCAAGGCAGTTTGAGGAAAAAGTGCCATTAATTGCTCAAAGGTGTCCTTTAAAAGCATTTCCAGACCTACCCCAGTCAAAGTGCCCAAATCATTACCTCCACAGTGCACAATTAACAGGTCAGGTTTTGGCAAATGCATAAAGGTTTTCACCAATGGTATCAATTGGTGACATTTTAATCCTCTTTGGCCCTACCACTTAATTTCCACATCTTGTAAATTGAGGTTAGGTAAATTTCTGTTCTCAGCATACCTTTGAGCCCAGTGGATGTAACTATGTCCAACAATCCAGACATTAAACATGGTGGGAGAAGGTTGTGCTGCAGTCAGATGAAGTGTGGTAATGAAAGGGCAGTTGAAACAATAGGAGTTTGTAAAGAAAAAAAACTGTGGATTTCCAGTGCTAATGATTCATTAGCAGTGATTGGTGCATTTCCATTTCTGAAAACAGAAAGTTAGGGTGCATGGATGTGTTCTTTGAAAGATGTAATTTGAATGGTCAAGGAAGAAACATTTAATGAAAGATTGCACTGGATACGCAGGTGCACTGAGAGTTCAGAGTTCAATTGAAACATTGTATCTCACCTGTTGAATTCTTTATTTTGTTCGCGAACTGGAAGCGAAGAAAAAAAATATTTAAAAAAAAATTATCAATAAACATCTAAAATATATTTTTGGATTTAAAGAAGAATACATTTTACAGCTACAGATGTTAGCTTTTAAAAAACCAATGAAATTCACTGAAAAAACCATAGGTTATAGACCATATATAGTTAGGCATTAGCATTTACAAAACCTTGAAAATTCACTGAAAAAACTATAGGTTATAGACCATATATAGTTAGGAATAAGCATTTACAAAACCATATTTTACTCACACAAAACCATTGAAATTTCATATATAGTTAGTTGCACTAACTATATATCGCGCACCCGCAATCCACTGCTGATGATGTCACATATTACATCATTCATGACATGGTCAGTGACATCACTGATGACATCTCAAATGACATCACTGATGATATCATTCATGTGATAATACGATGAACCTCTTCAGACTCTAATATAACCTTAGATACAATCAGTGTAAACAGACACTCACAGACTGTCACTCATCCATGGAGTTACTCACACACCTAGTCAGTCATGCAAAGAATCAATCACACCTCCATTTCCTCAACTATACAGTTATACAAACTTTACTTATTCAAACATATACTAACACATATTTACTCTCTTATACAATCCCTGATACAAGTTCACAATCATCCATACAGCCACTCACACATTCACTGGCTCTTATGCACAGTAATTTATAAATGTCAACTCTCACATGTACTGTGTTTTACATATGTACTTACTTTGACATGTAGCACTGAGATATCCATTCACTCACCAATACACTCATGCACACAGTCAACCGCCCATACAGCTGTTTCCACATGCACTTTTGAACCCATACATCTAGTGAATCAACTGCTCACACATCTATGCACAGAGTCATACACCTCCCAGCCACCCACGCACACACTCAGTCTCCCATACAAATACTTGGGCAACCAATCAATAACCCATATAGCTACTGATCAACACATGCAGCAGTTTACAGAACAACAGACATAATGATGCACAAATTAAGAAAGTTTAGTCACTAACCCATGCACTCAGTGAGACACATTTAATCACTCACTCATACAGTCAGTCATGCACCTACTAAATCCTTCATCCAGACACTTATACATCCACTCATTCTTCAATATGTAAGGCATATTTTAACTTTACAGAAACATACAGTCACTGGATGTTGTCATCAGTGATGTCATTTGAGATGTCATCAGTGATGTCACTGACCATGTCATGAATGATGTAATATGTGACATCATCAGCAGTGGATTGCGGGTGCGCGATATATAGTTAGTGCAACTAACTATATATGAAATTTCAATGGTTTTGTGTGAGTAAAATATGGTTTTGTAAATGCTTATTCCTAACTATATATGGTCTATTACCTATGGTTTTTTCAGTGAATTTTCAAGGTTTTGTAAATGCTAATTCCTAACTATATATGGTCTATAACCTATGGTTTTTTCAGTGAATATATATATATATCGGATATAAGACCATCCAAATGTGAAGTAGATAATCATCTGGCACTCCAAGGTAGGGTTTAAAAACACTCCATTTATTTGCATTTTTAGACCAATTACATCTACGCGTTTCAGAAGTCTCCTGCCTCCTTGTTCACGATGTTGAGCCACCATTTTTTTCAGATTAAAATACACACTGCAGTGGTGATAAAAACTAATAAAGGACACATCATTCTACTAGTAGGACTCTGCGTAACATAATGCGGCGGCCCTATTTCAATATATTTCTCTCTATATTTAGAGATATATCGGTTCAGCTATCCTTCCACTCACTCTCATTTACACAATTTTGAATTAGAATTCATGGATATCTGTAGCCATAATTCATAACTATTATTTGGGAGTATTAATTCCTCAATTTTTTCAAATCTATTGCACATTTATATTGAAACACAAACTATTTAAATTTCAAATTGTGCATTACATAATTTCAAAAGTGCAAGTGCATTGGGCTATAGGAAATTTCAGCTTTTACCAAAGTATGGCGGCAAGTGCCTATTCATGTTGGGTGCAAATTCCAACAGATTTAAAGTGCAAGTGCAGTAGTACAAATAAGCATTATTCAATCATTGTTATTTAGACCTCAAGTTAATTCACTATAAAGTGCAAACGCAGATAGACATAATTATTCATGACCTATATGCAATTTTAAAAGAAACAGGTCACTATTTATATCCATCTAAAAGTATGTTTCCAAAGAACAAAAACAGATTGACCTGTAACTTATAATGCTACCTAGCACCTTTAAAGTGCTGGTGCTTATGTAAACTAGAGATAACTTCTCCAGATAAATACATCACTCTCCTCAATGTAAACATACTTCAAAACAGTACAATGATATAGAAAAAGTACAAATACATATGTAAACGGGATAAAATGTATCCATGTAAACATTTCACACTTCACAATTTCACAACCTATTTAGATACAGTACAACAATCTCAAAAAGTGCAAGTGCCTAATAATCCAAAATGGAATGAGCTATCCTTCCCAACTTAATGACACAAATCCTATGTTTTCATGTATCTTAAGAACCACCACTGCAAAAATAGAATTTTTAAAAAACAAACAAACAATTCATGGTCTTATGTGCAGGTTCTCCTATTATAACTCTTCATCAAATTCATCAAGACAGACAGGTATATAAGTCCTCATCTACGTTAAGCCCATGTGGTTCCTTGCAGTTAAATTCCAGAATAAAGTATGTTTCTAATTTCCGGAGTTCTCTTTCTCTGTCCCCCTCTCTCCTTTTCTTTGGGACAAATGCTATGCATGTATACTGCAGGCTCACAGGGTTACTTTGGTGATGGGACTCAAAATGCCTAGCAATAGGATATGTTCTGTCTTGATTTACAATCGCTCGCCTGTGTTGAAGGATTCGTTGGTAAACGGGCAGAGATGTGCTTCCTATATACATTTTTGTACAGGAGCATTGTAACAAATAAACAACAAAACTAGTTCTACAAGTCAGAAAACTTCTAATGGTTACTGTTTGTTAAAAAAAAAATCTAAAATCAGTACGGTTCATGCCATGCTGGCATGCCTTTCATTTAGCACACTATCTAAAACCTGGCTTCTGATGTAGCCATTTGGGGGCACCCTTCTTTCTTTCATTGAATTCGCTTTTGACAATCAGGTCCTTTAGAGATTTAGATTTTTTATATGTGATCTCTGGATTTCTTTTAACTCTGGCCCCCAACACTGGATCGTTTCTTACCAGGTGCCAGTGTTTATTCAGGATAGATCTAATTTCTCTATGTTTTACGTTAAAGGTAGTTATAAATCGAGAGTTATCCTGATCTCTCAATTTCTCCCTCTGTTCCTACTGTCGTTTTGTTCTAGAAGGTTCAAATAGTATCATATGTCTCTCCAGATTTTTAACCTTTCTTGATGCTCCTTTCAAGACATCTCGGCGGTATCCCCTTTGGATAAATCTCGGAGTCATTTCTTTTTCTATTCTGTCATACTCTTCCTCACTGCTACAGGTTCTCCTAGCTCTATAGTATTCCCCAAAGGGAATACTTCCAATTAACGCAGCAGGATGAGCACTTTCTGCATGGAGAACTGAATTTCCAGCAGTAACCTTGCTGAATATAGTTGTCTCTAATTTTCCATCAAAAGGTTTAATCCGAATATCCAGAAAGTCTATTGTGGTCTTGCTGTAATGCCCCACAAATTCTAAATTTAAAGAATTTTAGTTGAGGTCATTTATGAACAGCTCGATGTCTGTCTCCGTGCCCTGCCACAGTGCGAAGACATCATCAATGAACCAAACCCACAATAGGACATGTTCAGTCCACTGGTTCAGGGGGCCGCCTCCGAGCACTCAATCCTCCCACCAGCCAAGATGTAAATTGGCATAACTGGGGGAGAAACAGGTGCCCGTTCCTGCAGATAGAAGTCATCACCAAAGAGAAAGATGTTTTTTGTGAGGCACCATTCCATTAGCTCTAAAATCATTCTATTCTGGGAGGCAAATCGTACTGGTCTTCTATTTAGAAAATGTTTGCATGCTCTCAGACCGTTGGTATGTCGTATACTAGTATATAATGTTGATATATCTAATGTCAACAATACCATGGTCTTTTCATTCAAGCGAATATCAAAAATACATTTAAAAAAATCAGTTGAGTCCTTAATGTATGAGGGAAGTGATCTCACTATTGGATTGAGAAAATAATCAATATAACGTAAAGCATTTTCAAACAAACTACCACAAGAAGAAATATTAGGTCTCCCTGGTGGACTAGTGGGGTTCTTGTGTATTTTTGGGAGCATGTAAAATACTGAGATTACTGGTTTCTCTCCTTTAATAAATTTATATTCATCCCAGCTTAACAGTCCTTCATCTCTGCAATTATCCAGTCTCACAAATAATTGCTCTGTTACTTTCTCATATTCCTTAGGACTGAACCTGCTGTAGCAATTACCATCCTGCAATTGACTAAGCACTTCTTTCTTATACTGCTCCCTTCCCCACAGTACAATGTTCCCTCCTTTGTCCAAGGGCTTTATCAAAAGCCCATCTTCTTCTTGTAGTTTTTTCACAGTTTTATGGAATAATGCTTTCTTAGGATCCATTTTCCGTTTATTTTGACTTCTCACAGAATATAGATTTTTAAAATCTCTGGTTACATTTTCCCCAAAGATATCCAGATTGTCTATCACAGTTTGGGGTACAAATCTGGACGGTGCGCTAAACGGTGTATGATCACTTTTTTCCAAACCAGTTCCCATTCCAGTCAAATCCTCACTTTCAATCTGACTAACATCATTGAACAAAGAAATCATGTCTCCTAAGGCCGGTATATCATTAACGCAAAGGAAGGCTGTATTGTTAGTGGATATAGGAATCTGTTCTTGTACTTGAAGATTAGTTCCATATTGACCTGCATGCAACTTTGATAACTTAAGCTTCTGGATGTAACGATATAGATCCATTCTGCTGTTAGGATAATTATAATCATTATTGTCTCAGAAAGATAATCCTAATTTCAATACTGTTTCCTCACCCTCTATTAACTCCACAGTGCTCAATTAAATAATTGTCGCATTGTCCGTCAATGTTTTAATTGTTTCTTCGTGTTGGAGCGCAACAATCTTTATGTTTATCAGCCTTGCGCTCCTCCTGTATCCCTCGCTTCCTCTTCCTTGTCTTCTCTTCCTCGGCCTCTTCCCCAAACCTTACTCTTCCCATGCAATGGTCGGACTGTTGTTCCTTCAGCATAAAACGGAATTCCTCTGTTACAGCCAGTCTCTCATCCCTAGATCTTCTGCTATTTGGTTCATCTGATTCCTGCTCACAGCCAGTGTCTGAGCTGACTTCACTTTGTGAGGCAGTATGCTGGTCTACTTGGCCACTATGTATTTTTTGTTGCCTTGCCATATCAAATTTCTTCGCAAAGGTATAGATTCACCCAGACTCGTAATCCATACGATCCCTTATAAATTTCGTGGCTTTTCTATCCTTTATACGTTTCTTATATTTCTCCAGCCTGTTTTTTTTTTTTTGTGAAAACCTTTATTCAAAAAAGAAGGAGATACATGCGCAGGCCCACAACCATCATGGCCGGCCGCAAAGACAATCAATGAATACAGGAGAAACTGAAGCCAAACAGTAAACAGGATATATTAAAGTATACCAAATGTGGTTGTGGGGCTCGCAAACAGGATGTGAGGTTTTCATTTTAAATTTTAGAGAAAGAGTAGGGGCTGCAACAACAAGGACATCACACCTCACAGGATAGGAGCACAAAGGAGACAGTTGGGAATTACCACAATTACAGTCGGAGATAGGCTATAACTAAAGCGACTATGCAATCCAGGCAGCCACGGTGATAATTATGGACAATAAACCACATTACAATAATCCACATTTCTAAAAATCACCCCAGAAAGCCTACCCCCCAAGAACAGAAAAACAGAGGCTTGTCGAGAAGCCGAAAAAGAAAAAGGAAAGGTGCAAGACCAAGAGACAGCCAACCCTACGGAAGAGGAAAGAACCCTCCCAAAGCCGGAAAAGAGCGATAGGGACCATAGAATAAAACAAACTAAAATAACAAACCCCCCCGCACCCGCCACCCTGCACCCCTGTAATGGCTACGGCCTAACCCACTAACAGCGTGCCTGTCGCCCCGGAACTGCCCCACAGAAGGGAAAGTATATATGAAGAAGTGGAGGAGGAGAAAAACAGACAAGCCCCCGGACACCTGATACTCCCCGCCGACGGTGACCCCCCCATAGCACAAACATCATCAATAAAGCAAAGAACAGTCAGCATTATCACGGGGAGGACAGTCACCAGGAACCCCCCCCTCCCACCCCCGGCCCGGTGAGATATTCAGTGCAGTCCCGGCAAAAATAAACGGAGCAACCCCAGGGAAATAGAAGCAACCCTGCAAGCCTCACGAGGAGATCTATCGCCAGAGTCACAACAGTTGCAAGCCAAAGGAGCGTCTCAGATGGTCCAAAGCAGTGGCGAGGAGCAAGAGAACCCCAAAGTCAAAGTCAGCCCTGGCCAGTGCGAATCCGTACCAGAGCACATCCCGACCAAGCCACATCCGACCAGAGGCAGTCAAAGCGTCCATGGCGGACCAAGGCAGTGAAGGTGGAACAAAGTCCGGTCTCAAAATGGTGGCATCCGTTAGGTAGACGGGCCAGAACAAAGGAAAATGGCGATCCTCTTCGACGAGACCCTGAGACTCAGCAATGAAGAACAGGACATCCAGCAACGACACACCATCGGATAGGAGACTTAGAGGGAAGACCATGTACTGCAGCAGATGAAGGAAAGATGAGGTCGACTCTCCGAGGAGCAAAGTCGGGCCGCCGCTCGGGCCCCTGCAAATGGCGGGTCAAATCGCTCGTCGGGATCACAGACTTCTGTGCAGGCGCTGCAGCGTCTGTGGCCGGTCGCGAGCAGGCATCATCAAGCTTCGCCACCAGGGAGACACATGCGCCGGTGAATTGCGAGCGGAGCCCCCCAATCGCCGCCATTACGGATCTCAATGAATGTGCGCCATCCATCCCCTCCATCCCGGGGTCGAGAGGACGGAGGGGGGCACAGTCTCCAGCCCACATCGCCGGGCTCCGGGCACACATTCAGCGATCGCAACAACAAGGGCGCCCCGCACTGGCACACTCAGGACAGACACCGGCCGTGGGTGCAGCCCGTTAGCCCCGGGACCGGGAAGCGAGGGCCAGGCACACAACCCACAGCCACGGTGCAGGAGGATCGCAGCACGTCACAGCGTCTCTTCTCCGGCACCATCCAGCAACGAGGACGAGAGTCAAGAGCGGCAAGAATTATCCAGACCTGGAAGACCGGCCACAATCGCGGTCCCACAGCCGATGTTGATCAGGGCCCTCTCGGGTGATTCAAAAATCGAGGTCCCGGCGGCAGCCCGGGAGTAGGCCAGAAACGGGACACAACATAACTTCGTCACTGAATAAGGTAGGAAATCCGGGAAAGCACCGCTGGCATCAGGCGACCTTCAGACATCCGGGCACAGGGCGTGGGTAGAGGATAAACGACAGGATAGACGAGCTGCCGGCGGAGGTCGGCGGAGCCGGGAGCTTATGCGGCCATCTTAGTTCGCGGCGTAGCTCCTCCCCCCTCCAGCCTGTTTTTTAAATCACTTTTGAACTTGTTGATTCTAACTTTGTCATCATTTTTGTTTAGGTTGTCATTTCGTTCTTTTATTTTCGCCACTACTTCCAAACGTTCTTTCTCAGCATATTTTACCAAAATGCGTATCATATTGGTGGAGCTGGCCACTCTCCGAGCATTTCTAGATCTGGGTTTTCGTAGGAGGGTGTAATCATTATTCTAAGTCCACGTGGGACATGTCCCACTTGTAGATAATTACGTAGAGATGCCACTTCCCACCATCGTGAGATTTCTCTCTTTTTAAATTTTTCATAGTTTTGCAGTTGTTTATTTAAATCATTATTGCCTATTGGGGCAGCCGCCCCTCTTTCCTTCTGCACAGGTCGCGCTTTTTCTTCTAGGAGTTTTAGGGCCTCTTGTTCCCTAGCTGCACATTCTTCGTCACTCATATTCTGACTGGTGTCACCCTACGGAGTTGGCACACTTTGTTTTACCCGCTCTCGCCCACGAAGAGGATTACTCGCAAACGAATAACAATGCTCGTCTCACTGTGTCCCGACCCAGCTCCCATCACCGCATGCAGTATTCCGCTGCTATGGAGGAGTTTATCGCCGCGCGGACTCACCAAGACTCCGTGATCCTCTGACCTTCGGTTTCCCGATAAGCAACCACAGTCCGCTCACTCCACGACTTTGGGATTGCAGCTAGCAGCATATACGGGGGCACGCCTATCTTCTTTTTTCTTTCAATTTCGGCGGTTTTCACTGGCGTGCTGCCTAAGTGCTGGTGGTGCCGGTTAAGTGACGTTCCACCACGTCTCCCAATATCGGAAATAAGACCATCCAAATGTGAAGTAGATAATCATCCGGCCCTCCAAGGTGGGGTTTATCACACTGTTTATTTGCATTTTTAGACGAATTACATCTACGCGTTTCGGTAGTCTCCTGCTTCCTTGTTTATTTATTTATTTATTTATTTTCTTATATAGCGCCTGAGTCAATTCCCGAAGGGATATCTCCGCGCTTGTGCTCCTATCTGATAGACTCAAACATGATCATATGCTGGTAGCAGAAAAATGTTTCTCAAAACTGAGTGAATAGATAGGTTTTGAGATTTTTCCTGAAGGATTCTAGATTGGTGATTTGTTTCAGCATGGGTGGGAGAGAATTCCAGAGAACAGGGCCTTTGTAGGAGAGGGCGCGACCTCCTTGTCTGGTTCTTCTAAACCTTGGGACCTGTAGTAACTGATGACTACTGGAGCGTAATGTGCGTCCAGGGATGTATGGTACAAACTTTTCCCTCAAATATTTGGGTCCTGTGCCAAACAGACATTTGTGTATTATGCAACACGTCTTGAATTCTATGCGTTGCCTTATCGGCAGCCAGTGAAGCTGGTGAAGAAGAGGACGAGAGGGGGTTCTAGGTTGAACATTAAGAACCAGCCTCGCCGCAGTATTTTGGACCACTTGTAGTTTTTTTATTTGTTCCTCATTAGCCGCGATAAGCAAGCCATTGCAGTAGTCCATCCTACTGATTACTAATGTCTGGACTAGTGTTTTCCTATGGTTATCGGTCAGGAATGGAAAAACACGCCGTAACAGCCCGATAACGCGGAAGCATGCTCCTGTGTCTTGGTTGGTGTGTTCTTTGAATAGGAGTGCTTGATCCAGATGTACTCCAAGATTTTTAACAACTTGTTTCGGGCTGGGGACAGGTCCCAACTCCAAGGGCCACCATTCTGGGGACCATAGGAGAGTAGCCCCACCAAACAACATGACTTCCGTCTTGGCTACATTGCACTGGAGGTAGTTTTGTGCCATCCAGTCTGACACTGCTCTCATCCCATCTGCAAAAGATTTTTTAATTGCGGGCGTCAGGGTCTGGAAGGGGAACAGGAGTTGGGTGTCGTCAGCATACGACACCGGGGTGAACCCGTATTTTCTTACAATGTCCGCCAAGGGGGCCACGTACACGTTAAAAAGCGTGGGGCTTAGGCATGAGCCCTGTGGCACTCCCTTGGTGAGCTCCCTTAAGGTTGAATTATGGGAGCCCAACTTGACTCCTTGTAGACGACCCGAAAGAAAGCTTTCCAACCAGGACAGAGCCATGCCTCCTATGCCCACCTCCTTCAAACGACCGAGAAGTATTTCATGCGACACCGTGTCGAAGGCAGCGGATAAATCTAAGAGCACCAGAATCGTTGATCCCCCCTCATCCAGTGACATCCTGATGTTATCGGTCACTGAGATGAGGGCCGACTCGGTGCTGTGATTGGGCCTGAATCCAGATTGAGAGTGGTCCAGGCCCTTCGCTGTCTCGATGTAATTCGACAAATGGGTCTTCACATGCCTCTCGGGCATTTTGCTAAGGTATGGCAGGAGGGAGATGGGTCGGAGGTTAGAAAGGTCTGTCCATGGAAGTGCGGCACTCTTCCGGATAGGGTTCACCACCGCTTTTTTCCATTCCCCAGGCACGTGTCCTTCCCTGAGAGATTGGTTTATTATATCTCAGATTTGAGGTCCAAGAAGAGTGCTCAGGGGGGCCATAATTTTTGCTGGTATAAAGTCGTCGGGCGATCCTGACTTTATGTGGCCAATGAGGGAGGGGAGGTCTAATTCACCGACTAGTGGAAAGGCTGTCAAGGAGACGTTTCTTTGAATAGGTGGAGGATTAGGAGCACAAATGTTACTTTGATGGCTGGGAGCCTTCAGAATTTTCTCGTAGATTAAGTTGAGTTTATTTTCAAAGAACAGAGAGATGTTCTCGCATAAGGGTTGAGAATAGTCGCTGGGCTATCACAGGCTGTCGGTTTTACAAATGCTTGTAATATTTTGTATAATTCCTTAGAGGAATTGCCCGCCTCTGCGAGTTGCTGAATGATGCTGTTTTTCCGTGCCAACTTTATGTTATTATAATAATTGGACTGAGCTTCGCAATGTGCTCTACTATTTTCTTCTGTGCGCGCTTTCCTCCATTTTTTCTCTATCTTCCTGCAGCTCTGCTTCTCTACTCTCAGTGCCTCAGTGTACCATTTTTCTTGTTTACTTGTAGGAAATTGTTTATGCAACTTCAGGGGGGCCAATTTATCTATTGCTACAGTTATAGAATCATTGAATTTGGCTAGGGCGCCCTCCATATCATCTGTTGCCATAAGGTTAGGTTTTTCCCAGACCTTTTGTAACTCCTCCTCCGTTACTCTGCCACTGTCAACGCCATACTGGTGGAAGAGTGTTCTTTTTAGGGTGCTTGTCCACTTCCGATATACAGAAATCCAGCAAGAAATGATCTGACCAATCTAGCTGGACGGTGGATTGGCACTGAATTTTGGTGCTGTTTGAGAAAAGCAGGTCTAGAGAATGGCCTCCCTTATGTGTAGGTCCATTGTTCTGCAGCTCCAGACCTAGAGTGGACAGGTCAGCAAGTAAGGATTTAGTTTCAGGAAGCTCTAGGATATCTGTGTGAATGTTAAAATCGCCAAGGAGCAAAAAATCTTCATTGGCTCTAAAGTGAGGAGCTAAAAGCTCCATAAGAGAAAGAGTAAAACCTGAGCGAGGTCTTGGTGGGCGATAAACTAGCGCTCCCTTACAAGATGCTCTTGTGGCAGTAATTACTCTAAAAACCATTATTTCCATATGTGGACTACATTTTTGTTCTAAGATAGTAACTTTCAAATAGTCTTTGTATACAATGGCTATTCCACCACCTACTTTATCTGGACGATCCATATTTAAAAACTTGTACCCTTGAGGAACCCCATAAGCTATGGCAGGTGTTGTATGGGGTTTAAGCCAGGTCTCTGTAAAAAAAACCAGATCGGGTTGAGATGTTTGTAGTAAGTCCCATATTTGTATTTGGTGCTTGGGCATGGAGCGAACATTTAATAGTAAACACTTTATCTCTTTTGTTGGGAAGTCTGTTACAGTGTTTACCTCACTAATGGAGTTTAAATAGGATGCTTGAAAATGACATTTACAGCAAGAAAAGGGGCCCTCCGGGCATGGCCATTTATCACTAACACAGTCGGGAAATGAGGGTTGTCTAAGTGTTAGTAGATTTTGACGAGAATACCTGAGTATGGAATTCTCCATGGTAGAGCAGTCCAAGGGCATGGAGGCTATGGACCCAGGTCCCGGTCCTGTCCTGTCGCGGATGGGCGCAGACTGGCAGCTCTTTGGCTGCTCTTCGGCGTGTCTTCGGCTGCGCGCAATCGCTGCGCGCTCGGAGGGGTGCAAGGGCTAAATAGCCCCAGAAGAAAACCACTAGAGCGCTACCCGCTACAGTGGTTGCCGGAAGTTCCGGAAGTTCTTGGCTCTCACCTGCCCGCCCTCCACACAATGGTACTAGTTACCCTGTCGGAATGAGGCAGTCAGGAAGAAACGTTGAACCAAACACTGCTTGCTGCCCTGAGAAATGCAAAGCTAAAAGGTGCTTCCCCTCCTATCGATTCAGGTAGGGAGAAGCTCAACACGATGGTGCTCAGGTTAGGTTACATGCGTGATGTTAACAGCATGTAAAGTGTGCGCTGGATTTTTAAAAGACTAGCCAAACACAAAGAAAGTCAATAAGGATAAAATGTACAATTTTCAGAGCGCAGCATAGATCGCTGTAAAGGGGACCAAAGTAGAAGCAAGCGGCTCGTGGACTCTGCCACCGTCACTTACCGCAGCTTCACTGTTAATTGTGCTCCGCCTAAATAGCCCCAGAAGAAAACCACTAGAGCGCTACCCGCTACAGTGGTTGCCAGAAGTTCCGGAAGTGCTTGGCTCTCACCTGCCCGCCCTCCGCACAACGGTACTAGTTACCCTGTCGGAACGAGGCGGACAGGAAGAAACGTTGAGCCAAACACTGCTTGCTGCCCTGAGAAATGCAAAGATAAAAGGTGCTTCCCCTCCTATCGATGTGCTCAGGTTAGGTTACATGCGTGATGTTAACAGCATGTAAAGTGTGTGCTGGATTTTTAAAAGACTAGCCAAACACAAAGAAAGTCAATAAGGATAAAATGTACAATTTTCAGAGCGCAGCATAGATCGCTGTAAAGGGGACCAAAGTAGAAGCAAGCGGCTCGTATACTCTGCCACCGTCACTTACCGCAGCTTCACTGTTAATGGTGCTCCGCCTAAATAGCCCCAGAAGAAAACCACTAGAGCGCTACCCGCTACAGTGGTTGCCAGAAGTTCCGGAAGTGCTTGGCTCTCACCTGCCCGCCCTCCGCACAACGGTACTAGTTACCCTGTCGGAACGAGGCGGACAGGAAGAAACGTTCAGCCAAACACTGCTTGCTGCCCTGAGAAATGCAAAGCTAAAAGGTGCTTCCCCTCCTATCGATTCAGGTAGGGAGAAGCTCAACACGATGGTGCTCAGGTTAGGTTACATGCGTGATGTTAACAGCATGTAAAGTGTGCGCTGGATTTTTAAAAGACTAGCCAAACACAAAGAAAGTCAATAAGGATAAAATGTACAATTTTCAGAGCGCAGCATAGATCGCTGTAAAGGGGACCAAAGTAGAAGCAAGCGGCTCGTGGACTCTGCCACCGTCAATTACCGCAGCTTCACTGTTAATGGTGCTCCGCCTAAATAGCCCCAGAAGAAAACCACTAGAGCGCTACACGCTACAGTGGTTGCGGGAAGTTCCGGAAGTGCTTGGCTCTCACCTGCCCGCCCTCCGCACAACGGTACTAGTTACCCTGTCGGAACGAGGCGGACAGGAAGAAACGTTGAGCCAAACACTGCTTGCTGCCCTGAGAAATGCAAAGCTAAAAGGTGCTTCCCCTCCTATCGATGTGCTCAGGTTAGGTTACATGCGTGATGTTAACAGCATGTAAAGTGTGTGCTGGATTTTTAAAAGACTAGCCAAACACAAAGAAAGTCAATAAGGATAAAATGTACAATTTTCAGAGCGCAGCATAGATCGCTGTAAAGGGGACCAAAGTAGAAGCAAGCGGCTCGTATACTCTGCCACCGTCACTTACCGCAGCTTCACTGTTAATGGTGCTCCGCCTAAATAGCCCCAGAAGAAAACCACTAGAGCGCTACCCGCTACAGTGGTTGCCGGAAGTTCCGGAAGTGCTTGGCTCTCACCTGCCCGCCCTCCGCACAACGGTACTAGTTACCCTGTCGGAACGAGGCGGACAGGAAGAAACGTTGAGCCAAACACTGCTTGCTGCCCTGAGAAATGCAAAGCTAAAAGGTGCTTCTCCTCCTATCGATTCAGGTAGGGAGAAGCTCAACACGATGGTGCTCAGGTTAGGTTACATGCGTGATGTTAACAGCATGTAAAGTGTGTGCTGGATTTTTAAAAGACTAGCCAAACACAAAGAAAGTCAATAAGGATAAAATGTACAATTTTCAGAGCGCAGCATAGATCGCTGTAAAGGGGACCAAAGCAGAAGCAAGCGGCTCGTGGACTCTGCCACCGTCACTTACTTGTTCGCAATGTTGAGCTACCATTTTTTTTCAGATTAAAATACACACTGCAGTGGTGATAAAAACTAACAAAGGACACATCATTCTACTAGTAGGACTCTGCCTAACATAATGAGGCGGCCATATTTCAATATATTTGTCTTAATATTTAGAGATATATCGGTTCAGCTATCTTCCCACTCGCTCTCATTTATACAATTTTGAATTAGAATTCATGGATATCTGTAGCCATACTTCATAACTATTATTTGGGAGTATTAATTCCTCAATTTTTTCAAATCTATTGCACATTTATATTGAAACACAAACTATTTAAATTTCAAATCGTGCATTACATAATTTCAAAAGTATATATATATCTATTCACCTAGTATGTACTCTATATTATTGTTTGTGGTTACTCTGTATAGCGCTCTGATACATAAGTCTCTGTTCCATGTAAGTTGCTTTAAAGAAGCCTGGGGTAAGGCTTTATAAACATCCCAATAAAACGATCATTATTTACCATTTTTTTACATTTAATATAAAAATGTTATGTTATCTCATGTGTTATGTTTTTGTTTGCAAGTGTTTAACATGTTGGCGATGCACATCTCCAGCCAGGGATCTGGCTAATAGGCTCAAAGCCAAACATGATTTTGTTGGCACTCTAAAACAAACTCCATTTTTTTACAATGTAGCTGTTGACTCTTCCTTCGGTGGGGAAAGGCAGCACAGCTGTTGGCATCCGTTACTGAAACACCAGCATGTTTATGTTGCTGTCCATTAAATCATTTGCTGAAGTTCTTTGTTTTCCTCACAATGACATGGGGGGGGAGGGGGGGGGGGGAGCTATCGACGTTGCATTATTTGCAGACTCCACTCTGCTTCTTGGGTGATTTCAGAGGACGCAGCAGCTTCAGCAAAAGATGCAGTCCTGCAGAAACACACACATCACTGGCTGAAGGATCAGCACCACCAGGGATGATGCTTGGCTGCTTGTTTTCATCAGTGTCCCCATTAACCCCTTCCAGCCCAGGCATGAGCGGTGCACAACAGAACAGAGTCTGTGCCAGGGAGGAACGGTGCCTTCGATGGTGCCAAAGGGAAGAAAAGAAAGAAAATATTTGGAACATGACTGCTGTGTTCGCCAGACTGAAGCGTTTTCTACTGCTGTTGCTGGAACACTTTAGAGTAAAAACAAAATGTGCAAATGTCCAGGGGCCGTTTCATGAAGCGCGCACTAGCAGGGCCGGACTGGCTACTGGGCTTTCCTTAATAAACAATGCAAAACAATCAGAGCTGCATATAGCCCAGTTTGGAAACAGAGAAGCAACCGGCTGCGGCCCATTCCGATAAGAGTGTTGGGGTCAGGTGGGTGGGATTTCGACATATGACAACGAGGGAAAATGTATTATTTATTTAATTTTCCTTGTGGAACCTCCCTCATCACCAACCCGGCCCCACCGCTCTTACTAGCACGGACCGCGGCTGGAAGTAACCGCTACTCATTGTTTCCGAGCTGTAATGTCTGCAGCTTAAAGCACAAGGAGGATTATTTTCAGTTGGGCGAGCTGTACTGTACCACCAGGGCAACAGAGACTGCTGCTGTCCGCGTTCCCCGCAGGTGGACATTCGCAGGGCAGCCTTTTAGTGCTCACTAGTCGAGCCCCCGCTCCCTCCTTGGTCCCAAGGAGGGGAAGGCTCTGTCTGGCTCACTAGCCCCTCCCCTGGGCATGTGCACTGTGTGTGCATCCAGGGGAGGGCACACGCTTGGGGGGGCGGCCCAGGTATTTAGGCCCCTGCTGCCCCCCAGATCGACCTCTTTACCGACTGTTCTGCGCCTGCCTGACGCGCTGCACAACCTTGGAAGGAAGGTTAGTTTTCAAGTTTCAAAGCAACATACTAATTGCAACTCGACACATCTAATCTACATGGTCACCTGCCCCTGCAGACGTCAATATATAGGTATGACCTGCAGAAAAATTAAGTTACGAATTGGAGAACACAGGAGCAATGTCAGAATGAAGAAAAACACCACGAAGCTCTGCACACACTTCGTGGAAGCAGGACATACCTGTGATGAGTTGAGCTGAACAGTACTAGAAATGCTACAAGACAAGAACAACAACGCAGAGCAAGTTCTTTTTGAAAAAGAACAAAGGTGGGTGGACCGTCTTGGCACCCATATATCAGGGATGAATGATAATATTCCCTGGAGTCAGTTTTATTGAAAACATCTCTATTAAGAACATCTAAAACATGCACCTGAATATCAGACTTGCAAACCATTCTGATGATGGCAGGAACAACTCATCCATTTTGGTAACTGTGATATAAAATTGGCATCATCCCACGGATGTCTGTCACTCTTTTCCCCAATGTCTAAGTGGAGTACGACCATAAGGTAAATATATATGGATACTCTTAAATCCACCGACGAACTCTGTTTGTCAGAGACTTAAGCTAACCATAGTAGCAGGACTGTTTCCATCCCCGCTTTTGAGTTGGTTAATATTGCACCCCTTTCAAGTAAACACCAGGTCCTTGAGCCTTTATGTTTTAAAAAAATATAAATAAAGCATGTTGTTTTTTGAACTGGTGGAGGGAACCATCTTGGAGGGACTAACTTGTTTGTATTTTAGTCCTTTTTTAGTGTCTAGACTCCTGCCTAAAGACTGGTAGGCAGAGCCCCGCCTGTAAACAGGGGCAGAGTCAGCACAGGGACTGAAAGCTGGTCCTCGTGGGTAAGAATTATGTTTGAAGACGACTTTACTCGGGGAAGAAGTCCTACTTATTATATTCTAACCGAGTTGGTAAATTTTTCTAGCAAAGACCACTCCTAGCGACTCTTCACTCCTGTAGAAGCCTCTAAGAACGCCTATTAAGGTATTTTTTCTAAAATAAATTGCCGCGTGTATAAATATGCACTTTATTGGAATTGGCACCCATAGAGCAGCGTAATAATTGACAACATCTTTTGAGCACGTGATTTGTAGTCTAACTACAGAAGTCTGTCACTACAGGGACCCTGCACTCTTAGCATTCCACTCCTACCCCACCAATAAGCACGAAATGCACAAGTAGCCTCCTCTCTGTGTTTAGAGACTTGAAACCTGTTTTCCCCTGCCCTCCTTCCTTCTCACTATTAATGTATCTACAATTAGGTGCATACCTTTTACTAGTAATTCTAGTCTGTGTGCTTTAAGAAAAGTTTTATGCCTACTCACTGCATTTAACATACCATAATATAGTGTATTGGTTTGTGTTCCCACATTATAGGTGGCTGTATAAGAAATTCCATAATAGCTATAGGAACCTACACAAGTTGTGTAAGTACCTTCTGTGTATGTATTTTTGTCTTTTTGTCCTGACGAAAGCTCTACAGACCCGGCTGGGCTCATAGAGCTGAAACATGTTGACGCATCCATATATACATAGATATATGGTAATCTAGTTGCCCGATTACATATATATCGAATTTTTTAACAACAGTGCCAACCTTTTTATTAAAAATTCTTTTTTGGTGACACATTGTTTTTTATATTTTTCCCTTTCCTATTATTTCTGGACACTTCTATCTGGACCAGAGGTAGCCTCGGGTGAGGCAGGCATACCGCACGGTTTTTGACTACCCTATGAATATGCCATGACGCCTGACGGGGCGGATAAAAGATACACTGCATCGACTAAATCAGGCTGTCTATGAGGGTTTTCAAAGACTAACCGAATGTTTAGTAGACACCAGTGTCCATTCCCTTTTGATTAATTCAGTATCTAACTAGGGTAACTGAATGGACCTTGAATCCTCTTCCCTCCTTTTTGATAGAAGTACTCCCGCCTCTTGCCCGCTCGCCCCCTTAAGGGGGTCGCAGCAGGGCCGCTGGGGCTGGGGTCGAACTGGTGCATGCTTCTGGCGATTGACCGGTTGCTCCCTCACGCCCGCCCCCCCCCCTTATGGGGGTCGCAGCAGGGCCGGGCGGCCTGCATAGCAGCGGGCCGCTAATGTGAGGCCTACCATCCCCATTGTGGTGTGCATTATTGCTGGGGCGGCGGCGTTGCAGACGCGCCCAGGTATGGCGCGGGGGGGTTGCAAATTTATGTGTACCCCCTTCGCGTGCCCTCCAGCTCTGCGGCACGATGTGGGACCGTGAGCGGCCCGAGCTTCCTGTGCCAACCCGGGTGGGCTTTTGCGGGCCCCGCCCGCGGTCGGGCCTGCATGCGTTCCGGGGGCAGTTGCCCTTTTTTCCCCCGCATGTGCGCTCCCAGCAGAGGAGGTGGGCGAACGGCTAGGGCGTGCCCTCGGACTAGGAGGAACAGGGTTTGAGTCTCGGTAAATTGTGCTGCACTGTCTTGGTAAATGCCCCAAGGAGGAAGAGCGTCGGGTGGCTCCTTTTCCGGGTAAGGCCCTTCCCGCCCCCCTCCCCCCACTCATATGCTCAATTCACAGTAGGGCGAGGTATTGCAGGTGGGGCGGAGCTGCTAGCACGTCCTGTGTGGCGCGGGGGGTAATTTGAATCCAGCGGGTGTACCCCCTCACGCCCCCACCACCTCCGGGGCCCGAATTGGTGGCCGTGTGCGGCCCCGGGCTCCCTGTGTCGCCCAGGGCGAGCTTTTGCTGGGCCCCGCCCACGGTGGGGCCTGCACGCGTCGCGGGTGTGGTTGCCCTTTTCGCCCCCTCAGGGTCTTTTCCCCGGGCATGGCCCTGCTCCCCTCCCAGCCCAGGCTCTCAGTAGGGGAGAGGAGTTGGCCTTGCGGCTCGGGTGCCCGACCTTGAGTCTCGGTGACGACGCTACACATCCTGTGATTAGGGGCAAATCACTTAATCTCCCCGTAGCTACCAAAAAAGGATGTGTGTCCTCATGTAACGTAGCTGGTGCTATGCAGAGCTTGTGTGTCTGGAAATTCTGTGCGCACCTGTGTAGCACGGGGGGGTTTGGACCAACGGGTGTACCCCCCTCGCGCCCCCGCCAGCTCCGGGGCCTGATTTGGTGGCTGCGGCCACGGCCCCCCCGGTTCGCCCAGGGCGGGCTTTTGCTGGGCCCCGCCTGCGGCCGGGCCTTCACGCTTCCAAGGGGAGGGGCAGTTGCCTTGTTACCTCATCTGGCTCTACCCTATGCAGATCTCTCCACGTTACTCGTCATTCTGATATGTGTAGTGACAGCGGCCGCCACACATGAGAATTCACTGGGCCACTCACGTGGGAAGTCTTAGCAATGTAACTGCAAACTTAATTAATTAATTGTTAATAGATGGAAGAAAAACACGATAATGCCTGGAAACAACCAATTATCAAAATGGATCTAATAGAAACAATGACGTACGTGGAAACACTATGGTAACTCTTTTTTTAAATCCAAGCGTTGTTTGCACATAATTTTCTGAAGTAGTATGCACAAAAACCTGTCAAGCGTTAAGTAATATTAATCCATTGGAAACTGGATTTAATAAGTGTGTGCTATTAAAAATGTATGAGTTGTGTGATCGGATGTTATGAGCTGATGGATGCATCAACCATAGGCTTGCGGGAGCCGACATATATATTCCACACACATACAGCTCCATTTCCTTGAAGAATCGCTCAGCCATTGACATATGGAATGGGGAATAACATGTTGGACGCAGATTAACTGCTTTTGTTTCCACTTGCTTACCGGACATCTATTTCAAATCGTCCTGGCAGGGGAGTTGTGCCTGGTTTTGCCCCACCCAGCAATCCCAGGTGCGGTTTCTACACCACATGGAATACTGTTTCAGGCGAAAAGGGGCGGTTGTGGCACAATAGTGGTTACTGTGCCACTTGTCATCCTGCCATTGGAGGAGGCAGTCACATGCAGAAAGAAGTGCTGATGCTCATGTAAAGCGCTCTGATGCCTTCGGGTCTAGTTTGCGCTATATAAAACTCCACAAAAAAATTATTATTCTGTGGGAGCCTACAATGCCCCCTGAACGGTAGGTGCAATAGACAATGAATGATATCACAGTCTGCACCCAACCTCATGATTGGGGACCCTATTAAAGGACGGGCAGAAGAGAGCAGTGTTAGAGAGACCTACATTGTGGCTTCTGAAGAGTCGGCAGTGACTTTGTAGGAACCCTCCTGGCCTGTTTGTGAAGTAGGTCTACACCCGCATGGAGGGTTGCAATCCATCAATGCAGCGGCTGGGGGGCTCGGGGGAGAGTCATTAGGATTCCTGGTACTCTCCAAATTACTTTCCAAACGTGCCCTTGGGAGGGGCATCACTTGTGTGCTATTAAGGAGCATAGTGTTTGGGCACAACTCACATAGGTTAATTTACATATAAAGCTTTACTCGTACACCTCTGCGATGCGTTGCCTCTGAGACCCTGGGGAGGCAATGCGACAACCCCCCTGCAGCAGCGGGCGTGTTACGACGAATCCGGTCTGTATGGGGAGGAAGGCGGACTTGTATGGATTCCGGTGCGTAGGTTCCGTAGGAAGTTTTCTCTCACAAAGGCACGATGCGATGATCTTTGGAGTTGCCACGATGTCCGGGGTGATGATGCGCGGACCAGCAGTGATCTCTCTCTCGCAGCTCCTCGATGCGATGGCTTCTTGCAGCGACGTGATGCGGTCCGCAAGCAAGCGGTGCGGCGATCTCACCCAGGGACGACAGGCTCTGCGACGACACTCGCAGCGATGGTAATCTTCCCTCACCGGTCTGGTGCATCCCGCAAAAGGAGGATGCTATGGCCCTGGCAGCGGCAACAGGCACTGCGCCGATCTCGACCTTTGTAGCGGCGGGAATTTCCACGCACTGTCGGGGATGTGCTCCGCAAGCAAGCGATGCGACAAAACTTGCAGAAAGTCTTTAAAAGCTTGGTTTCCAGCTTCCCAACACAGGCACAACTTCTAGAGGCACCACGCATGGGTCACACACTCCAGGAAGGACAGAACTCTCTCAGTAGAGTTCAGGGAAGCTAGGGGTGAAGTCCTTTTGTTCCTGGGACTTCAGAACAGGGAGCCAGCTCTTCTCAGGCCCTTGGAGATTCCTTCAAGCAAGGGGACACAGCACAAAGCAAAGTCCTTCCCCTCTCCTTGGCAGCAAAGCAACAGCAGGTCAGTCCAGCAGAGCAACAGCAGGACAGTCTTCGTTCTTCAGTTTCAGCTTTCTCCTTGGCAGAGGTTCCTTCTTGATTCCAGGATGATCTAATTTTCTGTAGTCAGGGGTCCTGTACTTATACCCCTAAAAGTCTTTGTCCCCTTTGTGCAGGAGGGCTTGAGCCCGGTCTGAACCAGTTCTGGGTGTTCCTTGAGCACTTTGTTTTCCTGGCTTCTCCTTACCTTTCAGAGTGAGGGGCAGGGTCGTCAGCCGCCCAGCAGGAGGTGGAGCCAGCATTGTGGAAGGCAGGCACAGCCCTATTCAGGCCCAGGTGCTATCTCCTCCCACCACTCAAGTTGCAAATATAGTCATTCAGCTCAGGGCTGACTCATCCAGCCTCCTGGGGAATCTCCAACCCCTGTCACTCTCAAACCAGACAGTCAATTCACAAACAGGCCAAGGCGGACAGAAAGGTCAGACAAGAGAACAGCAATTTTCTGAAAGTGCTGTTCTCAAACACAGGATTTAAAAACAACCTTTCCTAAAAGATGTGTTATTAAATTCTGAGTTCAGGGATACTAGACGTTTATGTCCAATCTTGCTCCTATGGGAAGATATACTGGTAGCCACTTTAGCTAGCATCCCCCATGATAGCCTATGGGGCAAGATAGCCTTACAATTGTGAAAAACGAAAATGGCTGTAATTCACTACCAGAGCATGTCACCTGCACAAGTACATGCGATACCTTTCACATACACTGCACCCTGCCCAGAGGGGTACCTTGGGCCTTCCATAGGGGTGACCAATGTGCACAGAAAGTGAAGCGTTAGGCCTGCTCAGTGGGGACCCTGACCAGGAGGACATGGCAGTTCACAGACTGCACACAGGCACTGTGGTGGCAGGCCTGAGACACCATTTTAGGGCTACTCATGTGGGTGGCACAATCAGTGCTGCAGGCCCACTAGTAGCATTTGTCATCACCAGCCCTGGCACACCCAGTGCACTTTACTAGGGACTTCTTGGTGATACAAATATGCCAATCATATATATCCAATCACAATAACAATTTACACAAGGAGTACTTACACTCTGACACTGGTCAGCAGTGGCAGAGTGTCCAAAGCATCTAAACCATCAAAAACGAAATCCAGCACAGCATCAAAAATACAGGAGGTAGAGTCAAAAAGATAGGGGGAAACCACACCAAGGATGCCTGGTCTAACACCTCACATATTACATCACTCATGATATGGTCAGTCACATCGCTCATAATATCCCTGATAACATCCCAGCTTCCCAACACAGGCACAACTTCTAGAGGCACCACGCATGGGTCACACACTCCATGAAGGACAGAACTCTCTCAGTAGAGTTCAGGGAAGCTAGGGGTGAAGTCATTTTGTTCCTGGGACTTCAGAACAGGGAGCCAGCTCTTCTCATGCCCTTGGAGATTCCTTCAAGCAAGGGGACACAGCACAAAGCAAAGTCCTTCCCCTCTCCTTGGCAGCAAAGCAACAGCAGGTCAGTCCAGCAGAGCAACAGCAGGACAGTCTTCGTTCTTCAGTTTCAGCTTTCTCCTTGGCAGAGGTTCCTTCTTGATTCCAGGATGATCTAATTTTCTGTAGTCAGGGGTCCTGTACTTATACCCCTAAAAGTCTTTGTCCCCTTTGTGCAGGAGGGCTTGAGCCCGGTCTGAACCAGTTCTGGGTGTTCCTTGAGCACTTTGTTTTCCTGGCTTCTCCTCACCTTTCAGAGTGAGGGGCAGGGTCGTCAGCCGCCCAGCAGGAGGTGGAGCCAGCATTGTGGAAGGCAGGCACAGCCCTATTCAGGCCCAGGTGCTATCTCCTCCCACCACTCAAGTTGCAAATACAGTCATTCAGCTTAGGGCTGACTCATCCAGCATCCTGGGGAATCCCCAACCCCTGTCACTCTCAAACCAGACAGTCAATTCACAAACAGGCGAAGGCGGACAGAAAGGTTAGACAAGAGAACAGCAATGTTCTGAAAGTGCTGTTCTCAAACACAGGATTTAAAAATAACCTTTCCTAAAAGATGTGTTATTAAATTCTGAGTTCAGGGATACTAGACGTTTATGTCCAATCTTTCTCCTATGGGAAGATATGCTGGTAGCCACTTTAGCCAGCATCCCCCATGATAGCCTATGGGGCAAGATAGCCTTACAATAGCGAAAAACGAAAATGGCTGTAATTCACTACCAGAGCATGTCACCTGCACAAGTACATGCGATACCTTCCACATAAACTGCACCCTGCCCAGAGGGGTACCTTGGCCCTTCCATAGGGGTGACCAATGTGCACAGAAAATGAAGGGTTAGGCCTGCTCAGTGGGGACCCTGACCAGGAGGACATGGCAGTTCACAGACTGCACACAGGCACTGTGGTGGCAGGCCTGAGACACCATTTTAGGGCTACTCATGTGGGTGGCACAATCAGTGCTGCAGGCCCACTAGTAGCATTTGTCATCACCAACCCTGGCACACCCAGTGCACTTTACTAGGGACTTCTTGGTGATACAAATATGCCAATCATATATATCCAATCACAATAACAATTTACACAAGGAGCACTTACACTCTGACACTGATCAGCAGTGGCAGAGTGTCCAAAGCATCTAAACCCTCAAAAACGAAATCCAGCACAGCATCAAAAATACAGGAGGTAGAGTCAAAAAGATAGGGGGAAACCACACCAAGGATGCCTGGTCTAACACCTCACATATTACATCACTCATGATATGGTCAGTCACATCGCTTATGATATCCCTGATAACATCCCAAATTACATCGCTGATGACATCATCCAGCGAAGTAAACTTCAATATACTTAACAAAAAATAACATTTATTCATTTTTTTAAATGAGAAAAGGAGACAGGTGAGCTCACTGTAACCTTATCAACAACTACACTCTCTTATCATCCAGGAAAGAGTTCTCAGAGTATAGTCCTGTCTCTTCTAAACCACCACTCTGTATATTAATTACCAAAGTAAGACATTGAACTGTACATTCTTCTCCATCACAAACCACAACAACACAATTCTTCAACCTGGAAAGAGGTTTTAGTATAGAAATCTGTTTTAAACAAACCACTACAACACACACCGAGTAGAGAGGTCTTAGCGACAGGCCACTGTCACAAACCACCAGTAAAATTATTCTTCATCCTGGAAAAAGGTGTCAGCAGAAAGGTCAGTTTGTTTCTATTACGAGAGGTCTAAGCAAAGTGGTTAGTATGTCATAAAGCACAACTATAATCAGCCATCACTGTGGAGTGTAGTCTCAATGAACAGCTTAGACTGTCGCAAGGCACTACCATACACGTGCACCAGCAGGGGACATGTGCCATCATAGATGCTTATTAACTCATAAAAAGTACATCTGCTTTAAAAAAACAGGATTATGGCTCAGATGATATATGTTAGAAATACTAACACTCATTAGTTGTACAGAAAGAATGGTAATTTAATTTATGCAGTAGCTCAGTGTATAACTCTCAGTGTTAGAAACTTTTACGAAACACTTACACTCAATGGATGATGTTATCAGTGATTTCATTTGAGGAGAAATCATCAGTGATCTCATAAGTGATGTCACTGACCATGAGTGATCTAATATGTGAGATCATAAGCAGTGCATTGTGGGGCGTAAGTTATAATTAGCTCAGGTAACTATAACTGCTGAATTTATATATATATATAGCAGCCCTGGTACCTTACTATACAGTGCAATCCTCAACATCCCTCTAGGTAGTCAGGTTCCCTGTTACCTAGAAAAGATTTCAATCATGCAGATTGTCCGATGTACTGATCCTGCTTATATCTGTTTCTATGTATGACAGTTTCCGTGGCTAGTCAAGTTCCTTGTTAGCCATGGTAACAAAATCAATGAATTCTTCACTTCCGTATGTATATTCATATTTATTACATTTTACACATTTTAGCACTTTTTATTAAGGGGTGTTCTTATCACTTTTAACATGATAATATTTTTATACCTGTATGGAATGTTTTAATATTGCTTTTCAAAATGACAAAATTGTGATTTTATCCTAATTGTTGAAATAAGCATTATTGCATTTTTATACACAGGTCACTTTATCATGCATTTTGTACATTACACATTTTCTCTCCCTGGAGCACGTGTGTTACTGCTTTTTGCACAACTAGACCTTGATCTAGTAGTACTGTTATTTGCACTTTTATATCTTGCTTGCCTCCTTAATATTTGAAGACCTTCACTATATACTTTATGACATAGTATTTAATGGATTTATCCAGTTATATGTTTTCAAATTTCGCTCCAAGACATGTTTTTAAAAAAAAGAATTTCATTTATAAATTTACAATCGTCTTGTTAAGTTATATATATGTATCTAACTTATTTTGCGTATTTGCACATAAAATATTTCAAGAAAACATGATATGTTTTGTATGTCTATAGTCATGTGACTACATTGAAGGTGGGGCTTAAGCAAGTCACTGAGCATTATAAAAAAAAAAAGTTTGACTAGATCTTTGCATGTGAACAAGGTCTCGTGGAGCCCGAAACGCATATTGCCCTCCTGTTTTGCCAGCTGACACTGCAATAAAGTATCTGTGAAATCCAGTGGTCCGTCTCCTACCTTGCTTCGCCGGTCCTGGGAGGATTTGGAAGTGACGCTTCTGGAGTTTAAAAGTATATATATATACATATATATATATATATATATATATATATATATATATATATATTACTGCCACTCCACTTCGCAAGCAGGGACGCAGGCGCTCTCTTCTCCCGAAGAGACACATGGAGCACAGACCCAGGTTAGTAGAAAATCGTTGGTTTATTAGCTGCTACTCAGTCGGCCATTACGCGTTTCGGTACTGACGTACCTTGATCACATGACACAGTAAATGGTCACCTGGTTTCTTATATACCAACATTTGCGTTTTTTTCTCTTTTGCTGGTGATGCATTTTTAAAGTGACAGTGCTCTGATTATAATATCAAATCTGTACATATGTTATAAAAGCATTTTGGCTCCATATTGCATTTTAGCAGACATTTCATATCGGTATAAATACCTTAAGATACATTCACATAGTAATCTGTACACGTTCAATTTATCTTTCTGTGCAAATTTCGCAATAAAGTGCATTATATCACGGTATAAATACCCTAGAGCAGTTTAAAAAGAGTGGAATAAATATATAAATAAATAAATATATATACATTTGATTAAAACAAACTCATTTCTCCTTTCGCTCTGTGCAAATTCGCATGTGCAAGATAATGTCTCTATCGATTTTCACATTACATATGTTTAGTATCTATGAAGTTGATTTGTTGGGGCCACTTGTGTATTTCTGGACAGATTTTGATGTGGTTTAAAAAGTCCTATTCAGAAGCCTCTGATAAGGACGGTAATGCAAAAGAAAAGAAAAAGAACCGTGTTATTGTGTGAACCCAGATGACACAGAAAAAGGAAAGAAAACACCCTGAAGAAAATGTGACAACCTACAATTCATGGTTTTTTATCCATGAATTAGTTTGTTAAAAATCAATTGCTATTAAAAACCTGTTTATGCAGTTTTCTGTTGTTTTCTATTGCGGCTCTGTCTTTTGTGATACACTAAACTCATTTGTATTTATCTGGGGAGTTGTTTATGGGTATATATTTGTTGTTCTATTGCTTTCCCTATACCCCATTTCCACTTTTATCTATACTGTCCTCCTCTTGACTATTATTATAGGCATGTGTACAAATCTTCAGTTATATTAAGCCCATACGGTTGTTTAGAATCTAGCTTTAGTATATAGCTAGTTTCCAATCTTCGTAGTTTTTCATCTCGATCCCCTCCTCTCTTACTTGGGGGTATTGTGTCAATGAGGTAGTATTTCAGTGATTTAACATCTCCCTGATGTTTTTCATTAAAGTGACGGGCAACTGGGTAGCTCGGGTCTTTGTTTTTAATTGCACGTATATGTTGCAATATTCTTTTATGCCCCTGCAATTTTGTGCTTCCCACATATCTTAAATTGCAGGGACACTCGAGGATATAGACCACATATTCCGTTTTGCACGTTAGCATATGTTTAATCAGTTGTTCACCTTTTCCAAATGCTAGTGCAAAACTCTTTTTGTTCACCCCATTCAAGCAGGCTTTACACGTGTGACATTTGTAGAAACCTCGTCTCTGGTTAAACCAGTTCTTTTTAGCGACTTCTATTGGATTGTTCACTACTAATCTGTCTCTCATATTCGGTGCTCTTCTATGAGTGACTGTTGGTTTGCTTGGTAAATGAGGACCTAATACCGGGTCATTTTTAACCAATGGCCAATTTTTTCGAATAATTCGACCAATTTCTTTGTTTTGTGTGTTATAGCTTACAATCATTCTGAAGTCGTCATCTTGTGGTTTCTGTAAGTTGGATACTTGTGTATTTGTTTTTGCTAAGGCTGTTTCTAAGAGGGCGTTCCTGTCTACCTCGTTGCTTTTTGTTATTGCCTTTTCAATGCAATTTATAGAGTACCCTCGTTCTAAAAATCTGTTCTTACTTGATTCTTGTGCTTTGGAGAGTTCTTCTGGTGTGCTACATATGCGTTTAATTCGCAGCATTTCACCGTATGGTATGCTGTCTATAAGGTGTTTCGGGTGATGGCTGGTTGCATGTAGTATAGAGTTTACAGCTGTTGGCTTTCTATGTATTTTTGTCTCTAGATTACCATTTTCGATAAACACCTCTACATCTAAGAATGTTACATTTGTAGGGCTGATATCTGCAGTAAAGTTCAAGTTAATGTTATTCTGGTTGAGCTTGTCAATGAATATTTCTGCCTCTGATTTGGTGCCATGCCATATTACAAACAGATCATCGATATATCTCCACCAACATTTTACATGATCATTCAGTGTGTTGTTGAAGTTTCGATGGAGAACCAATTCCTCCCACCACCCCATATGGAGGCAGGCGTAGCTAGGGGAGAAACTAGCTCCCATAGCTACGCCTCTTATTTGTTGGTACAGGTTGTGTTGGAAGAGAAAGATGTTATTAAATAAGCAAAATTCCATCATGTCCAATAACATTTTACTGTGTTCTGCATAGACAATGTCTCTTTGATTCAGATAGAATTCCGTGGCCCGCAGGCCATCTCTGTGGCTGATGCTCGTGTATAACGAGGTGATGTCCATTGTTATTAACAAGAAGTCTGGTTGCCATTTTATGTCTTTTATTTTAGCCAGGAAGTCCCCTGTGTCCCTCAAATATGAGGGTAATTGTTGGACATATTCTTGTAGGAAGTGGTCGATGTATTGCGACATATGTTCTGTTAGGCTGTTTATTGCAGAAATGATCGGTCTGCCAGGCGGGTTCAAATTATTCTTGTGAAGCTTTGGAATGAAATATAGCACCGGTGTTGTTGGGGTAGTATTTTTTAAAAATAAAAATTCCTCTTTATTTATCAAACCTTTGCTTTTCCACGCAAGTAACTTGGCATATAGTTTTTCATTTGTCAATTTCAAAATAGCTGGGTCACATCTGCGATAACAGTCCTGATCCATAAGTTGCTTTTGAGCTTCTAGTAAGTAGTCTGTTTTCTTCCAGATAACTAGATTGCCCCCTTTATCTGCATTCCTTATCACCACTTGTCTGTTTTTAGATAGTTTACTCATCAGTTGTTTGTATCTTTTTTCCATATTTCTTTTCTTCCTGTTTTTTGGTTTGTTAATGGCCATATTGAGATCTTTCAATTCCCTCGTGATTTGTTCGTGATAGATGTCTATCCCATCTCTTGGCATTATTGGGACAAACTTGGATCGAGGTTTGAAATATATATATATATATATATATGGAGCAAGATTCTGTTCCCAGTTCTGACCACAGAAGTAACGGACCACCACACGGTTCGGCAGAGTGTCACAGCGAACTTTTATTATCCATTTAACAGCAGTTCAGGTAGGCATGACGCGTTTCGGGCAGGAACTGCCCTTGATCACATAACGGAAATGCAGATTGTATCACCTTAAATAGCGCACACACTCATTTTTTTCTTTCTGTAATCACACCACGTGTTCTAGTGATGAGTCAACATAGAAAACAGACTTTTTCAGCGTGTTAAAGTGTCTTAAATGTGCACAAGGAATTATAACTTTGCCCATATAAATATAAGTATAGCAGCATGATACATATTGCACAGAAAATAGAAATTCTTTCAAATGCAGTTCTGGATGCAACCGAAAATATGACCGCTTAAATGCGTATTGGCGTGTACCCATATCAAGCCCTTGACATAATCCTTAAAACCACTTAATACAACTGTCGTATTTGTAAATAGTAATCCAGTTAATGAAGCCTATTGCAATCAATAAATAATATATAAATATGTTAAAATAGTAGAAAAATATACCTCCGATAAAAAGTGGTCAAATGGTAATTTACATAAATAAATATTATGTTAAAATGATTTTGCAAAAAATGGCAATTAATCTAATAACTGGCTATAACGTAGCTGTTGTGTGGTCAAGTACATATATTGGCTCCTAAGAGTGGCACGCCTAAGGGTCCCGTTGCTGGTAAGAAAAGAGTACTATTTATAAAGTGCTAGTGCTGACCTATTATGATTAGGGTAGCATCTCTACCCTCGAGCCACTGGTTTTCTAAAACAATAGATAACCAGATATGTGCAAAGTCGACTTCCCATTATATAAAGTGCTGAGTGAGATAAGTGCAACCAAGATAGTATAAAAGGTTTAAAAACAAAGTGATACTCGGGAGAGATATACACTCATAGGTTCAGTAAGAGTCGCTCAAAGATCTTAGTAAATTTATTTACATCTTGTGTTATAGTTATATAGACACCTGGAGATTTAAAGAGACCAAAAGTGACAAGACCAACTGAATTGGTGGACCGGGTACAGGAAAAAATAATTATTATAGCAGGAAGGTATGCATGTCCTCCCTGTCATTAAGGCCATTAGGATGCTTGGAATCGAGATTAAGAATATATCTCGTCTCCAACTGCCTTAAAGCTTTATCTCTGTCCCCACCACGCTTGGGTACCGGTGCCTGATCAATTACAAAGTAAGTAAGACAATTGACGTCTTTGTTATGACTCACCTTGAAATGCCGGGCTACCGGTTATGCCGGGTCACTATGGATGATGGCACGAATGTGTTGTAGGATGCGCATATGTACGGGATTTTTTGTGCTGCCAACATAACGCAAGCCGCAGGTACATGTAAGAACATAAATAGCGTACTCAGTGCGGCAGTCGTATTTCCCTCTGATGGTTTGTGCTTTATTTTTAAACGGGGTGTTATAAGTGGCAGTGTTGGCTCCAAAGTTACATGCCCTACATGTAGCACATTTACGAAATCCATTACTGGAGGGCATCCATGTTTTTATGCTGGTAGATCCAGTGGAAATCTCTTTAGATAGGAGATTCCCTAAGTTTCTAGACTTCCTAAACGTCACGCTAGGGTGTTCTAATAGCGTGGCTTTAAGAATAGGGTCTGTGAGAACAATGGGCCAATTCTTTTTCATGATGTTCCGTATTTTGCGCTCCTGTCTACTATATGTGGTGATTAGTCTTGGGGAACTGTTATCATCTGCTGTACTGAGATCTAACTCTGTGGTGCTGGGCAGCAGGGTGGATCTAGGTCTTTCATTAGTTTTATTCATGGCTTTGTCAAGGATGTCCTCGCTATACCCTCTTGCTCGCATGCGATCTAAGCATGTTCGACTACAGATGTTAAATTGTTCCGGCGTGCTGCAAATGCGTTTAAGACGCAGCAATTCACCATAGGGTATGCTGGCAATTAGGTGGCGCGGATGAGCACTAGATGCGTGTAATATTGCATTTCCAGCAGTTGGTTTTCTATACGCTGTAGTGGTAAGTGTCTCATCAGTTATTATTATTTGAACATCTAAGAATTCAAGCATAGTATCACTTATGTTAGATGTGAAGTGCAAATTGAACTCATTGTCATTCAAAAGTTCTACAAACTGTAAAGCACTCTGCTTGTTACCTTTCCAAATAACAAAAACATCGTCTATATAACGAAGCCATGAAATCACATTATTTTCAAATGTCATTTTGTGTTCCTTCATGAGGACCTGCTTTTCCCAAAACCCTACATGCAAGCATGCATAGCTCGGAGAAAAGCAGGCCCCCATGGCCACCCCCTGCTTTTGTCTATACAGTTCCTTTTCAAATGAAAAGTAATTGTTGTTCAAGCACCATGAAATGAGTGAAATCAACATTTTGTTATGCATAGCATATTCAGCAGACCGTGTATTCAAAAAATGTTCCACACCACGTAAACCACAATCGTGCCTTATACTTGTATAGAGAGACTCTATATCAAGAGTTAACAGAATCCATTCCTTTGACCAGGTTATGCCATTAAGGTGCTGTAAAAAATCGCCAGTGTCTTTAAGATACGAGGGCATCGTTTTCACTAGGTCCTGTAAATAGAAGTCAATGTATGAGCCCACATTTTCCGTCATACTTCCTATCGCCGAAATAATCGGGCGACCAGGAACCGGAACAGTGTTTTTATGAATTTTTGGGAGTAAATATAAATAGGGCAACCTTGGATGGGCGTTGAACAAGAACTTATGCTCATCATTTGATATTAGTCCATCTGATTTCCACTTTGATAGTTCTTTTTTTAAATTTTCCTTTGCTTTGTTGTATTTACTCCATGATGTCAATTCATAACACTCATTATTATTAAGTTGTCTCTTGGCTTCCAAATCATACTGTTGTTTTGGCCATAGGACCACATTGCCCCCTTTATCAGATTTTTTAATAATAACAGAAGCATCCTTGGCTAGCTTGTCTGTTAGTTTATTCAGAGCAATTTGTCGTTGATTGAGGATGACCTTTTTGTTATGGTTGATGGAACAGTTCAATTCATTAATTTCCTCTACGACGCGATCATGAAAAACGTCGATTGCATCCTTTGGCATTAGAGGAATAAATGCAGACTTGGGTTTGAAAGGGCTTTCCCCTGCGCCCTTCTGTAGTAAATTTAATTCTTTTACTTTTGCTTGTGTGGGTGCCTGGGAATTCAATTCATCTTCGTGATTCAAGCCATGTAAAGCCCATAACGCTGGTATTTCTCCTACTGATAGGCCAGAGGGGTTAGAGGCTTCCTGCTTGTGTTGTTTGTTTTCCCCTAGATCTTTAAGGGCATGAAACTTTTTAAGTTTTAACTTCCTGATGAAAAGAAATAAATCCACCCGTGTAGATGCATAATCAAAATTAGTGTTATATATATATCGTGGAATCCTGTGAGATTAGTGCATACGCCTCAATCGCGCATTAACCAAAAAGCTGGGATACGGACCCAAATTGCTTCTTCACAATGTTTTATTCGCCCAAAGTCAGAGACGCGTTTCGCGGCTCCCGCCGCTTGTTCACTCGACCGTCTCCTACCTTGCTTCGCCGGTCCTGGGAGGATTTGGAAGTGGCGCTTCTGGAGTTTAAAAGTATATATATATATATATATATATATATATATATATATATATATATATATATATATATATATATATATATATATATATATGCAAAAAAGAAGCAGAGAACTCTGGGTAGTTCTCAAGTTTAGGTGGAGAGCAGCGACACTCTAGATCTGCTCACCTATTTTTTTGACTTATACTGGGTGCTCCCTTGTGTCTGGACAAAGCTATACCGCTCTAATTAGAGTGAAACACTGTGTCAGGTGTTGCTTTTACTCATTTCAGGTTGGCTTGGTTGGTATTTTACCAATTCAAAGCTGTAATATTGTGCCTGGAGTGGTAAATGGATTTTGTCATTTTACAGCTCTACAAGGACAGCACTATGCTAGTTCTATGCTTAAAGACTTTGCTGTAGTAATGGCAAAAGACTTTGTCAATTTCTATCTCGGCGTGGCCCGCTCCAGCGAATGCCTTTAACAAGGGAGCGGGACTTTAATAGCCGGTATAGCCCAGCTACGAATGGCCATAAGGCTATTAGAACATTCTGCTGCTAGAGGGCAGAATGTTCAAACAAATGTAAACAAAGGCATATCGGAACCCGAGGGGGTTTAAATTCCCTTGGGCTCTGAGAGGCCTTTGTGAAAACAACATTGGAATGTTGCTTTGCGGGCCTTTACCGGCCTGTAGAAGCACAGAGTACTCCATTGTCTTCAACGGAGTGTGCCACATTCCAATGTTCTAATAAAGAATGTATCTCAAAGGTACTAAAGCACACCAGTAAGCTACTATTAAAAGAACCCATAATAGTGCTAAACAAAATCCTTCGGTAATTCAGAATGATCACTAATATTGTACTACATCACTCCTTGTATTTTTCAGGAAGAGTATAGTCTTATGATTTTTTTGTTTTAAAAATGTACTTTGAGAAATGTGTTTCAGGACTTTTAGAGTCCTGTTATATTTTGTGTTTTGTCGTGTACATCGGGTTTAACTTTAGCTTCCTTTGGAACCTTTGTTTTTCATACATAAATGGTAACTTTATTTGTGTAGTGATTGTTTAAGCATAGTGTACTGTTTTCTAGCATTGCAAATAGCAAATATTCCTATTAGTCTGCTCATTGATACCAATCTTATCAATATCAGAAGGGCACACATTTTAAAGCACATTGTGATAGTAACTGGCCAAAGTTCTCTTTATTTGAGCAAATATTTAGAATGAAATAGGGGTCCACCTCGCTGGAGGATTTTTGGGAATAGAAAAAGCAAAAGCAGCATTTTAAAGCACTGTGCAAAAATAAAATAGATAAAATAATTTATTATAAAGACTAGGAAGAAACCCTTAAGGAAATTGGTCAATGATGCAGTTTAATGCATTCAGGAACAAAAAGATAAAAACATTGGGCCTTATTTACAGCAATATGACTCAGCCCTGTGATTTCCCTTGTGTACTATAGAGCATGGGTAGCTGCGTTGCAGGGATGATTGTTTTTGTGCAGAAAAGTTCACCTCCCTGCATACAAATAATCATTGATGGTGTTTTCCTCTTTCTATGTGTGCTGCAGAATGCAGCACATATAGAAAGAGAAAAGACGAGGAGAAATAAAAGTTTTTCTCCTTGTTGTCCCTCCTTACGCCACCTCTGGGGAGGTGTAGGATTCTGACGCATTCCGAGGTTTACGAAATGTAGTAAATCTGGGAATGTGGCAGAATCCAAGGGTGTTTCCTGGGAACACCCACAGCAACACCCATGGCATGCCCCTTTCACGCAAAGAGAAGGGGTTGTATTTATAAGGCCATTTGCGAGGCCTTGTAAATATGGGTCAGCACACAGCGCTGCCGGTACGTCAAAAAAAGTGATGCACATTTGGTGCAAGGGGCTTGTAAATGAGCCCCTCAGTTTAGAGCATATTTATCCACAAGTTTACACAGGCATTGTGGTGTCTCCTATAGGGTAACTTGAAGGAAGATGAATGGCAATAATGTATTTGGAACCAATTGGATCAGTAGCAGTGATGGAATCTGGTAGGGTGTGATGAATAGCACAAAATGAAATTATTATTATTTTAAAATGTACTTCGAAATAGGAACATTTTATAACAGTTTGTCTATAAAAGAACAGAAAGGCAAGATGGATTCCTATACCGCTGAACAAAATAATTGAGGTGTTCGCTGATACCTAATTAACTCTGGGGCATATTATCAAGAACTGCGATAAAATTATCACCGCTTTCGCGGCAGGAAACTGCCGCTAAAACGGTGATAATGGGCTTGATAATATGCCCTTGTGAATTCCCAGGTTAACACCAGAAGCCCATTATCGGCGTTTTAGCGGCAGTTTCCTGCCGCTAAAGCGGCGAAAATTTTATCGCAGTTCTTGATAATATGCCCCTCTGTCCCTGCCCTACCCGCCTTTCAGAGACACCACATATAATGAAACCTTGCCAATAATTAATGATGGCTCAGCAGTGTACAGAGCAGACTCGCTGCTCTTACAGTGCTCCAATATCAAATGAAGGAACCCTGGAATAGGTTGCACCCAAGGCCAAAAATGCACTTTTGCCTCCAAACTGCAGAGAGTTCCACGCTTTGTGGCAAGCTTAACAGTGAGTAACCTGCAAGGGTGACTACAGCTGTCGTTCACTGTCTCTACAGCAAACAGAAAAGACCCGGATTTACTGAACATGAAACCCCATGCTGGCGGGGTCTCTTGAACAGGGACAGCAGACCATGTGCCCCACCTTGTTGCAGCCTCCGAGACAAGGAACAAACCTCAAGGCTCTGTTGAAAATGTGCTGACCTTCACTGCTGCAGACCATGTTGGCAGACTATAAGCCCCCTTTAATGCGCTCTCCTCTAATGCCTTTAATTGTCCAATGCAAAAACAACAATTGATGGACAGAATGCAGAACAATGTCATACATTCACCCCAGTACAGAGATCTGGGCCTAAATCCATCGTTTTTTTGCACTCCACACCACCCCAGTTCAGACATGGCCATATGCAAATCAGCCTTGACCCTGTGCCTCATGGGAACAGTCTAGCCCGAACTGCCAAGCCATGTCTTTCCTGGACCGGAATGAAGCATCCTAGGACCGGTTTTTGGCTATCAGCCGTCTTCAGCCAGGATAGCTTGACTCCAGTGGTGTGGAGAGCATGGGCCTCACGTCTGAGCATACCCATCCCACTCGGGGTGACAAATGCAAAAACAACAATTGATGGACAGAATGCAGAACAATGTCATACATTCACCCCAGTACAGAGATCTGGGCCTAAATACATCGTTTTTTTGCACTCCACACCACCCCAGTACAGACATTGCCATATTAATTGTCCAAAGGCAGAGGACAGTTCCAGCCTGCATCAGACAAAAACACTATCAGAGACCCTTAAATGTGAGATCTGGCTCCTGGGTGGGCTTTGGGACTCGTATGGGAGGGCCTGGTCCTCCCTCTAGAACCGGGCCTGAGAAGAAAGACACCTTCATTTGAATTATAGAAACCCAAATTAAATTTCATCTGAATGTACATTGTGGTGTCCTGCACCAAAGCTGGCCTGGGGCCTAGAAATGAGCATTGGCTGGACACACGTGCTACGTTAGTGGTTAGTAGCTAACTGACCACGCCCAGGCTTGCCGGGCTTTTATTATCAGCTTCACGTTACGCTCACGTAAGGGCTGTACCAAAGCCCCTTTACGCCTTAGGGGCAAACACATTTAATGGACAGTGGGAGGGGGCGTGTTGCTGCAGTGGTACACCCCACTGGCAGCAACACTACATTCCTCCTTTACCTGGGGATGAAATAAACAGAACAGGAAAATAACACGCAACAGTTCAATAGTCTATCAGGTCAGCACACCTTGCTGTGAGGACTGGCTGTGGAGCGTAAACAAAGTCCACTCAAAGTCTCTGGATCAGTCTCTGCTCAAAAGGTGGCACACAACATCTCAAAAAGCAAACAAAAGAACAGTCTTACTTTAGTCTCGGCGGGGTCAGCCATCTCGATCAGCTCAACGCCAACACTGTGCTACAAAGTCCCGGTACCTCTGGGAAGGCTTTGGACATGGACGCAGGCTGTATCTTGTTTGGCTCCGGCACTCTCCTGTAGCTGGGAGCGGTTCTTCTGCGCTCCTGCTGTCGTTGACGTTGAACTCGTCCTCTGGACTCTCTGTGGTTGGAACAGTCGGGGCGGTGTCTTCGGCTCGAGCTGTCGCAGCGCCAGCTTCTTCCGGTCCTGATGGCAGCATCTGGGATGTCGTTTGCCACTCATCTTGATCATAGTCAGGGTCTGGTACTTGCTTGAAAAACGAGATGTTTCTTGTGACAGTCTCTCCACCCCTGACAGCCGTGATCATGGTTCCTTTGATCTCGGTTACAGTCCATGGGTGTAGTTCAAATGGCAGGCGGAACTTTCCTCCGGGGTGGCGGTCTTTCACTAGAACCTTGTCCCCTACTTGTATCGGGCTGTCCGATGCTCGTCTCCGCCTGGACGCCTCTTGGTTGGTTCTAGTGCGTTGCTCCATGGACCTGTTCTCCGGGTTTGGGGCGAGCTCCCAGGCTGGGTGATGTAGGATGGTGTCTGCCATGACCCGGTTAAATGAGAGTCGGCTCGGGGAGACTCCTGTGGTGCAATGTGGTGTCAGGCGGTATTCCCGGAGGAACTGGTAGATGGCTAACTCCAGGCACTGGCCGTCAGCAATTGCAATCTGTATTGTTTTATTCAGTGTTCTCATCAGTCTCTCGACCTCTCCGTTGGCTTGAGGCCATCTTGGCGTGATCCGTCTGTGCTTCACGTTTTGGCTCTGGAGATAGTCTGTGAACTCGCTGCCATTGAATGGCGGGCCGTTGTCTGTGCGGACTTCTTTCATGAGCCCATGGGTGGCAATTATCTTCTCAAACTTTGGTATCACTTCTGAGGCTGCTGTTGACGATACGATTTCCACCTCCGGGTAGCGGGAGTAGTCGTCTACCACTACCAGCATATACTTGCCTCCGGGGAGGCTGCCGAAATCTGCACTCACCCGTACCCACGGGGATGTCGGGCCTTCTTCGGTTGCGACGGGCGCCGGAGGGTTGGGAAGACTTGTTGCCAGACACACGGGACACCTGTGGACCACTTCTTCGACTGCTCTGTCTAGCCCGGGGAACCATACCTTGCTCCGGAGTCTACTTTTTGATTTGATGATCCCCTGGTGCGATCCATGTGCGAGCAAGGCGGCTTGATGGGTCAGGCTGCTGGGCAGTACCAGGCGGGGGCCTCTCAGGAGGCATCCTTCGGTGGAGACTGACAGCTCATGTCGAATCAGATACAGGGCTTTCAGGATGGCTTGGGCGTCAGAGGTGCGGAAGGACGCAGGGCTCTGGAGCGCCTTCCAGTCTCCGCACTCGACGGCCTGGATCGCAATCTGGAGGCAGTCGTCATCTTTGGTGGCTCTGGAAACTTCCTCCAGGGACATGGGACGTGGTTTCGACCGCTCGATGACCAAACAAACGTATTCCTCAGTAGCAGCTGCCTCGGCGGCTTCCGCGTCCGTGACGGGGCGAGCGTGTCTGGACAGGTAATCAGCAGGATTGCGTGTGCCGGGCCGGTACTCCACGGAGAATTGGAACTCTTGCAGCTGCAACACCCATTTTTCTATCCTCGGGGGTGGGCGGGAGGATGAGCCTTGAAAGAGCGGTATGAGGGGTTTGTGGTCGGTGATGACTGAAAAAGGGTGGCCATAGAGGTAGATGTGGAAGTGGCGGCACCCCCACAGAATGGCAATTGCCTCCCGCTCAATCTGCGAGTAGCGCTGCTCCGTAGGTGTGAGGGTACGGCTGGCGTAAGCTACGGGGGCCCACTCTCCACATGACTGCCGTTGCGACAGGACGGCACCCAGACCGGTGGGGCTGGCATCCACTAGCAGTTGCGACTCATTCCGTGGGTTGAAGTACGCCAGTGTCGTGTCGGCTGACAGGGGTGCCTTCGTGTTGTTGAAAGATTCTTGTTGCTCCGGACCCCATTTCCAGGTGACGTTCGACTTGGTGAGGTCGCGGAGTGGTCCCGTCAGGTCGGACAAATCCTTTATGAAAGCCCGCAGTACGTTACCATGCCCAGGAAGCTGCGGACTGCTGTTATGGAGGTGGGCGCTGGCGCGTTGTGGATGTCTCGCACTTTGTCTGGGTCGGGCCCCACTCCTTGGTCGGAGAACTTGTATCCGAAAAAGCTTATGTCCTTGCGCAGGAATTCGCATTTGGCCTTGTGGAGCGTCAGACCTCTCTCTTGTAGACGGTTGAACACGGCTTGGAGCCGTCTGAGATGTTCCTCCAGGGTCGGGGCATGCACCAGGATGTCGTCACTCACATTTAGGACTCCATCAAGGCCTTGGAGGACGGTGTGGATGATGTTCTGAAACACCTCGGCGGCGCTGGAGATGCCGAAGTTGAGCCTCGTGTACCTCCACAGGCCAGCATGTGTGGAAAAAGTTGTGATTGGGCGCGAGTCCGGGTGCAGCGGGATCTGATGGTACCCCGACCGCAGATCCATCTTGGAGAACCATTTGGTTCCAGCGAGCTCCCCGATGATGTCATCGATGGTTGGCGTCAGATGACCTTCTCTTTTGATGGCCAAGTTGGGGAGGCGCATGTCCACGCATATCCTCACTGCGTCAGGTTGCTTTGGCTTCTTGGCTACGACTATAGGGGATACCCACAGGGTGGGTCCAGTCACCCTCTCGATGATTCCGGCTTGCTCTAGCATTTTAAGTTCGGCTTCCACTTTGGGTCGGAGGTGGAAGGCAATCTGCCTGTGTCGGAGGGCTACAGGGGCCACTGACTGGTCGATGTGGAGTCGGACGGGAGGGCCTCGCAGACATCCAATGCCTTCGAACAGCGAGGAGTGGTCTGCGACCAGGTGATCTAGGCCTTGTGCTTGTACTGTTAGGGCAAAATGGATGAGCCCCAGTTCGCGGGCAGTCTTGCAGCCGAGGAGGAACCCTGACCCTTCCTGGGATACATAGATCTTTGTCTGCAGCTGCGTGGAGTTGTGAGACACGGTTGTCCGGAACACGCCGCAGAGGCGCAAAGGGCGTCGGGTCCCGTAGGCGAATACTTGCACTCTGGTGGGGTGAAGCATGGGGGCATCTTCCAGGCACTGGTACACGCTGGTGCCATTAGGTTTATCGTTGCGCCGGTGTCGATGAGGGCTCTGACCGCTTGGCTGTGGACATGGACGGTGCACATGGGTTCGTTGGACGATGTGGCTGCCAGGGTGTTGAGCATGCGTACCACGTGGACCGACGCGGCGTCTTCCTCGTCGTCCTCCATGTCGCTGCTGTTAGACGTGTTCGGTAGTGGCGCTACCTGTCGCGCCTTCCTGGCCGGGGCGCTTTGCTTCTTCCGCTGCGATGACAGGCAGACGCTTGCAAAGTGGTTGGCCTTCCCGCATGCGCTGCAGATTTTTCCTTGGGCTGGGCAGGCGCCTTTGTGTGGGGTGGCACCTCCGCACCAAATGCACGATCGGTCGCGGGAAGGCTGGTGAGGTGGGTCCTTTTTCTGAGGTCTCGTCCGGTTGTCTGGACGCTGTGACTTTACCGCGCACACTGGTTCAGTCTTGATCTTGACTGCTGGGCTTGGCTCCATGTGGGCTGCTCGAGCCTTGGAGAGCTCTTTAGAGCGTCCCAAAGCAAGGATATCGCGCATGGGCATGGCGTCCGTTTCCAGCACTCTCTCTCTCAGCTTTAGAGATGAACACCCTTGGATGAATTGGGCGCGAATTTCGTCATCCGCGTCCGGGAGTCTGCACGTGCTGGCTAGCTTCTTTAAACGCACGTAGAATACATCAACTGACTCCTCCGGGAGCTGGCGAGCCTGACGGAGTAGGAAACGTTCGTAGTCCGCGCTAGTGAAAGGCTCGAAGTACCTCGTGATGGCGTCTCGCAGGGTGGCATAGGTGTGAGGCGGGTCCCCCTCAGTGATGTCTTTAGAGATATCATGGATAGCCTCTCCTCCCAGGTGTAGCAGCATGGCGCGACGTCGTGCTACGGCAATGTCAGCTGCGATAAAATAGTTCTCCAAGCGTTCAACCCATTTGCGCCATCGCGTAGCCTGCGAGGGAGGTGTCCCTGTGATGGAGAAAGGCTCCAGAGGAGGTACGTTGGCCATGGTGGCAAAGCAGGGCACTGTGGGGCGTCCGGGCACTCCTAGTAGGCAGGGAAGGAGGCTGAGTGGATTCCACGAGGTCTTGGAGCGCTGAGCAGGATGTACCAGGAGGTTAGGGCGCACTTGGCCGGCAGGGGGGGCTGTGAGGTGGCCACAACGTAGTGAAAAGAGAGCTGGCACTCAGTAGGTGCACCCAGGCGCTGGTCCGCCGGAAGCGTGAGGTAAAGCAGGGCCTGCGGGGCCGAGGACACGCTAGAAGCGTGAGAGGAGCACTGGAGCGTCGGAGGCGCGTACAGCGCATGCGCGGGAACACCGGGGGTGTCGCGCTGGGCCGGCGTCTTCAAGGGCGCGAAGGCCGTGGCGCCGGGGCCGCAGGGGCCTGTGGGGCACGTCGCTGCTTGTACCTTGGGTGACTCCCCAGTCACGGCGACGTTGGCGGCTGCAGGACGGCTCCGGTGGCAGGCGGGAGCCGGGCGAGAACGCCGAAGGGCAGCGCGGGCCGCTGGAAGCCCGCAGGCGGGGCCGCTGCTTCCGCGAGGCGGACTGGGTGAGTCCGGCAGGGTGCTGCGAGCGAGGCCGCTCGGGTTGGGTTGCGGGGCAGCGGGGGCGCCGATGACAAGGCGCGCTGGTGAGAAGCACGCGGTGGGGCCGATGAGACCACCGCTTCGTCGCCAATGTGGTGTCCTGCACCAAAGCTGGCCTGGGGCCTAGAAATGAGCATTGGCTGGACACACGTGCTACGTTAGTGGTTAGTAGCTAACTGACCACGCCCAGGCTTGCCGGGCTTTTGTTATCAGCTTCACGTTACGCTCACGTAAGGGCTGTACCAAAGCTCCTTTACGCCTTAGGGGCAAACACATGTAATGGACAGTGGGAGGGGGCGTGTTGCTGCAGTGGTACACCCCACTGGCAGCAACACTACATACATGTATTTTATAAAAAAAAGTCACTTGAAATGGCGTCCAACGCCAATCATGGAACGCATTTAGCTATTCATATTTATTTTCGGTTCGTAGCCACCGGACGTCCTTAGAGATCATGACAACTGCTCTCTGCAGGTGGACCCTTAATTTTTTAATTTATATTTACATCTTTTTAGTGATTTTCTTCCCGCGCTTACTGAATCGCTGAGAGCTGAATTGGCAGAAACTGTATCTGAGGCAGCAAAGTAAACAGAGCTCTTCAAATCTCAAGACATTGCCTCAATTTCAGCAAAAGTCGTTCCTCACTCTCCATGTTCCCCGACTAAATTAAATCCAGATGTTTACATGGAGTGCAATATTAACAGATGGCTCCCCCGGGAGGACGAGAGATATTCAGCTGAGTGCATTAGTATTCGAGACAAAATGCCTTCGAAGTGAAAACACAGGTTTGCTTTGGGAATGTAAGCTGACCAGCTCCTTTTTTATATATAAACTTAGTACATTTTCTTAGTTCTCTGGCAGAGGATTCTGCTCAAGGACACAAGTCTTTGAAAAAAGCAATGCCATTTAAGCGATATCAAAAACAAGAAGAGATCTAGAACATATATTCACGGTTATTTTTTTCTTCTAATATTTTGCTCAAGTTGAAAGGCCTCTAATGAAACTAACCAAGCAGTTTAATTTTGTACATTATTAAAAACAAAAACATTTCCTTTTACCAGGTCACACAGGAATGACAGGTCGACATACTTTAATTCTATGACTATAGTTCAAGGCGCTTGACATTTTCTGCTCCACCAGGAACCTGCAGATTTTAACTGCCTGGGCAGCAGTCAGAGATGGAACCATTAGAACTGGAACATTCCACACAGTGAAGTCACTCGCACCAGATCAGACATAAACATGAAAAGGAGGAGACGCCTGCTGCCACACACGCATCTAACCACCACACTCACCATACACACCATCCACCCAAAACTAATCAGCCACCACCCCAACCCTTCTCTCCCTTCACCACTGACACCCACCTGCTACCCACTCACCACCACTCCAAACCCACTACCAAGACCACCCACCCACCACCACCTGCCCACCAACACCATCTTCACACTACCACTGTCACCCACAGGCCACCACCACACCTACCCCTTGCTTCTCCCCCCTGCCATACAGTCTCCACCATCAGCAGCTCCATCTGCCACTACCCATCCCTTCCTCACCACAACTGTAATCTATCTGCCACTACACCCACCACTCTCTGTCAGCACTCACCACTACCCCCGGCCACCCACTCTGCCACCTGCCACTAGCACTGTCCTCCCTACCCATTCACAGGTGCCACTTACTCCCCCTACTGCCATCACCCACATTCTGCTGCAAGAACCACTGCACCCTCACCATGCCTCATCACCACCAAAGATCACTCATCAACGCAACAATCACCGCCACCCATCCCATACCCAGACTCATACACCAGGTATTAGGCTAACTTACAAAACTCACAACAGAAGCGACCATCAGGAAGTGCATTCAGCACAGTCCCCCCAGTGCAGTGGTTCTTAACCTTTTGACTTCTGTGGACCCTCACGAATAATGATTGGAAACCAGGGACCCCCACCCCCAAGGCAATTTCAAAGATTTGAACCACGAAACAATACACAGATGATGAAATATCTGATTAAACTCATGATATTTATATTTATTTATTTGTTTATTTATTTATGTGAGTTTTATAGAGCGTGAACTAGACCTGTGAATGTATCAGAGCGCTTTACAGGATTGACAGGTAAGATACATGAACTTGGGATGGTTGGATACAGTTGGGGTAAAAACAGGTAGTTGCAAAAGTAAGAGGAAAGAGAAGAATAGCAGAAACAAATCATGGAAACAGTTGGGATAAGAGCATATAGCACCATTATACAAATGAGGTACTGTCGAGTCCAGGGAAGGATGCCCAGAAGAGCCTGTGGGTACCATCCAGGTAGCTGTAGGTAAAGCTTAATAATATGAGAAAACAGTTGCTGAGGTGATTAAAATGTGAGCGTTAGGAGAGGAATTTTTATGAAACAAGGAAAAGAATAAGCAATAACACATTTTGGAAACATTTGGGATAAAAACAAATAGCACATTATACAAAGTAGCAATCTCAGTTCCAGGGAATGCTGCCCAAAGGTGCCAGGTGGGTATAATCTGGGTGACCGTGGTTAAGGCCATAATGGTAAGAGAAAACAAAGACATAGGCGTTATTAAATGCGAGCATTAGGAGAGAAATTTTCCCATTAGGAAAGTCTTGGCCTCCTTTTTAAAGTGTGCCAAGGATGAAAGTCTTCTGATGGCGGGCGGGAATGAGTTCCAAATTCTTGGGGCGGCCCCAGAGAAGGCCCGATTGTACGTTTTTTTTCCCCCACACATGCTGGTTGGAGCAACATGTCTCTGGTGGACCGTGGGTTTCTAGCTCCTCCTGAAATCACAAGTTTTTTGGCAAGATATGCTGGGGAATTGAAGTATAGGGCCTTGTGTGTGATGCAAGCCAGCTTAAGTTGGATTCTGGCCTCAAGAGGAAGCCAATTTAGAGCTTTTGAGGTGGGGAGAGATGTGGTAAAATTTCTTTGAGCCTGTTAAGAGTCTCGCGGCGGTGTTAAGGCAGGCTTTCAGTGGAGCCAGAGAGTTCTTGGGGAGACCTGCGAGGGTAGATCAACCATAGTCCAGTCTGGAGATGACTAGTGCCTGGTTGCCATTTTTAAGTCGGGAGTGTCGAGGAAAGGTTTCAGGTGTCTTAGGTAGTTCAGGTGAAATCTGGCGGTTTTGGCCATCGATTTGACATGGGCACGCATATTAAGGTTGCAGTCAAGGGTTATTCCAAGGGATTTAGCAGAGTCTAAAATTGAAGGAGGGCAGTTTAATGCTGTGATTGCCTTGATCCATTTATGAATGCCCGGGGTGGTTTTAGGAGGGGAGATAAGAAGAAATTCTATTTTTTTGCATTCAGTTTGAGCTGGTTAGAGGTGAGCCAGTGCACGGTCAGTTTCAAGGTCTTATTTAGGGAGTGGATATCCTCAGGAGAGGAGATTTTAATGTAGATCTGTGTGTCGTCTGCATACATGTGGTAGGCGATGTTTGGTCTTATTTAGGGAGCGGATATCCTCAAGAGAAGAGATTTTAATGTAGATCTGTGTGTCATCTGCATACATGTGGTAGGCGATGTTGGAGGTGCATAGTACTTCTGTGAGCGGTTCAAGGTAAAGATTGAAGAGGGTAGGGGACAGGGTTGATCCTTTGGGGACTCCAACCCTGATCGGCGAGGGACCGAATAGGTTTCTGTTGATCAGCATTCCCTGTGAGAGATTCTGGAAGAAGGATCTGAACCACTCTAGGACAGTGCCATCTAGTCCAATCCTAAGTTTGAGGCGATCAAGGAGAGTTTCGTGGTTGACCGTATCGAAGGCTGAGGATAGGTCTAGGAGGATGAGAAGACAGTTTTTTCCTTGGTCAAGGGCTAGGAGGGCATCATCCACAATGTGGAGGAGGGTGGTTTCCATGCTGTGTCCAGGTCTGAACCCGGATTGGAAGTCATCCAGTAGGTGGAAGTTGGTAATGTGTTGGCTCAACTGCTGTTGCACACATTTCTCCAGAACCTTCGCTAGAAGTGGGATGTTAGATATCGGTCTATAGTTGTCAGGGAAGGCTGGATCTAGCGTAGGTTTTTTTAAGATGGGGACAACTTTGCCCGCTTTAAGGGAGTCAGGTATCGATCCCTGTAGTAGGGATGCATTGATTATAGCAGTCCAACAGGGGATGATCGCTTGAGAGACGGAGGTTAGGCAGTTGGAGGGGAGGGGAACATTGTAGTGATTGCTTGGGTTTAAGGAGGATAGGATTTTCTAGACAGTGTTCATCATAGATTTTAAAGTTGTACCAGTGCGCTTGGTTTTTAGTTGAAGCCTGGGAGGGCAGCGAGGCGAGCAGAGGTAGAGCCGGCGTAGTATTTTGGGAGTGCATTGCAGAAATGAGTTTGTTTCCTAAGGCCCTGATTTTGTCAATGAAGAAGGAGGAAAATTCCTCGCATGAAATTGGTGATATAGGGGTTTCTTTGGATGTTATCGCCAGTTTGTTAGATTGGTGTTTAACCCAATCAAATAGCTTGTGAGGTCTGCTTTTGGAGTTCTACAGTTCAGTTCTGAAGAATTCTTTTTTTGAGTTGAGGATTTTCCTATTGTAGGCGTTTCTGGACTGGCAGAGGAGTTTTAGATGGGCTGCTGACGCGTGCTTTTTCCAATTACGTTCTGCCTGCTGGAGGATTCTCCTCTCATTGTTGAGGGATCCATTGAACCAGGGGTTTCTGTCTTTGATTTGGGTTCTTTTTAGTTTTAGCAGGGTAAGGTCATCGAGAATGTTAGAAATAGTTGTGGAATAATGATCAGTGAGGTTGTTGACCGTAGAGGTATGAGATGTGGGGAGCTCAGTCTCACAGCGGGCAGCCAGTTTCCCATGATCAAGGTTCTTGGTGTCTCTAACCCAACGTTTGGGAATCACAGGTTTTACATTTTACATTTACATTTACAGGTTGTGGTGTCCAAGTTTTGTTGGAGCCAGGTAGATGGAAGGTGATGGCATGGTGGTCAGACCAATCACAGGGGTGTATAGAGATTAGTTTAACCGCACATTCCTTTGCTATGATCCAGTCAAGAGTGGCGCCTTTCGTGTGAGTTGGGAGTGAGCCGGCATAGGTAAGGGCTTGGTCGGCCAAGAAATATCGGATGGCGGTGACCTGAAGGTCCTTGGGATCATTCCAGTGCAAGTTGAATTCACCAAGGAAAATGTCATTACAGTTGCGGGAGGTTTTGGCTGTGATGATTTCCATGAGGAGGTCAGGGAAGGTGTCGTTCATGCCTAGGGGGTGGTAAAAATTGTGCAAACTGCACAGTTGGATGAAGTTGTTGCATATGGAAAGTGCAAGGTATTCGCAGGAGTCTGTACGATCAGCCGAAAGTTCCGTAACAAGGAGGTTAGAGCGATAGATGCAGGCAATACCTCCCCCTTTTTTTTGGATTGCCTGTCCAGTCTTACGATGTTGTAATTGGGCGATACTAAGAGGTCTACATGGTGAAATAGACTCATTGAGCCAAGATTCGGTCAGGATTGCAAGGTCCGAGTTTAGGCTTAGAATGAGCTCTGCAACATCAGAGGCATACCTACCTGCCCAGTGGCATTTGATTAGGAGGCCTGATAGAGGGCGGTCTGAGTGTGCGTCATGTGTAGGGGCAGAGAAAGGAACTAGCGCTTGGTTGCTCTGGATCACTCCTCTGTTGCGGAGGGTGGTTAATCTGAAGGGGTTGGTTGCAACCATGCAAATGGGGTGTTTGTAACTCAGATCTGAAGGGCATGGGGTTATTAGTGCTGACTCATATCTAATGAGGAGGTCTGCAATTTCTTCCTCCGTGAGGTCTAGAGGGCTGGGTGTAGCAGGGGGAGGTGTGTAGGAAAGGAGGAGGGACAGAGTTTCCTCCTCTGAAAGGTGGCAAGGCAGCTTGCGAGGGCACAGGTGTATCAGGGAAAGCAGAAGAGGGTGAAGGAGGAGCTCACAGGAAGGGGGGAGTAATGTTCTGTGAGAGTTTGAGATTTGAGAAGGAAAGTTCGGTGAGGTTTAGCAGGTTCTTTAGATCCAGTATGGAGTTGTGGATGCTAAGGGTTAATTTGGTAGCCTGTGGTGGAGCATGTCAATATCGCTGTATGGGTGATGCTCTTGTGAGCAGGGGTCCGAAGGAGAGGGAGGTGATGGTGGCCTGGTAGTGAGGCTAAGGCAAGGAGTGTCTTGAGACCTGGCAGGAGTTTTACTATCCATATGGGAGGCAGGATTTGTCGGGCGGTGGATTGGAGGTTTGGGAACGCCTCTGTTGGCAAGTGCTGGTAACATGGTAGAAGGGCTAGGTCGGGAGGAGTCGAGAGCCCTGGGGGGAGTATCACGAACCTTGAGAGAGGGAGGAGCAAGCCGGTAGGAGGTCGAGGAGATCTGTGGTTTAGGCACGTTTTGGTTGGCCTGTGCTGGAAGCTTTGTTGTGGGGCTAAATCGACTGTTGTCGCAAGCCCTAGGAAGGGTGGTTTGTAAGAGGTTAGGCACCCATGTAGGATTTGGCCAGGGGTGGTACAGGGGGAGCATGGACAGATGAGGGTCTTGCACAAAGCTTTTGAGGCGGGTGAAGCGGTCTGCAAATGTATTAAGGTCATTGGGTGGCCCTTGTATCAGGATGAGGCCGTTTTTGTATATGGTGATGGTGAGGTCGGCACGCAGTTTTGCGGAGGGTGCGATCCTGAGCTTATGGCCATGAGGAATGTTCCTAGTTTTGTGTACCGTGAGGTGGGACGAGAAGGCTTTGTGCCACGAAGAAGTTTTCCTAGAATAGAAGATGAGGTCGTTAATGACTGCACCCTTGTCAGTGCTGAAACGCAAGTCGGAGACCAAGGTATCAAGATGACTTTTCAGGGTGGAGTGTTTGAAGGATTTAGCGGAAGTTTTGGAAATATTAGGACGGTATACAACAGTGTAGGTGTTGTCGCCCGTGGAGGTCAAGCAAGGCCCTGCCATGTTGTGGAGTGAGGAAGTTTCCGCCTAGGAGGTCCAAAGAAATGCCGGGCTATGGCCGAGTAGGAAGATAGCAGTCTAGCAGGGTGTCCCAGGGACCAGGGCGGCGAGTGCCTAAGTGGATGCAGTGACTTAGAGGAGTGCCTTACGCCACCTCACGATGGCTCTGTGGAATTTGTGTTTGTGGGTCTCCAGCGTCTGATTGGACCGAGAGCGAGAGCTTTTAAAATTTATTTAAGTGAGTGCATAAATAAGTAAATCTTTTATCATAACTATTTTTCTACAATTGCTTCACTATTGAATTACAAAGAAATAAAATTCATTTAAAGTACAACACCACTTGAAAGCCGGAGTTTATTTAATGCATCTTAATCTACATTTATTACCCTTCTTTATGCATCTATATACCTTCCATGTACTTATGTATCTATATATTTATTACTTTTCTCAAAATTCAACATATCCACTGCACTACCCTATTTCTCACTGTATACCGCTCTCAATATATCCTCTACCTCAACACTCTGACTCATCTCAAACCTCTTTCTACTACTCTTTACAGTGCACTGCCATTTTTCTCACACTATACCTCTATCAATATAACCTCTACCCCACTCTCTCTTTCCCCACACCACTACTATGATCCCCAAAATAACCCTTTCTAGACTCTTCCCTACTCTACTCCTTGCATGATCTCATACCTCTTTTACTATTCCGATCTCCCAAAACAAGCCTTTCTAAACCTTTCCCTCTGACTCATCCCCCTCCAACCTCCCCTTTACATGTCCCAAGCCTCCTACTACTGCTATGAGCACCAAAACACAAAATAAATAAATGCATTTTTAAATCCTTCCCTCTTCTATCCCTCCACTACCCTTTTCAATCCAAATAACAGACTAATATGTCCACCACTAAAATTACCTTCATATTTCACTATACTAATTCACCACTAAACCTTTTGGGGTTCCAGAGTAGTGTGCTACTCACAAAAAAAGGGCTTCGACACCTCATCTGGGGTAGCAAGCACTATATAAATACAAACCTTTTTCCCTCTGCTATGCCTCCACTATCCTTCTCATTCCAAATAACTGACTAACATATCCACCACTCAAATTACTTTCATATTTCACTATACTAATTCACCACTAATCCTTTATGGGTTCCGAAGTAGCGTGCTACTCGACGAAAAAGCACTTCAACACCCCATCAGAGGTATCTAGCACTATATAAATACAAACCTTTTTCTCTCTTTTATCCCTCCACTATCCTTCTCAATCCAAATAACTGACTAACATATCCACCACTCAAATTACTTTCACATTTCATTATACTAACTCACCGCTAATCCTTAATGGGTTCCGGAGTAGTGTGCTACTCGCCAAAAAAGTGCTTCAAGACCCCATCAGGGGTACCAAGCCCTATAAAAATACAAACCTTTTTCCCTCTTTAATCCCTCCACTATCCCTCTCAATCCAAATAACTGACTAACATATCCACCACTCAAATTACTTTCATATTTCACTATAGAAATTCACCACTAATCCTTTATGGGTTCTGGAGTAGCGTGCTACACGCCGAAAAAGCGCTTTGACACATCGTCAGGGTAGTAAGTGCTACATAAATGAAATTACAATACAATACAATACATAAAATACATTTTAAAAGTATCACAATAATGTAACAAAAAGACATTATATAAAATGAGATTTCAGTAAACAACATGTTTAACAACCATATTTAAAATAACACAAAGAACGATATTCTTACCTTTGATATTGATGTCCACAATATTTTTGACATCACAATATTTCATAACCATTTTGTGACACCGTACTTAATTTTTGATATTCCGTCCAAACACTTATTATAGAACCAGTTGTTAACATATAGATATTTTCTTTCATCATGACCTTTTAAGTGAGTGAAACTCGTTTCTTTATGGTGAGAACATCGAGATTCTAATGTCAGAAGGGTTTGGAGACCAGAAATATATGTGAACTTTGAAGTTTCTCACGTACTTGAATTTCTTGGTAAGCGATTACAGGCCGTGAATTATTCATTATAAAGGCAAGTGTGCGCTACCCATAGAGATATGCTCGACCATCCAGGAGGGTTCCAGCAGGTATAAATTATATAACTAGTACAAGTATAAAGATCCTATTTAGTCCTCCTGGCGTGCTTTACAGAAAAAGTGACTACAATTAGACTTGTGGGAATAACTGGAAAAAGCTTTTCAAATGAGTTGGTTGATATAACCACAGTAATCATTAAAATGAAAATTGATTGCAGTCAATTTTTCGCTTTCCTAAAAAAAAAACGTCCTTCAACATGAAACTTAATTTCAAGAAGGCAATCAAGAGCAGATAGTCTAGTTGAGGTTTAAACGTTTTGTAATTGATAGTTATTTAATGCTTAAAACATTTTTAATGGCATCATTTTGCCTGGCCCGTGTTTTGACAGGCTTTTTAAAAAGTAGAAAGCATAAGATGAGGTTTACATAATGGGTGAATCTCCTTATTTTACATCATTATGTGTTGCATTAATACATGTTGGACATGCTGAAAATTTCAAATAGGAATGTACTCCTGTTGTTAGAGAAAAGCAACAGCATTTTATCGCTTCTTTGACTGGAGAGTTGTTATCTGGAATCCAGGAATCAGGGCAGTTAAGGATATACATGTAATTGTTGTGAATGTATCTAGGACCCTAATTAAATATTCCTGATTCATAGCCTTATGCGGTTATGATAAATCATGTCCTTATAAAGGCATAAGAATCTTACCCATATTTAGTCATAGCCCACGCAGTCCAAATACAGCAAGGCTACTTCTTAGATTCCTAGAGAGCACAACGAGTTCGTTCGACACACCAAACCTTCAGCAACCTGGAAATTCCCCATGTCTTTGTTTTGATTTGTCACTGAACTCCTGCGAGCACTAAAGGAACAGTCAGTTCTTAGTGACATCTTTTATTGACGTCTTATGTCCAACCTTACGTCAAACACAGCACCTTCCAGGTATAAATATACCAACACTTGCCTTAAGCAACACACGGTGGTGTGGAGCAGAGAGGCTATCTACTTATCCGAAGCCCAGCTGATGCGAGAGCCGAAGGAAGCCGTCCCTCCCCTTTGACACACTGGAGAAGCTGCCTTTTCTCACGCCGATAAATCCAGCTCCAGTGTTTCCAGTCACCCTTGCAGGTTACTGGGAGATCGAGTCCTGAGAAACGAGAAACAAGACCTCCTTCATTCTATAACCAAGGTACGGAGCTGATTCAAACCTTAGAGAGAATTCTTGATTCAGATTCTTGGCAAAAAACCTAACTTAACTTAAAACTGCAACTTACTTACTCCTTCCCACGTATTAGGCTTAGGTCAGGTACACCGGGGTAGGCGTATTTTAGAAGCACCAGTTGAGTTTGTTAGTCAATGTTTTTATATATGTAAATATTGTATCCGTTTTAAAGTATCATATGGCTAAGAAACCATATCAATGCTTTTACAGTATTATTTTATAATACTCCTTTTACTGTACGCACTTTACTTCATGATAAGTATTGCAATTGTGGCAATTCATTTCTCTTGCATGAGAAAGAAGACCGCTCAATAAAATAACACCTTTTTATTGAAAACGCCCGTCTCTCTATTTCTCTGCACCCTGGTGAAAATAAGCATGCACGATTGACTGAGTGAAATAGCTGTCTATTTTTTTCACACAACTCTGGAGATATACTCCTTATTCTGGGGGAGCAAAGTTGTCATGTTATATGGTTGTCAGAAGCTAATCCCTTTTTGTCTAAATCAGGGAAGTTAACCCCTCCCTATTAATTCGAGAAAGTTTCTAGTGACCTCTGAGCTAGCTGGCAAAACTAATTAAGTCTAACATAGTCAGTAGAGACCTAGATGACCTCAGTCCTACGTCTACACTGCTGTTTATGTTATTCCAATGCGCAGAGCCTATTGGGAATATAGGAACTAAACTACATGGTTCACAATGTATGGTAAGGCGATAATCTAATGCAAGATACTAGAGTAACTCAGTCGTGCTTTTCACACAGACCCCTTTCTCCCGTAAAAACTCCAATAGACGTCTGGAGTGGGTAAAAGGTAATATCCGCCGAAACTTAGTAGGATGAGAATCCTATGTATTAGTTTACGGTATAGTCAACGTTGAAGGATACAGTGTTCCAAAATATTGTGCACCTAATCTTTGTTTCCTTGAAACTTGATCTGCAAAAAAAAAAAATCTGTCAGTAAAAATGTCAGACAGTGAGGATGAAAGGGAAAGAGTTAGACTAGCAGCTCAACTCTTAGCGGAGGACACAGTCATCCAAAATGCAGACCCTGATGTAATACTCATTCCGGTCAATATAAGAAAAACCATAACTATAAAACTTATAGAAAATGGGGTATCACCAAGAGGTGGTACAGTTGTATTTGTGGTAGGGGCACAAGAATATCGGCAGACAGAGGTATTCTATTCCTGGATAACTTTTCCAGCAGCACATGCTGTGACACGTGAGTTCCACTAATATAAAATAGCGGAATCTCCAGAGGAATACTCTCCTTTCGAGGAAATTGAAATTCCACTAACATACCAAGAGCACCTGCTCTTATTTAATGGCACCCTAAAACATCAAAATCACATTACCAGGCTCGGTCCACTAGGTAGACCAGGAGCCACGTGGCCGGTTCTAGCCAGCTACACACCACATCCGGACATTGAAGCAATGTCAGAGAAGAGAACTTTTGGTTCAGCTAAAACAATTAATTAAAATTCATAGACAATTGGTCCAATATGTCATGCGGACATCAACAGTCCAAACTACAAATAAAATTCCACAAAACACCCCTCATCAGGGGAATACAAATAAAATTACACCACAGAATATACAATCATGTCTTGGTAAAACACCCGCAAAACGGGAACAAATTCCTTTCTGGTTAGCTCAAAAAATCACTCAGATAGAGGCAGTATTTCCTGATACTACCCCTCACGAAAAACACAGAATTCTGACTATCTGTCTCCCAATGGGAATTGCACCACGTGTGGAGGACTGTGACACTTGGGGCACGGTCTTTGCTTCTATCTACACGAAAACACATGGTGTTCCGTCAATGGCGGTTATACCAGATGTACTAAGACAGATTCAAAACAAATACGGTCCAGAACCTGCTTTAACTCTGGGTATGAAATTACTGAAAGACTTCAAGCAGGTCTCAGCTATATTTTTAGCCAACATAAAAGGAGAAGCAACATGTGTGGCAATCTGCCAAAAATTGAAGGAGACGGATATAACAGACCAACCTTTTGAACTTGCTAAAAAAATTGAAAAATCCTATGAAGAATTAGGCAGAGATAGTTTGAGTGGTAAACCAGTAAAACCCCAACGAATTGAAAATCCTGAAAAAACTTTTATTAAAAACAACCTTAATTCTCAAATGAAGAAGTGGGAAGGTAATAAACAAACCACTCCCAGAGAAAAACGATTTCAGTCCAGAGGAAGGTCTCACCAATGGAGAAATAGATCTCCAGGAGGAGGGGACAAGTCTCCCCAAGGGGAGCCCTCTGAAAAAAGATACAACCTTAGAGATAGGGATAAATTAAGAAAACCTGACAGATATCAAGATATTGATACACGTCCCTCTTGATCTTTTCAGACTTCCTCACAGAAATCGGAAAGAAGAGGACGGTCAGAACACAAGGAAGAGCACGTCAAGTCCAAAGACAAAGAACCTGCTCATCAAAGTAAAAAATCACAATTTCCTAGAACTAGAAAGAAGGTAGCAAGTATTAAAATTAAACATGCCGAGGATCCTGAGGACACAACTGAAAAACGGAGAGTGGGCCCAGACAATGCTAGACAGCGCTGCAGAAGTGACCATAGCTCGCAAGATCCTGATGAATCTTCTGGAGACAGTGGACACGAATGAATACATTCAGGTGGAAACTGCAGACACGCGAGTTAGCGTGCCCCATAAACTATATGAAATAACATTACGTATAGAGGGAGATAAAACTAGGAAAATAAAAGGTCTCTTTTGGGAGAATCTATCTAAAGGCTATGATATCCTGTTATCTGAAAAAGACGGGCCACCAGAGTTTGTCAGGGAGTGCCCTCATGGCGAAGAAATGATTATGCCTGCCTTCTCAAATCATATCCCAATTCATAAAAAATTCACATTTGCAAGAAAATGGGCAGTGGTCTAAGCCCCTGCTTTATATAAAAATCACGTAGGATGGGATGAGGATTCTCCTCCCCACAAAATCCAGTTAAAAAATCAACCTACTGCACAAAGGCAGTACCCAGTTAAACAAGAAGCTAAAAAGCAAGTCAGGGAGATCTTAGATCAACTTGAATATCAGGGGAAGATTGAAACATGCACCTCACAAATGACCAATCCTTTGTTTCCTGTCTCCAAGCCAGACGATTCATATCGTCTAGTTTTGGACTACAGACATCTAAACTCCTGCTGTAAAACTTTTGCAGTCCAAAACTCACAGTGCAGCACTAATGAATAACATCGTGCGCAAAAAATATAAAACGACATTAGATATCTCTAATGGATTCTTCTGTCAAAACATTGCACCTGAAAGCAGGTATTTGACCGCTTTCTCAATAATGGGGTCGCAAAAACAATTTTGTCGACTCCCACAGGGATTCAAGAATAGCCCAGGATTATTCTCAGCAAGGGTAACAGAATTACTACAAATGTATGATGATGAGGCATTATCCTATGTCAATGACATCTATCTTACAGACGATGACCTGGAGACTCACTTGAAAAGAGTGAACACCATAATACTTGGGTTCGCATCGGAAGGTTACAAATTCAACTTTAAAAAGTCAAGAATAGCCCATCTAACTGTCCTATTTTTAGGATATGAATTATCAAGTGAAGGCAAAAGCCTAGCAGACAATTTCGTAGAGAAATGTGCAGTACTCCAAGCACCAAAAACGCTGAAGAATTTAAAATCAATTCTAGATTTCCTGAATTTCGAAAGAACATACATTCTAAATTATGCAGAGAGGGTTAAACCTCTCTACAAATTAATAAAACCTGATTTCAAACCAAATAATTGGACTCAAAAACACACAGAAATTTTGAGATCATTACAGACAGACATGTTAAATAAAACAAAACTGCAAACACGCACAAACGAACGCAATCGTGTAATCCGAGTCATTCCAGGAAGATGCGGATTCACACACCTGACCTCTAATGAGGGAGAAACGGTACCAATAGCTTACAAATGCCATTTGTACACACAAGCTGAAATGAAATTCAGTTCTACAGAAAAAATTCTGACAGCTGTTCAAACTGCTGTAGCAAGAGAAAGAGCCCTAGCCCAAGGCAAGAGAATATCTGTTTTTACAGCAGAATCAGCCATTGAGGCATTAACAAGCCCACGCAATCTAAATGCTGTGGCATTAGATCCGAAATGGATACAATGGGAAAATTCTCTTACTACAGAAGACGTGAAATACTATTTTGATCCGAAAATGAAAAAACTAGAAAATCTGGAATATGAATATGAATATCCTCTGACGACCGAAATCCTGCCTCTCGAAGAATACACCTGTGTAATCTACACAGACAGATTTGCACAACATTTTGTTGTGGAAAAGCAAATTTACAACAACGCGTGCACGATTGTTAAAGGTCGTTGGTGCTTAGGTAAATTCAGACCAATGGTCACTAAAACCAAATCCTTCAGAAACTGTACAGCTCAGCGAGCTGAAATAATATCTCTAAAGATGGCGCTTGAAATGCCGATCGCGAATTCCCCACACTAATAGTGTGCGATTCACATTACTGCGTCCAATCTTACAATAAGAACATACAGACTTGGATTCAAAACGATTATAAAGATGACACAGGTGCCACAATAAAGCATAACAAGCTTTGGGAACAAGTAGTTCTTTTGCAGAAAGAACTACAAAAGACTCACGTGATACATACACTGAGTCATCCACGTGATGGCGTTCACGTTGCAGGGAATTCATTGGCTGATAGAGCCACAGTGGCAGCTGGTCAACCGGCTTCCGTAGCCACCAAAAAGCGTTCAGAAAAACAAATAGATGGAGAAACCATGCTGGCAGTAAAAGCCTCATTAAAAGGCGACTATGCAGCATTACCTCTCAACTATCCACTCAATAATACATACATAATTGATGCGAACTCCGTTCCGTTTGCTCGAATCCCTGGAGTGGGGGATAGAGTAATTCCAAACACGAACCGGATAATCTTCTTGATACAAGAAGCACACATGGGATTGGGTCTGAGGCACCAAGAGATCCTGAAATCTCTGATAGAATTACAATCACAATACTGGTGGCCGGGGAGGAGTGTAGAAATTTACAATTTTGCAATGAATTGTGAGGACTGCAACAGAGATCGCAGTTGTAAACCGGACCAGGCACCAGCCCAGACACCATTATTAGACAGCATCAGGCTATCTATGCACAAATGCGGCCCCATAATTATTAAGACTAGATTCACTAAAGATGTGGCCCCAGCGCTCGGCTGACCACAGAACTGTTATAAAAGATTTGCAAGTCTTTATCGGCACATACGCAATTGGCATGCTACATTCTGACCAGGGTCCTGCCTTTAGCTCTCGAGCTTACAAAGAGGCCTTGAGCAGCATGGGCATTGCATTGCGGTACTCTTCTCCCTTCCATCCTGAGGGAAATGCGGTTGTGGAAAGAAAAAACCGCGACATAAAACAATCTATAACAGCGAGGGTATTAGGTTCGGGTGATGGGTGGGTCAAACATCTAACAAGTGTCCAACGTAGTCTTAACAATTTGCCAAGAAATTCTCTAAAGGGTTTCACTCCATACGAACTATTGTTCGGCACTAGAATGAAAATCCAGGATTTAGATTGTCAAACTTCAGTGGTGGAAGAAAAAACCTTTGATATCAAAGATCGTTTGGCTGTTTTACAGGACTTGAATGAAACAAGAAAAAGACTAAGTAATATAAAGTCTAAGCCAACAACCACTGAAGAACCACCTGTCTCAGTAAGACCTGTCTGGATTCCAAAGATTGGGCATCTGGTCAGAGAAAAGATTGTGGTAAAGAAGGAATTTGGGCCTTCTTACAGAAAAGCAGTACCTGTCTTAGCTATCAGCGGAACAAGTTCAGTAGTACTACCGCCACTTGCTTGTAAAAAGGAGAACAGAGTTGTATCAATCGACCTGGTGAAACCACAATCATGTGGCCAATAATAAGTAGTAGGCCCAGTGGACTCCCAAGAAGTAGCAGAAGACCAAATCTTGCTACAATCCAAGAGGTTCAAACTGAAAGACTAATCACTTTCGATAAACCATCAGTGAATAAAAAAGGACTATGCAACAAAGCCATGGAACTTGTGCCTCTTGAAACCCAAATTGCAACAGTTCATGAAGAAACACCAGTCTACAACGATGTTGCCTCTGACTATACAAATGTAACAAGAGAAAATGCAAAGATCAATGGAAATCCGGAAGCAATCCCACCAATTGAAAGAACTGCATCTGGCTACTTTATCAACTTTGAGGATTTTTCCGATGATCCGAGTGAACATGGAGACAAGCCAGCGACAAAAACTTTGAAATGAAAATTACAGAACTTTTTCATCAACTCAAAGAAACATATCTGATTTCACCTTGGATTGAACTATGGATTGTGTTAGGTGTCCTTATCTTACTACTTTGGCTCCTCTTAGTTTTAATTTTGGGAAAATGTATTGATGGAAAATACAGTACAATGGACGCAGCAAGTCAGAACATCAACTTGGTCCTGAAACCACAAAGATCATCTCACATAGAGAAAAGAGAACTATAATCAGTGAACATCACAGCAAAGCCTATACCTGGTGGTATAGCATGGAACAGAACTGACTATGAAATCCATGGCCCGGTAGAGCTCTTGAAGTATCCACATCAATTCAAGATTTCATTAAGTGACTTTGTGACACCAAGTTCTTTCTCTGATGATTGGGACTTTGAAAATATTAATAGTATGATGTCAGATTTAGAAATGTCAGCAAAATTTAAAGAACATGATTATTTACAGGGTTCATCGAATTATGAAGAAATGTACTGTTATAACCACTATGGTCATCATTATCTGCATAAGTCTGTGAATCCTAGAAATGTTTTTACTTATAATCAGTGGGAACATTGTCCAACTCCGCCAATAGGCAGTTCGAAAATGTTTTATGAAAAATTCCCATACTTTTCAGGGTTTAATCACACTGATCCAGAAATGTTTTATTTCAAGATGTTAAATAAGACAGGAATGAAAAACATGCTGACAAATACTAAATTGATTTATTCTGAAAAATGTTATGATAAAATGTCTACATTTGGTTTTGAGTTTTGGAAAAATAACATTGAAACAAAAACCATCTGGGGAACAAAAGAATGGCAGGTGCATGGTCTAGAAGCATTATTTAGAGCGTGCATGATCCCAGAACAAATAATGTTCCTGAATGACACAATTCAGCAAACAACCTGTCTTGGTTTAGCTAAGATAAAAGATTTAAATAACCCGTCTATACCAAAACCTATGCCTGATAGAAACACCACTACTGATGAGGGGTTAGACGTGTCCTATATTTTAAAACAAAACAGAACAAATCCTGATTGGAAAAAATGGTTGATCTGGCCCATAGACACAAATAACTGTCACAATAGATTCCTGAACAAAATACACGGGTTCAAACAGAACAGGCCAGACCCTAGATATTCCCAGAGACAACATCCAGGGATAGTTACAATATATAGTGTAGGAAAACTATGCCTTGAATGGCTACAGAAATCCACACTTCCCGAAATAAAGCAACACTTAACTTTACTTAAAGAAGGTGCTGACTTGCGAGATTTCATAATGGGACCCCGCAAACAGCGTCAAAATCGTTTCATATACGCCGGTATATACGCAGCTTACAATGAAGCTTGGAAATGAAAATAAATTGAAACTGCAGACAAAAAACGGGAAATTGACTGTATCAATTTGGAGAAATCACTTTCTGTAGTGGACAATGGGTTAACGACTCTGCCCTCCGATCAGCCGAAAGTTCCGTAACAAGGAGGTTAGAGCGATAGATGCAGGCAATACCTCCCCCTTTTTTTTGGATTGCCTGTCCAGTCTTACGATGTTGTAATTGGGCGATACTAAGAGGTCTACATGGTGAAATAGACTCATTGAGCCAAGATTCGGTCAGGATTGCAAGGTCCGAGTTTAGGCTTAGAATGAGCTCTGCAACATCAGAGGCATACCTAACTGCCCAGTGGCATTTGATTAGGAGGCCTGATAGAGGGCGGTCTGAGTGTGCGTCATGTGTAGGGGCAGAGAAAGGAACTAGCGCTTGGTTGCTCTGGATCACTCCTCTGTCGCGGAGGGTGGTTAATCTGAAGGGGTTGGTTGCAACCATGCAAATGGGGTGTTTGTAACTCAGATCTGAAGGGCATGGGGTTATTAGTGCTGACTCATATCTAATGAGGAGGTCTGCAATTTCTTCCTCCGTGAGGTCTAGAGGGCTGGGTGTAGCAGGGGGAGGTGTGTAGGAAAGGAGGAGGGACAGAGTTTCCTCCTCTGAAAGGTGGCAAGGCAGCTTGCGAGGGCACAGGTGTATCAGGGAAAGCAGAAGAGGGTGAAGGAGGAGCTCACAGGAAGGGGGGAGTAATGTTCTGTGAGAGTTTGAGATTTGAGAAGGAAAGTTCGGTGAGGTTTAGCAGGTTCTTTAGATCCAGTATGGAGTTGTGGATGCTAAGGGTTAATTTGGTAGCCTGTGGTGGAGCATGTCAATATCGCTGTATGGGTGATGCTCTTGTGAGCAGGGGTCCGAAGGAGAGGGAGGTGATGGTGGCCTGGTAGTGAGGCTAAGGCAAGGAGTGTCTTGAGACCTGGCAGGAGTTTTACTATCCATATGGGAGGCAGGATTTGTCGGGCGGTGGATTGGAGGTTTGGGAACGCCTCTGTTGGCAAGTGCTGGTAACATGGTAGAAGGGCTAGGTCGGGAGGAGTCGAGAGCCCTGGGGGGAGTATCACGAACCTTGAGAGAGGGAGGAGCAAGCCGGTAGGAGGTCGAGGAGATCTGTGGTTTAGGCACGTTTTGGTTGGCCTGTGCTGGAAGCTTTGTTGTGGGGCTAAATCGACTGTTGTCGCAAGCCCTAGGAAGGGTGGTTTGTAAGAGGTTAGGCACCCATGTAGGATTTGGCCAGGGGTGGTACAGGGGGAGCATGGACAGATGAGGGTCTTGCACAAAGCTTTTGAGGCGGGTGAAGCGGTCTGCAAATGTATTAAGGTCATTGGGTGGCCCTTGTATCAGGATGAGGCCGTTTTTGTATATGGTGATGGTGAGGTCGGCACGCAGTTTTGCGGAGGGTGCGATCCTGAGCTTATGGCCATGAGGAATGTTCCTAGTTTTGTGTACCGTGAGGTGGGACGAGAAGGCTTTGTGCCACGAGGAAGTTTTCCTAGAATAGAAGATGAGGTCGTTAATGACTGCACCCTTGTCAGTGCTGAAACGCAAGTCGGAGACCAAGGTATCAAGATGACTTTTCAGGGTGGAGTGTTTGAAGGATTTAGCGGAAGTTTTGGAAATATTAGGACGGTATACAACAGTGTAGGTGTTGTCGCCCGTGGAGGTCAAGCAAGGCCCTGCCATGTTGTGGAGTGAGGAAGTTTCCGCCTAGGAGGTCCAAAGAAATGCCGGGCTATGGCCGAGTAGGAAGATAGCAGTCTAGCAGGGTGTCCCAGGGACCAGGGCGGCGAGTGCCTAAGTGGATGCAGTGACTTAGAGGAGTGCCTTACGCCACCTCACGATGGCTCTGTGGAATTTGTGTTTGTGGGTCTCCAGCGTCTGATTGGACCGAGAGCGAGAGCTTTTAAAATTTATTTAAGTGAGTGCATAAATAAGTAAATCTTTTATCATAACTATTTTTCTACAATTGCTTCACTATTGAATTACAAAGAAATAAAATTCATTTAAAGTACAACACCACTTGAAAGCCGGAGTTTATTTAATGCATCTTAATCTACATTTATTACCCTTCTTTATGCATCTATATACCTTCCATGTACTTATGTATCTATATATTTATTACTTTTCTCAAAATTCAACATATCCACTGCACTACCCTATTTCTCACTGTATACCGCTCTCAATATATCCTCTACCTCAACACTCTGACTCATCTCAAACCTCTTTCTACTACTCTTTACAGTGCACTGCCATTTTTCTCACACTATACCTCTATCAATATAACCTCTACCCCACTCTCTCTTTCCCCACACCACTACTATGATCCCCAAAATAACCCTTTCTAGACTCTTCCCTACTCTACTCCTTGCATGATCTCATACCTCTTTTACTATTCCGATCTCCCAAAACAAGCCTTTCTAAACCTTTCCCTCTGACTCATCCCCCTCCAACCTCCCCTTTACATGTCCCAAGCCTCCTACTACTGCTATGAGCACCAAAACACAAAATAAATAAATGCATTTTTAAATCCTTCCCTCTTCTATCCCTCCACTACCCTTTTCAATCCAAATAACAGACTAATATGTCCACCACTAAAATTACCTTCATATTTCACTATACTAATTCACCACTAAACCTTTTGGGGTTCCAGAGTAGTGTGCTACTCACAAAAAAAGGGCTTCGACACCTCATCTGGGGTAGCAAGCACTATATAAATACAAACCTTTTTCCCTCTGCTATGCCTCCACTATCCTTCTCATTCCAAATAACTGACTAACATATCCACCACTCAAATTACTTTCATATTTCACTATACTAATTCACCACTAATCCTTTATGGGTTCCGAAGTAGCGTGCTACTCGACGAAAAAGCACTTCAACACCCCATCAGAGGTATCTAGCACTATATAAATACAAACCTTTTTCTCTCTTTTATCCCTCCACTATCCTTCTCAATCCAAATAACTGACTAACATATCCACCACTCAAATTACTTTCACATTTCATTATACTAACTCACCGCTAATCCTTAATGGGTTCCGGAGTAGTGTGCTACTCGCCAAAAAAGTGCTTCAAGACCCCATCAGGGGTACCAAGCCCTATAAAAATACAAACCTTTTTCCCTCTTTAATCCCTCCACTATCCCTCTCAATCCAAATAACTGACGAACATATCCACCACTCAAATTACTTTCATATTTCACTATAGAAATTCACCACTAATCCTTTATGGGTTCTGGAGTAGCGTGCTACACGCCGAAAAAGCGCTTTGACGCATCGTCAGGGTAGTAAGTGCTACATAAATGAAATTACAATACAATACAATACATAAAATACATTTTAAAAGTATCACAATAATGTAACAAAAAGACATTATATAAAATGAGATTTCAGTAAACAACATGTTTAACAACCATATTTAAAATAACACAAAGAACGATATTCTTACCTTTGATATTGATGTCCACAATATTTTTGACATCACAATATTTCATAACCATTTTGTGACACCGTACTTAATTTTTGATATTCCGTCCAAACACTTATTATAGAACCAGTTGTTAACATATAGATATTTTCTTTCATCAGGACCTTTTAAGTGAGTGAAACTCGTTTCTTTATGGTGAGAACATCGAGATTCTAATGTCAGAAGGGTTTGGAGACCAGAAATATATGTGAACTTTGAAGTTTCTCACGTACTTGAATTTCTTGGTAAGCGATTACAGGTTGTGAATTATTCATTATAAAGGCAAGTGTGCGCTACCCATAGAGATATGCTCGACCATCCAGGAGGGTTCCAGCAGGTATAAATTATATAACTAGTACAAGTATAAAGATCCTATTTAGTCCTCCTGGCGTGCTTTACAGAAAAAGTGACTACAATTAGACTTGTGGGAATAACTGGAAAAAGCTTTTCAAATGAGTTGGTTGATATAACCACAGTAATCATTAAAATGAAAATTGATTGCAGTCAATTTTTCGCTTTCCTAAAAAAAAAACGTCCTTCAACATGAAACTTAATTTCAAGAAGGCAATCAAGAGCAGATAGTCTAGTTGAGGTTTAAACGTTTTGTAATTGATAGTTATTTAATGCTTAAAACATTTTTAATGGCATCATTTTGCCTGGCCCGTGTTTTGACAGGCTTTTTAAAAAGTAGAAAGCATAAGATGAGGTTTACATAATGGGTGAATCTCCTTATTTTACATCATTATGTGTTGCATTAATACATGTTGGACATGCTGAAAATTTCAAATAGGAATGTACTCCTGTTGTTAGAGAAAAGCAACAGCATTTTATCGCTTCTTTGACTGGAGAGTTGTTATCTGGAATCCAGGAATCAGGGCAGTTAAGGATATACATGTAATTGTTGTGAATGTATCTAGGACCCTAATTAAATATTCCTGATTCATAGCCTTATGCGGTTATGATAAATCATGTCCTTATAAAGGCATAAGAATCTTACCCATATTTAGTCATAGCCCACGCAGTCCAAATACAGCAAGGCTACTTCTTAGATTCCTAGAGAGCACAACAAGTTCGTTCGACACACCAAACCTTCAGCAACCTGGAAATTCCCCATGTCTTTGTTTTGATTTGTCACTGAACTCCTGCGAGCACTAAAGGAACAGTCAGTTCTTAGTGACATCTTTTATTGACGTCTTATGTCCAACCTTACGTCAAACACAGCACCTTCCAGGTATAAATATACCAACACTTGCCTTAAGCAACACACGGTGGTGTGGAGCAGAGAGGCTATCTACTTATCCGAAGCCCAGCTGATGCGAGAGCCGAAGGAAGCCGTCCCTCCCCTTTCACACACTGGAGAAGCTGCCTTTTCTCACGCCGATAAATCCAGCTCCAGTGTTTCCAGTCACCCTTGCAGGTTACTGGGAGATCGAGTCCTGAGAAACGAGAAACAAGACCTCCTTCATTCTATAACCAAGGTACGGAGCTGATTCAAACCTTAGAGAGAATTCTTGATTCAGATTCTTGGCAAAAAACCTAACTTAACTTAAAACTGCAACTTACTTACTCCTTCCCACGTATTAGGCTTAGGTCAGGTACACCGGGGTAGGCGTATTTTAGAAGCACCAGTTGAGTTTGTTAGTCAATGTTTTTATATATGTAAATATTGTATCCGTTTTAAAGTATCATATGGCTAAGAAACCATATCAATGCTTTTACAGTATTATTTTATAATACTCCTTTTACTGTACACACTTTACTTCATGATAAGTATTGCAATTGTGGCAATTCATTTCTCTTGCATGAGAAAGAAGACTGCTCAATAAAATAACACCTTTTTATTGAAAACGCCCGTCTCTCTATTTCTCTGCACCCTGGTGAAATTAAGCATGCACGATTGACTGAGTGAAATAGCTGTCTATTTTTTTCACACAACTCTGGAGATATACTCCTTATTCTGGGGGAGCAAAGTTGTCATGTTATATGGTTGTCAGAAGCTAATCCCTTTTTGTCTAAATCAGGGAAGTTAACCCCTCCCTATTAATTCGAGAAAGTTTCTAGTGACCTCTGAGCTAGCTGGCAAAACTAATTAAGTCTAACATAGTCAGTAGAGACCTAGATGACCTCAGTCCTACGTCTACACTGCTGTTTATGTTATTCCAATGCGCAGAGCCTATTGGGAATATAGGAACTAAACTACATGGTTCACAATGTATGGTAAGGCGATAATCTAATGCAAGATACTAGAGTAACTCAGTCGTGCTTTTCACACAGACCCCTTTCTCCCGTAAAAACTCCAATAGACGTCTGGAGTGGGTAAAAGGTAATATCCGCCGAAACTTAGTAGGATGAGAATCCTATGTATTAGTTTACGGTATAGTCAACGTTGAAGGATACAGTGTTCCAAAATATTGTGCACCTAATCTTTGTTTCCTTGAAACTTGATCTGCAAAAAAAAAAAATCTGTCAGTAAAAATGTCAGACAGTGAGGATGAAAGGGAAAGAGTTAGACTAGCAGCTCAACTCTTAGCGGAGGACACAGTCATCCAAAATGCAGACCCTGATGTAATACTCATTCCGGTCAATATAAGAAAAACCATAACTATAAAACTTATAGAAAATGGGGTATCACCAAGAGGTGGTACAGTTGTATTTGTGGTAGGGGCACAAGAATATCGGCAGACAGAGGTATTCTATTCCTGGATAACTTTTCCAGCAGCACATGCTGTGACACGTGAGTTCCACTAATATAAAATAGCGGAATCTCCAGAGGAATACTCTCCTTTCGAGGAAATTGAAATTCCACTAACATACCAAGAGCACCTGCTCTTATTTAATGGCACCCTAAAACATCAAAATCACATTACCAGGCTCGGTCCACTAGGTAGACCAGGAGCCACGTGGCCGGTTCTAGCCAGCTACACACCACATCCGGACATTGAAGCAATGTCAGAGAAGAGAACTTTTGGTTCAGCTAAAACAATTAATTAAAATTCATAGACAATTGGTCCAATATGTCATGCGGACATCAACAGTCCAAACTACAAATAAAATTCCACAAAACACCCCTCATCAGGGGAATACAAATAAAATTACACCACAGAATATACAATCATGTCTTGGTAAAACACCCGCAAAACGGGAACAAATTCCTTTCTGGTTAGCTCAAAAAATCACTCAGATAGAGGCAGTATTTCCTGATACTACCCCTCACGAAAAACACAGAATTCTGACTATCTGTCTCCCAATGGGAATTGCACCACGTGTGGAGGACTGTGACACTTGGGGCACGGTCTTTGCTTCTATCTACACGAAAACACATGGTGTTCCGTCAATGGCGGTTATACCAGATGTACTAAGACAGATTCAAAACAAATACGGTCCAGAACCTGCTTTAACTCTGGGTATGAAATTACTGAAAGACTTCAAGCAGGTCTCAGCTATATTTTTAGCCAACATAAAAGGAGAAGCAACATGTGTGGCAATCTGCCAAAAATTGAAGGAGACGGATATAACAGACCAACCTTTTGAACTTGCTAAAAAAATTGAAAAATCCTATGAAGAATTAGGCAGAGATAGTTTGAGTGGTAAACCAGTAAAACCCCAACGAATTGAAAATCCTGAAAAAACTTTTATTAAAAACAACCTTAATTCTCAAATGAAGAAGTGGGAAGGTAATAAACAAACCACTCCCAGAGAAAAACGATTTCAGTCCAGAGGAAGGTCTCACCAATGGAGAAATAGATCTCCAGGAGGAGGGGACAAGTCTCCCCAAGGGGAGCCCTCTGAAAAAAGATACAACCTTAGAGATAGGGATAAATTAAGAAAACCTGACAGATATCAAGATATTGATACACGTCCCTCTTGATCTTTTCAGACTTCCTCACAGAAATCGGAAAGAAGAGGACGGTCAGAACACAAGGAAGAGCACGTCAAGTCCAAAGACAAAGAACCTGCTCATCAAAGTAAAAAATCACAATTTCCTAGAACTAGAAAGAAGGTAGCAAGTATTAAAATTAAACATGCCGAGGATCCTGAGGACACAACTGAAAAACGGAGAGTGGGCCCAGACAATGCTAGACAGCGCTGCAGAAGTGACCATAGCTCGCAAGATCCTGATGAATCTTCTGGAGACAGTGGACACGAATGAATACATTCAGGTGGAAACTGCAGACACGCGAGTTAGCGTGCCCCATAAACTATATGAAATAACATTACGTATAGAGGGAGATAAAACTAGGAAAATAAAAGGTCTCTTTTGGGAGAATCTATCTAAAGGCTATGATATCCTGTTATCTGAAAAAGACGGGCCACCAGAGTTTGTCAGGGAGTGCCCTCATGGCGAAGAAATGATTATGCCTGCCTTCTCAAATCATATCCCAATTCATAAAAAATTCACATTTGCAAGAAAATGGGCAGTGGTCTAAGCCCCTGCTTTATATAAAAATCACGTAGGATGGGATGAGGATTCTCCTCCCCACAAAATCCAGTTAAAAAATCAACCTACTGCACAAAGGCAGTACCCAGTTAAACAAGAAGCTAAAAAGCAAGTCAGGGAGATCTTAGATCAACTTGAATATCAGGGGAAGATTGAAACATGCACCTCACAAATGACCAATCCTTTGTTTCCTGTCTCCAAGCCAGACGATTCATATCGTCTAGTTTTGGACTACAGACATCTAAACTCCTGCTGTAAAACTTTTGCAGTCCAAAACTCACAGTGCAGCACTAATGAATAACATCGTGCGCAAAAAATATAAAACGACATTAGATATCTCTAATGGATTCTTCTGTCAAAACATTGCACCTGAAAGCAGGTATTTGACCGCTTTCTCAATAATGGGGTCGCAAAAACAATTTTGTCGACTCCCACAGGGATTCAAGAATAGCCCAGGATTATTCTCAGCAAGGGTAACAGAATTACTACAAATGTATGATGATGAGGCATTATCCTATGTCAATGACATCTATCTTACAGACGATGACCTGGAGACTCACTTGAAAAGAGTGAACACCATAATACTTGGGTTCGCATCGGAAGGTTACAAATTCAACTTTAAAAAGTCAAGAATAGCCCATCTAACTGTCCTATTTTTAGGATATGAATTATCAAGTGAAGGCAAAAGCCTAGCAGACAATTTCGTAGAGAAATGTGCAGTACTCCAAGCACCAAAAACGCTGAAGAATTTAAAATCAATTCTAGATTTCCTGAATTTCGAAAGAACATACATTCTAAATTATGCAGAGAGGGTTAAACCTCTCTACAAATTAATAAAACCTGATTTCAAACCAAATAATTGGACTCAAAAACACACAGAAATTTTGAGATCATTACAGACAGACATGTTAAATAAAACAAAACTGCAAACACGCACAAACGAACGCAATCGTGTAATCCGAGTCATTCCAGGAAGATGCGGATTCACACACCTGACCTCTAATGAGGGAGAAACGGTACCAATAGCTTACAAATGCCATTTGTACACACAAGCTGAAATGAAATTCAGTTCTACAGAAAAAATTCTGACAGCTGTTCAAACTGCTGTAGCAAGAGAAAGAGCCCTAGCCCAAGGCAAGAGAATATCTGTTTTTACAGCAGAATCAGCCATTGAGGCATTAACAAGCCCACGCAATCTAAATGCTGTGGCATTAGATCCGAAATGGATACAATGGGAAAATTCTCTTACTACAGAAGACGTGAAATACTATTTTGATCCGAAAATGAAAAAACTAGAAAATCTGGAATATGAATATGAATATCCTCTGACGACCGAAATCCTGCCTCTCGAAGAATACACCTGTGTAATCTACACAGACAGATTTGCACAACATTTTGTTGTGGAAAAGCAAATTTACAACAACGCGTGCACGATTGTTAAAGGTCGTTGGTGCTTAGGTAAATTCAGACCAATGGTCACTAAAACCAAATCCTTCAGAAACTGTACAGCTCAGCGAGCTGAAATAATATCTCTAAAGATGGCGCTTGAAATGCCGATCGCGAATTCCCCACACTAATAGTGTGCGATTCACATTACTGCGTCCAATCTTACAATAAGAACATACAGACTTGGATTCAAAACGATTATAAAGATGACACAGGTGCCACAATAAAGCATAAAAAGCTTTGGGAACAAGTAGTTCTTTTGCAGAAAGAACTACAAAAGACTCACGTGATACATACACTGAGTCATCCACGTGATGGCGTTCACGTTGCAGGGAATTCATTGGCTGATAGAGCCACAGTGGCAGCTGGTCAACCGGCTTCCGTAGCCACCAAAAAGCGTTCAGAAAAACAAATAGATGGAGAAACCATGCTGGCAGTAAAAGCCTCATTAAAAGGCGACTATGCAGCATTACCTCTCAACTATCCACTCAATAATACATACATAATTGATGCGAAATCCGTTCCGTTTGCTCGAATCCCTGGAGTGGGGGATAGAGTAATTCCAAACACGAACCGGATAATCTTCTTGATACAAGAAGCACACATGGGATTGGGTCTGAGGCACCAAGAGATCCTGAAATCTCTGATAGAATTACAATCACAATACTGGTGGCCGGGGAGGAGTGTAGAAATTTACAATTTTGCAATGAATTGTGAGGACTGCAACAGAGATCGCAGTTGTAAACCGGACCAGGCACCAGCCCAGACACCATTATTAGACAGCATCAGGCTATCTATGCGCAAACGTCCGACCGGACAAATGCGCCCCATAATTATTAAGACTAGATTCACTAAAGATGTGGCCCCAGCGCTCGGCTGACGCCAGAACTGTTATAAAAGATTTGCAAGTCTTTATCGGCACATACGCAATTGGCATGCTACATTCTGACCAGGGTCCTGCCTTTAGCTCTCGAGCTTACAAAGAGGCCTTGAGCAGCATGGGCATTGCATTGCGGTACTCTTCTCCCTTCCATCCTGAGGGAAATGCGGTTGTGGAAAGAAAAAACCGCGACATAAAACAATCTATAACAGCGAGGGTATTAGGTTCGGGTGATGGGTGGGTCAAACATCTAACAAGTGTCCAACGTAGTCTTAACAATTTGCCAAGAAATTCTCTAAAGGGTTTCACTCCATACGAACTATTGTTCGGCACTAGAATGAAAATCCAGGATTTAGATTGTCAAACTTCAGTGGTGGAAGAAAAAACCTTTGATATCAAAGATCGTTTGGCTGTTTTACAGGACTTGAATGAAACAAGAAAAAGACTAAGTAATATAAAGTCTAAGCCAACAACCACTGAAGAACCACCTGTCCCAGTAAGACCTGTCTGGATTCCAAAGATTGGGCATCTGGTCAGAGAAAAGATTGTGGTAAAGAAGGAATTTGGGCCTTCTTACAGAAAAGCAGTACCTGTCTTAGCTATCAGCGGAACAAGATCAGTAGTACTACCGCCACTTGCTTGTAAAAAGTAGAACAGAGTTGTATCAATCGACCTGGTGAAACCACAATCATGTGGCCAATAATAAGTAGTAGGCCCAGTGGACTCCCAAGAAGTAGCAGAAGACCAAATCTTGCTACAATCCAAGAGGTTCAAACTGAAAGACTAATCACTTTCGATAAACCATCAGTGAATAAAAAAGGACTATGCAACAAAGCCATGGAACTTGTGCCTCTTGAAACCCAAATTGCAACAGTTCATGAAGAAACACCAGTCTACAACGATGTTGCCTCTGACTATACAAATGTAACAAGAGAAAATGCAAAGATCAATGGAAATCCGGAAGCAATCCCACCAATTGACAGAACTGCATCTGGCTACTATATCAACTTTGATGATTTTTCCGATGATCCGAGTGAACATGGAGACAAGCCAGCGACAAAAACTTTGAAATGAAAATTACAGAACTTTTTCATCAACTCAAAGAAACATATCTGATTTCACCTTGGATTGAACTATGGATTGTGTTAGGTGTCCTTATCTTACTACTTTGGCTCCTCTTAGTTTTAATTTTGGGAAAATGTATTGATGGAAAATACAGTACAATGGACGCAGCAAGTCAGAACATCGACTTGGTCCTGAAACCACAAAGATCATCTCACATAGAGAAAAGAGAACTATAATCAGTGAACATCACAGCAAAGCCTATACCTGGTGGTATAGCATGGAACAGAACTGACTATGAAATCCATGGCCCGGTAGAGCTCTTGAAGTATCCACACCAATTCAAGATTTCATTAAGTGACTTTGTGACACCAAGTTCTTTCTCTGATGATTGGGACTTTGAAAATATTAATAGTATGATGTCAGATTTAGAAATGTCAGCAAAATTTAAAGAACATGATTATTTACAGGGTTCATCGAATTATGAAGAAATGTACTGTTATAACCACTATGGTCATCATTATCTGCATAAGTCTGTGAATCCTAGAAATGTTTTTACTTATAATCAGTGGGAACATTGTCCAACTCCGCCAATAGGCAGTTCGAAAATGTTTTATGAAAAATTCCCATACTTTTCAGGGTTTAATCACACTGATCCAGAAATGTTTTATTTCAAGATGTTAAATAAGACAGGAATGAAAAACATGCTGACAAATACTAAATTGATTTATTCTGAAAAATGTTATGATAAAATGTCTACATTTGGTTTTGAGTTTTGGAAAAATAACATTGAAACAAAAACCATCTGGGGAACAAAAGAATGGCAGGTGCATGGTCTAGAAGCATTATTTAGAGCGTGCATGATCCCAGAACAAATAATGTTCCTGAATGACACAATTCAGCAAACAACCTGTCTTGGTTTAGCTAAGATAAAAGATTTAAATAACCCGTCTATACCAAAACCTATGCCTGATAGAAACACCACTACTGATGAGGGGTTAGACGTGTCCTATATTTTAAAACAAAACAGAACAAATCCTGATTGGAAAAAATGGTTGATCTGGCCCATAGACACAAATAACTGTCACAATAGATTCCTGAACAAAATACACGGGTTCAAACAGAACAGGCCAGACCCTAGATATTCCCAGAGACAACATCCAGGGATAGTTACAATATATAGTGTAGGAAAACTATGCCTTGAATGGCTACAGAAATCCACACTTCCCGAAAGAAAGCAACACTTAACTTTACTTAAAGAAGGTGCTGACTTGCGAGATTTCATAATGGGACCCCGCAAACAGCGTCAAAATCGTTTCATATACGCCGGTATATACGCAGCTTACAATGAAGCTTGGAAATGAAAATAAATTGAAACTGCAGACAAAAAACGGGAAATTGACTGTATCAATTTGGAGAAATCACTTTCTGTAGTGGACAATGGGTTAACGACTCTGTCCTCCAGAATCTATTCACTGGACAGCATCGTATCATCTGCTATTGATATAATAGAGCAGGACATGCTAATGTTACAACATCATTCAGAGTGGGACTGTCTCCAGTCCCCAGAAATGCACAGCATGAACGCTATTTTTGGCTGTACCTTTTAGAACCATTTTAATTCCAATTTTTTCAAAGTAATCCGTAATCCTTAATCATTAGTATACCAAATCTTTTGAAGACGGGAACACGCACTCTGTGTAAACGTAATTTTTCAAGTTTCTACTGTTCAAATGGTGTCAATAAAGACTTTTTCCAAGAACATGATCGAGACCTAAAGTTCAGACCAAGCAGTGTTTATTCATATCACATAACCCAATGCATTTCGGGCTTCACGCCCTTCTTCGGGGGTCACGGTAAATAATGATAATACAACATAATTATAAAACTGTTCGCACCAATATCCACGTTTTTCAATGTCAAACCATATGCAGCAACATTTATCTCTTGTTACTATAAAGTGATCCCAGTATACCTCAATTGATTTACACAAGTGAACCAATAAAAACGACCTCAGTTTGGAACCCATGCCTATTCGCGTCACTTCCCACTGTTGGATCATGCTGAGCCACCCTCTTCTAGTGAGTTATACATGGGACAAGTGGATGTTGGGAGATGGAGTTTTTTAGAAAAGGACCTCGGGTGTAATCAACAGTTCAAACGGAGAGAGCGGGAACTCCTCTGACTTTGCACCAATCGGATCACTTGATATGCATTTAAAAGGGAGAGGGACTGTTGGATGTAGGAGGGTTTTCGGAGCCAGATGCGAGGCAATGTGACCTTTAACCTTGTAATGGCAGGTATGTGTTACTCAGGGGACGAGATCTCATGACTACTGCAAGAATATGTGTGGCGTTCTTTTAAAATGTCGGAGATGCCGTATGGGTTATAAATTTGTTAAAATGTGTTAAAAACAATGTGTACTGCATATAATTTTCATCAGAGCTGATGTTTGTATGTTTGAATTCGTAATGAATGGAGGAACATAGAACACACAACATACAGAACGGACAGGTTGCTTCGGGACTAAGGGGTGTTATGTTATGTTATGGGTGTCTTATATAGCGCTCGGCTACTCCAAGGAGTGTCCCGGCGCTTTCAAACCCACAGCAGACTACAGAGGGCAGGCAGAAAAATGTAAAAGAAGCAGGCGGATCACTGTCCATAGAGCCACGTCTTCAGACCCTTTTTGAAGGCCAACAAGTTAGGAGTACAGCGGAGTGACAGAGGGAGGGTGTTCCAGAGCTGGGGAGCCAGACATTTAAAAGAGCGTCCCCCAACCCTTGCTTTCCTAACAGCAGGGACAATGGCAAGACCAAGAGATTCCGATCTAAGGGATCTAGTTGGTTTGTAGAAAGCAAGACGTTTCTGAATATATTCAGCTCCCACAGCATGGAGAGCCTTATGTGCCAGCGTTAGTGTTTTATAAACAATCCGCTTCCGAATAGGGAACCAATGAAGGGAGTGTAGTAGATCCGAGGCTCTCGCTCGACGGGGAAGGCCAAAAATCACGCCTGCCGCCGAGTTTTGGACCACCTGAAGTTTTTGTAGTAGGTAATCCGGGAGACCTAAGTATAAAACATTTGAATAATCCAGCCTAGAACAAATAAGAGCCTGGACCGTAGTCTTCCTATGCGCCAGCGAGAGCAGAGGAAGGAACTTGCGTAACATTTTGAGGAGACCATAGCAAGTGCCAGTCAGACCAAGGATCTGGGACTTAAGCGATAAGCTGGTGTCAATTTTGACCCCCAAGTTCTTAGCAGCCAAGGAGGAGGACGCAGGAGGAAACATGTTCACAGGCCACCAATCCCCCCAACTCGGGCAAGCCAGACATCCGAAGAAAAGCACCTCTGATTTATCAGGGTTGCACTTGAGGCTATTTCGCTGAAACCATTCGAAAACAGCCCCAAGACACCCGCGGATGCTCTCTCCATCAAACTCTGCCCCCTTACCACAAGTGAAAAGGAGCTGGGTGTCATCAGTGTATGTCGCCAATAGAAGAGGGTGGCTCAGCATGATCCAACAGTGGGAAGTAACGCGAATAGGCATGGGTTAGAAACTGAGGACGTTTTTATTGGTTCACTTGTATAAATCAATTGAGGTATACTGGGATCACTTTTATAGTAACAAGAGATAAATGTTGCTGCATATGATTTGACATTGAAAAACGTGGATATTGGTGCGAACAGTTTTATAATTATGCTGTATTATCAATATTTACAGTGACCCCCGAAGAAGGGTGTGAAGCCCGAAATGCATTGGGTTATGTGATATGAATAAACACTGCTTGGACTGAACTTTACGTCTCGATCATGTTCTTGGAAAAAGTCTATATTGACACCATTTGAACAGTAGAAACTTGAAAAATTACGTTTACACGGAGTGCGTGTTCCCGTCTTCAAAAGATTTGGTATACTAATGATTAAGGGTTACGGATTACTTTGAAATTGGAATTAAAATGGTTCTAAAAGGTACAGCCAAAAATGGCGTTCATGCTGTGCATTTCTGGGGACTGGAGACAGTCCCACTCTGAATGATGTTAGTTCCCCTGTGCTCATGGGCATGGCACTACAGTAAATTGCACGCACCTAAAGATTAACTTGGATAAAATGGTCATAAATCGAGAAGATAGGTGTGCGTCCTGTTCTCATTAAAAAGCATTATAACTATAGCCCAACCTTCAGGACAGCACCCACAAAAGGAAGAATGGAATGGTTATCGACTACACGAGTTCACGCACAGAACAACACCGTGGTTCAGCGCAAGGGCAGAGGAGGAACTGTGTAATTATGAGACTGTTGGAGATCAGCACAACACTAGAACTTTTTGAAGAAATATAGACAGACCATGGACAATTTGGTTTTGTAGTAACAGGCGTTTTCAGTATAGTGAGTTATACATGGGACAAGTGGATGTTGGGAGATGGAGTTTTTTAGCAAAGGACCTCGGGTGTAATCAACAGTTCAAACGGAGAGAGCGGGAACTCCTCTGACTTTGCACCAATCGGATCACTTGATATGCATTTAAAAGGGAGAGGGACTGTGGGATGTACGAGGGTTTTCGGAGCCAGATGCGAGGCAATGTGACCTTTAACCTTGTAACGGCAGGTATGTGTTACTCAGGGGACGAGATCTCATGACTACTGCAAGAATATGTGCGGCGTTCTTTTAAAATGTCAGAGATGCCGTATGGGTTATTTAGGTTTTTTACCGCTAGTTAAAATGTGTTAAAAACAATGTGTACTGCATATAATTTTCGTCAGAGCTGATGTTTGTATGTTTGAATTCGTAATGAATGGAGGAACATAGAACACACAACATACAGAACAAACAGGTTGCTTCAGGACTAAGGGGTGTATGTCGCCAATAGAAGAGGGTGGCTCAGCATGATCCAACAGTGGGAAGTAACGCGAATAGGCATGGGTTCGAAACTGAGGTCGTTTTTATTGGTTCACTTGTGTAAATCAATTGAGGTATACTGGGATCACTTTTATAGTAACAAGAGATAAATGTTGCTGCATATGGTTTGACATTGAAAAACGTGGATATTGGTGCGAACAGTTTTATAATTATGTTGTATTATCATTATTTACAGTGACCCCCGAAGAAGGGCGTGAAGCCTGAAATGCATTGGGTTATGTGATATGAATAAACACTGCTTGGACTGAACTTTACGTCTCGATCATGTTCTTGGAAAAAGTCTTTATTGACACCATTTGAACAGTAGAAACTTGAAAAATTACGTTTACACGGAGTGCGTGTTCCCGTCTTCAAAAGATTTGGTATACTAATGATTAAGGATTACGGATTACTTTGAAAAAATTGGAATTAAAATGGTTCTAAAAGGTACAGCCAAAAATAGCGTTCATGCTGTGCATTTCTGAGGACTGGAGACAGTCCCACTCTGAATGATATTAGTTTCCCTGTGCTCGTGGGCATGGCACTACAGTAAATTGCACGCACCTAAGGATTAACTTGGATAAAATGGTCATAAATCGAGAAGATAGGTGTGCGTCCTGTTCTCATTAAAAAGCATTATAACTATAGCCCAACCTTCAGGACAGCAACCACAAAAGGAAGAATGGAATGGTTATCGACTACACGAGTTCACGCACAGAACAACACCGTGGTTCAGCGCAAGGGCAGAGGAGGAACTGTTTAATTATGAGACTATTGGAGATCAGCACAACTCTTGAACTTTTTGAAGAAATATAGACAGACCATGGACAATTTGGTTTTGTAGTAACAGGCGTTTTCAGTATAGTGAGTTATACATGGGACAAGTGGATGTTGGGAGATGGAGTTTTTTAGCAAAGGACCTCGGGTGTAATCAACAGTTCAAACGGAGAGAGCGGGAACTCCTCTGACTTTGCACCAATCGGATCACTTGATATGCATTTAAAAGGGAGAGGGACTGTGGGATGTATGAGGGTTGTTGGAGCCAGAAGCGAGGCAATGTGACCTTTAACCTTGTAACGGCAGGTATGTGTTACTTAGGGGATGAGATTTCATGACTACTGCAAGAATATGTGCGGCGTTCTTTTAAAATGTCGGAGATGCCGTATGGGTTATTTAGGTTTTTTACCGCTAGTTAAAATGTGTTAAAAACAATGTGTACTGCATATAATTTTCGTCAGAGCTGATGTTTGTATGTTTGAATTCGTAATGAATGGAGGAACATAGAACACACAACATACAGAACGAACAGGTTGCTTCAGGACTAAGGGGTGTATGTTGCCAATAGAAAGTTACACAAACCTGGTGAAAAGTGTTAGTAAATCTTGGTCTCAGTTGCTGTCATCAAAACTATTACTAGATGTGGTCGGCAAGGCCACCCAAAGCCAATGGTTATACCAAAATAAATGACATTTATACAGCAATGTTTTAACCTTTAGTTATATTTCCAATTTCTTATCCTTAACATGAAAAACACTTTTTAAAAGAAAGTCATGATTGTCTGACCAACTTAATCCTGCATCTTCATTTTTCCTCCTTCAGAGCAACCAGGATTGATGTAGTGCATATTCTGTACTCAGTGTCACGGAAGGAGTGGCCTTACAGGATGAGATTCATGGGCAGGCAGATTTGGAATGTGTATGCTTGAGGTGAACCAAAGCAAAATTCCATCACCAAGTCAAAAACCTAACAATGTAAATATTAGTACCTTCAGCTGGTGCTGTTGGACCTGGTACTTCTTAAAAACCATTGAATACGGACTGTCACACTATGAGCTGTTTCAGACCTTATTATGGAACATACGTACTGATTCAAAAGGGTCCCAGATTAAGTTTTATCATTCACCATAGTGAAAAATCCATATTATTTCCACCAAGAATAAAGACCATGGCTGTCTGGAGCCAGGACATAACCACATACAAAGAACACGCTGGGATATTTTGCACACCACTGACAATCATTCCTGATCACAGCGTACATTGTAAGCCCTTTGATCTCTCTACCTTATTTGGGACTGGAGTAGCTCTAGCCTCCCACTATGACTAGGGTGTTCTCTCAAACTTCTCAGAAAGGGGCAGAACAGTGACTGAGCAATTTCAGATCGTGTGTTTGAGTTTTAGGAGTTATACTTTTAACATCTCTGTTAGAATCACTGTTTATGGAAGGACAAGTTTGCTATTCCTGAGATTGAACATTGGTTCCATACCTAGCTGTGTGCAAGGTTTGTAAAGGTCTCGTAATCTGTAACATGGTGCAGGAATTTCACCAATACACCCTCTCTCACCCAGCCAACTTGGTGAGATCCACCACAAAGCACAAATTTAGTGCCCAGCAGGAATTAGGTGGTTCCTCCCCTCTTTCCATATGACTTTCTAACTTCTCCAGCCCAGTCCAGAACTGCAAAAGTGTTGAGTGATTCATGGAGCCTTGGAGTAATTGCTCCACATTTCCTCTTGTCAGCCTAAAAATTACCTGCCCTGCATGGTGTCAACAATGGACAGGCCCAATCTTTCAGAGCTTACTCTCTGGAACTGACCAACTATTACAATGCCAATATTTCATCTGAAATCCCTCCCCATCCGGACCCACTGACCCACCGACCTTACCTGTACAAGCCACAACTGCACTAGATCAAATTGCAACCCAGTTAGTCCAGCAGCTCAATGAGCCAACCAGGCACTGGTTTCCTCGTCATCCAATCAGCAAGTCTTTTCCTTCCTTTAGACCTCAGCCAACAAGATGTTAAATCCCCTAAAGGCTCACAATTGATCCCTACATGCTCCTTGGTTGGGTGAGCCATGTCTTCCTCTCGTACATGTTTCTCCATCCTAGCCACCCCTCCCGATAAGGAGTATGGCTGTTTGCTCTCGGCTGGATGTGCACAGGCTCACCCTGTCTTGTAGATGGTGCCCAAGTGACTCATTAACTACCAGGGTTAAGGCCACATCCTAATTTAGTTCTGTCAATGGACAGAACTGAGGGGCATATTACCAACAAGTAGAGATATTTATCGCTAAATTTTTTATCGCTGAGCATCGCCGGAATTTATCGCTGAGATAACGTGCTATTAGCAACGTTTATCTCCAAAGGGATACATTTTCCAGCGATAGCGGCAAAATGAGTGAATATCACTGAGAATACAGCGATATTCACGCATTAGCGACGAAATGCTCTTAGCCATGTTATCCACCTCCCATTGGATAACATGGCTAAGAACTGGTCTGGGCAGGTGTGAGTATTTGGAGATTTTCGCGCATAGCGCGAATATTTCCATCCCTACGCCAGCCTTGCTAATAGGCGATAGCGATGTTAGCGACTGTTTTCAGTCGCTAACAGTTTGGGTACGCCCACTTTGCATGTCATTAGTGATAAATATCGGTAACATGCAAAGCGGGCCCCAAACCTCTCGCTATCACCTAAAAGCTGTCGCTAACTGCTGTTAGCGACAGCTTGCTAATAGGGCGATAGAATTATCGCCGCTTAGCGGCCGAAAACGGCCGCTAAAGCGGCGAAAATTCTCTATCGCCACCCTTGATAATATGCCCCTGAATTTCTGTAACCACCACAAGAAAGCCTGCACTCAACGTTTGCACTGCGGATTTTAATCCAGGTACACCTAAACAAAGGCTCAGCATTCTTCAAAATGAATGAAATACAAGCTGTTGTTCTCTTGTTCGCCTTCGAACTAAGATATTTGTTTTATTTCATGTTTTTTTTGATAAAGCGCCAACCTAGGTACACCTAGTGGAGAACTGTTTTATAGCATTTCAAGCATGAGGTGCAATACATAGAACGAGACAGCTTGTGTGTGTGTTGTCTCCAGTTGACACAGGCTTACTGAAATCAGCATATAATGGGAGGGAAGGTTGGAAGAAGTCATACCAATACCACTGAATTTTAGAAAATAGTTTTAAACCTGTTTACTGTTTGAGCGACAGGGAGCTAGCGTCCTCGTCCCCAGCCACACAGCACTTAGGTGAAGCCAGGATAACCCGGGTCTCCATGCTCCAAGGTCAGTAATTAAGTAAGAAAATCACATCACCTGATGGTAGTTGCGGCCTTTGAGGATAAAAGAACAGCTTTTGAGGATTCATAAGACATGAAAGGAGGCCCATGAGCTTGGGAGGTGATTGTCAATGCAAGAGCCAGGAGGAGTCAGCCGTACAGAGTGCCCAACTTGCGTGCTTCTCAACTCACCCTCACTTGGAAGGGGTCATTTTTCACCCTTTTTTTTAAACACACCGTAGGCCCCCTTGGACTTCACTGGGGGTCACGCGGGCTGCACAGCTGATTCACCCCGCCATGCAAACCTTACCCTCCAAAAAATTAGACTCCATTTAATTCAATGGGACCACCTGCCACAGTCACCCAACCTCACCCTCGTGAGACTCTAAATATTGGGAGGCATGGAATTGTGGCCTCAACAAACCTCCTTTCCTAAAGAGGACATTTTTTATAAGATATATAACTTGCCCGGCCAAGCAAAAGTGAATCCAGTGTCAGCATACCCCTACCCAGCAGAATGTTCAGAAACCATGAGTACCTCTGAAGATTTATTTTGGTGAATTCTAATTTTTAATTCACTCTTAAGTCTAACTTGTCAGTATGTACAGCCTGTAGATGAATCGCAATCAAACATTCCAGTGTGTTCCCAGGAGCACCTGCACCATATTAATTACCTCCACGAGTAATAAATATGACCAGATTGGCAAATAATGACTCGTTTTTAATAATGTTGACTTTTGTTAAACTGTAGTCACGGTTTATGCTGCGAGCTGAACTCGTGCAGCTTGATGACAGGATTTTACATCATCCGGGGTGTTAGTTCGATGAATCACGGTGGGAGCCTGCAAGGGAATCGGTGAGAAATCGGCTACTGACAGAAATCCTGGCACGCGCCAGAGGAGAATCTTGGAAATGAATTACACATTGTAATCTGAACATAAAGATACATCTGCCTAAAACAGCCAATTACATTAGCAGGCCACATGCGAGGACAAAATATGTCACGATGGCAGAAAAAAATCTTGCAGAAGAGCCAGAATGTGAAGGAGAAATCATAATTCAAAAACAAGCAATTACAATGCAACGGTCTCGCCTTTGTAAAAGTTAGAGCTTTTGTCATTGTTAATGACAATTTTTTCTGTATATGTTGTTGTAGAAATGTGACTGGTTTTACGCCCTCCTCACAGTCCCTTGTCCAGAAATACATGCCTGCTGCTCATGAAACTAGCAATAAGCTCCTTACCCATTTACTCTGCTCGAATGCCGAGTGGGCAGGGGTGAACGCTTGCAGCGGGGGAGGGGGGGTCGAAATGTGCCCATTTTCAATGCATGGCGAGAGGGGAAAGTTACACACCACACACTGTCCTGGCATGGAAATATTATGAACGTATACTGAGGGAGCCCTGGCATGGGAAGATTATGAACGTAACATAACATGTATTTGTAAAGCGCATGTTCACCCAGAGGTCTCTTGGCGCATGGGAATATTACAAACCCCTCTCAGGGGAGCCTTGGCGTGGGAATGTTTTACAGGTGTCCTGATGGAGGCCTGGCATTGGAGTGTTACAAACCCTATCCGAGGGAGCCCTGGCGCACGATTATAACCACAACCTGAGGGTCCGTGACACGATTGTCTACTGACATGAGTTGACTTTGCACCACTACAAAACTTTTTATTTACTGTACAGGTAGGAGGACTGTCAATATTGGGCGTAAATGAAAAAGTGATGAAAACAGGTATTGTTGAGGAAGCGGTGGCGGATTACAAAACAGGGTATTTCTCGGCCTAAGTGCAGCATTAATCCATCCTCCGCCCCATGTGCCCTTTCCAAGAATCACTGCAAGAACTCACCACAAAATGCCCCACTGTCACAGCCATGTTGGAAATGGCGCTTTCCCAGCCCTACCAACCTTTCAGGGACTGCCCGAGCTCTGGATGCTTTTCAAAGGCAGTAACCTGAAAAGAAATCGCCCAGAATTTATTGGGTCTGCCGTAAGAGGAGCCGTCAAAGAGACCTATTGCTATCAATTCTTGACACGTTGCTTTGGCTGAGCCAAGAGAGTATTTGACGCTCACCTGTTGCTATCGGCTGTTCAGTGTAATATTCTGCCATATAGCCAGTGCTTGCTATTGCAATCCAAGAGGGACTATTTCGCACCCCAAGACTACTTTGAACCATAACACAGTAACTTACTTAAGTCATAGATGCAATGTATACAGCTGAGATAGCTTCCCGAGCAAAAACACAGCCGCACCTGAGTACTTCACACAGGTCTTTAGAAGACCTTTTACGCGTCAACGAGGCTTTGTTGATTTTCACCCCTTCTTCTAAAGCCCCTGCAACTCCACTCTGCATATTTCTAGAAGAGTCAGCCCCCAGCCCCCCTCCCGCAATTTTTAGTTGTCCCCCCCCCCCGAAATTTGGCTCTCTAGTTGCGCCTCTGCTCTGACTCATCCCAAACCTTTCAAACTACAATGATCTCCCGAAAATCCTTCGCAACTCTTCGCTCCTTCTATCTGCGCGTGCCCACCATTCCTAATATTGGCTCACTTCCTCCCTTCACTAATCCACCTGGATTAATGTGGCCTCGTTCAAAATACTGGAGTAAATACTGAAGTAAATGCGTGAAATCAGAGAGAATAAAGTTAACAGATGTACCACAAGTAATCCTACAAGGGAAAAGGAACCACGTTACCAATCTACTATCGATTTACATATAGCTTTGGAATCCGGAGTAGCGTGCTACTCGCCGCGATGCGCTTCAACACCTCGTCAGCACTAGTAAGCGCTATATAACCAATTTACAACACACGCAAGATTTAGTAGGCCTAATAGTTCTCTAATCATTTTTTTTTAAATCAAGGAGCCATCTTATAGCGTCCCAACTTTTGCGAACTCCAGGAACGTTTTTAAAAGACAGCCATGGAAAGTCCCCTCTTAGTCTTAATACAGTGCTCGGACTCGGCCTGCAGTCAGTAACGCGACTAGAAGCCGCTACAAAGCAGCGCAGCGCTACCTCTATTCAACAATTTGAAGTCTAAGCGGACCACAGATCTAACCGCAATTGGATCTCACTTTTGCGGTCTGGGGTCAAAGCCTCGTGATTACCCGAGTGATCGACCTCGGAAGCATGAAAGGCTGATTCAAAGGGGTCGGTGACACTCGGGGAAACTTCGCAGCATGTATGGAACCCACCGAGCTCTCTCTCGCCTGTACCTTGTGGCCCCTCTGGGGGTGTCCTTATCTTATCTTATCTTAAGAGGGACTTGTATAGCGCTCTGTCACCATAGGTTTCCTGGCGCTGGGTGGTACTGAGAGATGTAGAGAGGGGGAGCTAGCCAGACTGTGTAAAAAGATTGGTTTTAAGAAGTTTTCTGAATTCCAGCAGAGACATGGAGGATTTGAAAGATAACGGCAACTGGTTCCAGAGTTTAGGAGCCAGATGAGCAAATCTGCAACCACCATATTTTTTGAGTTTGATTGGGACTGCGGTCAGAAGTTGACGGTGGGAGGACCGAAGGTCGCGTGCCGGACGGTAAGGAGTCACTAGGGACTTCAGAAAGATGGGGGACGTACCAGTCACAGCTTTGTAGGTCAGGCAGCCGATCTTAAATGCAGCTCTCTGTTCAACCGGCAACCAGTGGAGTTTACAGAGTAGTGGTTTTGCAGACTGCCACTTCGGGGTCTTAAAGGCTAGTCGGGCCGCCTGATTCTGCACGACTTGCAGCCTATGTAGCAGGTATTTCGGTAGGCCATGATACAAGGAGTTGGAAAAATCCAGGCGGGAGAGCACAAGGGCGATTAAAACTTGTATCAGGGCTTCAGGCGAGAGTAGGTGGGAAACTTTCCTGATTCTCTGAAGCTGAAACATACACGAGGATACGACTGCGCCAACCTGAGGCTTGAGGGAGAGCTCTGAGTCTATGATAACCCCCAGGCTCTTTGCCGATTTAGCCGGGATGGGCGGGGAGCCCAGCTCTGTAGGCCAAAACTGTGGGCCCCAGTGAGTGGAGCTACTGCCAGGGAGAATTAGCTCAGTCTTCCCTGGGTTCAGCTTGAGCTGATTAAGGTTCATCCATTGCTGGATATGTAACATGGCCGCCTGACAGTCGAGAGCTGCTTTAGGGGTGTTAAGAGGGAAGATGATTTGCAGGTCGTCTGCATATTTGAAGACGGTAATGTCCCAGCTCTTCAGGGAATGGATGAGCGGGCGAAGATAAAGATTAAAAAGCAGGGGAGACAGAGAGGAACCCTGAGGCACTCCACAGATGAATGGTTCCCTAGTAGCCGTGAAAGGACCCAGGTGAACAGCCTGGGTTCTGCCTGTCAAGAAGGATTTAATCCAGACCAGAGCCGAGCCCCGGATACCGGCTTGCTCGACACGGTGGCGAAGGATGTTATGGTCCACCGTGTCGAACGCTGCCGACAAGTCCAGAAGGATCAGGGCCTGAGGAGACCCTTTGTCGGCGTTGCTCCTGAGAGAGTCCATAACCGCTAAGATCACAGCCTCAGTAGAGTGGGCAGGTCTGAAGCCAGCTTGGTTAGGCTCAAGGTAGCCGGAGGACTCGATGAACTGAGAGAGGCAGCAGGTGACATGTGCCTCCAAGATCTTAGAAAAATAAGGCAGGAGAGAAATAGGCCGATAGTTGGCAAGGTCCTCTGGGTCGGCTCCGGGTTTTTTCAGCAAATGGTCCTTGCGCCTGTCATCCATGTAGCAGGGAGTGTAGACACAGCAGCAGCAGCATCGGTGGCCTGGCCATAGCGTCTCGGAGGAGAGGTCACAGGTATAGCGCACAGAGCTCGGTGCTCTCCCACGCTCTGCCATCTGCCATCGTCTGACCCGCTCTCACAAAATGAGGCTCTGCCATATACATGTTGCCCCGTATTAAATAGATCGGCGTTTCGGTCAGCCAACTTAATTTAAAGAGCCACCAATGGTAATTCCATTGCCGTTTCAGGTGATAAGTGGCGGTGTAAATGCACGCGCTTCTTTTCTAAGTACTAAAAGTGTTTTATCCTAAACAGAGGTGCGTATCACTTAGTACCCCCACAAGGATAATTAAGACCAGCAACTTACTTCAACCCTGGCGACTCCCCTCCGGCACTCACGTGACTATCACGTCATTCGTCTCACGGGCGTCACTCTCTTAAAGGGGAACTCATTGTTGTTACGGCGAACTTTATTAAACAAGCTCTCACCCGAGGCGGCGGTCGGGGGAAATGAGTAAACACCTACCTCCGAATGACGGCGAGAAAAGGGGCGGGACTTAAAAAAAGACACGGAAACGCCACCGAATCGCGTCCTGACGGGGAAAGAGTAATTGACAACAATGTCTTCCAATGGCTAGCCTCCATTTATGGAGCTAGCCAATGGAAGAAGGGGCGGGTTCAAGTCCCCAATACTAAGATAACATTAAATTTTGCCTGCGCGAGCACTGCTGCGCAGTGCTGCGGCCAGGCGAAACCTAACAAGTCAAATTGTTTCATATTTATCTAGAGGGAACAAACTGAATACCACAAATTAAGTACTCCGCTGAAAAAGAGACCTGCACAATTATTTGCTGACTTCTCTATTGTATTAAAAAAAACGGAATTTTATGCCTACTACTTTTGTGATATGTTGAATAGGAAATTATAATCAAATGTAGAACGTCCCCTCTGTCTTTTTCTGATTACAATGTGGCTGTCACCTCCTCTTTTTTTATTTTTTAGTTTAATTGTGTTTTTCTTATTATTTGAGATTAGTTCGAGGCAAATATTACCCTCCTAAAGGCATCCATGTACCCTGGCGCACCTCACCAAGGGCTAGATGTATGACCCATTTTTGCATGCGCACCCGTTTGCGCATGCAAAAACATCACGGGCCATGTACAAGCCTATTTAGCAAGTCGCAATTTATTTGCGACTCACTATTTGGAAGGGGCATTTCCTTCCAAATAGCGAGTCTCAAAACCATGGACTAATGTTTTACGACCGAAACTGCGGTTGCAAAAAACTCGCAATTACCACCCACTTCAAGTAGGTGGTAATGCATTCGCCAATGGGAAGGGGTCCCAGGGGACCCCTTCCCCTTTGCAAATGCATGCGAAAATATTTTTTAAGGGCAGGCAGTGGTCCTAGGGACCACTGCCTGCCCTTAAAAATGAACCAAAAACATTATTTTATTTTTTTAAATGCATCCCGTTTTCCTTTAAGGAAAACGGGCTGCATTTTTTTTTTAAATGCTTTATTTCAAAGCCGTCCAAGACATGGAGGTCTGCTGTGCCCAGCAGGGCACCATCCCTGGGAGGGCCAGCCATTCCCAATGTGCTCGCAAATTTTGAGAGGCTCATTAATATTAATGAGCCCCGCAATCTGCGACCCCATTGGGAATCGCAAACAGTGAAAAAACACACTATTGAACATTTTATTTTGCGCCTCGCAATTTGCGACACGCAATTAGCCGCAAATTGCGAGGCACAAAATAAAATGGGCGTACCGCTTCCCCCAAGGGCCTAAAGAAATACGACTACAGACACTGGATACCTTCTCTGTCTACACTATATTCAAACCCACATTGCATCATCTACAAAGCCATAACAACCACAACCCCCACCTATCTGGTGGATAAATTCACCACCCCCAGTGGACCATGGGACATTCGCAGTCAGAACACTTTCAAACGGTAGAAAAAATTGTACCAAAAAAAATAATTAGGCAGCAGATCTTCTACATCCATGCATCCTGGAACTGGAACAATAGCCCCTGTATCCATTCAGACTGTCCCAATCCTTCACCAATTTAGGAAAGAGCTGAACTTACACCTCCAAAGAATACTGCAGCACTGTCAAGGTACAGTACACGTCCACGTTCAGAACTCAAATATCCCTACATTCACTGATTGTTCCCTTTACACCAGGGATATCATCTGTTTGTGCAACTTTCTCTAAAGGCAGACATTTGTTTTTGTACACGTGTGAGTTTGCATTTCATTTTTTTACTACTTATTCTTAATCATATTCTTCAATCTATGTATGGAAATTGAACCTGCTTAGCCAATGAAAAAAAACATCTTTCCTCTCACAACTGGAAGCAGCGCTGCTCTGCAAAACCTGTATGCTTGGTAATAGAAGTCTCAGTTTCCTAGCCCAATATATCTCTCATTTTATCTCATCTTTAGTACTTCCGATCAGCGGCGACTGTCAAGTAGGCAGAGTTGGGGGGGGGGGGCGGGCAAATGTGTAGTTGATGCATGCATGCATTAAAGGTGAGTGTAAATAATAAAAAATAGCCACTAACCTTGCTTGCTGCATGATGTCTGCTGTCCTACTCGCCTACTCGCTTCAGTCCTGTTCTCCTCTGTATCCTCCAGGCTCAGTGGGTTTCTGCAAATTCCCCTAACCAGTCCTGGTGCTGCTCCTATGCTGGTAACCAGCATGAGAGAAGTGCCAGGATTGGAGAGAGCGGCCTTTCTCAGTGCTCTCAAGAGCACTGGAGTCCTGTGTTTTCTCTAACCCAACGACAGCTGGGTTAGAGAGGTTTAAAATGCTAATGTTTGACTGACCATTGCAAGACGGCTGGCCAAAGAGACATACACACTTTAAACCTATGTGCACATATGGCTTAGCACTCCTCCCTGCTGCAGCAATGGGCCCGGGCCCTCTATCCATCTTGACACTCACTTCAGGACAGGTGGATGAAAAATAAAATGGTAATAAATTAACTTTATTACCATTTTATTTTTGATCTCTGGGGCTTTCCTGGGGGTCAATTTTTGCAGTGGGGTGATGCTCCTCTGTCCTAATGCTGCGATGGTTGTGCTGGCTTTGTTGAAAACGTGGTGAGGGCATGGGTCAGATGGGGAACCGGAGTGGATGGAGTTCATGGTCTTGATGGTGTCTTCGTTGCTGACGTTGGACCAGGTGGTCAGACGGCTGGTGCGGGCGTTGGTCGCAGGGGTGGTGGTCACGGCGGTGGGTGTGGGGGTGGCAGTGTTGAAGCTGTCGTGGATGTCGGTGATCTTGCGGTGAAAGAAGGTGGCCAGTGAGTTGCACAGGTCTTGTGATGGTGGAATGTCGTTGGCATTGGAGCTAGGGTTGGAGGGTTCTTTCACGATGTTGAAGAGCTCTTTGCTGTTGTGTGCGTTGCTGTCTAGGCGGTCCTTGAAGGCGGTCCTCTTGGCGGTCCTGATGAGTTGGTGGTGTCTGCATGTGGCATTCTTGTGGGCTGTGTAGCTGTCTGGTATTCGGTCACGCAGCCAGCTCTTCTCCAGCTTCCGACAGGTGCGCTTGGAGGTCCGGAGGTCTGCTGTGAACCATGCGGCTTTCTTGTTGGTGTGATTGGTGGCGGCGGTCTTGAGTGGGGCGAGGGTGTCGGCGCAGTTGTTGATCCACTGTTTGAGGTTGATGGCGGCAGTGTAGGGTCGGTGGGGTCGGGGGGTGTTCCCAGCGCGAGGGTGGTGGTCAGCTGGTCCTCGGTGACTTTGCCCCAGCAGCAGCGTGGCATCTGTTGGGTGCTGTGGTGTGTGGTGGGTTTCCTGAAGGTGAAGTGGAGGTATCGGTGGTCTGTCCAGTGGGGTTCGGTGGTGTGGTTGAAGGAGACGTGGGGACTTGCGGAAAAGATGGGGTCCAGTGTGTGTCCAGCGGCGTGGGTGGGTGTCATCACAAGTTGCTTGAGTCCGAAGTTGGCGAGGTTGTAGATCAGGGCGGTGAAGTTGGCGTCGTTGTTGTTCTCGAGGTGGAAGTTCATGTACCCGAGGAGGATATAGTCCGTGGAGGCAAGGGCGTGGGTGCTGATGAGGTCGGCGATGGAGTTGCTGAACTGTGGTCGGGGTCCGGGTGGTCTGTAGACAAGTGCTCCTCTGAGGGTGGTGTTGGGGTCGGTGTGGATCTGGATGTGCATGTGCTCGGCGGTGGTGGGGGTGTCGTCGGTGTTGGTTGAGACTCTGAGAGTGTCCTTGTGGATGATGGCGATTCCCCCTCCCACTCTGTTGGTGCGGTTTCTGTGGGAGATCTTGTAGCCTTCAGGGATGGCTATGGCGATGTCTGGAGCCCAGGTGGTGTTCAGCCAGGTCTCCATGAGGAAGGCGAGGTCAGGGGTGGTTGAGTCTAGGAGGTCCCAGAGTTCAATGGCGTGCTTACGGGCGGAGCGGGTGTTGAGGAGGATGCATCGGAGATGGTTGTGTTCTCTGGTTGATGGTTTGGCGGGCCGAATGCTGGTGAAGCTGCAGTTCCAGCAGGTGAAGGGCCCTTGGGTGCGCTTCGGGGTGGCCCAGTAGCAGGAGTGATCTCATCCAGGGTTGAGTGCATGGAGGGTGCTGGAATCGTAGTGCAGTCTGGTGTTGTGGCGGCTTCGGAGTCCAGGGGTTCTGGCGCTGGGCGCGGTCCAGGCGCGGACGGGCGCAGACGGGCTTGCCTTCGGCGTGTCAGCGCCGCGGCCGCGCAGCGGCTGTCATAAGAAGGGGAGGTGGGAGGGAGGAGCAGCTGGGAGGGGGAAGAGGCAATGGGGGCGGGGGGTGGGGCCACAGGTACACAGCAGAGGGAACAGGGAACGAGCACAACAACAGGAAGGAAACAGACAAGCCTAAGCTAAGGCAAGGCAGCAACAGCAATAAAAACAGAGGCAGTACGGTCACAATGCAGGAGGGCACAGAAAGAAAACTGGGGCACAAATACAGCAGTCACAATACAGTAATGGGGGCACAGAATGCGAGCAGCAGCTACATACCTAAGGCCCACTGGCCACCAGGGATGAGGCGCAGGTGGTAGCCTGCGGGTGGAGGCGGGCCTCGAACCCCCACAGACACGGAGTCAGCAGCGGGAGCGGGGGCACAGGGGCAGTCAGGTGGAGCTGCGCAGCGTGGGGAGCGACCTGCCTGAAGACAGGGTCAAGGGTCGCTCTCACTGCCGCACAGCGGCTGCCATTAGAAGAGGAGGTGGGAGGGAGGAGCAGCTGGGAGGGGGGAGAGCCAATGGGGGCGGGATGTGGGGCAACAGGGACGCAGTGGGGGGAAGAGGGAACGAGCACAACAACAGGAAGGAAACAGACAAGCCTAAGCTAAGGCAAGGCAGCAACAGCAATAAAAATAGAGGCAGTACGGTCACAAAGCAGGAGGGCACAGAAAGAAAACTGGGGCACAAATACAGCGGTCACAATACAGTAATGGGGGCACAGAATGCGAGCAGCAGCTACATACCTAAGGCCCACTGGCCACCCGGGATGAAGCGCAGGTGGTAGCCTGCGGGTGGAGGCGGGCCTCGAACACCCACAGACACGGAGTTGGGAGCGGGGGCACAGGGGCACGGGCACAATCCGGTGGAGCTGCGCGGCATGGGGAGCGACCTGCCTGAAGACAGGGTCAAGGGTCGCTTGACCCTGCGATCAGCATTCAGTCTTACTTGTTTCTGCTTCTAGGTAACTGCATCTGTCTGCTTTTTTTCTACTGTTCCCTCTGATGTTACAAATTGGCCCTACGCCTATTGACTGCTTTTTTCCTTAAATCACGCATTTGGTGGAGGATTTAAAATGTTCACGAAAGGTAGTCACGCCTCCTGATCACGCAGAGACCACATGCAGGAACTGCTTCACTTAGGGAACTCAACTCTGCCCTGATTACGACGTTGAGTGTCAGAGAGTAGAGGCACATATCTTCAGTCTTTGGGTTGGGGGGGACAAGGTTCACGTAAAATGTGGGATTCAAGGTAAGAGAGAACTATATCTATTCAATGGCCAAAGAGAACAGGCTCAGAAGGATTTGTTACTTAATCCACCTAATTGACCAGATCTAGGGTACAGGCCACACATTGAGGACTGAGGGCCTCATTTAGAAGTCATGCAGTTCTGTGCAGCAGGTCACCTTGCTGTGCTGCACTGAGTGACCGGGAAAGGAATGTGCAGAATTTAAGGCAATACAGCACATTCCTGTCCTTTTCCATGCGCTAGTGTCCATTTGGCAGCCTAGCCCAAATGCCGGCAAACTTGGGTTCCTGTGTTGCATGCAGGATTATTTTTGTGCAGGAAGGACCACCTTCCTGCACTAAACCAATCCCCTGAGCCATATTCCTCTTTCTATGTGTGAGCAAATTTATGCAGTGCCTTTGTGATGTGTTTATATAAGAGAAAGCTGGTCTATGAAGCATGTGCACAAGTTGGATATAAAGTGCTTTACCTAGTAAATAATGAAATAAAGCTTTAGTCCTATAAACTCAATACATTTGACTCCATCCACTGCTCTCCCCAACTGACACATAGATAATGCTATAAGAAGTATAGACCTCAATAAATTTAATTAAAGATATGTGCAAATAAATTATGCACCTACAACTGGGATGTATGACGTTAGCACGCATACTATTACCACGCATACCTTTACAACGCGGTATTTACAACGAATACCGTTACAACGCATAGCGCTTTGAGGTGCTGGATAGTGGTAAGTATAATTTTATATTCCAACTCCAGTCCCCGTGGACACTAGGGAAGGTGTTGGATATAAAATTAAACTTATTCCCTATCCTAGAGCGCCCCCCAGCGCAATGCGTTGTAATGGTATGCGTGGTAATGCCTGCGTTGTAATGGTAGTGCGTGGTAAAAAATGGGTGCTAAACGTTGTATACCCTTCAACTGTCGACGGGCACACACAATACTACTCATCCCCTTTCCCAACAAACAACAAATAAACTTAGACACTCAATTATCTTAAAAAAATAACTTCCAAGGAAACATTACATTTCTTGATCTATGTCGAAACCCCCAGACGCTTCTCTGACCCCACCTTTCCGCTTCTTTCTCTCTCATCCCCATTCACAAGTCTATATCTTCTTGCATCATTTTCTAATTTCAGCTCCTTTATCATCCACCATAAAATGATTCTTGCTTTAAGGATGTCACCCTGCTCAAAAGGCCGCCCTTAATGATCACTCATTTTCACTGAATAACAACCTTCTTCTGTTGCTTCCGTGTGGTCTTTAAACTGCTGCTCCTTTTGCCATCTTGTTGCCCTTTTATCCAGACCCACTGCCCGACACACAAATAACTCTATTGTACACTCTTTCTTATTTCATGATGTCCTATTTTATTTTATTTTATACTATAATGCTATTCTTACAGCACACACCTAGCCACATGGGCAGCAGTGTACTTTACACACAACCAGGTGTAACAATGAAATCTAAAGTTACAATGGCAGAAAGTGAAATTATCCAGTCCATCTGGAAGGTGTAATCTGAAGACGTGAGTCTTTACGACTTTTCTGAATGGCAGCACATCCGAGATTAGTCTGATGTGCTCGGGGATAACATTTCACCATCTTCATTTCCCATTCTGTTCTGTTACTGAGAAAGCAATGCAGTATTTCCTGAAGGAGGGGGAGCTGAAACATTGTAGGGGTTTATCTATTTGTAATTCTTCAGTGAGTTTATCTATTTCAGTTATTTTACTTCCAATCCACTTGAACTCCCATAGAAAATGTCGCTCTACTCTCAGCATACATCTTTGAACAGAAATACACCAGTCTTGGAACGAAACAAGAACTTTACTCAGAGGGGTCCTAGGATGCTATTTTTCCGGTCCACGGATGCCCTGGCCTGGCAGTTCAGGGGAGCAGGTGCAAGGCTGATTTGCATATGGTTGGGTCAAAACTGGAATGGTGTGACTAGCAAAATAAAGATTAAATAAACCCAGATCTGTGACTGGGGTGAATGTTGGACAATGTTTTACATTCCATCCATCATCTTTTTGTGTTGCATTTTCGCCCTAAGTGGGAAGGGTATGCCCATACGTGGGTCACTTACTCGCTAGCCATCGATTTCAAGCTAGCCTGGTGATGAGGGGTGATAACCCTGAAACTAGTCCTATGATGCCTGTTTTCTGCTCCAGGGAGGACCTGGCCTGGCAGTTTGGGCTGGACTGTTCCCATGAGGAGCAATGTCAAGGCTGATTTGCATATTGCAGGGTCTAAATTGGAATGGCATGGTGAGCAAAAAAACATTGGATTAAACCCAGATCTGTGACTGGGGGTGAATATTTGACAATGTTCCGCATTTCATCCATCATCTTTTTGTGTCTCATTATTATCTGCCATACATTTTTGTACTCCAGTGTGTCCAATCTTACTTATACTTTCAAATACTGTCATGTGTCTTAGTTAGGCACACGTAGAAACAATGCCATCTTTCACCATGAACACGTTTCTTAAGTTACCTTCCCTTTCAAACAATAAACTTTTACACACATTTGAGTGACAATGCTGAATTAGTTTATCTGAAGTTGTTTCCCTTACAGATTCCCCTTTGCAAGACCATTATCATGACTCCTTGAACACCATGTATAAGGCCTTGACACACATTGTGCAAATGTCGTTCTATTTTTTATCCTCAAAGCGACACAGATATCTATAGACGATAACAATGCTGGCTTGTCCAAGACTCACAAGAATGCATTTCATTATAAATAAGCATTTCCAGGTTCAGTTAGAGGAGTGTTTTGCTGTCATTGGCGAAGTCTCTATGTGCTGAACTTCCGCCCAGCAGCCTGCTGATATTTCTGCGAAGGGTGTCCAGTTTGTAACCAAAATAGGGACTTACATATTTTCCCTTCAGGTAACCAGGGTTGAATCATCCAGTACGGGGATTCTTGGCAGAACACACACACCCTAGACACTTAGATTAGGGACTGCATAGTAGGAATACATCAGATTTTCTCTATAGTTTTATGTGCTTGCATATATACATTGTTTTAGTACGATGGTGGGCATTTTTATTCTGTTTACTGTCCTGGTACTTCTAATAACTTGTATCTGCTTCTGTCTATTGATCATTGCAGCACATTTACTCTATACAAGAACCACGCTGGTTCAATAAACATTGAAAACATCACACTGTGTATTTCTTGTATATTTCTCTGAGAATAAGAGAGCAATAGTGACTGAGCAAAAGGGATCTAAATCTGTTACCATGATTCCTGGGGGAGAAGAGTTGTCATATGCAGTGGTTGCCAGACCCATTTGATACCCGACTAGGTTTAGGGAGTGTGTATGGTGGTACTGTGAGCTAGCAGGCCTTTGGACAACTTATCCTGATGGGGTGCATAGAATCAGTCTGGTACCAGAGAAACGGCTATGCTGTCCACACATGCGCAGTGCCAACCGTAAAGTGGAAATTACTGACAATACCCCTTCTCGTCGCTTACTGAAGTACTTAGTTACCACCAGAATGCAATTCGTGCTCCCAATCTCCTATGGAAGAGATCCATCGAATCCATCTTTCGTCGCAGCATCCTTGCACAACTCAAGGAAACCAGTAGTGGTCTCTAACACCTATGTGAGACTCATGCATTACACATTATATTACTGTTTTTTTACTTAGAAGTCAGCGCCTAACCACCAAAACATACACAACTTTACTGTTAGTTTTGTAGAGTAGTTCCTATATTCCCAATAGGCACTGCGCATTGGAATAATATATACTATAGATTTGATGTTGGACTTATGTCTACTAGGTCTCCATCGAATATATTAAACTTAATTATGAGTGCCAGCTAGCTCAGAGGTCACTAGAAACTTTCTCGAATAAACAAGAAGTTTCTGACAACCGCATAAACATGACAACTTTGTTTCCCCAAGAATAAACATATCTTCAGAGTCGTGGAAACAATAGATAGATATTTTACTCAGTCAATCGTGCATGCTTTGTTTCATCAGAGGTGCAGAGAAAATAGAGAGACAGGCGTTTTCAATAAAAGGGATTTATTGAACAGTCTTCTTTCTCATGCAAGTAAAGTGAACTGCTAGAATCGTAATGCAGACTGCAAAGTATAATGCGTACAGTGAGAAGAGTATTATAACATATACTGTAAAAGCATTGTATGGTTTCTAAACAATAGATAAATACATACATAAATAACAATGGCTAAAAGTGCTCAACTGGTACTTCTAAAATACACTTACCCCGATGTACTTAACCTAAATCTAGTATGAGGGAAGAAGTAAGTGTGGTGTAGCATAGGTTTAGTTTCTTTGCCAAAAATCTATCCAAGATTTCTCTTTAGGGTCTAATCAGCTCCATACCTTAGTTTAGAACAGGGGTACTCATAGTACGGCCCGCAGGCCGCCAGCGGCCCGGCAAGCCTTCTTTGGCGGCCCGGGGACCTTGCACACATCCTACCGGTGTTTTTTTTTTTTACAATGTCAGCAAACACCGCAGGTTGGACTCCGAGAGACTCTGCTCTCTGGGGGCTGGGCGATGTTCCGGTAATAGAGTGGAGATGCAGGGGCGCTAAGGAGAGGCGAAACACAACAAAGCCTCATTTGCAAGTAAATGGTCTTTAAAAGACCTGTGAAATACTCTAGTGCGGATCTGTGTGTGCCCGGGGAAGCTGTCTGAGACGGGCTGCCACACCGGGGGAAGGTGGGGGGTGGAGTGGGCGGGGGGAGAGGGGATGGGGGAATTTGCTGAAGCCCTTTCGGCCAGGCTCTGGGCTGGCGTGGGTGCACACTGCACACTTACAAGTGCAGGAATGCCAAAAATGATTCCTCAAACCGTGACCATGCCACGAACACGTCATTGAAATAGCTCACCTCACATGCATGGGCATTTAAATGTTTACATTTTTATGATTGGAATAATAAGGCTATGAAACTCAAAGCACAACACATTTTATGTGGTCACAATTCAGTTCATCACGAGAAGAATCAGGAATGTGGCGCAACTTCACATAAGGCTGCTTTGTGTTACTGCTCCGTCATGGGAGGGCCTCAACCTAGAAATTAATGTTGCTGAACACTTGGTAAGATCACACACAGCCAGCCCTAATAAGTAATTTCAATTAGTACACGACCTTTCAATTTGCGCATAGATACTGAAGGGGAATCATACATATCCCTGTACTTTTATGGTTCACAACAACCGAGCATACCTATCCCCAGGACTGTTGCTGCTTCCCGTGGTACTCATAGTGAGGCCGGCAGGTCTTCCTTGGCAGCCCACTGACCTTGCAGTTAATGTACCCATGGACCTCCAGAAACCCACTTTTACCAGTGACAGATGAGAGTGGAGAGAGAGAGTGGAGAGACAGAGTGGAGAGACAGAGTGGAGAGAGAGGAGAGAAGGAAGAGTGGAGAGAGTGGGAGAGAGAGTGTGGATAGAGAAAAAGGAAAGAGAGAGAGTGAGAGGTTGGTGAGAGAGAGTGGAGAGAGACTGACTAAGAGAGAGATAATGATTTACTGAGAGAAAGCCTGACTGACTAGAAGAGAGAGAGACTGACAGACTGACTGACAGAGACTGACTGACAGAGAGAGAGACTGATTGAGAGAGACTAACTGAGAAAGACTAAGAGAGACTGACAGAGAGTGACTGAGAGAGACTGAGAAACTGACTGACAGAGAGACTGACAGACTAGCTGACTGACTAAGAGAGACTGACTGATAGAGAGAGATTGACTGATTGGGAGAGGCAGACTGACTAAGAGAGAGACTGACTGAGAGACTGATTTACTGACAAAGAGAGACTGCCTGACTGAGGGAGAGAGACTAACAGACAGAGAGACAGAGTGGCTAAGAGAGAGAGACTGACTGACTGAGAGACTGACTGACTAAGAGTGAGACGGACTGGGACAGAGAGACTGACTGACTAGGAGAGAGAGACTGACTGCGAGAGAGAGAGTGACTGAGAGAGAGAGAGTAACTGACAGAGAAAGAGACTGGCTGACAGAGAGAGAGACTGACTGACTAGGAGAGAGAGAGACTGATTGAGAGAGACTGACTGAGAAAGACTGAGGGAGACTGACATAGAGGGTGACTGATAGAAAGAGAGTAACTGACTGAGAGAGAAACTGACAGACTAGCTGACTGACTAAGAGAGACTGACTGACAGAGAGAGATTGACTGACTGACTGAGAGAGAGTCTGACTGACTGGGTGAGACAGGGACTGACTGACAGAGAGACAGAGAGAGAGACTGGCCTCAGCAGTAATGGAGTTTGCTCCAGGAATAAAAAGTAAACCCTTGGAAGTCCTCTTGACTTTAGGCAGTTTTTGGTCCATGCCTTTCCACCATTGCAGGCTATTGCGGGGCTAAGGATGGGCCAAAAGTAATGACGGAATTGGGGTTAAGTGTGTATGAAGGTATGCAATGCCTGTTAGGATTGCATTGTCTACTTTTTTAAACAGGGTTGATTTTTTTTACTCTAGTCCCGCCCCCCACTGACCCCACCCCCCACCGACCCCACCCCTACTACTGCGGCACTCGGCCACAAACTACACTGTCATTTTGGCCCCCGACAGAAAGTTTGTGAGTACCCATGGTTTAGAATGAAGGAGGTCTGGTATCTCTGTCTCGGGACTCGATTTCCCAACACCCCGCGAGGAGAGCTTGGAAACACTGGAGCTGGATTCTCAGCGAGAGAAAGGACAGCTTCTTGATCAGTGCATCAGCTGGAGGGTCGGCTTCCTTCGGCACTTGCTGTAGCGAGCTGCGTTGGGAAAGTAGATAGTCGAACTGCTCCGAACCACCGTGTCCTTGCTAGAGCAAGTGAAGGCATATTTATACCTTGAAGGTGCCTAGTTTGACGTAAAGTTGGGCATAATAACGTCATCAGAGAACCCCAAGGAATGGTAGTTCTTTGAAAACTCCATGAGTTCTAGGACAAATCAATGTTCAAGCAAGGGGATGTCCCTGACTGCTTAAGCCGATTTTCCAAGAAATCGTTGTGGCTTTCTGGTACGGGTGGAAGTAGCCATGCCTGTATTTGGACTGCATAGGCTATGTCTAAATATGGGTATAATTACTATGCCTATATTAGGGCAATGTGAATTGTACCTATATAAGGGCATGAATCGGGAATTTTCGCTTGGATCCTAAAACGCCATACAACACCCACTCCACTTTATAATGTTCGACATTACTAAATCTTAAGCATTTAAAACATATCTAAAGCATGATGTGTAAAAATCCCACCCAAAATACATAAAACGCATTTGAAATGGTTGTACACGAAAAATGAGCATTTGTGCTGTACGCATTTTAAAAGCAATGTTTTCATTCAAAGCATACAGTATGACATTGGAAATGCTATTCACATGAATCAAGAAAGTACATTTATGAAATGGCTCCTAAATACAGAGAAAAAAAGTCGAGACCATTCCTTGACAGAATATATATATTGTTTTGGTTGTGGATAGGGTCAAATATTGTCTCTCTGAAGTTTTCACAGAAGTCTTGTTCTCTATGAATAGTTCTACTTTAAGCAGATTACTTTGTGCCAAAAAAGGAGTTCAAATTTAGATTAAAGTCAAATCGTACAAAAATAGAGTTCTAAAGTTAGAAGTTTTGTTTTTGAAAAGTGAAGGTCGAATACAGAGTCCCATATAACGCTGTGTGCTAATTTCAAAAGTCAGTATCATTGTTTGGAGAAAATATCAAATTTCAAAGCTGGTAAAGAATTTGCCTACCACAGTAGGTGAAAGTTGGACCACTTCGTTAAGTAGACCAATTGTAAAAAAATGTGAAGCATCGCTGTCATCGTTAGCCGCATTAGCAATGTTCAATGGAGATGGTGATGGTGTCAGTGTGCCTGTCGATCCACGTATCTCACCGTCAGCAGACTGCGTCTGTGAGACCTCAATGCATGCCGTCATCAGGATTGGCAGCCGCTGGGGACAACACAATGCATGGGCCATTACCGAACCAAGCAAAGTATCAACATCCGTTGGCAGGACTGATGGGAGTCTTAGGCAGATGTCCAACAAGCATTCTTCCCCACCTAGCAAGCATCGTAGAATAGGTAAGATGCAATCTTGCCAGATTTGTCGGAATGATAGAAACCACGTGGTATTCAGATCTCACAAACGAGCCAAGCCCAGAATATGTATCATTCACTCACAATACTTCATTGCCAGGAGAGTGTTCTCTATGGTAATCTGGGTGTCGCTGGTGACCGGACTAGCCATATCGGAGCAGAAGGAACAAGAATAGTATTCCTGCTACAAGTCCCAAAATGAGAGGCAGGCCGCCGAACACAGAGTGCAGAGGTCAGTGGCACTGTTTTTTGTAAAAGAATGGCTTTCATTCTGCTTAAAGTATCAATTTGTATAGAAGAGATGTTCAGTGAAGGCTTAGTGGGGACTCCTCGTCTGTCTTAGTTTTAGGAAACAATACTTGCACACAAGTGACCCTGGCTGACACAGTTACGAGATAGGCTATTCCTGACAACATACAACAGCAAAGCTGATCATTCAACATAATATAGTTTCCGTTAGAAAGCTGCCTAATAATTGGCTCTATCACTGCAGCTGGAGAACCTTACAAGTGGCAGGATAAGTTGGTCGAAGAAACGTTACAGGCTCCATGTAAATTAATACCCTGACATAAAAGTGTACCACTTAGTGAGCTTTTGCAGTTTGCACCACTAAGAAATAGGTCGATGGATACAAACCTGTTCTCCTTTCTTCCAGCAAGCAGCGGCAGTAACACTGTTCTTTATCCGTGGATTGCTAACACAGGTACTGGTTGTGTGTAAGAAGGCCCAAATTCCTTCTTGTCCGCAATCTTTTCTCTGACTAGATCCCCAATCTTTGGAATCCAGACAGGCCTTGCTGAGATGGGTGGTTCCCCTTCAGTGGTTGTTGGCTTCTGCAATGTGTTGCTTTGACTTCTTGTTTCATTTAAGTCCTGCAAAACAGCCAAACGGTCTTTGACATCAAAAGGTTTTTGTTCTACCACTGAAGTGTGACGATCAAGGTCCTGGACAATCATTCTAGTACCAAAAAGGATTTCATATGGAGTGATTCCACCCAGAGAATTTCTTGGCAGATTATTTAGACTACTTTGGACACTTATTAGATGTTTGACCCACCGTCACCCGAGCCTAATACCCTAGCTGTTATAGATTGCTTTATGTCCCGTTTTTATATCTCAACTACAGAATTTCCCTCAGGATGGAATGGACTAGAATACCGCAATGCAACGCCCAGATTGCCCATGGCCTTCTTGTAAGCTTTGGAGCTAAACGCAGGACCCTGGTCAGAATGTAGCGTGCCAACTGCGTATGTGGCGATAAAGACTCGCAAATCTTTTATAACAGTTCGGGCGTCAGCCGAGCACTGAGGCCACATCCAAATGAATCTTGTGCATGAATCCACTGCGACCATGATATATTTGTAGTTACCATCCCTCTGTAAGGGACCACAGTGGTCCAGGTAAATGCACGCTAATGGTTTATCTGAAATTAAAAGGGGCGTCTACGCCAGGTGTTTTATTGTTGAAACCTTCATCTTTTGGCAGATTTGACATTCCAAAACATAGTTTCTGGTCTGTTTCCTCATGCGCCACCACCAGTATCTCTGTTTTAATAACAATACTGTGGCGGAAACACCTGCATGTGCAGAGGCGAGCCCTTCATGTGCTGCTAAGATTAGTCCTAATCTATGTTCTATGTTTGGTATTACTCTATCCCCCACTCCAGGGATTCGAGCAAAAGGAACATTATTTGCATCAGTTATATACGAGTATTTGAGTGGAAAGCCATTTGGTAATGTTTTACCGCTGTCTTTGTTGGAAGCGGCGACAGCCTTCATTATTTTGCTGTCTATTATTGTTTTCGAACGAGTGATTGCAGCTTCGGAAGCCGTTTGCACAGCTGCCTTCACAGCTTAATTAGCCAATGAATTCCCTGCAACGTGAACGCCATCACGCTGATGACTCAGTGTATGGATCACGTGAGTCTTTTGTAGTTCTTTCTGTAATTGAACTACTTGTTTCCAAAGCAACTTATGCCTGATTGTGCCACCTTTTGCGTCTTTGAAACCGTTTTGAATCCAATTCTGCAAGTATTCATTGTAAGGATGAACGCAGTAATACGAATCACACACTATGAATGTGGGGAATTTGCAATCAGTATTTTCAAGCGCCATCTTGAATGCCTGTAGTTCAGCTCGCTGAGCTGTACAATCTCCGAGTGATTGTGTTTTTGTGACCATAGGTCGGAATTTACCATCGCGCCAGCGACCTTTAACAATCGCACACGCAGCACTATAAGCTTATACACCCCCAATTGCGTGCTATGCTGATCCGTCTGTATAAATTGTACATTGGTACTGTTCTAGAGGCAGAATCTCAGTGGGCAGATGACATTCTTGTTCGTATTGTAGAAATTCTTGTGTTTTCAAGTAGGGGTAAAAAAGGTATTCAACGTCTGTTGCAGCAAGAGAGTTAGTAAACCCATTGTATCCATCTTGGATGTAAAGCCTTTGCATTCGGAATGCTTGCTTTTGTCACTGCCTCTAAGGCAGGTACAGGAGTAACGACCATTATGCGTTTACCCTGTGCGAGGGCTCTTTCTTTTGCTACTGCAGTTTGAACCGCTGTTAGAATTTTCTCTGTAGAAGTGAATTTCATTTCAGGTTGTGTTTACAAGTGTGATTTGTAAGCAATTGGTACTTTTTCACCTTCATTAAAGGTTAAGTACGGGAATCTGCATCTTCCTGGGATTATTCTGATTACAATGCACTGAACGCAAAATTTCTGTGTGTTTTTGAGTCCAATCAGTAGTTTTGAAATCTGGTTTGATTAATTCGTAGAGAGGTTTAACCCTTTCTGCGTAATTTAGAATGTAAGTTCTTCCGAAATTTAGGAAACCTAGAACTGACTGTAAGTTTTTCAGCGTTTTTGGAGGTTGGAGCAGTGCACAATATTCTAAAAAGTTGACTGCCAGGCTTTTACCTTTACTTGATAATTGTTATCCTAGAAAAAGGACGTTGAGGTTGGCAATTCTTGATTTTTTGAAGTTACATTTATACCCTTCAGAGGCGAATCCAAGTATAATGGTATTCACTCTGTTCAAGTGCCTGTACAAGTTATCGTCTGTCAGATAGATGTCATCGACATAAGGTAATGCCTCATCATCATACGTTTGTAGTAACTCTGTTAAACTAGCTGAAAATAACCCCAGACTATTCTTGAAAGTGACGCTGTGTCCCCATAATTGAGAAAGCGGTCAAATACCTGCTTTCAGGTGCAATGTTTTGACAGAAGAAACCATTAGAAATATCTAATGTGGTTTTATATTTTTTACGCACAATGTTATCCATTAATGCTGTACTGTGTGCATTTTGTACTGCAAAGGTTTTGCAACAAGAGTTTAAATGTCTGTAGGCCAAAACTAGATGATATGTATTGTCTGGTTTGGAGACAGGAAACAAAGGATTGTTCATTGACGAGGTGCATGTCTCAATTACCCCTTGGTATTCAAGTTGACCTAATATTTCCATGACCTGTTTTATAGCTTCTTGCTTAACTGGATACTGCCTCAGTGCAGTTGGTTGTGTTTTTAACTGGATATTATGGTGAGGAGAATCCTCATGCCATCCTACATGATTTTTATATAATGCTGGAGCGTGGACTACAGCCCATCTTCTGGCATAGGTGTCTTTTAGGTGAATTGGAATGTGATTGGTGAAGGCTGGCATAATGATGTCTTTGCCATGTGAGCACTCCCTGACAAATTTTGGTGGCCAGTCTTTTTCAGCTAGAAGAATGTCATAACCCTTAGAGAGCTTCTCCCAAAAAAGTGCTCTTATTTTCCTAGCTATCTCCCCCTCCATCCGGAGCGTTACTTCATATAACTAATGGGGTACACTGACCCTGGTATCGGTAGTTTCAACTTGGATGTACTCATTCAAGTTCACTGTCTCCAGATGATCCTTCAAGATCTTGCGAGCTATGGTGACTTCTGCTGCACTGTCCAGCATTGTCTGGGCCCACTCCCCATGTTGTGTCCTCAAGATCCTCGACATGTCTGATTTTTAGACCTACTACCTTCTTTTTGATAAATTGAGCTTTTTAATTTTTTGGAACATGTTGATCGTCTTTGGACTTCATGCGTTCTTCCTTGTGTTTTGACTGTCCTCATCTTTCTGAGTTCTGTGAGGAAGTCTGAAAGGTACGAGAGGAACGTATATCAGTATCTTAATTTCTATCAGTTTTTTTCAAATTATCCCTTTTCCTGAGGTTATACCTCTTTTCAGAGGGCTCTTTTTGAGGAGACCTTCCTCAGGACTGAGAACACTTCTCTTTAGAAGTTTGTTTAGTATTCTCCTACTTCTTTTTGGGAGTAGTGAGAGTGTTTTCAATAAAGACCTTTTCAGGACTTTCTGTTAGTTGGAGCTTGACTGGTTTCCCACCCAAACTATCTCTACCTAGTTCTTCATAGGATTTTTCAATTATTGTGGCCAGTTCATATGGTTGCTCAGTTACATCAAATTCTCTTAATTTTTGGCGGATCGCCACGGATGCTGCCTCACGTTTAATATTAGCTAATATTATAGCTGAGACCTGTTTGAAATCTCTCAGTAATTTCATACCCAGATTTAAAGCAGGCTCTGCCACGTATTCATTTTGAATCTGTTTCAGGACATCTGGTATTACCGCCATAGATGGAACACCATGTGTTTTTGTGTAAATTGCAGCAAAGACTGTACCCCAAGTGTCACAGTCCTCCAGGTGTGGTGCGATCCCCATTGGTAAACAGATTGTTAAAATTCTGTGTTTCTCATGAGGGGTAGTATCAACAAATACTGCCTCAATTTGAGTAATTTTTTGAGCTATCCAGAATGGAATGTGTTCCCTTTTTGCGGGCAACACCAATGACTGATTGTATAGTCTGTAGTGTGATTTTATTTGTGTTCCCCTGATGAGGGTTTTGTTGTGGAATCCTTAAAGGAGGTTGGACTGTTAGAGTCTGCATGACACATTGAACCAATTGTCTATGTATTTTGATTAGCTGTTTTAGTTGAACTACTAGTTCTGCACCCGTCATTTCTACAATGACAGGGTGTGGTGTATAGCTGGCTAGTACCGGCCATGTTGCTCCTGGTCTACCTAGCGGACCGAACCTGGTAATGTGATTTTGATGTTACAAGGCGCCTTTAAACCAGAGCGCATGCTCTTGGTATGTTAGTGGAATTTCAACATCCTCGAAAGACGTGTATTCAGTTGGAGGTTCCTCTTCTTTGTAGAAGTGAAACACATGTGATATTAGACTTGCTTCAGGGAAGAAAATCCATGAATAGAATACCTCTGTCTGCCTATATTCAGGTGCCTCTATGACAGAAATTACCCTACCACCTCTTGGTGACATGCCATTTGTTATAAGCTTTATAGTGATGGTTTTCCTTAAGTTTTGCTGGATGATTATAGCATCCGGGTCGTTTTGCTGGAAACCTGTAACGTCTAAGCCCGGTTGGGATGCGGTTGCTGCAGCTCCACCGTTCTCGGTGCCGTCGCCGTTATTGGACATTATTTAATGAAAGTTGCAGAGCAAGTTTCAAGGAAACAAAGATAAGGTGCACAATATTTTGGAACACTGTATCCTTCAACGTACAACAAACCAAAAACCAATGCATAGGATTTTCGTCCCACTATTATGGTGGATATTTTATCCTTTTACAAACTCCAGACATCTATTGGAGTATTTTAAGGGAAAAAGGGGTCTCTGTGAAAAGCACGACTGAGTTACTCTAGTATCTAGCGTTAAATTAGTGCCTTACCAAACGTTGGGCGCCATGTAGTGTAGTTCCTATATTCCCAATAGGCTCTGTGCATTGGAATAATATATCCTATAGATTTGACGTAGGACTTATGTCTACTAGGTCTCTATGGAATATATTAATCTTAATTGTGAGTGCCAGCTAGCTCAGAGGTCACTAGAAACTTTTCGAATAAACAAGAAGGGATTCGTTTCTGACAACCGCTTGAACATGACAACTTTGTTTCCCCAAGAATAAATGTATCTTTAGAGTCGTGGAAACAATAGATAAATATTTTACTCAGTCAATCTTGCATGCTTCGTTTCATCAGAGGTGCAGAGAAAATAGAGACACGGGTGTTTTCAATAAAAGGGATTTATTGAACAGTCTTCTTTCTCATGCAAGTAAAGTGAAATGCTACAATCATAATGCAGACTGCAAAGTATAATGCGTACAGCGAGAAGAGTATTATAAAATAATACTGTAAAAGCATTGTATAGTTTCTAAACCATAGATAAATACATACATAAATAACAATGGCTAAAAGTACTCAACTGGTGCTTCTAAAATACGCCTACCCCGATGTACCTAACCTAAGTCTAGTACGAGGGAAGAAGTAAGTGTGGTGTAGCATAGGTTTAGTTTCTTTGCCCTGCTCGCAGGTCAGGTCGCTTCAAATGCCGCATGGCTCCTCGTGTGCGCCCGTGTCTCCTGCTTCGTTGCCGCTGCTGCCGTGAGTTCGCCGCTGGTGAGCTCCGGGGCTGCCCGCATTGTGGTTTCTGTGCATTGCTGTAGTTACTGTATTCTAGTTGTTCTTATTGTCATTTGTATTCTGCTCTTTGTTTTGCGCCCCGTTTCTGTACTCCCCCGCTCCCTGCTTCCTGCTGGTGCCCCCCTGCGGCCCGCCCCTTTTCCTTCTGTAACCCGTCCTGCCGCTGCCCCCTTGCGGCCCCACCCCTGTTTGCCTTCTGTTCCACGCCCTAGCTGACGCCCATTGGCCGACCCGCTCCCGCCTCCCAGCTGCTCCTCCCTCCCACTTATCCTTTGTGGAGGACGCCGCGCGGCAGTGCTCCTGGGCTGCCCGCATTGTGGTTTCTGTGCATTGCTATAATTACTGTGTTCTAGTTGTTCTTAATGTCATTTGTATTCTGCTCTTTGCTTTGCGCCCCGTGCATCCGCTCCCCGCTTCCTGCCGCTGCCCCCCTTCGGCCCGCCCCTTTTTCCTTCTGTAATCCGTCCCGACGCTGCCCCCGTGCGGCACGCCCTATTTGCCTTCTGTGACCCGCCCTTGCCAACGCTCATTAGCCACCGTGCTCCCGCCTCTCAGCTGCTCATCCCTCCCACTTCGCCTTTTATGCGCAGTAGCGCGTAGCAGTGGCGCCGATTGCACGCTGAAGGCGCGCCAAAGGCAAGCCTGTCTGCGCCCGTCCGTGCCTAGACCGCGCCCAGCGCCAGAACCCCGGGACCCCACACCTCCCGCAACGCCAGACTCTGTTACGACGCCAACACCCTCCACGCTCTTAACAAAGGCCGAGACCACCTCTGCTTCCAGGCTGCCCTGAAACACACTCACGGACCCTTCTCCTGCTGCAACTGCAGCTTCTCCTGTGACAGAACCACCAAGCCTCCAAGGACCGGACCCAACCACCTCCGCTGCATACTCCTCAACACTCGCTCTGCACGCAAACACGCCGTCAAGCTCTGGGACCTACTCGACACAACGGCTCCAGACGTAGCTTTCCTGACCGAGACCAGCTGGGACGACTCCTCGGCACCGGACATCGCCATAGCCATCCCAGACGGATACAAGATTTCCCGCAGAGACCGCACCCACGGAATCGGAGGAGGAATAGCCATCGTCCACAAATCCACACTCCAGGTCCACACCCTCGCAAACGACCCTCTCAACTCCGCCGAACACCTCCACTTCCGGATCCAAACCGACCCCAACACCACCCTCAGAGGAACACTTGTCTACAGACCTCCAGGACCCCAGGCCCCGTTCAGCGACTCCATCGCCGACCTCCCTAGCACCCACGCACTCGCCTCCACGGACTACATCCTCCTCGGGGACCTAAACTACCACCTCGAGAACAACAACGACACCAACTCCGCCACCCTGATCGACAACCTCGCCTACCTCGGATTCTGACAACTCATCACCAAACCCAACCACGCCGATGGCCACACGCTCGACCCCATCTTCTCCACAAGCACCCACGTCACCTTCAACCACACTACCGAACTCCACTGGACCGACCACCGATGCATCCACTTCACATTCAAGAAGAGAACCACGCACCACCGCACCCAACTGCTGCCCCGTCGCTGCTGGGGCAAAGTCACTGAGGACCAGTTGACCTCCACCCTCACCCTGAACCCACCTAGCGACCCCACCAACCCAGACACCGCCGCCCGGAGCCTCAGACAGTGGATCGAAGACTGCGCCAACACTCTCGCCCTGCTTAAGAAACCCTCCATCAACCACCCCAGAAAGCAGGCTGCCTGGTTCACCGAGGAACTCCGGACCTCCAAATACACATGTCGGAAGCTAGAAAAGAAATGGCTCCAAGACGGCACGCCGGACGACCACACTGCCCTCAAAGACGCCACCCGCAGGCATCACCAACTCATCAGTGTGAGAAGTTGGCCTGATATGCAGTGCTCACTATTCTAGTGATCACTATGTATCAGTCCAAACGACCCTTATTGATGATTGGTTGTAAGTCAACCTTATAGACCAGCTATCCTAGTAGCATGGACAAGAGCAGTCTTTAGGCTAAACTCTAGAGGGCGTGTTAAGCCAGCTGTTATACCATAACATATACCCCTTGAACACCAAGTGAAAGGACACCACACAAGTTGTTATGAAAATAAAAGGATATTTATTTAGAACACAACAACCCTGGACTCTTCATGAGGACAGGGTGCTAAGCACAATACAAAGCTGTTATAGAATTTCTGAAAGTCGCACAATTTACACAAATGCCCGAGGGGCACGGAAAACCATATACTACAAAAGTGGAATGCGAAATACTAGCAGGTAAGTAACTAGTCTCAAAGGCTTTAGGATCGCTAGGACTGGACTACTGAACCTTCAGATTACGAGCAGGAGGCCTAGGGAGATCGGGTGCAGAGTGTGCACTCTCACGCGGGATGCGGGACAAAGTCTATAGATGCTAGATTTCGTAAAGTTAGTGTTATCGGACGAATCCGACTAGGTAGAGCTGAAACGAAAAAGGATCTGGACACTTAGATAGTTAAGCTATGCTGGAGCACCGAAATGCTCAGGTTACCTAGCCCAGGGGCTGCGGCTGCATAGGGCTGAAAAGACGTCGGGATTCCTCGTTGCAGTCTATGGAGCCTGAAAGAAGAAGTTGCTGGCAGGCGACCAGTGGTGAAGTTTGATGTGATCCAAGCCTGGATCGATGATCGAGGATACCTGTAAGCAGAGGGGACCAAGTTCTGAATCACTAGCCAGTGATTAGATGGGCACCAGGATGGCACCGGACGAAGTCACCTCGACCAGGTGAGTGGGCGACGCTGGGCTCTGCAGACTCTCGGACCAGGAGGCGTTGTCGGTGACCAGGATGGAGGTGCGAGCTGTCCCACGAAGGTATCTGCTGTCGACGTCGCTGGACCCAGGATTGGGGCAACAACTCTTGGCAAATGCAAGCCCACGCGGTGGACTCAAAATGGCATCTGGAGTGGACCAGGAGGGTCCGGGGTGCTCCTCTGTTGGAGGGGAGCAAGGGCCAGTCTGGAGCAACCAGACCAGCAATGAAGATGTCGTCGTTCGTCGTCAAGAGGGCTACAAGCCAGCAGGCAAGTGGCCGGACAACGCGGTGAGCAGCAAAGAGCAGAAGGGCCCCACGCAGATCTCATGGATGCTGAGGGGCTGGACTTCGGTGCTGGAGCTGCTCAGGGTTAGGGCTTCTCAAACCCCAAAGCACTCACTCGAGGATCCCTCGGCGGTCGTGCTGGATAAGCGTTGTGCAGTTCTGAAGATGGCTGGTCCCTCGAGGTCTCGTCACACCCACGAATCTTAGCTGGGCTGATGATGCAGGTAGAGGTCAGAGGTGCCAGGGAAGCCGGGTCTCGTCGTGCTGGTCGGTCTGGTTCCGGAGGAAGGACGTGCAGCAAACCGCAGTGTTCTTAGTTGGTGCCCGCAGATGCAGGGTGACTACTCCTTAGTCACAAGGGAGAAATCTTGAGAAGAAGTCTTGAGTTCCTTTCGTAGAAAGTAGTTTCAGGATTCAAAGATGATCTAATTTGGAAGGGTCCCCGCTCCCACCTTTATACTAAAGAAAGGGGCTGGTACGGGACTAAGTCCTGCCCATGGGTGGGACCAGGAAGGGGGGTGGTTACACCCCTCTCCCATGCCGGACTTTCCCCAGCTCAGGGGCTGGTGTGCCCCTGGAACTGGTTCTAGCCGGCAGATGCATAGTGAGCACCGGGGTGCCACTTGCAGTCACCTTCCTTTTCAGCCCTGCCTACCCAGGATACACAAAACCCTGTCTGGGATGGTGCTAGCACCGCCCCTGACAGGAAACCCTTTGTCCAAGCCCTCCTCGCTGGAAGGACTCCCAGCAGCAGGAGGTCAGACTTGTGTCTGTGGTGGCAGCATCCATTTTGTGATGCGGAGGCTCGAGTTAACTTTAACCGGGGTTCACAGTTACATACATGTCGTGTCCCTCTAGAAGGGTGGAATGCTAACCCCGTCGCCAGAATTGGCGAGGGGTTAGTATTCCAATTCGTATGACACCTTACTCGACATGTTTTGATAAAGCGATACCAGAGTTGGCATATAACCGCGAGGATTATAATGCACTTAAGAGTATATGGTATGCGTTATCATGGAACAGCTATTAGGACTTGGTTCCGCAAGCTGCAAACGGGCTCAGCTCATGCCAGAGCACCATCTCACATGATTCCAAGCACTCTGCCTTCAGGATTGTTAAGGCCTGCCATAGGAGTGACTGATAGGAATACATGTGTCCATTTTAGGGTTAGATATAGGTATACTATATCTAAAGCAAAGGGTGATTACACCACCTTGCCCCAGCTGTCGTGCAGCGAGTTGTGTCAGATTTAGATGGCCAGCCAGGGGTGGCATAATACATGCTGCAGCCCCTGGTAGGCCCTGGGTACACCTATGCCCTGAGTTACAGGGTCTGATAAGGTGGCCCAGTACCAATTGGTAAATGCACCTAAGGTACACGTGTCAATTTAGTGAGAGAACAGCTAGGTTGTGGGTCTGATTAGCAGGCCCACAGCCAGGGAAGTCGTAAACCAGTTAAGCAAAAAGCAAAAATCTGGGGTGATCATAGGATTGCAGACCCTACTCTCCTACATGACCCCCCCAAACTTTGGGACAATAAACTAACCTTGACCAGGTGAGTCTTCTTGCTCTAAGTGGAAAAACCTGGAGAGCCCATCTGCATTGCCATGATCAGCGCCAGGTCTATGCTCCACTGTAAAATCCATCCCCTGTAGGGAAATGGACCACCTAAGCAGTTTGGGGTTTTCACCCTTCATCTGATTTAGCCACAAGAGGGGCTTATGGTCGGTCTGAATCTTGAAATGAGTGCCAAACAAGTATGGCCTCAGTTTCTTCAGGGCCCAAACCACAGCAAAGGCCTCCCTCTCAATAGCTGACCAATTTTTCTCTCTGGGGGTCAGCCTTCTGCTAATAAAAGCAATGGGCTGGTCATGACCATCAAAATTCAGCTGAGATAGAACAGCTCCCACACCCAACTCAGAAGCATCTGTTTGGACAATGAATGGTTTGGAGTAGTCTGGACTCTTTAGGATAGGTGCTGTGCACATGGCCTGCTTTAGGTCATCGAATGCTTTTTGACAGCCTGCTGTCCACTGAACTTTCTTTGGCATCTTTTTACTAGTCAGGTCATTAAGTGGAGTCACAATTGATCCATAATTTCTGACAAATTTCCTGTAATAACCAGTCAGGCCCAAGAAAGCTCGAACCTGAGTCTGGGTGGTTGGAGGAGCCCAGTCCTTGATGGACTGTATCTTGCTCTCCAGTGGCTGAACCTGGCCTCCACCTACAAGGTGGCCCAGGTATACAACCTGTGTCTGCCCTATCTGGCAATTTGTGGCCTTGATAGTGAGACCTGCTTTCTGCAGTGCCTCTAACACTTTCCTCAGGTGGACCAGGTGATCCTCCCAGGTGGAACTAAAGACAGCTATATCATCAAGATATGCTGCACAGAAGTCATCCAGCCCAGTGAGAACTTGATTCACCAGCCTTTGGAAGGTGGCAGGTGCATTTTTCAAACCAAAGGGCATTACCACAAACTGATAATGCCCACCAGGGGTAGAAAATGCTGTCTTGGGCTTGGCATCCTCAGCTAACCTGATTTGCCAATACCCAGCTGTCAGGTCAAATGTGCTTAAGTAGTTGGCAGAAGCCAATCTATCTATAAGTTCATCTGCCCTTGGTATTGGGTGGGCATCAGTCTTAGTGACTGCATTGAGGCCTCTGTAGTCTACGCAAAACCTCATCTCTTTCTTAACCCCGGGGTGTGAGGCTTTGGCACTAGAACTACTGGACTAGCCCAAGGGCTATCTGAGGGCTCAATGACTCCCAGCTCCAACATTTTCTGCACCTCTGTCTTGATGCAGTCTCTGACATGATCAGGCTGTCTGTAGATTTTACTCTTAACTGGCAGACTGTCACCAGTGTCAACCTCATGGGTACACCAATTGGTTTGACTGGGTGTCAGAGAGAACATATGTCTAAAGGATTGAAGAACTTGTTTGCAATCCTTTTGCTGATGCTCAGAGAGGCTGCCACAAAAGACAACACCATCTACTGACCCATCATCAGGGTTCTGAGTGAGCAGGTCTGGGAGAGGGTCACTTTCCTCCTCCTGTCCCTCATCTGTGGCCATGAGCAAGCTCATGTCCTTCCTGTCGACATATGCCTTGAGCCTATTCACATGGAGCACCCTGAGGGGGCTCCTGGGAGTTCCAAGGTCCACCAGGTAGGTGACCTCTCCCTTTTGCTCAATGATTGTGTGGGGCCCAGACCATTTGTCTTTGAGTGCTGCTGGGGCCACTGGCTCCAACACCCACACCTTCTGTCCAGGCTTGTACACAGTCAGGACAGCCTGTTGGTCATGCCAAGCTTTTTGGAGTTCTTGGCTGGCCTCAAGGTTTTTGGAAGCCTTTTCCATATACTCAGCCATCCTGGAGCGGATACCAAGTACATAGTCCACTATGCTGGTTGCAGGCTTTTTGAGAGGTCTCTCCCATCCTTCCTTCACCAAACACAGGGGTCCTCTGACAGGATGTCCATACAAAAGTTTAAAAGGGCTGTAGCCAACCCCCTTCTGTGGGACTTCTCTATAAGCAAACAAAAGGCAGGGTATCAGGACATCCCATCTTCGCCTGAGCTTTTCAGGTAGTCCATGAATCATCCCTTTTAGGGTCCTGTTGAACCTTTCAACAAGCCCATTGCATTGTGGATGATAGGGTATAGTGAACTTGTAGTTGACACCACATTCCTTCCACATAGCAGTCAGATATCCTGACATGAAGTTTGCACCTCTGTCAGAGACAACCTCCTTAGGGAAGCCCACTCTGGAGAACACTCCAACTAGGGCTCTTGCCACAACAGGTGCTGTAGTGGTCCTAAGGGGACTAGCTTCAGGATACCTGGTGGCATGGTCCACCACCACCAGTATAAACTTGTGCCCTGATGCTGTCTGGGGTTCCATTGGACCAACAATGTCAATCCCCACTCTTTCAAAGGGTACCCCCACCACAGGCATTGGTATAAGGGGGGCCTTTGTTGTGCCACCTGACTTACCACTGGCTTGGCAAGTGACACAGGAGCGACAAAACTCCTTGGTATCTTCATTCATGTGAGGCCAGTGAAAGTGTGAGACAAGTCTGTCCCAAGTTTTATTCTGGCCTAAGTGTCCTGCAAGGGGAATCTCATGGGCCAAGGTAAGAAGGAAACCTCTCTGTGACAAGGGGACGACCAGCCTTCTGGTTGCACCAGGTTTGGGGTCTCTTGCTTCAGAGTACAGGAGTCCATCATCCCAGTATACCTTGTGGGTACCTGTGGCGTTCCCTGCAGCCTCAGCAGCAGCCTGCTGTCTGAGGGGTTCAAGAGAAGGGTGGTCTAACTGTGCCTTCCCCAGGTCTTCTCTGGAGGGTCCCCCTGAACCCAGAAACTCAACCTGATCAGGTTCAAGTTCTTTAGGCTCAGTTTCCCTCAGCTCTTTGAGGTCAGCCTCCTCTGAGACTTGATCCACAACCTGGGGCAAGGGGGAAGGCAATGCCTTAACCCTACTGCTCTTCTTCTTGGAAGGTGTCTGGTCCATTGTTCCAGGATCCAGCACCTGTTCAGTGGGGCATCTTCTGGCCTGTGACCTAGTCACAGCAAGCACATGTGCTGGCAAGCCTAACATTTCCATGTGAGTCCTCTGCTCCACTTCTGACCATAGTGATGACTCCAAATCATTGCCCAACAAACTTTCAACTGGGAGGTCTGAACTAAAAACAACCTTCTTTTGGCCACTTACCCCTCCCCAGGAGAAAGCCACAATTGCCATACTATGGTGGGTAGTGACATTGCTGGCATTGGTCACTAGGTAGTCTGTACCTAGTATGATCTGTCCAGGGTCCACAAAGTTAGGTGTCACCATAGTGACACTGGCACAAGTGTCCCTATAGGCCTGAGCCATCTTTCCATTTATAAAAGGTGTCTGCCTGTATTTGCCCAAAGTATTGGGACTTGCATCAGGGGATATATCCATATCCCCTGTACAGACAAGGACAGCCTGAGTGAGTGTGCCAACTAAGTTGTCATACCCCTCAGATCCCAAGGTTAACCCAACTAATCCCTTGGGAGGTGCACTACCACTGCTGACTGTACTAGGGGGTGCAGGTGCCTTAGGGGCTGCAGTGGTAGGAGTTTGCCCTCCTTTCTTGGTGCACTCACTAAACCAGTGAGTTTTACTTTTGCAGTATTGGCACCACCTTTTAGACTGGCCTTCTTGAGTCTTCTTTTTCTGCTGTGAAGCCTTACCCCCACCCTCTTTTTTAGTTTGTTGGGGGCCTGTCGAAGACTTCTGGTCATTTTGCTCATTCTTATTGTTACCCTTTTGGTCTGCTTTCTTCTGACCACCCTGGTTCTGGCCCTGGTTCTGCTTAACCCTTGTTCTGACCCATCTGTCTGCCTTCTTTCCCAATTCTTGGGGAGAGGTCAGATCCGAGTCAACAAGGTGCTGATGCAACAACTGGTTCTGACAATTGTTTAAAATCTGTTCCCTCATGATCAGATTGTACAATCCTGTGTAATCAGTAACCTTACTGCCCAGCAACCAGCCCTCCAAAGCCTTAGTGGCACAATCCACAAAATCAGACCAATCCTGAGACTGAGTTTTCTGGGTATCCCTGAACAGCAACCTGTACTGCTCAGTGGTTAGGCCAAACCCATCTATCAGTGTATTTTTCAGGACTTGGTAATTGTTAGCATCCTCAGCTCTAGTAGTGAGGAGCTTATCTCTACCTTTGCCTTCAAAGGAGAGCCACAAGACAGCTGCCCACTGACTCTGGGGGACGCACTGGACAGTGCAGGCTCTCTCCAAAGCAGTTATCCATTTGTGGATATCATCCCCTTGTTTAAAGGGGGGCACTATCTTACTCAGGTGTCTAGTGTCTAAACTCCTGTCCTTTACTCTAGGTAAAATGCTGCCACCAGTGGGGTCTGCCCCACTCAATTTCTGCTCTCTAGCAAAGGCAAGTCTCTCTTTGGCCAGGGCAAGTTCTTCCCTTTCAATCCTCAGATTGACTTCCCTCATCCTAGCATCATGCTCTCTTCTCTGAGGGGATGTCATCCCTCTGTGAGAGGAGGTCTGAGAGCCATTGGTTCGAATGGATCTGTTAGAGCCTCTGGATAGAGACCTAACTCGTCCACTCCCAATGTTAAGCCTGCCTGAGAGTGGCCCTGGGGGTCCCCCAAATCCATTCTCATGCCTGCTTAAGTTGGTCCTGGTGAGTCTGCTGACTTCTACCTGACCCATGTCTGCCTCATCCCCTGACAACTCTGGTTCCTCTTACTCCTCTTCACTAACTGTTCCATTGAGGTTGAGGTCAGGGTCCCCACGGGTTCCCTCTAAGGGGGGCATGTTCCCATCTGGATTAGAAGGGTCTGTGTTAGCAGTCATTCCGGCATCATAAGTCTCTAAGAGACCAATCAGAAATGGGATTGTAGGGTTAGAACCCTGTTTTAGCTTCCTGGAGGTACACACTTGTCTCATCTCCTGGAAGTTAAGAGCTGCATATCTTGAGACGACCTGTGGAGGGTCAACTGACACAAGGGGGGCCTCTGAGTTCCCTCCTTTGTCTGACATGCTTTTCTAGTGAGGTGTAAGTGGTGCACTTACCTACACTATTTGTTTGCCTACTGATCCCTTGCTAAGAGTTGTAGTCAGGGTGTGCTAGGCCCTGTTGAACTACAACAGCTGGTTCAGTAGAACTCAGAGTATTCTAAGCTAAGTTATATGTACCTTGGTACTTATGTGATCTTTCAAATGATATTCTTAGGATACGTGTGGTAAAACAACAGCAAGCTCAAATCCGAAACGCTGCTCACCAATGTGAGAAGTTGGCCTGATATGCAGTGCTCACTATTCTAGTGATCACTATGTATCAGTCCAAATGACCCTTATTGATGATTGGTTGTAAGTCAACCTTATAGACCAGCTATCCTAGTAGCATGGACAAGAGCAGTCTTTAGGCTAAACTCTAGAGGGCGTGTTAAGCCAGCTGTTGTACCATCACATATACCCCTTGAACACCAAGTGAAAGGACACCACACAAGTTGTTATGAAAATAAAAGGATATTTATTTAGAACACAACAACCCTGGACTCTTTATGAGGACAGGGTGCTAAGCACAATACAAAGCTGCTAAAGAATTTCTGAAAGTTGCACAATTTACACAAATGCCCGAGGGGCACGGAAAACCATATACTACAAAAGTGGAATGCGAAATACTAGCAGGTAAGTAACTAGTCTCAAAGGCTTTAGGATCGCTAGGACTGGACTACTGAACCTTCAGATTACGAGCAGGAGGCCTAGGGAGATCGGGTGCAGAGTGTGCACTCTCACGCGGGATGCGGGACAAAGTCTATGGATGCTAGATTTCGTAAAGTTAGTGTTATTGGACGAATCCGACTAGGTAGAGCTGAAACGAAAAAGGATCTGACACTTAGATAGTTAAGCTATGCTGGAGCACCGAAATGCTCAGGTTACCTAGCCCAGGGGCTGAGGCTGCATAGGGCTGAAAAGACGTCGGGATTCCTCGTTGCAGTCTATGGAGCCTGAAAGAAGAAGTTGCTGGCAGGCGACCAGTGGTGAAGTTCGATGTGATCCAAGCCTGGATCGATGATGGAGGATACCTGTAAGCAGAGGGGACCAAGTTCTGAATCACTAGCCAGTGATTAGATGGGCACCAGGATGGCACCGGACGAAGTCACCTCGACCAGGTGAGTGGGCGACGCTGGGCTCTGCAGTCTCTCGGACCAGGAGGCGTTGTCGGCGACCAGGATGGAGGTGGGAGCTGTCCCACGAAGATATCTGCTGTCGACGTCGCTGGACCCAGGATTGCGGCAACAACTCTTGGCAAATGCAAGCCCACGCGGTGGACTCAAAATGGCGTCTGGAGTGGACCAGGAGGGTCCGGGGTGCTCCTCTGTTGGAGGGGAGCAAGGGCCAGTCTGGAGCAGCCAGACCAGCAATGTAGATGTCATTGTTCATTGTCAAGAGGGCTACAAGCCAGCAGGCAAGTGGCCGGACAACGCGGTGAGCAGCAAAGAGCAGAAGGGCCCCACGCAGATCTCGTGGATGCTGGGGGGCTGGACTTCGGTGCTGGAGCTGCTCAGGGTTAGGGCTTCTCAAACCCCAAAGCACTCACTCGAGGATCCCTCGGCGGTCGTGCTGGATAAGCGTTGTGCAGTTCTGAAGATGGCCAGTCCCTCGAGGTGCCAGGGAAGCCGGGTCTCGTCGTGCTGGTCAGTCTGGTTCCGGAGGAAGGACGTGCAGCAAACCGCAGTGTTCTTAGTTGGTGCCCGCAGATGCAGGGTGACTACTCCTTAGTCACAAGGGAGAAATCTTGAGAAGAAGTCTTGAGTTCCTTTCGTAGAAAGTAGTTTCAGGATTCAAAGATGATCTAATTTGGAAGGGTCCCCGCTCCCACCTTTATACTAAAGAAAGGGGCTGGTACAGGACTAAGTCCTGCCCATGGGTGGGACCAGGAAGGGGGGTGGTTACACCCCTCTCCCATGCCGGACTTTCCCCAGCTCAGGGGCTGGTGTGCCCCTGGAACTGGTTCTAGCCGGCAGATGCATAGTGAGCACCGGGGTGCCACTTGCAGTCACCTTCCTTTTCAGCCCTGCCTACCCAGGATACACAAAACCCTGTCTGGGATGGTGCTAGCACCGCCCCTGACAGGAAACCCTTTGTCCAAGCCCTCCTCGCTGGAAGGACTCCCAGCAGCAGGAGGTCAGACTTGTGTCTGTGGTGGCAGCATCCATTTTGTGATGCGGAGGCTCGAGTTAACTTTAACCGGGGTTCACAGTTACATACATGTCGTGTCCCTCTAGAAGGGTGGAATGCTAACCCCGTCGCCAGAATTGGTGAGGGGTTAGTATTCCAATTCGTATGACACCTTACTCGACATGTTTTGATAAAGCGATACCAGAGTTGGCATATAACCGCGAGGATTATAATGCACTTAAGAGTATATGGTATGCGTTATCATGGAACAGCTATTAGGACTTGGTTCCGCAAGCTGCAAACAGGCTCAGCTCATGCCAGAGCACCATCCCACATGATTCCAAGCACTCTGCCTTCAGGATTGTTAAGGCCTGCCATAGGAGGGACTGATAGGAATACATGTGTCCATTTTAGGGTTAGATATAGGTATACTATATCTAAAGCAAAGGGTGATTACACCACCTTGCCCCAGCTGTCGTGCAGCCAGTTGTGTCAGATTTAGATGGCCAGCCAGGGGTGGCATAATACATGCTGCAGCCCCTGGTAGGCCCTGGGTACACCTATGCCCTGAGTTACAGGGTCTGATAAGGTGGCCCAGTACCAATTGGTAAATGCACCTAAGGTACACGTGTCAATTTAGTGAGAGAACAGCTAGGCTGTGGGTCTGATTAGCAGGCCCACAGCCAGGGAAGTCGTAAACCAGTGAAGCAAAAAGCAAAAATCTGGGGTGATCATAGGATTGCAGACCCTACTCTCCTACAATCAGAACAACCAAAAGATTCTCCTTCAAAACCCGCCTTGACAACAACGCACACGATTGCAAAGAACTCTTCAGCATCGTGAAGGAACTCTCCAACCCCAGCGCCAACACCAACGACATCCCGCCTTCGCAAGAACTGTGCGACTCACTGGCCACCTTCTTCCACCGCAAGATCATCGACATCCACAACAGTTTCAACGTCCCGACCACGACAGACCTCACCCCGAACGACACCAACCTACTGACCTCCTGGGCCCACGTAAACAAGGCCGAAACACGCAAGATCATGAACTCCATCCACTCAGGATCGCCAGCAGACCCCTGCCCACACCACGTCGTCAGCAAAGCAGATGCTACCATCGCACCCCAACTACGAAAGGTCCTCAACATCTCCTTCAACTCCGTGACATTCCCGGAAAGCTGGAAGCACGCCGAAATCAACGCCCTCCTCAAGAAGCCCAAGGCAGACCCCAAAGACCTCAAGAACTTCCGGCCCATTTCCCTGCTCCTCTTCCCAGCGAAGGTCATCGACAAGATCGCCAACATACAGCTGACCCGCCACCTCGAAGACAACAACATCCTAGACCCATCGCAATCCGGATTCAGACAGAACCACAGCACTGAGACAGCCCTCATCGGCGCCACAGATGACATCCGACGCCAACTAGATCACGGTGAAACCTCTGCCCTCATCCTCCTGGACCTGTCAGCCGCCTTCGACACGGTCTGCCACCGCACACTAAGAACGTGCCTCCAAGAAGCCGGAATTCAGGATAAAGCCCTGGACTGCACCTCGTCCTTCCTCTCTGGCAGAACCCAGAGAGTCCGCCTCCCAGCCTACAGAGCTGAAGCAACCGACCTCATCTGCGGAGTACCCCAGGGCTCATCCCTCAGCCCGACGCTATTCAACATCTACATGGCCCCCCTCGCACAAGTGGTCCGCCAACACGACCTGAACATCATCTCCTAAGCCGATGACACCCAGCTCATCCTCTCCCTCACCAAGGACCCTCACACCGCAAAAACCAACCTCCACGAGGGTATGAAGGCCGTGGACGAGTAGATGAGTAACAGCTGCCTGAAGCTGAATTCAGACAAGACGAAAGTCCTCATCCACGGCCCTACCCCGTTAGCCTGGGACGACTCCTGGTGGCTGACTACACTAGGAATAACACTGACACCCACGGACCACGCACGCAACTTGGGATTCATCCTCGACTCCTCCCTCTCCATGTCCAAGCAGGTAAACGCCGTCTCCTCCTCCTGCTGCAACACCCTCCGCATGCTTCGCAGGATCTACAAGTGGATCCCGACTGAAACAAGAAGAACGGTGACACAGGCCCTGGTCAGCAGCAGACTGGACTACGGCAACACACTCTACGCTGGTATTCTGACCAAACACCTACAGCGACTACAACACATCCAGAACGCCTCAGTCCGCCTAATCCTCAACCTCCCCCGTTGCAGCCACATCACTCCCCCACCTAAGAGACCTGCACTGGCTCCCCGTCAACAAGAGGATCACCTTCAAGCTCCTCACCCACGCACACAAAGCGCTCCACAACTCCGGACCAGCGTACCTGAACAGCAGACTCAACTTCTACACCCCCGCCCGCCATCTCCGTTCTGCAAGCCTCGCCCTTGCCGCCGTCCCTCAAATCCAACTGACCACTTCCGGAGGCAGATCCTTCTCCTTCCTCGCTGCCAAGACCTGGAACACCCTCCCTACCCACCTACGGCAGACCCAGGACCTGCTCACCTTCGAGCAGTAGCAGCAGCCCCCCCCCCCCCCCCCCCCCCAGTGCCTTGAGACCCTCGCGGTTATGTAGCGCGCTTTATAAATACTGTGATTGATTGATTGATTGATTGATTGATTGATTGATTTGCCAAGAATCTATCCAAGATTTCTCTTTAGGGTCTATTTAGCTCCATACCTTAGTTTAGAATGAAGGAGGTCTGGTATCTCTGTCTCTGGACTCGATTTCCCAACACCCCGTGAGGTGAGCTTGGAAACACTGGAGCTGGATTCTCAGCTAGAGAAAGGACAGCTTCTCGATCATTGTGTCAGCTGGAGGGTCGGCTTCCTTCTGCACTTGCTGTAGCGAGCTGCGTCGGGCAAGTAGATAGTCGAACTGCTCCGAACCACTGTGTCCTTGCTAGAGCAAGTGAAGGCATATTTATACCTTGAAGGTGCCTAGTTTGACGTAAAGTCAGAAATAATAACGTCATCAAAGAACCCCAAGGGAATGGTAGTTCTTTGAAAACTCCATGAGATCTTGGACAAATCAATATTCAAGCAAGGGGATGTCCCTGACTGCTTAAGCCGATTTTCCAAGAAATCGTTGTGGCTTTCTGGTATGGGTGGAAGTAGCCATGCCTGTATTTGGACTAAATGGGGTATGTCTAAATATGGGTATAATTTCTATGCCTATATTAGGACAATGTGAATTGTACCTATATAAGGGCATGAATCTGGAATTTTCGCTCGGATCCTAAAACGCAATAAACCAGTTTTGAAGATTACTAGTTGAGACAGCTACCCGCTCTCTTCCTTGATAGTAAGTACACATTTCCTAGTCCTTAATTGGAAATAATTTATCCATGGGCAGTTCATGCTGCACTTCCCAAAACATCATCTGAGCATTAGTACCTGATTATTCCTTGGACACCAGCCACATACGTACGGTCTTTTTGCAATGCACTGCGTTCACAATAATAGTGTACCAACTCTTCACCTAAAATAGCACTTTCCACACTTAGGGCCTAATTATGAGTTTGGCTATCCGAGGACTGCCAAACTCTTGGTGGCACAGTGGTAGCAGTCGGCCACCACTGCACCGGTGGTCCCACCGCTGGATTAATACATGGGCAGTTGGACGGCCATGGCACCAATGCACCCGGCAGGGATCAGAGATCCCTGGTGGTGGTGCTGCAGTCTGCGGGCCGCAATATGCTTGGGGGTGCCCTGTGGCATCGTCAAGCATATTATTACTTTCCTCACTGCCAGCGGTCTCATGGAGGTTTTCACACCATGAAACTGCTGGTGGTGAGGAAAGAAAGGGGGCTCCCTCTTGGCCCTATGCACGGGGGTACATAAGGGGGGCACATGTTGTGCCCCCCCTGTGTGCTTTCACTCCATTCCTGCACAACATGGACTGTGCAGTCCATGTGGGCGGTAATAGATGACTGTGCATTGCCCCATTCTTTTACTTGCAACGCCTCCTCCATTTTACACATAAGTAACTTGATTTTACCCATCCTCTCTTCGAATGGTTCAACAAGATCTTTAATAAGTGCCTCAAATCTAGCACACAACATGTCAGAAAAAAGTAAAATTACGATTATGCACTTTTACAAGGATGTCCTTCGGTGTTTGTACCTATAATACAGTGAGGAAGAAGTGTAAATGCTATCTGAGTCTTTATCACCTCTTTTTATGCTTGGTTATGGGCTGAACAACAGAGGTGCTGTGATGAATGGGGCACCCTGCAGAGATAGTAATAGGGGTTGGAGGTGCTTAGTTTATAAAACAATAAGTGCCAGGGCCCTTGTCAGGAGGCAATTGCAGCTTGCCACACCCATTGCCCCTGCCAGCGCTGCCAGTGACAGCACCAACACTACTGTGCAGACTTTTTTAATATACATTAAATGTGACTAATACCTGCCACCCAAGCTACTCTTATAGCTTTGGGTGGCAGGTAGTAATTTTTATTGTACATTGAATTGTAAAGAAACTGCTGTGCTCATCGCAAAATTAGATAAACAGTGCCACCGTGTGGTCGGCTGTGGTAAACGCCAGTGTTGACGATTAAGTGGAGGTGTCCAGCACTGGAAATCACCAGCTCAAATTAAGCACTTGGGGTCGGACTCCCTTCTGCAGGGGTCAGTAAGAGGGGGTCAATCCCTTGGTCAGCCTCAGAAGCAGACACATTTTAGTGGTAGTGGTTGATGTGCCATCCAAAGTAGAGCTTCGAATTGAAAGACTCCTTTCAGCTAGCTCAATGTCCTTGTTTAGCATGTCCACTGCATTCACAATAATATTATCTAGTGTATGACTCCTGCTAGGTGTAGGAATTGGGTTTCCAGCCACTTTACGCTTCCCCTTTATGAACACAACTTCAGTTAATTCAATTCCTGGCTTTTGTTTTTCTTGTTTTTTCAGTTTAGCGGATAGAGGCCTGTCATCAGTACAACCGCATAACAGCAATTTGATGGAAAGAACAACATCAACCAACGTATAGAATAACTGCACCTGACTTTTCTGTGGCCTCCCAGAATGCAGTAAACCGTAATCGATGGTGAGGTCTGTGAAACCACAATACCCACAGTCAGGTTTACAGACGAGACTACAATACCATAAAGAAACACAGTAAATAAAGGCTCAAGCTGCTACATTAAGTGAAGGAACAGGGTGCAGCATACTGTGGCTTTACCAATGGAGGTCGGTTAAAGCAATGCTGTGCTTAAGATATTAAAAAATAATAATTGAAATATTAGAGGTAGTAAGATCTTTCAACTTCAACTACATGTATATGCCAAGAAGGATGTGTTGCCCCTCAAAAACACACACCAATCAAAAACCACTATATGGCTACTTTTCTACAGCACAATATTCACACACAGTACCAATGCTAATCATTACTAAAAACCTAAAAAAGGTTTACAAACTCGTGGCACTTCCTTCCATCACGCAGGTCCTGATTGTTTATTCCTTTTAAACATACCTATGAAAACCACGCATATGATCATTCAAAACACCTTAATACACCAACCCGTCAGCACATTGCAACCTCATCCTTCCCATCACCTGTCAATAATTCCTCTTACCAACCCCATTTTTGTCTACAGCCAAAATCAATTCACCATCATCATCAACAACCTTAATACCTGGTTGGGAAGAGGTCTAGACATAAAGATATAATCAATAATACTGGCACAGCCTCTGCCAACGAATGTGGGCACAGAGGGTGTATTGCTAGAATGGTATTGGTGGATATAAAGCAAATCCCTCTCCACAGGAATCTTCTCCAGTTGATTCCCCCTGAGACCGGTCCTGAAAGAAAAGGGTGTTGGCACACGATCAATAAAGGGGTCCATGTCATAACTATTAATGTTTAGCATGGCATTAAACCCCTGCATACCAAACCATTAAAACTGTCCAGGGCACCCTTGGATTGATAAGACAATCTATGAGGTTTTAATCATAGTAGGAAGAGGATTGTATCAAATTAGACAAAATGGAAGCTGTTGTCAGAGAAGTAAAGGACACATTTTCTCTGGAAGAAGTGCTCAAAGAATTGTGGATCAAAAAGGCTTTGGACATTGTCATCGGGTGGCTGATTTAGGAGGCGCGGGAAGCATTGTTGTAGTACTAGTCAATTATCATTCAAGGTGAGCAGTTTCACATGTGTTGAATTTAGTTACGACAAAGGTCAAAATTAAGTTCTTAATGGAAGGATTCTTGGAGGGAACTAGTGTTAGAGGAAATGAGAAAGATACCAGAAGAGATAGTTGTGAAAAACTTGCAGACATTCGGTATGTGCCAGAAAAGTGTTGGGGCTGTACAATAAAGTGGACTGAAGGAACAGAAATGTGCCAGAACGCACAAAGGCGGGTGAAAGTACACAGATCTTATTCAGAGTTTCGGGGATGGGATACTCCATCACAGACATCCCAGAGTTTGACTACGTTTTGAAGATTATGTCTCTGTAACCTCTCCAACACAGAAACCAAATGCTTCTTCTCTGCTCTTCTCGTCTTCCGTCTTGCACGGTCGACCAAACAATGCTCAATTGATTTCCAAGTCGAACCTGTGGCCCTTCAAAGTAGGGTAGGACAGACCTTAACTGTACAAGAATGAGTGCCAGTGCCCAAAGCTCTTCTCAGAAGCCTGCAACCGGCGCTATTAAATGTCAGCGTACCAAATGCCAAGGCTCCTCAGTCTTGAATCCACCTCATGCCTCTTTAATTGACTCCCAGACCCTCCCTTCTCTCATATTTCACTCGTGCCGGCTCCTGTCTTCACCTTTTGTGATGGTTTGTACATCTTTCTCTCTTTTCTTCTTTCCCCTTTGTTTGTTTCTCCCTCGCGTGCTCTTGTTCAATATCTAATAAGGAAAATAAGTGCCAGACCCCAAAAATGAGTGTTGATGGGACCCTCCGGCAATCACCAGCTCAAATTAGGGAGTGGTTTGACCAAGCTCTTCCACTTTCATGTTCTCTCTTGCCTACAGTGGGGCGGTGGTGGAAGTGACAAATGAAGGAATACAGAAAATAAATAAATAAAGCCACTTACTTTGTGCCTGCAGCATCACCGACTTGGCGATTCATTTTCTCATTCTCTCCCTCTAACTCTACCCCCGCCCCTCAGCAGTCTTCTCTCCTTAGATGCCTTGCTACACCACCTCTTACTGCCTCTGCTGGAGCTGCAGCATCTACCCGCAGCACCAGCCACCTCTAGCTAGTTCTTATTTAAATAGATCCCACCTTCTTAACTCATTTGCCCACTGCTGAAATCTAAATGAAATAGGATCAAAAGATCTTCGACAGGTGGGATTTCAAGACTCCTGTGATGGTAAGGATTTTACCACGGTACAGATTTACTCTGACCTGGTCAAAACTGCAATAATAAACGCAGAGAAGGAGATATGTGAAGAAGGGATTAGACTAGTGCTCAAAGAAGAGGCAGTGTTAGAATACAATGCTCAACAACAGAAAATCTTCCTACGGTTCCACGCAGGCTAGGAAAGAGACAAATGAAGTTACCTGGAATTGAAGTGGACCATGGGTTGGAAAACTTCAATATAACTCAGTCCTGCAGGTCCTTCCCAGTGTTATTTGGAGGGAACCGAATTTAATGGATCACTAAGTGATGTAGAATAGGTAACGGGGCAGCCACACGGCTTAAAATTGGTCTCTTGGAATATAAATGGCCTAGGAACTCAACTAAAGCAGGAGGTTTTGAAAGAACTTGCGAAAAACAACAAGTTTATTTGTATACAAGAGACCTGGCTTTGTGAAGAGCCCCCTGTAGTTAAAGGGTTTCGACAAATCCATCGATCTGCATTAAAATCTAGATCAGGCCGTCCCGCAGGTGGTTTACTGATTTTATTATCAACAAACTTAGGGGCATATTAGCAAGCGGCAGCGATAACTATCGCTGACCGCTGCTAGCGTGAGGAATTCTATCGCCTGCTATCGCAGGCGATAATCTCAATGTTAGCGTTGTATTAACAAAGCTGAACGCCATGGAGATAAAAATCCCAGCGATAGCGGGGATTATCACTGTTTTCAATTGAATATCGCTGGTTTTCTAGCGATATTCCATTGAAAATGGCGATAACCTTGCTGATAGGGCAGGACAATCTTAGCCATGTAATCCACCTCCCATTGGATTACATGGCTAAGTACAGGTCACAAGCAGGCGTTAGGAAAGTAGCGTTAACTGTGGTTACCGCTACTTTTCCTAACACTCTGCTTATTAGCGAGCAGCTTGATAATAGGAGAAATGTCGCTTAGCGGAATGCAGTGACCATAAATTAAAAAAATTTGAGCTGGTAATATCCCCACAGTCTGCATGCAATAAAGTTATTTTACAAGAGATGGATTACCCGAAGCGGATAACCACTCGGCTATCCGACGTATTTATTGAAAGGTTAACTAGACTGCAACAAAAAGTTAAGTTAGGATGTGTGAGCGGCCAAAATCTATCATGGTTTGTTGAGAAAATAAACCAAGTAGTTAAAAGCATAAGTGTAGAATTAAGAAAGATGCAAGGGCTCCCAAGCACAAGGATAAGTTACAGGTTAATCAAGGAAATTGGTTTAATATAGATTGCTTAAATAAGAAAAGAGAAGTAAGGAGAGAAGAGCGTAGTTTACGCAAAAAGTTTGACCAGGCTAGGGCTAAAAATCTTGCCAAAATAAAGAGAGAATATACCTCACTACTCCGTAATTCTAAAAGGGCCCACAAAGAAACATGTTGGGGAAAATTATTGGAGGCAATTGAATCTAAGAATATACGTCAGTTCTGGAGGCTAATACAATCAGCTACAGAATCTTCGGTTGCCCCAATGATTTGCGTAGTGGAAGAGGGGGCTTGGGAAGACTATCTACAGAAATTATATGCCCCGGGGAGAGGAACTGGAAAGGAGAGATCAAGAGATTGGAGAGGCCTAGTTGAGAACTTAAAACTAGATTGCTCAACAGTTCATGTTCTCAGTACATTAAGGCTCTGAATTTAACAAGAGCAGCAGGCCCAGACAACTTACCAGCCCTGATAATAAACTCAAACCAGACCTGGTGGGCAGAATTCTTCTCTAAAATGTTTTCAGTAATCTTAGAACAAGGGAAGATTCCAACAAACTGGAAGGGTGCAATAATTAGGCCGATACATAAGAAAAGGGATGTTCATGCCCCTAGGAATCACAGAGTAATTAACCTATTAGATATAGCAAGAAAAGATATTTGCGAAAATAATACTAAACAAGCTAAAAGACTGGGCAATACAAGGATCTATTGTGCCAGTTGAACAGGGTAGGTTTAAAGAAGGTCACTCCACTATAGATCATTGCTTTGCCCTGTGGGCATTGGCCAGGAAATCAATAGAGCAAAATGGTAAACTGTTCTGTTGCTTTGTCAATTTCCGGGTGGCTTTTGATTCGGTGGACCATATTAGCCTCTGGAAAGTGCTGGAAAGTTATGGAATACCGGATGGCATGCTGAATATTTTAAAATAGTTACACAGTGGCAATTGGGCCCAGGTTATTAGAGATACACAGGGGTCCTTAACCCATAAAATATCAGTAAAGAATGGCCTTAGACAGGGGTGCGTTCTGTCACCCTTGCTTTTTTCAATCTTTCTAGCGGACCTCTCTGTAGTGCTGGAAATTGAAAGTAGCGTGAACCTGCGTATGAATAGAAATAAAGTGCCCTGCCTTTTATATGCCGATTGCCTTGTGATCCTTGACCAAACTGAAATGGGACTGCAGAGGAAATTAAATGTGTTTAAAAATTATTGTGACAAAAAGTTTCTAACTGTTAATATGGAAAAACAAAGGTATTATGTTTTGGGAATAGAGTTAAAAATTGTAACTGATTTTTAGGACAAGATAACCTAGAAATATTAAGTGAATATAAATACCTAGGCCTTTGGTTTGATCGCGCATTAAAGTGGAGCACTCATTTGGAGGCTCAAGCCGCAAAAGCCTTCTTGTCAGTCTGTGGTTTGAAAACATGTAATACAGAACATGGCGAACAGTCACACAGACCCATGTTAAATGTATTTGAAGCTATGGTCCCCCCGCAAGTTTTATATGGTGCAGAAGTGCTCCATCTGAGTGGCAAAAGGGGGAGGGATCGTGAAGAAAGAAAGATTTTAAAAATGCTGCTGTCTTTACCAAACTGTACCATGATCCAAGCAATCAGAATGGAGGTAGGGCTAATAGCAAGGAACGTAAAGACCCAAATGTCCCTACCAAGACTTTGGAAACGCCAGGAGTCAGGCGGCGTACAGAAGGGTAAAAACCTGGTAATTGGGTAAGGAGCGAATGGGAAAAGGAGACTCAGTTCCCATGCTTGGATTTTTAGCCCAATAAATGGTTAAGACACGAAATCCTAAGGGTTCGTGTGGGCATCAGTCCTTGGAAGACAGAAGGAAAAATAAAAGCAGCCTTGATCCTACCAGATGGTATTTGTAAATGTGGCTTAGGAGTAAGAAATGATACCTTACATATATTGCTTGATTGCACATTGATTTTAGTAATATGGAAAGGGTTTTTATGTCCAATATTTTTTAAATATAAGGTGAATTCACGTGCTCAAGCTGCTTGTCCTCTTTTGGATATGTCATTTCTAGATATTACAATTGCTTTGGGGAAGTTCTTGAAAGCAACAAGAGAATTTGTAATGGAAAAAATAAAGGAGGGGTGCTGATTTTAAACCTTTTAGAGTTCTCCCAATAATGAGAATTTTATGGATTTATATTTTTGTAAACTGTGTTAAAATGAAACGTGGTCTAATTATATACTCACTATGAGGATCCAAAAGTTTTAAGTATGGTTTATAAACTATGGTCTAAATAAACATTGTTTTATCTCTCTCTCTCTCTCTCTCTAGCTAATTGTTTATTTTCTGTGTAGCCGTTCATTTTTCTCCTGCTGCAAAGTAGGGCAACGTGTGCGCTTGTGAGAGACCGAAATACATTCAAATCATTTTGCTGTGCATTTTGTTAGGCGTAGTATCTGACAGCATTGTGCTGCTGTGCAGAATCTCTGTCAATTCAGAGATGCTGGAATATGCTGAACTTCAAATCAAAGGCTTGCTCCTGGGAATGCAGGAAGAGAACACATGCTGCTTAGGTCATCTCAGTGTGTGTTTGGATTATTTTTAATTTATTACCCAAGGATAGATAATGAGATTTATTGCAGGTCTCTTCTAAATATTTAACAGAGTTAAATTAGTACACTGTCAATAAAAGTTGCATGGCAAATATAATTAACTTTCATTTATCTGTATCCTTCACATTATCTTGCCACTTCAAGCAACACATCTCAAAATAGAACACTCCAGACAAGTATGCAGCCACTGTTCACAATAAACAAGCACCCACCTCCCCCAGCTAGAAACAGCATTAAAAGAGGCCTGTGCCAGCCATGTCATATCAGAAGACACTTGTGGGGCTTTGCAAAAAGGGGTCATTTAATGCGAATCAGAATTAGTACCTTAAGCACAACTAAAGATTTATGCAGCAGAGAAAGTAGTATGGAGTGTATGAAGCGTTCTATAGCCGAAGTTAGTACTTTTAGCCCAACCAGTTTGCATGTATCGCTCAAACGTTGTATAGTGTTTTTCTGTAGCTTTGGACTCTATAAAAAATACACACGTGTGAAGAGTCGGTCCATTTAACTGGAAGGAATCCTTTGCGTAGCATCAGGAGGGAACTCTGAACTCAAATAAAGGTTTTTTGTTCCAGATTCAGTACAGATTTATGTTAAGCGCCAACTTCATAAATCCAACTGTACGCCAAGGAGTCATTGTAGACAGTGAGGGCTGGAGGTCTGTTGCTAAATCTTTCCCAAAAATGTACTATTCATTTTCAGTATAACTAAAGAAATGCAGCCAAAGAGATCCCCTTGGTTGCATTTGTTTAATTATATGTCCCTTCCCACGCTCTCCAGGAGGTTATTGGACAGCCATTTCCCAAGTGCATTACTTTTTTAGGGGCGGCTCTAGAAGTGAATTTTAGGGAGAGTCACACATTGGGCCACAGATGTAACTGGAGGAGAAACACACACACACACGCGTGCGCGCGCACACACACACACCCACACACATACACACACACACATTTTGTTTTACTTACAATGTTTAAATGTGTATGTATAGATATCTCAGCATATATATCTCTATAGGTATATTTAGATATATTCAAACACATACAAAGTCAGATTTAAAACTGTTAAACAAATACTGTCTGAAAGACCCTTCAGACCTTTTGGTGGTCCCTCCTATTAGTTATTTATTTTTGTTCCCTTTCTGCCTCCTAACCTTTGTTTTTTTATGTCCACTGGAATTTTTAGGTGTTGTCCTAGGGGTTAGGTACTCCTTGACCCTATAATTTTCCTGAGGCCTAGGTGCTTTTCTGACTGAATCTACAAGACCCACAAAATGGAGGCTTACAACTGCCACAACTGTTACCTCAGAACCTGGTGCCATTGGGTAATATGAGGAGCTCCAGAACTTTCTGGTCCACTCTAGACCCTCTGGACCTGGGCTATAAGTATTGGAATGTTGTGTGGCCATTTTGTGTGGAGAGAGCGGAGGAAGGTGACACACGGGTCAAGAGCGAGCTGGAGTCCAGGCTGAGGTGTGAGGAGGTGGGCACGCAGAAGAAGATCTGACAGCCTCAGGGGGCTGCTTTCCCTTCACTGTCTGAGGCCCCCCCTCCTCGGTAGATCTGACCCGGCGGAGCTGACTCCTTACGTCTTTCGTGGGGTACCGGTGAAAAGTGTCCTTTCCCCCAGCAAGTAACGCTGGACGAGACCCAAGTGGAACCTACAAGTAAGAGTGGCAGGGACTGTCCTATATCGGGGATTACTGCCAAGAAGACAAGAACTCCCGTGGAGTCAAACCCCTAACTGGTAGTCTTTAGTGACAGAGCAGTGGGATTTCCCTCAGCGTCCGAGAGACTTGCCTGAATTTGCCTTCCCCCCCTCCTGTATGGGGCCAAGACTTCTGCCATACTTCCCTACACCCTTGCTGTCGCCTGGAGTCCTCCCGCTCTCTGCGTCCCCGTGAACTCACCACTGCCAGCCTGGTTCGTGCCTCTGAGGAGTGCACGCTGTGGGTGTCATTTGTACGCCGGTCCCCCTGCTGTGAAGATCCTGGAAACTGGCGTTGACAGAGAGTGAGCGCTGCCTCAGGACTGGTTGCCAGGTTACTGAGGCCTGAATAGAGCCCCGCCCGGCGTTGATAAGAAGAGCACCGGAAGGTGTAAGGCGGGGTTGGAGGAGGCCGAGGGAGGAGTTAACCTCTGGTGTGGGGGAATTGTGCGGAGACAGACGGAGAGGCTGTAATCAAATCGCGACCTGCCTCCATTGATTCAGGTAACAGCAGTCACCGAGGAACCCTGATCCCTCGGATTTCCGGGATCGGCTGTTCGTCTGTCAGAGCCTTACGCTACGAAGTAAGCGGGGTGTTGGGCCTAGTGGGAGGGGAGGCACAGCACACAGAGACCTCTGCCGGACCTTAACTGATCAGACTCCCTGGCCCCGGAAGGAGAGAGTGAATGGTGGGCCCAGGGAAAGGAGACCAGCAGGGTTACACTGTAGAGATTCCCTTGTTACGAAGGATCTGCATGCCGAGAGACTGATACTGGCTGTCTGCAGCTGTCCTAGAACTAGCGCTTGGCAAGATACCAAACTTAGGGCATGTTGGTTTGCTTAAATTAGTGTGTAGCTATGCTTGTCTAAAATTGTGAACCACACTACATTGCTAAATTAATTCCTGAACTGTCTTAATTAAGCTATTGTATTGCACTGATAACTTAATGCTTATATGAGTTAATGAATTGGCCTGCCTTTTTCTTCTAGGCATTCATCTGCTTGTTTATTAATGCATTCAGCTGCTTGATTCTTTACTGTTGTGAATTTCTACAGAGCTGCCAATACAGCCTATCTCTCTTACTTTGTATGGAAATGAGTCCTTGATTGAGATGGATTTTCACAACTACCCTGCCTACTAATGCTATGACTAAATAAGGTTCGCTTAAGTAATGAAATCTTATGACATGACATGCTTTTACAAGTACAAGTGATCCAATGGTAATGTCTAAAATGTTGACTTATTAAATTGTGATGCATCTGAAAACCTAATTGAAAGGAAACATAACAAAAGATTATTTTTATAAAGCGCTTCTATTTTTCCAACAAGGTGTGGTGTCTTCTTTTAGTGGATGGGCGCTGGGTTAACAGGTTAAGTGTGACGCAAGCATAACACGTTCGCTTCTGAGATTGGTCTTCCTAATCTGTGCCAGGCTACCCTATGTGGACTGCTTACCCCAGTTCCAACACTGTCACTTTGCATTTTTCCTTCCTGTGCACAGTTCTCCTGCGGCCCCCGCCGCCCCCACCCGTTTTTCCCGCTGCTGCGTCCCTGAGGCCCTGCCCCCCCTGCACTCCCATTCGCCGCCCTGCTCCCACCTCCCAGCTGCTCCTCCCTCTCACATCCCCTCATATGGAGGCCACGCAGCGGTGAAAGGAGCGACCTCTGACCCTGCTCGCAGGCAGGTCACTCCCCACGCTGCTGCACAGCTCTGCCTGCCTTTGCCTGCATTGTTTGCCTAAACTTGTATTATTCCTCTGTGCTTAACTTGCTTTTCTTGCCTAAACTTGTTTTATTTCTCTGTGCCTAAACTTGTGTTTCTTGCATAACTTGTTTTTCCTTCCTGTGCCCAGTTCCCCCGCGGCCCCCCACTGTCCCTCACCCGCTTTTCCCGCCACTGCGTCCCTGCGGGCCCTCCCCCCTGCACTCCCTTTCGACACCCCGCTCACGCCTCCCAGCTGCTCCTCCCTCCCACATCCCCTCATATGGAGGCTGCGCAGCTGTGAAAGGAGCGACCTCTGACCCTGCTCGCAGCCTTTTTTCCCGCCGCTGCGTCCCTGCACTCCTATTCGCAACCCCGCTCCCACCTCCCAGCTGCTCCTCCCTCCCACATCCCCTCATATGGAGGCCACGCTGCGGCTGGACCACGCCCAGCACCAGGACCCCTGGCCCCCGCAAACGCCACAACACCCGCCTCAGCTACAACTCCAGCACCCTCCATGCACTCAACACCGGACGATCACGCACCTGCTTCCTGGCTGCCCCAAAGCGCACCCAAGGACCCTTCTCATGCCAGAACTGCAGCTTCACCAGTATTCGGCCCGCCAACCCACCTACCAAAGAACCCAACTACCTCAGATGCATCCTTCTCAACACCCGCTCCTCACGCAAACACACTGTTGAACTCTAGGACCTACTGGACTCCAACACCCCAGATGTCGCCTTCCTGATGGAGACCTGGCTGAACCCCTGCTCGGCACCGGACATCGTCATAGCCATCCCGGAAGGTTACAAGATCACCAGCAAGGACCGCACAAACGGAGTAGGAGGAGGAATGGCCATCGTCCACAGGAACGCTCTCAAAATCTCGACAAACACAGATGACACCCTCAGCACAGCCAAACACCTGCACTTCTAGATCCACACCTACCCCAATACCGCCCTCAGAGAAACCCTCGTCTACAGACTCCCCGGACCCCAACCACAGTTCAACAACTCCATCGCCGACTTCGTCAGCACACACACCCTCGCCTCCATGGACTACATCCTCTTCGGGGACCTGAACTTCCCCCTCAAGAACAACAACGACTCCAACTCTTCCACCCTGATCGATAACCTCGCCAACCTCAGACTCAGCCAACTCATCACAACACCCACACACTCCGCCGGCCACACGCTTGACCCCATCTTCACCGGAAGCCCCCACGTTTCCTTTAACCACACCACTGAACTCCACAGGACCGACCATCGCTGCATCCACTTCACCTTCTGGAAACTCACCACGCACCACTGCACTCAACAGGTCCACCGCCTATGCTGGAACAAAGTCACCAAAGACCAGTTAACCACCACCCTCGTCTGGAGCCCACCCGCAGACCGGAGCGACCCCGACGCCCGCAACCTCAGACAGTGTATCGACAACTGCACCAACACCCTTGCCCCGCTCAAGAAACCCTCCAACAGCCACACCAGAAAGAAAGCAAGCTGGTTCTCCGAAGACCTCCAGACCTCCAAGCAAACCTGCCGAAAGCTAGAGAAGAACTGGATCTGTGAGCGAACACAGGAAAGCTACACATCCCACAAGAATGCCACTCGCAGACACCACCACCTCATCATATCCGCCAAACGGGCCTCCTTCTAGACAACAACACACACAACAGCAAAGAGCTCTTCAACATCGTGAAGGAACTCTCCAACCCCAGCTCCAACACCAACGGCATCGCACCATCGCAAGACCTGTGCGAATACCTGGCCACCTTCTTCCACCACAAGATCACAGACATCCATGACAGCTTCAACGCCATGACTGCCCCGGCAACCACCGAGACTCACGCCCCCACGACCACCAACCTCCTGATATCCTGGACCAACATTAACGACAATGACACCATCAAGATCACGAACTCCGTCCACTCCGGATCCGCGTCAGACCCATGCCCGCACCACATCTTCAACAAAGCCAACACCACAATCGCACCCCATTTACGGAAAGCCATCAACATCTCCTTCGAGACAGCAACCTTCCCGGAGAGCTGAAAGCACGCCGAGAACAACGTCCTACTCAAGAAACCCAAGGTGGACCACAAGGACCCCAAGAACTGCCGACCCATCTCCCTGCTCCCGTTCCCGGTGAAGGTATTCGAGAAGGCCGTCAACAAACAACTAACCAGATTCCGAAAGGAGAAAAGCATCCTGGACCTGTCCCAGTCCAGGTTCTGCAGCAACCACAGCACCGAAACTGCCCTCATCGCCGCCACTGATGACATCAGGACCCTGCTAGACAACTGAGAAACCAAGGCCCTCATCCTCATGGACTTGTCAGCCTCCCTCGACACGGTCTGCCACCGCACACTACGAACACGCCTCCACGACGCCGGGATCCAAGAGACGGCCCTGGACTGGACCACCTTCTTCCTCTCCGGCAGAACACAGAGCGTCCGCCCCCCCATTCCGCTCCGAAGCCACCAAGATCATCTGCGGCGTACCACAGGGCTCATCTCTATGACCAGCGCTGTTCAACATCTACATGGCACTGCTCGCCCACGTCGCCCGACTGCACGACCTCAACATCATCTCCTACGCCGATGACACCCAACTGATCCTCTCCCTCACCAAAGACCCTCTGGCCACCAAAACCAACCTCCACGAAGGAATGAAGGCGGTCTCCGAATGGATGAAAAACAGCCGAATGAAGCTGAACTCGGACAAGACGGAGGTCCTCATCCTCGGATCCATGCCCTCAGCCTCAGATGACTCCTGGTGACCGACCACACTAGGAACTGCTCCAACGCCCACCGACCACGCACGCAACCTAGGTGTCATCCTCGACTCGACCCTCTCCATGACGAAGCAGGTCAACACTGTCTCTTCTTCCTGCTTCAACACCCTCTGCATGCTAAGCCAAATCTACAAGTGGATCCCCACCGAAACGAGAAGTATGGTCACCCTGGTCCTTGTCAGCAGCAGACTGGACTACGGAAACGCCCTCTACGCAGGATCCTCGAACAAGCTCCTGAAACGGCTCCAATGCATCCAAAACGCCTCTGCACGCCTGATCCTCGACATCCCTCGCTGCAGCCACATCACACCCCACCTGAGATACCTGCACTGGCTCCCCATCAACAAGAGGATAACCTTCAAGCTCCTCACCCACGCACACAAGGCACTCCACAACACCGGACCAGCATGCCTCAACAGCCGACTCAGCTTCTACACCCCAACCGCCAGCTCCGCTCTGCCGACCATGCCCTCGCCACTGTCCCCCGTGTCCGAAGAGTGACCGACGTCGCAGCCAAGACATGGAACAGCCTCCCCATCCGCCTATGGCAGACTCAAGACCTACTGACCTTCAGAAGACTCCTCAAGACCTGGCTTTTCGAACAGTAGCAGCATTCCCCCTCCCCTCAGCGCCTTGAGACCCTCACGGGTAAGTATTGCGCTGTACAAACGATTGGCATAGAGTGCAGTGGGGTATAGTAGTGCAGAACAAAGTGGCATTGAGTAATGCAAAGTAGAGAATAGTGCCGAGAGTGTAGTGGAATAGAATACAGTGGTATAGAGTGGAGTGCTGCAGACTGCTGTGGAGTAGAGTGGAGTGATGTACAGTAAAGTAGCGTTGAGTGCATTGACAGAGAATGTAGTAGTGCAGAGTACAGTGGAGGAGAGTTCAGTGGTGTAGAATGCAGGGTTGCAGAGTAGAGTGGCATAGAGTGCAGTGGTGTAGAGTGATGTAGAGTGCATTGGAACAGAGTTCACTGGCATAGAGTAGAGTGGAGTAGAGTACAGTGGCATAGAGTGCAGTGGCATTGAGTTCAGTGGTGCAGAGTGGAGTGCAGTGGCATAGAGTGCAGTGGAGTAGAGTGCAATAGTGCATAGAAGAGTAGAGTGCAGTGGCATAGAGTGGTTTACAGTGGCCTGGAGGGGCATAGAGAAGAGTAGAATGGACTGGTGTATAGGGCATAGATGTAGAGTATTGCAGAGTATAGTGGCATAGAGTGCAGTGGTGTAAAGTACAGAGGCATAGAATTTAGGGGTGTACAATGCATCATAATAGAATGCATTGGGGTACATTAGAGTGGTGCATAGTAGAGTGCAGTGGCATAGAGTGCAGTGGTTTAGAGTGGCATAGAGTAGAGTGGCATAGAGTGCAGAGGTGTAGAGAAGGGTAGAGTAGAGTGGCACAGAGTAGAGTGGCATTGAGTGGTGCAGAGTAGAGTATAGTGCTACAGATTGCAGTGGCATAGAGTTCAGCAGTGCAGAGAAGAGTGGCATAGAGTACAGTAGTGGCAAGTGCAGTGTTACAAAGTAATGTCAGTGTGCAATGGTGTAGAGTGGCATAGAGTGCATTGGCATAGAGTGTAGTGACGTAGAGTAGAGTGGCATAGAGAATAGTACCACAGACAACAGTGTTGTAGAGGGGAGAGCAGTGGTGTAGAGTGCAGTGGTGTAGAATGCAGCTCCATAGAGTTAAGTGGCATAGTGTAGATTGTTTTGGAGTAGAGTGAAGTGGCATAGAGTGGAGTGGTGCTGGGTAAAGTGCAGTGGCATAGAGTAGAATGGTGTAGAGTAATGGTGTACAGTGGTGTAGAGTGCAGTGGCATATAGTGCAGTGGTACAGAGTAGAGTGAGTAGAGTGAAGTGGCCTGGGCTGGAGTGGTGTAGAGTGCAGTAGAGGAGCATGCAGTGGTGTAGAGTAGACTGGCCTAGAATGCATTCATGTAGAGTAGAGTGGTTCAGAGTAGAGTAGAGTGGCAAAGAGTGAAGTTACATAGAAGGCAGTGGCGTAGCATGGAGTGGTGCAGAGTGGAGTAGCATGCAGTGGTGCAGAGTACAGTGGGGTGGTGTAAAGTGGAGTGGTACAGAGTAGAAGGCAGTGGCATGGAGTGGTGCAGAGTAGAGTGGAGTGGCCTAGACTGGAGTGGTGTAGAGTGCAGTGGTGGAGCGTGCAGTGGTGTAGAGTAGACTGGCCTAGAGTGCATTTGTATAGAGTAGAGTGGTGCAGAGTACAGTAGAGTGGCATAGAGTGTAGTGGCATATAATGCAGTGGCATAGCATGGAGTGGTGCAGAGTGGAGTAGCATGCAGTGGTGCAGAGTACAGTGGGGTGGTGTAAAGTGGAGTGGTACAGATTAGAATGCAGTGGAATGAAGTGGTGCAGAGTAGAGTGGAGTGGCATAGATGGGATTATGCATTGTTTGGAAGCACATTGCCATTACAGGGCACATATTTTTTTATTAAAATGACCATTACATTTGCACAGACATACAGTTTTACTAATAAAACTATACAGCGCCCAAAACGGTCATGTGCGGCAACGGCATCACGCAGGGAATTGATTTGTTTTGATCATATTAAAGTATTTGTTTCCAAAACTCTTCAGAATTAACCAAAGATGTGAATCATTTGTGCTTTGCTAGTTCTGATGTATTCTGAAATACTTGAACATGTTATGTTGTTGTTTGCTAGAAAAAAATCAATTTCCTCTACACCCAGTATCCAGCAAGATTGTCATACAAATCCTTCCACTTTCAAGTTAGAGAAAAAAAAGTTAACACCAAGCTCCCTTGGAAAACGGAGCCTGACATTTGACCTCTTTGAATGTACAGCAAATATGACATAATACGAACAAGATATACAGGCCTGTTTACAAAAAGGAGCAATTGTGGAAGAATACAAGGAGAGGTATTGTGAAAAGGTTTTTCTCTTTGAGAGGGATGGACTGCACTTGGATAGCCTAAAACAAATAAAGCCAGCAAATAGAATGTCAGAAAATGTGTCACGAAGCCAGTGGTTAGCAACGGACGAAATGCATTCCCAGATAAGATTCCTGAATGTCCACAGGAAGTCTTTATAGCACATCAGAAAGCTGTGCTCTCTGGAAGACTTTGACTTAAAAAAGGACAACAAATCCTCATGCAACGAAAGTCATACTGCTTCATAGGATCCTCTCCCATCATCATTTGGAACGCACAGTTCCTACTACTCTGAACAGCGAATTGTGCGCAAGAAAATGCATGTGCCTTTCTAGTGTTGTCCAAAAAAGGCCTTCCGCTGGTGATGTGGCCCTCCCCATTGTTGAAGCCGCCTTTCTCAGGCTGGAGAAACCACCTTAGTCTGAATTTCGTGGTCACCTGGCTGATCCTCAGAACAGGGAAAAGGAAATTTTAATAAATACATCCCATCAATCATGAGGTTAACCCCTTCGACGCTCATGACGAGCTCAGCTCGTCATGAGTTACGCCTGTCGTACTCCCATGACGAGCTGAGCTCGTCATGAACCGCGGGTTTTTTAAAAACTCAGCGCACAGAGGGAAAACGCGTAGCGCGCATGGTGTTAAGAAAATTATGAGTGACATTTGTGGATCGCTGCAGCTGACTGACAGCAACATGTTTCTCTGTGCCTTTAAAGCAAGCATAGGTCAGACACATTTGTCAGGACTGTTTGAGTCAGCTCAGCCTGGAAACTCATCGTGTCAGTCGAAGAAAAGGAGATAAGAATGCCTGAAGATCACTTCAACGTCATTGGTTCCAAGAGGTGGCTGTCTCAATGGACCCCCAAAAAAGGTAAATAAACAGAAGGTGATATAATACACACGGTGAATAACCTTTACAACGCAACTTTTACCACGCAGTGCCTTTACAACGCGGTAATTACAACGCAAACCATTACAACGCGTTGCGCTGGGGGGCGCTCTAGGATAGGAAATACGTTTAATTTACTATCCAACACCTTCCCTAGTGTCCACGGGGACTGGTGTTGGAATAGTAAATTAAACTTTTCACTATCCAGCACTCCAAAGCGCTATGCGTTGTAATGGTTTGCAATGTAAAAACCACGTTGTAAAGGCATGCGTGGTAAAAGCATGCGTTGTAATGTCATACATCCCGTGCACAGGAGTCCTGACAGTTTTCATTACCAGTAAGATGGTAGAAATACTACCTAACGCGAGTGGTAAGAAAAAACATATCCCCTCTTAAAACCTTTTACCCTGCTAGGGGTGGAGGGTGCAGACAAATCAATAGAAGCCAGGAACAACGTGACCTTACCTCCCCTTAGATAAAGTAAAAGTACCTGGCTTCCTCTCATTCAATCCCACACTCTCTGGTAATCTCTCCCTTTCCTTTCCCAAATATACAAAAATATACCTGGTGACCTGAGGACCGACCGACTAGACCCCGCAGGGCACCCTACATAAGAGGGCGGCCCCTTAGTGCCCCAAGATGGCACTCGAGCCAGCCCAGGGTCGCCCCTTCCGGGGGGGTGCATCACTTCCGGCCGGATAGGGGGCGGGCTGTAGTATATATGCCTCCTCTCCCCGTGTTGCGTCTCTTTGGCCACATTCTTCTTAGATGTTTACTGCGCCCGAGAGCCTCCCACGTGTCGTCAGATTCTTTACAGTGAGTTCTTCGTGCGCCACCCCCGCCTCGTGCCCGCTCCCTCCCTAGGTGGGGGGGGGGGGGGGGGGGGTCGCAGCCGGGTTGGGCGGCCTGCTTAGCACGGGCCACTGTGGCGGGGGGTAAGCTTGCAATGCTTATCTGGCGGACATTGATTTTCTGCCCCCATGTGCCCACTCCCCCCACTAGGGGGGTTGCAGCAGGGTCGGGCGGCCCGCTTAGCTTCGGGCCGCTGTGGGAGGCTTGCTGATTGGGGCTTAAGTGGTGTTCTCCAGGTGTGCTCCCCAGTACTGGTTTTCCCTGCTGCGGGACCGTGTTTTTGGTAAGTGGGAGGGGGCGGGGGCATGCCCGTCTCTGGGGTCACAAGCCCACAGGATGGCCCCTGCTCCGTAGCTGGGGCGCGGTAACGAGCACGCCCTCGGTGCCCCGGGGAGTTGTCGGCTCCCAGCGGGTCTCGGAGCATCTACACCCGGTGCTCGAGTCCCGGTTTTAATCTTGCCGTGAGCGAGCAGGGCGCCTACCCTTCTTTGGCTAATCTACCTCCCGTCGGGAGTTGGGGTGTCGAGGGGCGCCTGCTGCGGCTGCCTGGAAGTGGCGTCTCGCTCACTAGGCAGGTAACTTTTCCACGGATAGAGTGTGCCGCTCTCTGAATCAGCTCCACCGGCACTTTCAACTGTGAGATTTCTTTCTCGTAGTATCATTGCAAGGGTACGGACCAGTCCATTTTCTTGTTGCCGTACCCGGCCCCATGGGACTCCGGCCATTTTCTTGTTCTGGGGTGCACCCGGCCATTTTGGGTCTGGTTATTTGCAGCGGCCATTTTGTGCACTGAGTTCGGGGGGATCAGCGCTCTGGTGTAGCATTGAGGCCTGGGTACTGTGCGTCAGCGTTACCAGGTAATGTTCGGTTCCCTCTGCTGCCAACGTTGCATGTTAAAAAACTGTTTAATTCCTCAGTTTGATTTTACCAACGCAGCTCCCACGTGCGTGTTTCTGTATTTACTCTGTGAATATTAGGCATTGCTAGGGTGACACGGTGCATGTCTCACACATTTTTGCGCTGACTTCACCCTGGGCTGCGGGGGATTAAAAGGCTTGCCCCCCCACACCCATTTGAGTTTAATTACCCGTGTGGCCTGCCGCACATGTGCCCCTCTCATTGTGCTTTGCCTGCATTCTTACTCGAGCCCACTGCCCACGTCGTAGTATTGGCAGCGTTATTACAGCTAAAGTTATTTCAGCATTAGAGCAATATTTTACAGGACACACTAGTTTTAGACGTGTTTCGTGCCGGATAAAGCATGGCGGGCAGCGGTAGCCTCGCCACAACGTTCAGTTTTGTTGAGCGCAGCTCTCGGCCACTGCACAGGCGGGCCACGGGCGGGGCTTATGTTTCAGAGTAGCGGCAATCTGAAGTTATTAGCCCTGCACCATGTGTCATGGGCGTGAAATCAGCTGGGTGTACAGTAAAGTCAAGTCAAGTCAAGTCAACATTTGTATAGCGCACTACTCACCCAGAGGGTCTCAAGGCGCTTGAGGGAGGGGGGATCGCTACTTATCAAATAGCCAAGTTTTGAGTTGTTTTCTGAAGGAAAGGTGGTTCTGTGTAAGGCGGAGGTGGGTGGGGAGAGAATTCCAGGTTTTGGCCGCTAAGTAGGAGAATGATCTTCCTCCCATGGTGGTTCTTCGGATGCGTGGAATAGCGACGAGGGCTTGATTGGACGAACGTAGTTGGCGGGTGGGGGAGTATAAGGTCAGGCACGTGTTGAGGTATCTGGGTCCTAGGTCGTAGAGGGCCTTGTGTACGTGGGTGAGAAGGCGGAACGTTATTCTCTTGTTGACGGGGAGCCAGTGAAGGTCTCTCAGGTGACCGGATATGTGATTGTGGCGGGGTATATCTAGGATGAGTCGGGCGGAGGCGTTCTAAATGCGTTGGAGTTTTTTCTGTAATTTGGCTGTGGTTCCGGCGTAGAGGGTGTTTCCGTAGTCCAGTCGGCTTGTGACAAGTGCATGGGTGACCGAATTTCTTGTTTCGGTGGGGATCCATCGGAAGATCTTTCGGAGCATGCGTAAGGTGTTAAAGCATGATGATGAGACGGCGTTGACTTGTCTGGTCATCGAGAGGGAGGAGTCTAGAATGAATCCCAGGTTGCGAGCATGGTCTGTTGGTTTTGGTGCGCTGCCTAGGGCCGGTGGCCACCATGAGTCGTCCCATGCAGAGGGGGATGATCCTAGGATGAGGACTTCCGTCTTGTCAGAATTCAGTTTTAAGCGGCTGTTCTTCATCCACTCGGCTACGTCTTTCATTCCTTCGTGTAGGTTGGTTTTGGCGGTGTTTGGGTCTTTGGTGAGGGAGAGGATCAGCTGTGTGTCGTCAGCGTAGGAGATGATGTTGAGGTTGTGCTGGTGTGCGATGGATGCGAGGGGGCTCATGTAGACGTTGAAGAGGGTGGGGCTGAGAGATGATCCTTGTGGTACGCCGCAGATGACTTCGGTGGCCTCTGATCTGAAGGGGGGGAGGCGGACTCTCTGGGTTCATCCGGCAAGGAACGAGATGATCCAATCCAATGCTTTTTCTTGTATCCCGACGTTGCTAAGGCGTTGTACAAGGGTGCTATGACAGACTGTGTCAAACGCTGCAGAGAGGTCCAGGAGGATGAGGGCAGCTGTTTCCCCGTTGTTGAGTAGTGTTTGGATGTCGTCTGTGGCTGCGATGAGGGCGGTCTCGGTGCTGTGTTTGGCTCGGAAGCCGGACTGTGAGGGGTCGAGGGAGCCGTTGGACTCGAGGAAGGCAGCGAGTTGACTATTGCCGGTCTTCTCTATGACTTTGGCAGGGAATGGGAGGAGCGAGATGGGGCGGTAGTTCTTAAGTTCAGTGGGGTCTGCTGTAGGTTTCTTCAGGAGGGCACTGAGTTCGGCATGTTTCCAGCTTTCTGGGAAGGTAGCGGTGTTGAGGGAGCAGTTGATGATATCCCGGAGTTGTGGTGCGATGATGGAGTCGGCCTTGTTGAAGATGTGGTGAGGGCATGGGTCAGTTGGTGATCCGGAGTGGATGGAGTTCATCAAGCAGATGGTGTCTTCAGTGCTGATTGGGTTCCATGCGCAAAGGGTGGTGGTGGGCTTCAGTTCGGTGGTAAAGGGAGTGGGCTGGTCGCCGAAGCTGTTATGTATGTCAGCGATCTTGCTGTGGAAGAACGAGGCTAGAGAGTCGCAGAGGTCTTGAGAGGGAGTGATGTCGTTGGTGTTGGCGCTGGGATTGGTAAGCTCTTTAACGATGCTGAAGAGTTCCTTGCTGTTGTGGGCATTGTTGTCGAGTCGATCCTTGAATGCTGATTTCTTGGTGGATCGGATCAGATGGTGGTGTTTGCGAGTGGCGTTCTTGAGGGCGGTCATGTTGTCTGTGGTTGGGTTTCTTCGCCAGGCTTTCTCCAGGGTGCGGCAGTTCTTTTTGGAGTTCTTGAGGTCGTCATTGAACCAGGAGGCTTTTTTGCTTCCTGGCTTGTTGTGATGTTTATTCAAGGGTGCCAGTTCGTCGGCGCAGTGGGTGATCCATTGTGCGAGATTGATGGCTGCTTCATTTGGGTCCGATGATCTGGCGGGAGGGTTTTGGTTTAGCGATGGGGTGAGCTGATCGGTTGTAATTTTGTTCCAGTTTCTGCGGGGGACTTGTTGTGTGAGGTGGTGGGTTGTGGTCTTTCTGAAGTTGAAGTGGACGCAGCTGTGGTCCGTCCAGTGGAGTCCTGATGCATGATTGAAGGAGATGTGCTTGCTGGAGGAGAAGATTGGGTCGAGCGTGTGTCCGGCGTAGTGGGTGGGGGTGTTTACCAGTTGTTTGAGTCCGAGATTGGCGAGGTTGTCCAGAAGGGTGGTGGTGTTGCTATCGTTGTTCTTTTCCAAGTGGAAGTTGAGGTCCCCTAGGAGAATGTAGTCCTCGGAGGGGAGGGCGTGTGGGCTGATAAAGTCAGTGATGTCTTCGCAGAATTGTGTGCGGGGTCCTGGTGGTCTGTAGATGAGGGTGCCTCTAAGTGTGGTCTTGGGGTCGGTGTGTATCTGGAAGTGAAGGTGTTCGGCGGCTGTGAGGGGGTCATCGGAGCTGGTCGTGATGTGGATGGTGTTCTTGTGGACGATGGCGATGCCTCCTCCTGTTTGGTTGATGCGGTCCCTACGGATGATCTTGTAACCGTCCGGGATGGCTATTTGATATTTGATATTTATTGGTTTTTGTAAAGCGCTACTTTCGCTCCGGAGGGAGCATCTTGGCGCTAAGCCCACAGCAGATCTACTTTGGATACTTTGGATAGCATGGATCAGATAGCTGCGAGAACTGAGGAGTCGGATTGAGAGTAAATCCATGTCTTCAGGGATTTCCTGAAAAGGCTTTCTGAGGGGGCATGCCTAAGATTGGGGGGGAGGCGATTCCATGCCCTAACAGCAAGGAATGAAAAGGTCTTTCCACCCTTGGTTTTTAATTTGATTCGGGGTTCAGAGATGAAATTAGCGCCTGATGACCTCAAGCAGCGAGTTGGAATATAACGCTGAAAGCGCTTGATCAGGTAAGATGGGCCCGTACACTTGTTAGCTTTGAAGACAGTGACTAAAAGCTTGAACAAGATTCTCTTATGGAGGGGCAGCCAATGGAGTGCGTTGAGGGCTGCAGAGGCCGCAGACCTGCGGGGGAGTTTCAGAACGAGCCTGGCCGCTGCGTGTTGAACAGTTTGTAATTTTTTTAGTGAGGACTTCTTAATGCCTGCTAGGAGGCCATTACAATAATCCAGCCGGGAAAGGATGAGCGCAACCGCGACTGATTTCCTGGCTGAAATGGGCAAGAAATTAAAGAATTGCCTGATTAAGCTGAAGCAGCGCCCTGCGGTGATACGCACATGTTCATCGAAGCTGAGGGAAGCATCGAATTGAACTCCCAGATTGCGGGCTGACACAACCGCGCTTGGTGGTGCTTCGGAGTTATGAGGCCACCACTCTTTAGGGGAAAAGAGTGTACCTTTACCGAGGGGTATTATTTCGGTTTTGGCGCTGTTGCATTTCAGATGATTCAGGTTGAGCCAGGAAAAGACTTCTGACAGGCAATTTTGGAATCTGATGGCAGCGTCAGGGATTCTTTTGTCGATAGTGACGACGAGTTGAGTGTCGTCAGCATAGGATGTCACTAGAATCCCATGTGACTCAATCAACGTAAGGAGGGGGGCCATGTATACATTAAAAAAGAGAGGGCTCAAGATGGAACCCTGAGGCACACCTGAGGTGGTGGGGCGTTCGCCAGAAAGATAAGGGCCTAAGGAAACCGTTTGAGAGCGGTTGGACAGAAATGAAATTATCCAAGCAAGCGCGAAGCCCGAGACACCAATCTCACGCATCCTGTTGATAAGAATAGCATGAGAGATGGTGTCGAAGGCCGCGGTTAGGTCGAGCAAGATGAGGACAGCCTGCCTGCCCTCATCTTGCAAGAACTTGATGGTGTCAGATAACTCAATCAGAGCGGTTTCTGTGGAATGGCTGGGGCGGAAGCCAGATTGCTGTGGGTGCAAGATATGTATATTTTCCACAAAGTGTTTTAGTTCCTCATGGACTAATTGCTCGGTGATTTTGCCTAGAACTGGGAGAAGGGAAATTGGGCGCATATTAGTCAAATCAGTAGGGGATTTATTTTGCTTTTTCATAAGGGGCTTGACTATGGCCTTCTTCCAGTCAGTGGGAACAATACCGGAGTGGAGAGATTGATTCACAATAGCATTGATTAGAGGATTAACGGCCTCGATGAGGTGGTGTAGGATGACTGGGGGGCAAGAGTCCGTGGGGGCACCTGATTTACAAGCCAAAATAGCTTTTTGCGTTTGCTGTAGGGAGACTGGTGTGAATTGGCTAAGTAGGGGCGTGGTTGTGTCGGGTTCTTGGGTTGAAATGGGTGGGGAGGGGAAGTCCTTATGGATATTATGAATTTTCTCCTCAAAGAAGTCAGCGATTTGGTCGCAGAGAATTTGTGAGGGGGGAATTTCAAGTGCCAGAGCCTTGGGATGAGTGAAGGATTTTACGATGTTGAAAATCGTTTGCTGTTTCTGTTTAGCTGAGTCTATTTCTTGAGTGAAAAATAAAGTTTTTGCCCTTTTTATATCGGAAAGATATTGTTTTCTCTGAAGGATGTATAGGATTCTGGCAGTAGGGTCATAGGTTTTTCTCCATTTTCTCTCCATAAGCCTACACTTAAGATGGCAGTCAGTGAGGGCTGGAGTATACCAGGGGGCGCTAGGCTTCTTTTTACCACGAGCTGGTTTTTGAGTGGCAGGTATTGAATTAGCAGAGACCATTCTGTCAATCCACTGATGAAAATGTATGGAGTCTAATGTTGCATCACCCATTATGGGAGGGGGAGGGACAGTCGGTAGGGGGTTGAGTTTGATGCACTCAGCTACCTTTTTCCAATTGACGGGAAAGGGGGTATGGGAGTGTTTAGTGGGGGGAGGGAGCAGAGTTTTGGATTGGATGGAGAAAGGGATGAGACAGTGATCTGTCCATATTTGTGGTAGGGGGGGGGAAACTTCTAAAAAGGCCAAGTTTGTGCAAATGCCGTCCAGGGTGTGCCCAGCACAATGAGTGGGAAGGGAGACTAATTGGGAGAGACCAAAAATCTCGAGGGAGTGGTGGAAATTAAGGGAGTGTGGGTCAGTACAAGATTCCAAATGAAGATTGAAATCCCCTAGGAGGGTGAAGGAGGGGTAGTGGGTAAGGAGGGCTGCCAAGGTTTCATCAAGGGAGTCCAAGAATGAAGTGGCATTTCCAGGGGAGCGATAGACAAGTCCTCCGGAGAAAGCAGAGGAAGAGCTAATTTGGATAACAAATCCCAGGGACTCACAGTCCTTGAAGGCGGCCAGATCGAATGTATGGCACTTGAATGTTTTCTTTATAATGATGGCCAGCCCGCCTCCCCGACCAATGGGTCTGTCCTGCCTGATGATGGTGAAATCAGGAGGAAGGGCGGTTGCAAGATCAGGGTTAGAGGCATCATGCAGCCAGGATTCGGTAATGAATAGGGCATCAAGATCGGCTGATACAATAAGGTCGTGGATGTCTTGTCCGTGACATGCTAAGGATCTGGCGTTAATGAGGCCACTATTGAAAGAGGTAGTCTTAAGGCAAGTTTGGGAGGGATGTCGAGCGCTGATGAGGTGTTCATCCAGGTTTCTGTAAGAAAGGCGACGTCCGGTGTTGTGGTGTCGAGTAGGTTCCATAGTTCGATGGCGTTTCTGTGGACAGAGCGAGTGTTGAGCAGGATGCACTTCAGGTGGTTGTTGTTTGAGCTCTGTTTGGCGTTTGTGGTTGTAGATTGGTTCTTGATGCAGCAGAACTTGCAGGATTGGCAGGTGAAGGGTCCATGGGTGCGTCCTGGGGCGGCTTGGTGGCAGTTGGGGAGTCGGCCGGTGTTGAGTGCAGAGAGGGTGGCGGCATCGTATGTTAGGCGGGTGGAGAGGTTTTTGCGGGGGCCAGGGGGTCTGGCGCTGGGCGCGGTCCAGGCGTGGACAGGCATAGACGGGCTTACCTTTGGCGCGCATAGGGCGCGTCCGCTGCGCGTGAACGCTGCGTGTAAATTGCACTGCCATGAATGGATGGTGGAGGGGGCGGAGTGAGGGAGGAGCAGCTGGGAGGCGGGAGCGGGGTGGCGAGTGGGGAGGGGACCGGCTGTGGATACTGTAGGGAGCGGGGGTGGGGCCGCGGGGGAGCAGCAGCAGGGAGCGGGGAGGAGAGCCGGGCTGGGGCACAAAATGGCACCAAACAACAACAACAACAATGCAGGGCGAGATTAGGGCACAATCTAGCACAGTCTAGCACAGATACTGAACTAAGCGGCAAATGCGATACCACAGTAATCAAAGCAAAGCGAGGGGCACAGTCTGGCACAGGTACTACTACAATCTGCAAATACGATACCACACGAAGCAAGCAGGGCGAGGGCACAGTCTGGCACAGGTAGAGGACACCACAGGTAGAGGATATCACACGAGGCAGAGCAGGGCGAGGGCACAGTCTGGCACAGGTAGAGGACGGCCAAGAGCGGGTGGAGCGACCGGTTCTGACTGGGTCAGGACGGTCACAGCTCTTCACCGCTTCGGACAGTCCTTATGTTCCAGTGGGAGGGAGGAGCAGCTGGGAGGCGGGAGCGGGGTGGCGAGTGGGGAGGGGATCGGCTGTGGATACTGTAGGGAGCGGGGGTGGGGCCGCGGGGAGCAGCAGCAGGGAGCGGGGAGGAGAGCCGTGCTGGGGCACAAAATGGCACCAAACAACAACAACAACAATGCAGGGCGAGATCGGGGCGCAGTCTAGCACAGTCTAGCACAGATACTGAACAAAGCGGCAAATGCGATACCACAGTAATCAAAGCAGAGCGAGGGGCACAGTCTGGCACAGGTACTACTACAATCTGCAAATACGATACCACACGAAGCAAGCAGGGCGAGGGCACAGTCTGGCACAGGTAGAGGACACCACAGGTAGAGGATATCACACGAGGCAGTGTCCTTGCAGGAGGTGTCCTTTTCTTTAGAGGAGGATGGACCAGGGCCGAGACTGACAAAGATCAGGCCCTGGAAAAGGGAGAGTCAACACATGAGAAAATGTGCTAATGAATTTCGTTTATGTTACAGGTGTGAGATACAACTACACTAACGTGAAAAGTCGACCGACAGTTTCAGCAAACAGTGCTTAAAGGTTACAAAAGGTATAAGACAAGGTTTAAGGCACGGGGAGACCAAGGGATCTACCTTATTTCGTTCACCTGTAATGGCTTAGCCACGCCACATAATAAGTTTTAAGCGCCTGTTAATAGTGTCCATTTTTTCCCCAGCCCACTCTCATCCTCGCTCGCTGAGGTTTGCCCGCAACGTTGCACATTCTCGCTTCTGGCACATTCAAGCTTTGATATGTAAGTACGGAGGGGTTTAGGGGGCACGCAGCATCGTGGAAGAAAGGGGAAGGTTGGTCAGTAGTTAAGAATTCATTTTCCTTGGCTGACCCAGTTTTTTATCCCCAGATTGCGGTCAGCGTGACAGCGGGAGCAGAATATTGAGAGCCAGGGATCTCCCCCCCTCTTTCCGGAACCTTCACAAGTGGAGGACTCGCTGCCCAGTACCTTGCAGGACGCTCAATGGGCAGATTTTTGGGAGATGGCCAAGCTTAAAGGATTAGCATGGGCACACAGCGTCATGCATGCCCCCAATACAGAAGATTCAGGAGTCGTGGGTGTCTCACCCCCAGATGACAGCCGGCCCAGTACTGATGCGGCACCATCCAGACCTAAGCGCATCCGTAAACCCACAGTCAGGGATTTCCCTCCAGACCCTGTCCCACCTCCCAGGAGCAGATCCGTGCTGACACTACGGGACCAGGGGGCCGTGACGGCTGCTCCCCTTCCTCCGTCCCCGGCTACCACGCCGGATAGCCTTGCCGGACAAGGTAACTACACCACTAGGGACGATTAAGCAAAAATGTTGGACTCATTGAACTCTTTTATGGGACATTTCCAAGCAGGAGCAGTTTCCTACAACTCTGCAGTGGCACCTGTTGTTGCTATTAACACGATTTCTGTACCAGTAGCGTCTAATGTTTGGTCCACAGGTCAACAGGATAGACAGGGTGGGTACCTACAGAAGCTACTAAACAGGTGCCCAGCAGCTTGGGGGGAAGAGGTGCAGGCCCTACACCGGTCATCCCTCTCCTGGCCTCCGAACCAGGCTTGCCCGCGGCACCCAGTAATGCAGCGTTACCCCTCGCAGGGAGCCTGGCGCCCATCCCTCCCAGCATAGTGGTGCCTCCTGTCATCCCTCCCCTGGCCCACGCCGCAGGTCTTCCCGTGGCACCCATTAACCCAGGGGTACCCTTTCCAGGCAGTCTGGCGTCCATCCCTCCTAGCACGGTTGTGCCCCCTGTCACCACTGCCCCCCTCCTATCAGGCCACTGCTCCCTGTCCTGGCAAGTTCCGCTAGCTGCAAAGGAGGACATTTGGAGGCGGGAGTTCCTGGATATCTTTACGTTGCTCATGTTAGGACAGGAGGGGATGGACGCTCGGAAGTTTGGCGCCAAGGAGGATGAGAAGAAGGTGAAGTATCAACCCTGGCCAGAGAAGAATATTGACAACTGGCTTGAAGCCTTATCCATCTTAGCTGCAGTTACCATGGAAAAATTCCCAGAGCAGGGCCCAGAGCTGGTTCAGTACTCCAGAATTATTCATATTGAGGCCATGAAATGGGGAGGTAAAGGTTGGATCAACTACGACAGGGAATTCAGGAGGAAGATGTCACAGTGCCCTGATATGAGATGGGATCAAACAGAGGTTCAGCTCTGGATGGAGCACATGGGGGGCCGGGCACCTTTGGCTAGCGGAGCACCGGGCACTTCCCAGGGAGGGCAGCAAGCTCATGGAGGGTCCTTTCAGGCAGGAAACAAGGGCAAACACAACTTTGGAGGGGGTCGCAGAGGGGGTGGACATAGAGGGGGCTCAAAGAGATCCCCCCCAGGAACTTGCCTCCTGTTTAACAATGGAAACTGCTCCTGGGGTAAGACTTGCAAATTCTTGCATGCATGTAACACCTGTGGGGAGCCTCACCCTGCAGTTTCCTGCAAACCCAAACAGACCACTCATATGACTGGCAGAGGGGGGCAGAGTAGCTAACTCCTCCTCCTCGCGTCTGGACCTTGTCCCCCCTCCCAGACAATTTCTCTCTGATCAAGATCTTCCTTTGGGAGGGGGGTCTTTCTCTCCCTTTTTGGATTACTTGCCTCCCCTTCCATCTACCCCGGCCACGAGCCATGATGCCTTAGGCTGTTCTCCTATAATACTGGACAACATCACCCTTTTACTCAGACGCTACCCACTGGGGAATGATGGCTGCCTGCTTTTGTTTGGTTTCCACCAAGGTTTCAGGATACCATATGTTGGTCCCTGTGTGAGCAGGGAGGCGGATAACTTGAGATTTGTCAGAGATCAGCCAGAGGTAGTTCGTGCAAAAGTAGAAAAAGAGAGAGCATTTGGGAGGGTGAGGGGTCCATTCCCGCTCTCCCAACTTGGATAATTTCATTGTTTCACCGCTAGGAGTGGTAACCAAGTAGGAACCGGGGGTTTTCAGATTAATACACCACCTGTCATACCCTGAGGGAGCTTCTGTCAATCACGGTTTGGAGGAGGGGTCATGCTCGGTGTCATATTGTACGCTGGACGTTGCCTTGAACCTAGTCAGGCGGGCGGGCAAAGGGGCTTGGCTGGCGAAGGCTGACATTGAAGCAGCCTTCCGCCTACTGCCAGTTCACCCGAGCAGCTTTCACCTACTGGGTTTCAAGGTAGACGGACTGTATTATTATGACAAATGCATGCCAATGGGCTGCTCTGTGTCCTGCGCTTACTTCGAAGCATTCAGTTGTTTCTTACAATGGGCCCTCATGGACACTTATGGAGTGGAAGGGGTTACTCATTACCTAGATGACTTCCTGTTCATCAGGAGAGACGGGACACTGCAATGTTCACAAGCCCTGGCAGACTTCGTAAAACTGGCCAGACACCTGGGGGTTCCCCTTGCCCCGGGCAAGACTGTGGGACCAGCACAAGTGTTAACCTTCCTGGGCATTGAAATTGACACCATTGCAGGTGAGTCCAGGCTTCCAGATGACAAAGTGAGGGATCTGGTGAGTCTGATTAACTCATTGGCAGGCTTGGACAGGGCACATCTGGAATGCATCCAAGGGATACTGGGGAAACTTAACTTTGCAGCTAGAATCATCCCAGCAGGGAGGGTGTTTGCTAGAAGACTCGCTAGGGCCACCGCCAATGTCACCAAGAAGCACCACATGGTGAACTTGAGTAAAGGAATGCAGCAGGATCTGGCAATGTGGGCTGAGTTTTTGGCTAAGTTCAATGGGGTGGTGATATGGAGGGTTCCCTGGGCCAGCAGCCAGGATCTAGCTCTCTTCACGGATGCTTCAGGCAGGCAGGGATTTGGCGCCATCTTGGACAGGGACTGGTGTGCAGAGAAATGGCCCAACTCCTGGCACAAGAAAAAGGTTACCACGAAGATTACTGTATATGAACTTTTTCCCATCATTGTTGCTTTTCATTTATGGCCAGCAATTCTGATGACCAAGAGGGTACTGTTATGGTCAGATAACTTGGTGGTGGTGCAAGCCATCAACTCCCATTCTGCCACCTGCCCCCTCGTTTTGTGCCTCCTTCAGGAGTTGGTGCTTGTGTGTCTTTTCAACAATGTAGAATGCAGGGCTCGACACATCCAAGGTACAAAAAACATTGCGGCTGATGCTCTCTCTCGTTTTCAGTGGCACCATTTCCGAGAAGCCTGGCCGAGAGCGAGAGAGGAGGCAAAGCATTTCCCACCACATCTCTGGTACCTCTTGAAGTGGTAAAGCGAATGAGGGGACTTGGAGAATCGTCCCTAGCACCCAAGTCCGCCAGTAGATACAGGACTTGAATCATAAAGTTTTGTGCTTTAATGGGTACCTGGGTGGACTGCGCAGCAACTCTTGAAGTGAGAGTGCAGTCTTTTATACTGTGGGAAAAGGATAATAAGAAGAGCCACTCATGGGTTTGTAGTCACCTAGCGGCCATCAGCCACCACGCCAAGCTTAGGGGGCAAGCCGATCCTACAAAGGCTTTTGTGATCAGGGCAGCATTGAAAGGTTGGGCCAGGAGCGAACCCAAGACTCCTGATAGCAGATCCCCATAGATTTCCAAACTTTACAAGGGATGATCAACTGGCTGCCCCAGGCTACCATCTCAGTTTTGAGGAAGCGCTGTTCGCAGTAACATTTAGCATGGCCTTTTTCTGAGCTTTTCGAATCTGTGAGCTGGTGGCTAGATCTAAGAATGACACTTCAGGGTTAGCACTGAAGTTGCAGGATGTATCTCTTGTCGGAAAAACACTGAAGATTACCTTGCGAAAATCTAAGACTGATCAGCGGGGGGAAGTGTTTTTGTTGAACAGCCTAGGATCTGAGAAGTATTGCCCAGTCTCTCTTTTTTATGCATATTTAGCAGTACGCCCAGCAGTTGAGGGCTATCTTTTGATCCATGCAGACAGCACCCCCCTTATTAAATACCAGGTGGAACACGTCATGCATGCATGTCTGGCGCTGTCAGGCGGTAACGCTCCCGGTAAGAGATTTTGTACGCATTCTTTACGCATAGGCACAGCCACCACTGCTTTCACGGAAGGTTTGCCAGATGAAGGCATCAAGCAGGTTGGGAGGTGGCAATCTAACTGTTTCAGAAGATACATTAGACCTTGAAACATACGGAGGGGCAGGCAGTTCTGCCGATCATGCAGGGGGGAAGGGTCACAGGGTGTTTACGCAAGAATTCATTGTTCATTGGTGAATTGTACCCATTTTATCTGCAGTTTTGTTTTATGTGAAGTGCGGTGTTGAGTGTTGTTTTAATAAACTAGTGTGATTCAAACACATCTCTTTTATTACCAGGAAAGAAAGTCTGGGTGATGGGCCACTCGGGTGTCGCAAGATTAGCGCAATGGGCCGAAAGCAGGAAATGGAAACATGGGTTTTGCAAAACCGAAATCCGTTGGTTGGGAGTCCCAGGCATGCGTTGGAATGGGTTGTTGGGCTCCCTGCAGCAGGAGTTGGATAGAACCTCCTTTTCTCCAGACGTGCTAGTTATTCACCTTGGAGGGAATGACTTACCAGCTTTAGGCAAAAGAATATTGCTGAGGGACATGAAGGAGTCCATGTGCAAATTGAGCAACCTTTTGAGTTCTTGTGAACTTTATTGGTCAGAAATCACGCCATGCCAGGTGTGGCACGGGGCACGATCAGGGCTAGCACTGGAGGTCGCGCGCAGGAGAGTTAACTGTGCCATGCGCAAATTCACTGACCAACGGGGTTTTGGCTTTATAAGACATGGGTAGTTACATGCCAAATCTCCAGGCTGCTTTGACAACAACGGGGTTCACCTTTCCCAGGTGGGGATGGACCTGTTCCTTTTAGACCTAGAGGAAGCTCTGGGAATAGCAGGCTGTAAGTAACTAGTTGAGCACAGGTGGGGGACCCTGGTTGTGGCGGTCGCCCTACCCAGGTCTGTGGCGGAGTTACAGGATGATCCAGAGGCGAAAGGGACGCAGGATTACCCTATTCAGGAGCACAAAGGGTGCTGAGGCCTAATATCCCCGGGAGATCTGTGTGGTGGACCCTGGTGTGCGACGGCGCCAGTTATCCTACGGGCGGTTGGAAACCTGGACAACCGGGGGTCGCTTGAACTCTCCGCCCTTCGTAGGGGGGGGGGGGTGAGCAAGATGGTGGACAAAGAGTTCACCAGAATTGGGAGGGGCTAGTCCTCTCACCACAACCGCGAAGCACCGGCTGGCCAAGGCCGCAATGCTTCAAGGCCCATCAGGTGGTAAGCTGCGAGGGGCAGCTTGCCTTTGGATCATCTGTAAGATAACCCACCTTGTTGGCATTGTTTATGCTAATAAACCTGCAAAACGTTTTCCCATCAACAACTTGTTTGGTCTATTTATTTCAGGTCATGTTATTGCTGGGGGGCTGATGTGAGGCGTACCCTATTCAGGTCAAAAAACACAAGAGGGAGGTAGAGCGAAGGGTTGGATTCTTGCTCCACAAGGATACTTAAATAAACACAAGGAATCCAACACAGAGGGAGGGAAGGGGGATGAGTGATCAACAAATGTTGAAGCACTCAGTGTTCTGTAAAATACCCCTCACACACCAAAAGGCCCCTTGGTGTCATGCTTCATCATCGGGGTCTTCGCACCCCTCTATCGGGATGCGGCGTGCTGCGACCTACGACTACACAGGAGCACTTATAGAATTGACTATGTGTGGTGTGAGGTGTGTGGGGTATATTGTTATAAGTGAGTGGTGGGATGTGGTGAAAGACTAAAAAGTACCTGGCGCATGAGTATAAAAGAAAAAAAAATTATTTTGAACTCTGGCTGGTACTGTTAAAAGAAGTGCAGTGTGAGGTCGAATCTGTTATGTTAAAGAACAGGACCTCTGGTGTGCGTTGTCGACATGTTTCGGAGACAAGCTCCTTCTTCAGGACGGGGGCACACCCTCCCCACCTTACTCACGTCTTTTTTAATAAAAAATGTGTATTTACAAAAAAGTGAAATATATAGGCTAAGTGTGCCTACAGCGGTCTGCTACAAGTACAATGACCTGTAGAAAGACAAAAAAGAAGAACAACTAATGGTTACCCATGTAGCGGGTAGTTCAAGCAGGTGCAGTCACCTGGAACCTCACCATATGCTTGTAATAAGCCTGTTAAAAGAAAAAGTACTCACAACACAAACAACATATAACACAAAAGGTACTAGGAGTTACTGTTAGATGTAGTCATACTTGTGAAGCTTGCTTGTTGGCTTCATGAGCAAAAATCGGACGTCAGGGGTGTTGCTTGATTTGCAATCTGTAGTGAGGAATGATGCAGGTTTTAATAAATCATTCTCACTTACTTAGGAGGGAGAGTTCAGATGGTCGTTTTTCAGTTTTGTTCTGCATGATACTCACATTAACAGGACGCTATGATCACCGTCTTACCCCTCGCGCTGCTCAGCTGGTATGAGGCGGTAGTGTGGTCTATGCTATTTATACCCTGTGTGACAATTAGGCGGAAGCGTCTATATGTCCTTATAGGGGTGTTCCGCCGTTAAGTATGTGCCCATGTATGGAGCATCCGCTCCTTAGCCATACATAGCCCTCGTATGTCTAACACGGGCTTACACGGGACCAGCGTCTGTACAAGCGAGTGTTCATCTGTTGCGCATGCGCTTAGATATCTGTCCTTCATTCGCGCATGCGTTTTGAGCACAGGTGCATCACGCGGATGTGTAGCGCACGCGTGTTGGTTCCATCTGTGTCATATTAGAGAAACCAGGGGTTGGAATACTTTTTACTGAAAAGGCACAGCAGCGAGGATTTAGCTGAGTCGTTCATGGTAAAAATTTGTATTTTCTACATCAACCACAGATGTAGGGAGTACGCAACAACAGAGGTTTGTTATACAGTGTAAACAATGAAAGATTTAAAAATTAGTGATGGGCATCTGGATACTACACCAGTGTGTCATATGTTTATAATGGTCCCTTTTCAATTAGACAATTGGCTCCAGGGCACATCATCATTAAGCCCTGTTAGGTGGGTACCAAGTCTGAACACCCATCTTTGTTCCTTTTGAAAAAGGCCGGCATCAGAAGGTAGTTGCTCTATAATTGTCCACTTAAGGTCATTCACGCAATGTTGTGCAGTCAAGAAATGCGTGGCCATTTTAGTTGTGCTTTTTTTACAGCGCACATTGCTCTTGTGCTCATTCATTCTTATTTTCATGGCCCCTGTGGTCATACCCACATACTCAAGATTGCAGGGGCATTTTATAAGGTAGACCACGTTTTTGGGGTTACAGTTAGAAAATCTCCTTTGCTCCCAGGTGGTACCATTGCGGAAGGTAAGTTTTGTACTTTTTTCTGTCAAGTGGCAACTGCTGCAATTACCGCAAGGGAAGTGACCTTGAATGCCTATAGATGGTTGTAAAGCAATTGTCGTTGGTTTCGGTCTGGTGTGTACCAGCATGTCTCTGAGGTTGCGTCCCCTGCGGTGAGCAAACAACGTTTTTTCCAGGTTCAGCTTGCCACATGTTAGTATCCTCCAATGTTTGTTGACAATTTTGGATACCTCGTTGGACATGGTGTTAAATGTCATCACACATATTGGTCGTTTGTTCTCATTTGGTTCTTTTACTTGCTCCTCCAATAATGCCTCTCTGTTGTTGTTCTTAGCCCTTTTCATTGCTTTATCAATAATTCTAGTGGGGTACTCTCGTTGTTTCAATTTTTCTCTCAGGTCATTGGCCTGCTGTTTGAATTTGGACACATCTGTGCAGTTACGCCTGAGGCGTAGAAATTGTCCGTACAGCAGATTTTCTCGTAGGTGCCTGGGGTGAAAACTGTTGTATCTTAACAAGCAGTTTCTGGATGTCGGCTTGAAATGGGTAGTGGTTTTCAAAACTCCTTCGTCTGTGTAGATATTTAGATCCAAAAACACCAATGTGTGATCCGAAATTGTACTCGTAAAGTTCAGAAAGGCGTTTTGGTTATTCAACCATGCTTGGAAATTTTCTGCAGATTGTCGGTCACCCTCCCAGATGACCAGGACATCATCTATGTACCTCCTCCAGCATTTTATATTTGATCTGTATGGATTCTGGTCATGAAGAATCTTGGTGGTCTCGAGATGGTCTCGAGATGGTGTACATAGAGCCCGGCCAGGCTCGGAGCAAAAGTACTGCCCATGCTGGTCCCATGGCACTGCTGATAAATCGTGGTTTTGTACTGAAAAAAGTTTTTTTGCAAAGCCAGAGAGATACATTCCAGAACCAGCCCTCGTGGTGTCTGATACTTCCATTGTGTGGAAAAAAGGACTTCTTCGATGATCACGAGTGTTTCGTCGTGAGGAAGGCTGGTATAGAGACTTTCTACGTCTAGACTGATGAGAAGTTGGGTTTTTGGGTTGAAAGTTATTTCTTGCAGGAGTTGTAAGACAGCTTTTGTGTCTTTTAGGTAGGTGTTTTTGGGAGGGGCTAGTTCTCTCACCACAACCGCGATGCACCGTCTGGCCAAGGCCGCGATGCTTCAACGCCCATCAGGTGGTAAGCTGCGAGGGGCAGCTTGCCTTTGGGTCATCTGTAAGATAACCCACATTGTTGGCATTGTTTATGCTAATAAACCTGCAAAACGTTTTCCCATCAATAACTTGTTTGGTCTATTTATTTCAGGTCATGTTATTGCTGGGGGCTGGTGTGCGGGCCGATATGGGCACTATGCCACTCTTCCCAACCACCCTCAGGAGGACTATCTCATCTCTCATCCAATCCAAGAGTATTAATACCTGCCGCACTGTCACCGACCCTAATGTGCCCGTCTGTAACGCAACTGGTGCTCATGTAAAGCGCTCTGATACCTTCGGGTCTAGTTTGCGCTATATACAAATCCAATAAAGTAAAAAATACTCTCCGCTTATGTCACCTTCCCATTACATGGCCCTGCCACCGTTCTCGCCCACGATCGGAAATAACCTTACTTCATCCTGCAGCTGCTCCCCAATGCAGAAAAAAGTACCTGGCGTCCTGCCAGCGTCCCTCCCCATCATTTGTGCCTTCCCTCCCCTCCTTGCCCACAGCCACCCTCACTGCTCTCAGTGCGAGAGGCGGAGCCGGGACCGCACTGACAGATGAGAGCCGCTCATAAGTGTGGCCTGCTTTTCCCAGTCAGCGGTAGTCTGACCAAAGAGGCGGCAGCTGATGATGCAAGACCGTCCTCCACGAAGAAATGCGTCCCTCGGGTCTGCAGGGGCCTTGGGAGGAGGCGGGTCCCCATCTGCCAGAGCACTGGCTCGGAGCCACTGCTGATGTCAGAGAAGTGAAATAACAAAACTTTTTGCACTCTACTGACGATGAGTGGATAACCGGGGTTCTGATAGCTGGAAACGAGAGCCCTACACATCAGAGAATGTCAACAAGGCCCTTGTTTTACTTTAGGAGACTGGATAATAATTGTACCATATGGATTAATTATGTTAAAGTTCGCTGGTGGCTATTGCACAGTGTGATCCTCTGCACATCTTGCTGACAGGAAAGGACTCACTTTCCAGTCGTGTTGTAAATGGAATGACCCTGTGTGAGGCGCATACATGTAATAATTAGGGATGCCTTATTAACTGGGATATGTCTTCGGGTCAAGAGGCCATGAGACTGTATGGTCTCTCTCAGTGCACTGAAGGTGAGTGTAGATGACTCGAAAGGTCCCAAACTGTGATCCTTCCAGGGTTCCCACAGTGCCTGTCGCCTGCAGATATCGTTCTTAAGAATAGAGCGGTTACGCCATGCCGAGAAGTGCTACTTTGTGGCAAATCACTAAAGCTCCTGTGCTGGACGCTTTACCTGTTACGTCACACGTCCGTCATCCAGGTATTCCCTTTAACTACCCTGAATGAAGAGCCACTGAAACCACACAGGCATTGTTCCTGACAATGCCTCTAAGTTCATGTGCAGTGAGAAGCAAATGCCCAGCTGCAGTTGTGTTGTACACTCACAGGACCCTGTCACTGCACAGTATCCGCCACAGATTCCTGTAGCTCTGGAGTTGATTGTTACACTTTGAAGAGACTGCACTGCCTTCTCCACTAGGACTCATCTATGCAATGCAGCACCCACCCCAATCACACTTCAAAGACTGCCGCCCCCCCCCCCCCTGCACGTGCTCTGCGGGTCACCATTTGCCAGCATGCGGCCGCTAGCGCTTTCATCCCGATCACCGCCCCCTCTGCTACTTCCCCTCCCACCTCCCAAACAGCATCCAGCCGCGAAGACTTGCTTATTTTTCTAACCAGTATTTGGGGTTGAGAACTGCGCCTTTACTGCATTTGTAATTTAGGCGTAGAATCTTGAATGTGATTCAGTCATTTTCTGGGAGGCATGGTAGGCATCTGTAATTGAGTGCTATAGGTCAATCAATCAATCAGGAGTTTGTTAAAGCGCGACTACTCACCCGTAAGGGTCTCAAGGCGCTAGGGGTGGGGGGGTGCCGGTTCCATTCCATCAAGGAGGGGGTCTGTCGAAGAGCCAGGTTTTGAGGTTTCTTGCGAAGATGGGGAGCAATGTTGTCTGTCTGAGGTGGAGCGGAAGGGCGTTCCATGCTTTGGCCGCGAGGAAGGAGAAGGAGCGGCCTCCCGATCTGATCTTTCTGGTGCGGGGGACCACGGCGTACGAAAGCTGGGCTGATCGTGAGGTCCTTTGGGGTGCGTGGAATTTGAGTCGGCTGTTCAGGTATGCTGGTCCGGTGCCGTGGAGGGCCTTGTGTGCGTGGGTGAGCATCTTAAAGGTGATTCTCGCCTCGACGGGGAGCCAGTGGAGTGTGCGCAGGTGCTGGGAGATGTGGCAGTGTTTTGGCAGGTTGAGGACCAGTCTTGTGGCGGCGTTCTGGATGTTCTGTAGCTTGCGCATGAGGTTTTTGTTTATTCCGGCGTAGAGTGCGTTGCCGTAGTCGAGTCTGCAGGTGACCAGGGCGTGAGTGACTGTCTTTCGGTGTTCGAGGGGGATCCATTTGAAGGTCTTACGAAGGAGGCGGAGGGTGTGGAAGCAGGAAGATGAGACAGAGTTGATCTGGCGGTCCATTTTGAGTCCAGGATGATTCCCAGGTTGCGTGCGTGGTCTGTGGGGGTTGGCGGGTTTCCGAGGGCGGTGGGCCACCAGGTGTCGCTCCAGGCATCGGGGTTTGGGCCCATGATGAGTACTTCTGTTTTGTTGGTGTTTAGTTGAAGGCAGCTGTTTTTCATCCATTTGGCGACGGCTTCCATGCCTTCTCGAAAGTTGCGTCTGGCGGTTTTGGGCTCGTTGGATAGGGAGAGGATGAGCTGGGTGTCGTCTGCATATGACACGATGTTGAGTCCGTAGGTTCTGACGATGGGGGCAATTGGAGCCATGTAGACGTTGAAGAGCGTCGGGCTGAGGGAGGAGCCCTGGGGGACTCCGCAGGTGATCGGTGTGGGGTCCGAGAGGAAAGGGGGGAGTCTGACCCGCTGCGTCCTGCCGGAGAGGAAGGAGCAGATCCAGTCGAGGGCCTTGTCCTGGATTCCTGCATCGTAGAGTCCGCGTATTAGGGTGCGGTGGGAGACTGTGTCGAACGCCGCTGATAGGTCGAGGAGGATGAGGGCTACTGTTTCTCCTTTGTCCAGTAAGGTGCGGATGTCGTCTGTTGCGGCGAGGAGGGCGGTTTCCGTACTGTGGTTTTTTCTGAAGCCGGATTGGGAGGAGTCGAGAATGTTGTGTTCTTCAATGAATGTGGCGAGTTGGCTGTTGATGGCTTTCTCAATGACTTTCGCTGGGAACGGGAGCAGGGAGATGGGTCTGTAGTTTTTGAGGTCGGTGGGGTCCGCTGAGGGTTTCTTTAGGAGGGGGTTGACCTCGGCGTGTTTCCAGTCGTCGGGGAACGAGGCGGTCGCCAGGGAGCGGTTGATGGTTTGGCGGAGCATGGGTGCGATGGTGTTGGCGGCTCTGTTGAAGATGTGGTGGGGGCAGGGGTCCGTGGGGGCCCCGTGAGTGAATTGACTTCATTGTCTTCAGTGTGTCTTCGGTGGTGAGGGCTGTCCAGTCATCAATCGCTGGATTCCGGGTGTCGGGGTGGTTGGTGAGGGTTCAGTGTGTTGGTTGTCTTCGTCGAAGTTGTCGTAGATGCTCTTGATTTTGTGGTGGAAAAAGATGCTGAGTTTGTCGCAGAGGTCTTGTGAGGGAGGGATGTCGGTAGACTCGCTGGTGGGTTGGGCGAACTCCTTGATGATGCTGAAGAGTTCCTTGCTGTTGTGTGCGTGGGTGGAGATTCTGTCTTCAATCGCTTTTTTCCTCGTTTCTCTGATGAGTTGATGGTGGGCGTTGGTGGCGGCTCTGAAGTTGTTGTGGGCTTCTGTGGATTTGGTGTTTCTCCAGGCCTTTTCAAGGCGGCGGCATGTGCGCCTGGACTCTCGAAGTTCGGTGGTAAACCATCTGGCTTTCTTGGCACGGGTATTGTTTTTTTTGAGGGGGGCTATGGTGTTGGTGCTGTCCGAGATCCATCTATGCAGGGTTCGGGCTGCGGTGTTGGGGTCGTCGTTTTCCGCGATGGTTGGTGTGGAGTTGTTGAGTGAGGAGGTGAGCTGGTCATCGGTGATATTGGTCCAGTTTCTTTGTGGAAGCAGGTGCTGGTGTCTGTGGATGGTGGGTGTTCTGAAGGTGAAGTGGACGCAACGATGGTCGGTCCATGGGAGTTTGGTGGTGTGGCTGAAGGTGATGGAGTTTCCTGTAGTGAAGAGGGGGTCGAGGGTGTGTCCTGCTGAGTGCGTGGGCTCGGTCACGATCTGGCGGAGTCCAATGTTGTGGAGGTTGTCCAGGAGGGATGTGGTGTTGGGGTCCAGTTGATTGTCGAGGTGGAAGTTGAGGTCTCCCAGCAGGGTGTAGTTGGTGGATGCGAGGGCCTGCGGGGAGATATTGTCCGTGATGGAGTTGGCGAAGGGTCTGCGGGATCCAGGGGGTCGGTAGATGAGGGTTCCTCGGAGGGCGGCGGTGGGGCTGGCCAGTATCTTGAAGTGAAGGTGTTCCATCAGTTCTGTGGACTCGTCAGGGAGTGTGCTCAGGCGGAGGCTGGATTTGTGGACGATGGCGATTCCTCCTCCTGGGTGGATGGGGCGGTCCTTCCTGGAGATCTTGTATCCTTGGGGGATGGCGATGGCGATGTCCGGTCCCGAGGTGGTGTTGGTCCAGGTTTCGGTGAAGAATGCTACGTCTGGGGTGGTGCTGTCGAGGAGGTCCCAGATTTCTGTTGCGTGTTTGTGGAGGGATCGGACATTGAGGAGGATGCATTGCAGGGTCTTCGGTTCGGTTGTGTTCTTGTGGGCGGGTTGTGCTGGATCCGTGTTCTTGGTGGTGCTGCAGGTGTGCCGGCAGCGGTGACAGCTGAAGGGTCCATGGGTGTCGGCTGGTGATGCTAGCTTGCAGTTGTTGTTGCAGCCTGGGTTGAGTGCGTGGAGTGCTGCTGGGTCGTAGCGTTGGCGGGGCGGAGGTCCAGGGTTCCTGGTGCTGGTTGCGGACGGGTCGCAGACGGGCGCAGACGTGCTTGCCTTTGACGCGCCTTCGGTGCACCAGCGGTTATATTTCTTTGCCAAAAATCTCAGTCTTTGTTCTTTCTCCATTTTGAATTGTACACTTTCAGTAATTTCGTAGTCTGAATTTACGAAGCTGCTGGTATCAAGTCTTGAGTTGATGAAGGCCACACTGCTAGTGGGTGATGTTGATGAAACCGCTTCTGTCAAAACGCCCCTTCATTTTAAGCAGCCTCCCTGGTCTCTCTGCTGACGCAGCCATGGTCTCGTTAGACACCTGTGCATGGAGTTCTGCCCCTGCTTGTGCTGTGGCCTCTCCGAGGTTTCTAGTGAGCCCCTATCTTCAAATACTCGTTGAACTTACTCAAAATGCTATATGACATTATACCTGAACTTCAACGCCTCGATAGGGGCAGTAAGCGCTGTACAAATGCAATTCAAATGTAAGCCAATATATTAGATCCCGAGAACCCCAATGATGTTAAAAGAAAGTCGCAGCCACCCATTTCCAGTCATTGAACGAAAGCACATGCTCATTCAATCAGTAGTTCAGCTGTGAATGGCGATCACCAGGGGCCTTATTTATGAGGCCGTGCGTCACTTTTACGCCGCTGGTGCGTCACTTTTTGTGACGCACCAGCAGCGTAAAAAATCTGCCTTGTTGCACCATATTTACAAAGTAATGAATCTAGGTAGATGCGTCACTTTGTAAACCCCTGCGCTACATTATACCTACGCCAGGTATAATGTATGCAGGGGGGGGCGTTCTGACGCAAGAAAGGGTCATAGAAGTGACGCAGTGAAATCTATAAGATTTCACTGCGCCACTTCTAGGAAACAAATGCGTCAATTTCTTACGCCTGCCTCACAGCAGGCGTAAGACTGACACAGGCCCTTTCACATGGGGCTTGCCCATGTGAAAGGACGCATTGCTGGAGTTGCGTCACTTTTGTGACACACTCCAGCAATGCGTCACTTTTGCGCCATACAGATACGTCAGAAATACTGACGTATCTGTAACTCCTCGCGCCATGATGCGTCATACTGTAAATATGACGCATCATTGGTGTCGCAAGGAGGGCGCAGTGAAAAGTGACACATCGCTGTTTTCACGCAGTGGTGCGTCACTTTTGATAAATGAGGCCCCAGGTGCTTAATGCAGAGCGTTAAGGTTAATGTAAATTGCACAGACGACGCATGCAACTGGATATGGACGTAATAAACTCATGCACTTACAAACGCTCTGGCGCGATGTTGTTTCAGAATTCGGAAGGTCAAATATAATCGGGCTGTTCGGGTATACACTCACAACTTCACCGAGACGGGATAGCCCATGGGCGTGGCAATTTATAGGAGGAGATACATATTGCCTTTTAACGCGCCTGTCGAGCACATGCACTAATGCAGGCCATTCCTTCCATAAACAAGCACTGGCGTTGCCAATAGGTCTTGCAGTAGGAAAGTTGGAGCTATTACAATTGCAAATAACAATGCCTTTTATTTTTGTTTTCATTTTAAAAAGATAAAGTGCTTTGTCATTTACAAAACCAATAGCTCAAACTTTCCTACTGCGAGACCTATTGGCAACGCCAGTGCTTGTTTTATTTATGTGTTTGTTTTGATGTGGGGTGGATGTGGTGGTGGATGTGGTGGTTGTGGAGGTGGTGGTGGTGGATGTGGTGGAGGTGGTGGATGTGGTGGTGGTGAAAGTGGTGGTGGATGTGGTGGTGGATGTGGTGGTGGTGGTTGATGTGGTGTTGGTGGATGCAGTGGTGGTGGTGGATGCGGTGGTGGTGGATGTGGTGGTGGTGGATGCGTTGGTGGTGGAAGTGGTGGTGGATGTGTTGGATGTGGTGGTGGGTGTGGTGGTGGTGGAGGCGGTGGATGTGGATGTGGTGGATGTGGTGGTGGATGTGGCGGTGGATGTCATGGTGGATGTGGAGGTGGTGGTGGATGTGGTGGTGATGGTGGATGTGGTGGTGGTGGATGGGGTGGTGGTGGTGGATTGGGTGATGGATGTAGTGGTGGTGGGTGTGGTGGATGTGGGTGTGGTGGATGTGGTGGTGGTGGGTGTGGTGGATGTGGCTGTGGATGTGGCGGTGGATGTGGTGGTGCATGTGGAGGTGGATTTGGAGGTGGTGGTGGATGTGGTGGTGGATGTGGTGGTGGATGCGGTGGATGTGGTGGTGGTGGATGCAGTGGATGTGGTGATGGTGGATGTGGTGGTGGATGCAGTGGTGGTGGTGGATGGGGTGGTGGATGTAGTGGTGGTGGGTGTGGTGGATGTGGTGGTGGTGGGTGTGGTGGATGTGGCGGTGGATGTGGCTGTGGATGTGGCGGTGGATGTGGCGGTGGATGTGGATGTGGTGGTGGATGTGATGGTGGATGTGGTGGTGGATGTGGTGGTGGATGTGGTGGTGGATGTGGTGGTGCATGTGGAGGTGGATTTGGAGGTGATGGTCGATGGAACACAAGGAAAACTCTTGCAGAGATCCAAAACATCAGGAGAATACATTTAAGTGTAAGGAAGAAAAGAAATGGTTACGTTTGCTGAAAAAATTGCAATTTCAAAACTAAATCGGAGCGCTGGTTTTAAATATTATTTTCGGTTACTCTAAATGTTATGCAGCTGCATTGTGTCCACGCACTTTTATCTCTGCTGCAACAGCTGGGGAGTGGGTGTACCTTGGGGTTTAGAGCTACCGACTTTGGAGCTGAGGAACCGGATTCGAGCCCCGGTGTCAGCTCAGCGCCATGTATAAATAACGAATGTGTCCTTGTGTAACGTAACTTCTGTTCATGTGAACCGCTCCAATATCTTCGGGCTGATTTCGGTATATAAATCTGCAAAAAAATAAATACAGCTGAACAAATAGCCTCAAAGACTTGCGTTTCAATCCCGTTGCTAAAGCACTTCGGGGCGGACATCCGGTAGCGCCGGAAAGGACGTCACCCAGGAAGTAACGTCACCTGCCTGTGCCGACATTTTTAGGAACACCCAAGGATCGAAAAGGTACACGAAATAGGAGAATGGATACTCTTCTTTGCGCGTTTCAAATGCATTATTCAGCAAGTCTCAACTTAAAGATCTCGCATTCAGACCCTGTTTCCGAATTGCTTTGAGGTAAAATCGTGGTCAGCGAAATCAGATTGTTTTCAGAAATGGCGGGCACCCGGTAACTAATTGAGGGGACATTGGGTATTTTTCACTCTGCCATTACATCGCGTGTAAACGGTTATTTCAATCTGCAGCAGTCTCCATCATCGTTTAATTGTGGCCTGACTCTGAGTATGCATTTGAAGAAAAGCACAATTACGTTGTATGTTACCTAACTAGTCTGCTCTGTCATTTTTACTATGATGGCTTTCATTGTCTTCAGCCTGCAGAGTCCGCCTTTTTTGGGTCTTGTTTATAAGATGACGCGCCTTGAGGCAGACAGGTGTACAGTAAATGAATACTTCCTATTATTTCTTGTTTATTAGGATTACAGCTGGCTTTGTCCTGGACTCTTTACTACGGTATGCAGTGAGCAATTTATGCAGTGAGTCACTTTAAAAAACAAGGGAGAGAACAACATGGGGAAACTGAAAGTAAGGCCGGCCTGTGGCCGGCCATGAATAATTAGGGGAGGAGAGGCCGGGAAACTAAAAAGTACGGCCGGCCTGCGGCCGGCCATGAATAATTAGGGGAGGAGAAGCCGCAGAGCGCACACTGGGCGAAGCCCTTTGATGTGCTGTGCGGCCGTGAATGCGCGTGCTTGTTTAATCACGTGATTCACATGAACTTAAAGAAAACCGCAGGAACGAAGCACTTGGTTTGACGAGGATTTTCAAGACATGAATTCTCGCTCCGCTCAATGCGCTTGTGCGCATTGATAGGTCGCGAGACCTAAAAATGCTGCCACTCCTTCACATTGTCCAGCTGTGATGCACTAAATGTGTGATCTTGGGACTGCCCATTTACACAGATCATACTACAAAAGGAGCTGCTTCTTGGCAATTTTAACAATAGGCGTGGTAGCCCGAGGGTAATCATTTCAGGGACTTTAGAAGAGTGACACTTTTGAGCGGTAGACGTAAGATTTGCAGGTTGTACGCAGATCTCTGCAGCAGGTGGCCAGCCCTCTGAGCTATATCTCGAATACAAAGCAGGCACAGAGAACTCTCAGAGTAAAAAGATGCAACTCCATTTTTCATCCGAAAAGTGCTACTCTGTTAAATTCATATTAAGTTTGTTTATTTAATATAGGAGCTATTAAAGCGACCTCGTATATGTAGGACTAGTGAGAAGATAGTGTGCTGGGCTAATGCTATTGCTGCAGTGGGCCGTCCCAGAAGTCATGGATTTCAGTCCGACCCGAACTTCGAATTACATCTTTTAGAGGGTGGTAAAATGAGTGTTTCGATTTTCGGGGAAAAATACAGATTACCCTTGCCCTTTAGCTCGGTCTCTCTCGCTACAACTCTTTGGTATCTTCCCGTCTCTGAGAAGGGGCTTCAGGTCTCTCTGCAGAGCTGGGCAGCTCGGCCGCCCCCCCAAACCCCACCCCCCCAAACCCCACCCCCTCCGCTTGTGTAAAAATAAGTGACTTGTGCCAAGCTGAGGCTCGCACCCCCCCCCCATAACCCTGCTTCCTTGATAAGAACTTCAGGGTCTGTGGCTCGGAAGCGCGCGCTGCACTAACACTTAATCTTCACTTCAGCACTCCCGAATAGCAGGCTCCTGCAGAACAAGGGCAGAGCCAAACTTCAAAGCGAGGAAGGACCTGTGAAATTACCCACATACATAGTATGCTGACTTAAAGACTTTATCTGCATCACAAACGTCGGCCTTCGCATCCTCTGCCTCTAATTGTTCCGTTTGGAGAGGGGGGGAGGGGAGACTGAGTTTGTTCAGTCAAAAGAAGACCTATGAATGAACAGCGTATTATTCCCTCTCAGCTCCTCAAATCACCTTCGCCTTTAAATTAGCTGAGCGCATAAATAATTAGCTTTTAGAGGGTTGTCTTGTTGCAACATTTCTTCTGTCAGCCTATTCATTTGAAGACATAGGGAAGGTGAAATGCTTCCTCTTTCCAGGTCTGCTTCTGACGCCTCTGGAATTTTTAAGGCAGCTCTAATTACTGTGCCTCTCAAGCCCCCACTCTACCACTCTCACTCTACCACGCTACTGCCCTCCCTCTATCGCCCTCCCTCTACCACTCTACTGCCCTCACTCTACCGCCCTCACTCTACCACTCCACCGCCCTCACTCTACCACCCTCACTCTACCACTCTACTGCCCTCACTCTACCTCCCTCATGCCCTCATTCTACCGCTCTCACTCTACCACTCTACCACTCTACTGCCCTCCTTCTACTGCCCTCACTCTACCACTTTACCGCCCTCACTCTACCACCCTCACTCTACCACTCTACTGCCCCCACTCTACCGCCCTCATGCCCTCACTCTACCGCCCTCACTCTACCACTCTACTGCCCTCCCTCTACCGCCCTCACTCTACCACTCTACCGCCCTCACTCGACTGCCCTCACTCGACCGCCCTCACTCTACCACTCTACCGCACTCACACCCTCACTCTACCGCCCTCACTCTACCACTCTACTGCCCTCACTCTACCACTCTACCGCCCTCACTCTACCGCCCTCATGCCCTAACTCTACCGCCCTCACTCTACCACACTACCGCCCTCACTCTACCACTCCACCGCACTCACGCCCTCACTCTACCGCCCTCACTCTACCACTCTACCACCCTCACTCACCACGCTACCACTCTACCGCCCTCACTCTACCGCCCTCACTCACCACTCTACTGCCCTCACTCTACCGCCCTCATGCCCTCAATCTACTGCCCTCACTCTACCACCCTCACGCCCTCACTCTACCGCCCTCACTCTACCACTCTACCGCACTGATTCTACCACTCTACCGCCCTCACTCTACCACTCTACCGCACTCATGCCATCACTCTACTGCCCTCACTCTATCACTCTACCGCCCTCATGGCTTCACTCTACCGCCCTCACTCCACCACTCTACCACCCTCACTCTAATGCCCTCACGCCCTCACTCTACCGCCCTCACTCTACCACTCTACCGCCCTCACTCTACCACTCTACCACTCTACCACTCTACCGCCTTCACACCCTCACTCTACTGCCCTCACTCTACCACTCTACCGCCCTCACGTCCTCACTCTACCGTCCTCACTCTACCACCCTCACGCCCTCACTCTACCGCCCTCACTCTACCACTCTACCGCCCTCACTCTACCACTCTACCGCCTTCACACCCTCATTCTACTGCCCTCACTCTACCACTCTACCGCCCTCACGTCCTCACTCTACTGCCCTCACTCTACCGCCCTCACTCTACCACCCTCACTCTACCACTCTACTGCCCTCACTCTACCACCCTCACTTTAATGCCCTCATGCCCTCTACCACACTCACTCTAACACTCTACCATCCTCACTCTACCGCCCTCACTCTACTGCCCTCACTCTACCACTCTACCTCCCTCACTCTACAACTCTACCGGCCTCATGCCCTCACTCTACCACCCTCACTCTACCACTCTACTGCCCTCACACCCTCACTCTACCACCCTCACTCTACCACTCCAACGCATCATGCCCTCACTCTACCACTCTACCGCCCTCACGCCCTCACTCTACCACCATCACTCTACCACTCTACCACCTGCATGCCCTCACTCTACTGCCCTCACTCTACCACTCTACCGCCCTCACGCCTTTACTCTACTGCCCTCACTCTACCACTCTACCGCACTCACGCCCTCACTCTACCGCCCTCACTCTACCACTCTACCACCCTCACTCTACCACTCTACTGCCCTCACTCTACCGCCCTCACTCTACCACTCTACTGCCCTCACTCTACCGCCCTCACTCTACTGCACTCACTCTACCACTCTACCACCCTCACTCTACCACCCTCACGCCTTCACTCTACCGCTCTACGCCCTCACTCTACTACTCTACTGCACTCACTCTACCGCCCTCAAACCCTCACTCTACCGCCCTCACTCTACCACTCTACCGCCCTCATGCCCTCACTCTACCGCCCTCTCTCTACCACTCTACCGCCCTCACGCCCTCACTCTACCGTCCTCACGCCCTCACTCTACCACCCTCACTCTACCACTCTACCCCACTCACGCCCTCACTCTATCGCCCTCACTCTACCACTCTACCGCCCTCACTCTACCACGCTACCACTCTACCACCCTCACTCTACCTCGCTACCACTCTACCGCCCGCACTCTACCGCCCTCACTCTACCACTCTACCGCCCTCACTCTACCACTCTACTGCCCTCCCTCTACCACCCTCACTCTACCACTCTACCGCCCACACGCCCTCACTCTACCGCTGTACGCCCTCACTCTACCACTCTACAGCTCTCACTCTACCGCCCTCAAACCCTAACTCTACCGCCCTCACTCTACCACTCTAGCGCCCTCATGCCCTCACTCTACCGCCTTGCCTCTACCACTCTACTGCTCTCGCACCCTCACTCTACCACCCTCACTCTACCGCCCTCATGCCCTCACTCTACCACTCTACCGCCCTCACTCTACCACCCTCACTCTACCGCACTCACGGTACCACTCTACCAGCCTCAAGCCCTCACTCTACCGCCCTCATGCCCTCACTCTACCGCCCTCAGTCTACCACTCTACCGCCCTCACTTTACTGCCCTCACTCTTTCACTCTACCACCTTCATGCTACCGCCCTCCTCTACTACCCTCACTCTAACGCCCTCACTCTACCACTCTAACGCCCTCACTCTACCACTCTACCGCCCTCATGCCCTCACTCTACCGCCCTCATTCTACCACTATACCGCCCTCACGCCCTCACTCTACCGCCCTCACGCCCTCACTTTACCGCCCTCACTCTACCACTCTACTGCCCTCACTCTATCACTCTACCACCTTCACACCCTCACTCTACCGCCCTCACTCTACCACTATACCGCCCTCACGTCCTCACTCTACCGCCCTCACTCTACCACCCTCACGCACTCACTCTACCCCCCTCACGCCCTCACTCTGCCGCCCTCACTCCACCACTCTACTGCCCTCACTCTATCACTCTACCGCCCTCACTCTACCACCCTCACTTTAATGCCCTCACTCTACCGCACTCGTTCTACCACTCTACCATCCTCACTCTACCGCCCTCACGCCCTCACTCTACTGCCCTCACTCTGCCATTCTACTGCCCTCACTCTACAACTCTACCACCCTCATGCCCTCACTCTACTGCCCTCACTCTACCACTCTACTGCCCTCACACCCTCACTCTACCACCCTCACTCTACCACTCTACCGCCTCATGCCCTCAATCTACCGCCCTCACTCTACTACTCTACCGCCCTCACGCCCTCACTCTACCGCCCTCACTCTACCACTCTACCACCCTCACGTCCTCACTATACAGCCCTCACTCTACCACTCTACCGTCCTCATGCCCTCACTCTACCGCCCTCACTCTACCACATTACCGCACTTACGCCCTCACTCTCCCGCCCTCATTCTACCACTCTCCTGCCCTCACTCTACCACGCTACCACTCTACAGCCCTCACTCTACCACTCTACTGCCCTCACTCTACCACTCTACTGCCCTCACTCTACCACCCTCACTCTACTGCACTCACTCAACCACTCTACCGCCCTCACTTTACCGCCCTCACTCTATCACTCTACCACCCTCACGCACTCACTCTACCGTTCTACGCCCTCACTCTACCACTCTACCGCACTCACTCTACCGCCCTCACGCCCTCACTCTACTGCCCTCACTCTACCACTCTACCGCCCCCACGCCCGCACTCTACTGCCCTCCCACTACCACTCTCCCGCCCTCACGCCCTCTCTCTACTGCCCTGACTCTACCACTCTACTGCCCTCATGCCCTCACTCTACCGCCCTCACTCTACCACTCTACCGCACTCACGCCCTCACTCTACCACCCTCACTCTACCACTCTACCACCCTCACTCTACCACGCTACCGCTCTACCGCCTCACTCTACCGCTCTACCGCCCTCACTCAACCACTTTACTGCCCTCACTCTACCGCCCTCTCTCTACCACTCTACAACCCTCACGCCCTCACTCTATCACTCTACGCCCTCACTCTACCACTCTACCACACTCACTCTACTGCCCTCACGCCCTCACTCTACCGCCCTCACTCTACCACCCTCAGTCTACCACTCTACCGCCCTCATGCCCTCACTCTACCACTCTACTGCCCTCACTTTACCACCCTCACTTTTTAACTCTACCGCCCTCACGCCCTCACTCTACCGCCCTCACTCCACCACTCCACCACTCTACCGCCCTCATGCCCTCACTCTACCGCCCTCACTCTACCACTCTACAGCCCTCACTCTACTGCACTCACTCTACCACTCTACCACCCTCACTCCCTCACTCTACCGCACTCACCCTACCACTCTACCACCCTTATGCACTCACTCTACCGCCCTCACGTCCTCACTCTACCGCCCTCACTCTACCACCCTCACGCCCTCACTCTACCGCCCTCACTCTACCACTCTACCGCCCTCACTCAACCACTCTACCACTCTACCGCCTTCACACCCTCACTCTACTGCCCTCACTCTACCACTCTACCGCCCTCACGTCCTCACTCTACTGCCCTCACTCTACCGCCCTCACTCTACCACCCTCACTCTACCACTCTACTGCCCTCACTCTACCACCCTCACTTTAATGCCCTCATGCCCTCACTCTACCACACTCACTCTAACACTCTACCATCCTCACTCTACCGCCCTCACTCTACCGCCCTCACTCTACCACTCTACCGCCCTCACTCTACAACTCTACCGGCCTCATGCCCTCACTCTACCGCCCTCACTCTACCACTCTACTGCCCTCACACCCTCACTCTACGACCCTCACTCTACCACTCCAACGCATCATGCCCTCACTCTACCGCCCTCACTCTACCACTCTACCGCCCTCACGCCCTCACTCTACCACCATCACTCTACCACTCTACCACCTGCATGCCCTCACTCTACTGCCCTCACTCTACCACTCTACCGCCCTCACGCCCTTACTCTACTGCCTCACTCTACCATTCTACCGCACTCACGCCCTCACTCTACCGCCCTCACTCTACCACTCTACTACCCTCACTCTACCACTCTACTGCCCTCACTCTACCGCCCTCACTCTACCACTCTACTGCCCTCACTCTACCGCCCTCACTCTACTGCACTCACTCTACCACTCTACCACCCTCACTCTACCGCTCTACCGCCCTCACGTCCTCACTCTACTGCCCTCACTCTACCGCCCTCACTCTACCACCCTCACTCTACCACTCTACTGCCCTCACTCTACCACCCTCACTTTAATGCCCTCATGCCCTCACTCTACCACACTCACTCTAACACTCTACCATCCTCACTCTACCGGCCTCACTCTACCGCCCTCACTCTACCACTCTACCGCCCTCACTCTACAACTCTACCGGCCTCATGCCCTCACTCTACCGCCCTCACTCTACCACTCTACCGCCCTCATGCCCTCACTCTACTGCCCTCTCTCTACCACTCTACCGCCCTCACTCTACCGCTCTATGCCCTCACTCTACTACTCTACTGCACTCACTCTACCGCCCTCAAACCCTCACTCTACCGCCCTCACTCTACCACTCTACCGCCCTTATGCCCTCACTCTACCGCCCTCTCTCTACCACTCTACCGCCCTCACTCTACAACTCTACCGGCCTCATGCCCTCACTCTACCGCCCTCACTCTACCACTCTACTGCCCTCACACCCTCACTCTACGACCCTCACTCTACCACTCCAACGCATCATGCCCTCACTCTACCGCCCTCACTCTACCACTCTACCGCCCTCACGCCCTCACTCTACCACCATCACTCTACCACTCTACCACCTGCATGCCCTCACTCTACTGCCCTCACTCTACCACTCTACCGCCCTCACGCCCTTACTCTACTGCCTCACTCTACCATTCTACCGCACTCACGCCCTCACTCTACCGCCCTCACTCTACCACTCTACTACCCTCACTCTACCACTCTACTGCCCTCACTCTACCGCCCTCACTCTACCACTCTACTGCCCTCACTCTACCGCCCTCACTCTACTGCACTCACTCTACCACTCTACCACCCTCACTCTACCGCTCTACCGCCCTCACGTCCTCACTCTACTGCCCTCACTCTACCGCCCTCACTCTACCACCCTCACTCTACCACTCTACTGCCCTCACTCTACCACCCTCACTTTAATGCCCTCATGCCCTCACTCTACCACACTCACTCTAACACTCTACCATCCTCACTCTACCGGCCTCACTCTACCGCCCTCACTCTACCACTCTACCGCCCTCACTCTACAACTCTACCGGCCTCATGCCCTCACTCTACCGCCCTCACTCTACCACTCTACCGCCCTCATGCCCTCACTCTACTGCCCTCTCTCTACCACTCTACCGCCCTCACTCTACCGCTCTATGCCCTCACTCTACTACTCTACTGCACTCACTCTACCGCCCTCAAACCCTCACTCTACCGCCCTCACTCTACCACTCTACCGCCCTTATGCCCTCACTCTACCGCCCTCTCTCTACCACTCTACCGCCCTCACGCACTTACTCTACCGTCCTCACGCCCTCACTCTACCACCCTCACTCTACCACTCTACCCCACTCACGCCCTCACTCTATCGCCCTCACTCTACCACTCTACCGCCCTCACTCTACCACGCTACCACTCTACCGCCCTCACTCTACCTCGCTACCACTCTACCGCCCTCACTCTACCGCCCTCACTCTACCACTCTACCGCCCTCACTCTACCACTCTACTGCCCTCCCTCTACCGCCCTCACTCTACCACTCTACCGCCCACACGCCCTCACTCTACCGCTGTACGCCCTCACTCTACCACTCTACCGCTCTCACTCTACCGCCCTCAAACCCTCACTCTACCGCCCTCACTCTACCACTCTAGCGCCCTCATGCCCTCACTCTACCGCCTTCCCTCAACCACTCTACTGCTCTCACGCCCTCACTCTACCACCCTCACTCTACCGCCCTCATGCCCTCACTCTACCACTCTACCGCCCTCACTCTACCACTAAACCGCCCCCACGCCTCACTCTACCACTCTACCGCCCTCACTCTACCACCCTCGCTCTACCGCACTCACTGTACCACTCTACCAGCCTTAAGCCCTCACTCTACCGCCCTCATGCCCTCACTCTACCGCCCTCACTCTACCACTCTACCGCCCTCACTTTACCGCCCTCACTCTATCACTCTACCACCTTCATGCTACCGCCCTCCTCTACTGCCCTCACTCTAACGCCCTCACTCTACCACTCTACTGCCCTCACTCTACCACTCTACCACCTTCACACCCTCACTCTACTGCCCTCACTCTACCACTATACCGCCCTCACGTCCTCACTCTACCGCCCTCACTCTACCACCCTCACGCACTCACTCTACCCCCCTCACGCCCTCACTCTGCCGCCCTCACTCCACCACTCTACTGCCCTCACTCTGTCACTCTACCGCCCTCATTCTACCACCCTCACTTTAATGCCCTCACTCTACCGCACTCACTCTACCACTCTACCATCCTCACTCTACCGCCCTCACGCCCTCACTCTACTGCCCTCACTCTGCCATTCTACTGCCCTCACTCTACAACTCTACCACCCTCATGCCCTCACTCTACTGCCCTCACTCTACCACTCTACTGGCCTCACACCCTCACTCTACCACCCTCACTCTACCACTCTACCGCCTCACGCCCTCAATCTACCGCCCTCACTCTACCACTCTACCGCCCTCACGTCCTCACTCTACCGCCCTCACTCTACCACTCTACCACCCTCACGTCCTCACTATACCGCCCTCACTCTACCACTCTACCGTCCTCATGCCCTCACTCTTCCGCCCTCACTCTACCACATTACCACACTTACACCCTCACTCTCCTGCCCTCATTCTACCACTCTACTGCCCTCACTCTACCACGCTACCACTCTACAGCCCTCACTCTACCACTCTACCGCCCTCACTCTACCACTCTACTGCCCTCACTCTACCACCCTCACTCTACTGCACTCACTCAACCACTCTACCGCCCTCACTTTACCGCCCTCACTCTATCACTCTACCACCCTCACGCACTCACTCTACCGCTCTACGCCCTCACTCTACCACTCTACCGCACTCACTCTACCGCCCTCACGCCCTCACTCTACTGCCCTCACTCTACCACTCTACCGCCCCCACGCCCGCACTCTACTGCCCTCCCTCTACCACTCTCCCGCCCTCACCCCCTCTCTCTACTGCCCAGACTCTACCACTCTACTGCCCTCATGCCCTCACTCTACCGCCCTCACTCTACCACTCTACCGCCCTCACTCTACCACGCTACCACTCTACCGCCTCACTCTACCACTCTACCGCCCTCACTCAACCACTTTACTGCCCTCACTCTACCGACCTCTCTCTACCACTCTACCGCCTTCACACCCTCACTCTACCACTCTACAACCCTCACGCCCTCACTCTATCACTCTACGCCCTCACTCTACCACTCTACCACACTCACTCTACTGCCCTCACGCCCTCACTCTACCGCCCTCACTCTACCACCCTCAGTCTACCACTCTACCGCCCTCACGCCCTCACTCTACCACTCTACTGCCCTCACTTTACCACCCTCACTTTTTAACTCTACCGCCCTCACCCCCTCACTCTACCGCCCTCACTCCACCACTCTACCGCCCTCATGCCCTCACTCTACCGCCCTCACTCTACCACTCTACAGCCCTCACTCTACTGCACTCACTCTACCACTCTACCGCCTTCACGCCCTCACTCTACCGCACTCACCCTACCACTCTACCACCCTTATGCACTCACTCTACCGCCCTCACTCTACCCATCTACCGCCCTCACTCTACCACTCTACTGCCCTCACTCTACCGCCCTCACTTTACTGCACTCACTCAACCACTCTACCGCCCTCACTCTACCGCCCTCACTCTACCACTCTACAACCCTCATGCCCTCACTCTACCGCTCTACGCCCTCACTCTACCACTCTACCGCACTCACTGTACCGCCCTCACGCCCTCACTCTACCGCCCTCACTCTACCACTCTACTGCCTCCACGCCCTCACTCTACCGCCCTCCCTCTACCACTCTACCGCCCTCATGCCCTCACTCTACTGGACTGACTCTACCACTCTACTGCCCTCATGCCCTCACTCTACCGCCCTCACTCTACCACTCTACAGCACTCATGCCCTCACACTACCGCACTCACTCTACCACTCTACCGCCCTCACTGTACCACGCTACCACTCCACCGCCCTCACTCTACCGCCCCACTCTACCACTCTACTGCCCTCACTCTACTGCCCTCTCTCTACCACTCTACCGCCTTCATGCCCTCACTCTACCACTCTAACGCCTTCACGCTACCGCTCTACGCCCTCACTCTACTACTCTACCGCACTCACTCTACTGCCCTCACGCCCTCACTCTACCGCCCTCACTCTACCACTCTACCACCCTCAGTCTACCACTCTACTGCCCTCACGCCCTAACTCTACCAGTCTACCGCCCTCACGCCCTCACTTTACCACCCTCACTTTTTAACTCTACCGCCCTCACGCCCTCACTCTACCCCCCTCACTCCACTACTCCACCACTCTACCGCCCTCATGCCCTCACTCTACCGCCCTCACGCTACCACTCTACAGCCCTCAATCTACCACACTCACTCTACCACTCTACCACCCTTATGCACTCACTCTACCGCCCTCACTCTACGACTCTACCGCCCTCACTCAACCGCCTTCACTCTACCGCACTCACTCTACCACTCTACCATCCTCAAGCCCTTACACTCCCGCCCTCACCCCCTCACTCTACCGCCCTCACTCTACCACTCTACCGCCCTCACTTTACCACCCTCACTCTACCACTCTACCGCCTTCATGCTACCACCCTCACTCTACTGCCCTCATTCTACCTCCCTCACTCTACCACTCTACCGCCCTCACTCTACCACTTTACCGCCCTCACGCCCTCACTCTACCGCCCTCACGCCCTCACTTTACCACCCTCACTCTACCACTCTACCGCCTCATGCTACCGCCCTCACTGTACTGCCCTCACTCTACTGCCCTCACTCTACCGCCCTCACTTCCTCACTCTACCACCCTCACTCCACCACTCTACCGCCCTCACGCCCTCACTGGACCACCCTCACTCTACCACTCTACCGCCCCCACTCTACTGCCCTCACTCTACCACTTTACCATCTCCACTCTACCACTCTACCACACTCACGCTACCATTCTACCACCCTCACTCTATCACTCTACTGCCCTCACTCTACCACTCTACGGCCCTCACCCCCTCACTCTACCTCCCTCACTCTACCACTCTACTGCCCTCACTATACTGCCCTCGCTCTACCACTCTACCACCCTCACGCCCTCACTCTACCGCTCTACGCCCTCACTCTACCACTCTCACTTTTTAACTCTACCGCCCTCATGCCCTCACTCTACCGCCCTCACTCCACCACTCCACCACTCTACCGCCCTCATGCCCTCACTCTACCGCCCTCACTTTACCACTCTACAGCCCTCACTCTACCGCACTCACTCTACCACTCTACCACCCTCACGCCCTCACTCTACCGCACTCACTCTACCACTCTACCACCCTTATGCACTCACTCTACCGCCCTCACTCTACCACTCTACTGCCCTCACTCTACCACTCTACTGCACTCACTCTACTGCCCTCACTCTACCACCCTCACTCTACCGCCCTCACTCTACCACTCTACTACCATCACGCCCTCACTCTACCGCTCTACGCCCTCACTCTACCACTCTACCGCACTCACTCTACCGCCCTCACGCCCTCATGCCCTCACTCTACCGCCCTCACTCTACCACACTACTGCCCCCACACCCTCACTCTACCGCCCTCCCGCTACTACTCTACCACCCTCACGACCTCACTCTACTGCCCTGACTCTACCACTCTACTGCCCTCATGCCCTCACTCTACTGCCCTCACTCTACCACTCTACCGCACTCACGCCCTCACACTACCGCCCTCACTCTACCACTCTACCGCCCTCACTCTACCACGCTACCACTCTACCGCCCTCACTCTACCGCCCCCACTCTACCACTCTACCGCCCTCACTCTACCACTCTACTGCCCTCACTCAACCGCCCTCTCTCTACCACTCTACCGCCTTCACGCCCTCACTCTACCACTCTACCACCCTCATGCCCTCACACTACCACTCTACACCCTCACTCTACTACTCTACCGCACTCACTCTACTGCCCTCACCCCCTCACTCTACCGCCCTCACTCTACTACTCTACAGCCCTCAGTCTACCACTCTACCGCCCTCACGCCCTCACTCTACCACTCTACCACCCTCACGCCCTCACTTTACCACCCTCACTTTTAACTCTACCGCCCTCACGCCCTCACTCTACCCCCCTCACTCCACCACTCCACCACTCTACCGCCCTCATGCCCTCACTCTACCGCCCTCACGCTACCACTCCACAGCCTTCACTCTACCGCACTCACTCTACCACTCTACCACCCTCACGCCCTCACTCTACCGCACTCACTCTACCACCCTTATGCACTCACTCTACCGCCCTCACTCTACGACTCTACCGCCCTCACTCTACCACCTTCACTCTACCGCACTCACTCTACCACTCTACCAGCCTCAAGCCCTTACTCTCCCGCCCTCATGCCCTCACTCTACCGCCCTCACTCTACCACTCTACCACCCTCACTTTACCGCCCTCACTCTACCACTCTACCACCTTTATGCTACCGCCCTCCTTCTACTGCCCTCATTCTACTGCCCTCACTCTACCACTCTACCGCCCTCACTCTACCACTTTACCGCCCTCACGCCCTCACTCCACCGCCCTCACACCCTCACTTTACCGCCCTCACTCTACCACTCTACTGCCCTCATGCTACAGTCCTCACTGTACTGCCCTCACTCTACTGCCCTCACTCTACCGCCCTCACTTCCTCACTCTACCACCCTCACTCTACCACTCTACCGCCCTCACGCCCTCACTCTACCGCCCTCACTCTACCACTCTACCGCCCTCACTCTACCGCCCTCACTCTGCCACTTTACCATCTTCACTCTACCACTCTACCGCCCTTCACTCCACCGCACTCACGCTACCATTCTACCGCTCTCACTCTACCACTCTACTGCCCTCACTCTACCACTCTACCGCCCGCATGCCCTCACTCTACCGCCCTCACGCCCTCACTTTACCGCCCTCACTCTACCAATCTACCGCCCTCATGCTACCGCCCTCACTGTACTGCCCTCACTCTACTGTACTTACTCTACCGCCCTCACTTCCTCACTCTACCACCCTCACTCTACCACTCTACCGCCCTCACTCTACCGCCCTCACTCTACCACTCTACCGCCCTCACTCTACCGCCCTCACTCTACCACTTTACCATCTTCACTCTACCACTCTACCGCCCTTCACTCCACCGCACTCACGCTACCATTCTACCGCCCTCACTCTACCACTCTTCTGCCCTCACTCTACCACTCTACCGCCCGCATGCCCTCACTCTACCGCCCTCACTCTACCACTCTACCACCCTCACTATACTGCCCTCACTCTACCACTCTACCACCCTCACGCCCTCACTCTACCACCCTCACTCTACCACTTTACCGCCCTCACTCTATCACTCTACCGCCCTCACTCTACCACACTCGTTCTACCACTCTACCGCCCTCATGCCCTCACTCTACCGTCCTCACTCTACTACTCTACCACCCTCACTCTACCACTCTGCCACCCTCACTCTACCACTCTACCAGCCTCAAGCCCTTACACTCCCGCCCTCACGCCCTCACTCTACCACTCTACCGCCCTCACTTTACTGCGCTCTACCACTCTACCGCCTTCATGCTACCGCCCTCACTCTACTGCCCTCATTCTACCACCCTCACTCTACCACTTTACTACCCTCATGCCCTCACTCTACTGCCCTCATGCCCTCACTTTACCGCCCTCACTCTACCACTCTACCGCCCTCATGCTACCGCCCTCACTGTACTGCCCTCACTCTACTGCCCTCATTCTACCACCCTCACTCTACCACTTTACTACCCTCATGCCCTCACTCTACTGCCCTCATGCCCTCACTTTACCGCCCTCACTCTACCACTCTACCGCCCTCATGCTACCGCCCTCACTGTACTGCCCTCACTCTACTGCCCTCACTCTACCGCCCTCACTTCCTCACTCTACCACCCTCACTCTTCCACTCTACCGCCCTCACGCCCTCACTATACCACCCTCACTCTACCACTCTACTGCCCTCACTCTACCACCCTCACTCTACCACTTTACCATCTCCACTCTACCACTCTACCGCCCTTCACTCTACCGCACTCACGCTACCATTCTACCGCCCTCACTCTATCACTCTACTGCCCTCACTCTACCACTCTACCGCCCTCATGCCCTCACTCTACCGCCCTCACTCTACCACTCTACTGCCCTCACTATACTGCCCTCACTCTACCACTCTACCACACTCACGCCCTCACTCTACCGCTCTATGCCCTCACTCTACTACTCTCACTTTTTAACTCTACTGCCCTCATGCCCTCACGCTACCGCCCTCACTCCAACAGTCTACCGCCCTCACTTTACCACTCTACAGCCCTCACTCTACCGCACTCACTCTACCACCCTCACGCCCTCACTCTACCGCACTCACTCTACCACTCTACCACCCTCATGCACTCACTCTACCACCCTCACTCTACCACTCTACCGCCCTCACTCTACCACTCTACTGCCCTCACTCTACTGCCCTCACTCTACCGCCCTCACTCTACTGCACTCACTCAAACACTCTACCGCCCTCACTCTACAGCCCTCACTCTACCACTCTACCACCCTCATACCCTCACTCTACCGCTCTATGCCCTCACTCTACCACTCTACCGCACTCACTCTACCGCCCTCATGCCCTCACTCTACCGCCCTCACTCTACCACTCTACTGCCCCCACGCCCTCACTCTACCGCCCTCCCGCTACTACTCTACCGCCCTCACGCTACCACTCTACTGCCCTCACTCTACCACTCTACCGCCCTCCCGCCCTCATTCTACCGCCCTCACTCTACCACTCTACTGCCCTCGCTATACTGCCCTCACTCTACCACTCTACCACCCTCACGCCCTCATGCCCTCACTCTACCGCCCTCACTCTACCACTCTACCACCCTCACTCTACCACTTTACCATCTTTACTCTACCACTCTACCGCCCTCACGCTACCATCCTACCGCCCTCACTCTACCACTCTACTGCCCTCACTCTACCACTCTACCGCCCGCATGCCCTTACTCTACCGCCCTCACTGTACCACTCTACCACTCTACCGCCCTCACTATACTGCCCTCACTCTACCACTCTACCACCCTCATGCCCTCACTCTACCGCCCTCACTCTACCACTTTACCGCCCTCACTCTATCACTCTACCGCCCTCACTCTACCACACTCGTTCTAACACTCTACCGCCCTCATGCCCTCACTCTACCGTCCTCACTCTACTACTCTACCACCCTCACTCTACCACTCTACCAGCCTCAAGCCCTTACACTCCCGCCCTCACGCCCTCACTCTACCGCCCTCACTTTACTGCCCTCTACCACTCTACCGCCTTCATGCTACCGCCCTCACTCTACTGCCCTCATTCTACCACCCTCACTCTACCACTTTACTGCCCTCATGCCCTCACTCTACCACCCTCATGCCCTCACTTTACCGCCCTCACTCTACCACTCTACCGCCCTCATGCTACCGCCCTCACTGTACTGCCCTCACTCTACTGCCCTCACTCTACTGCCCTCACTTCCTCACTCTACCACCCTCACTCTACCACTCTACCGCCCTCACGCCCTCACTATACCACCCTCACTCTACCACTCTACCGCCCTCACTCTACCACCCTCACTCTACCACTTTACCATCTCCACTCTACCACTCTACCGCCCTTCACTCTACCGCACTCACGCTACCATTCTACCGCCCTCACTCTACCACTCTACTGCCCTCACTCTACCACTCTACCGCCCTCATGCCCTCACTCTACCGCCCTCACTCTACCACTCTACTGCCCTCACTATACTGCCCTCACTCTACCACTCTACCACACTCACGCCCTCACTCTACCGCTCTATGCCCTCACTCTACCACTCTCACTTTTTAACTCTACCGCCCTCATGCCCTCACGCTACCGCCCTCACTCCACCACTCCACCACTCTACCGCCCTCACTTTACCACTCTACAGCCCTCACTCTACCGCACTCACTCTACCACTCTACCACCCTCACGCCCTCACTCTACCGCACTCACTCTACCACTCTACCACCCTTATGCACTCACTCTACCGCCCTCACTCTACCACTCTACCGCCCTCACTCTACCACTCTACTGCCCTCACTCTACTGCCCTCACTCTACCGCCCTCACTCTACTGCACTCACTCAACCACTCTACCGCCCTCACTCTACCGCCCTCACTCTACCACTCTACCACCCTCATACCCTCACTCTACCGCTCTATGCCCTCACTCTACCACTCTACCGCACTCACTCTACCGCCCTCATGCCCTCACTCTACCGCCCCCCCTCTACCACTCTACTGCCCCCACGCCCTCACTCTACCGCCCTCCCGCTACTACTCTACTGCCCTCACGCTACCACTCTACTGCCCTCACTCTACCACTCTACCGCCCTCATACCCTCACTCTACCGCCCTCACTCTACCACTCTACTGCCCTCACTATACTGCCCTCACTCTACCACTCTACCACCCTCACGTCCTCACTCTACCGCTCTACGCCCTCACTCTACCACTCTCACTTTTTAACTCTACCGCCCTCATGCCCTCACTCTACCGACCTCACTCCACTACTCTACTGCCCTCATGCCCTCACTCTACCGTCCTCACGCTACCACTCTACAGCCCTCACTCTACCGCACTTACTCTACAACTCTACCACCCTTATGCACTCACTCTACCGCCCTCACTCTATGACTCTACCGCCCTAACTCTACCACCTTCACTCTACCGCACTCACTCTACCACTCTATCAGCCTCAAGCCCTTACTCTCCCGCCCTCACACCCTCAGTCTACCGCCCTCACTCTACCACTCTACCGCCCTCACTTTACCGCCCTCACTCTACCACTCTACCACCTTCATGCTACCGCCCTCACTCTACTGCCCTCATTCTACTGCCCTCACTCTACCACTCTACCGCCCTCACTCTACCACTTTACTGCCCTCATGCCCTCACTCTACTGCCCTCACGCCCTCACTTTACCGCCCTCACTCTACCACTCTACCGCCCTCATGCTACCGTTCTCACTGTACTGCCCTCACTCTACTGCCCTCACTCTACTGCCCTCACTCTACCGCCTTCGCTTCCTCACTCTACCACTCTCCGCCCTCACGCCCTCACTCTACCGCCCTCACTCTACCACTCTACCGCCCTCACTCTACCGCCCTCACTCTACCACTTTACCATCTTCACTCTACCACTCTACCGCCCTTCACTCTACCGCACTCACGCTACCATTCTACTGCCTCACTCTACCACTCTACTGCCCTCACTCTACCACTCTACCGTCCTCATGCCCTCACTCTACCGCCCTCACTCTACCACTCTACCGCCCTCACTATACTGCCCTCACTCTACCACTCTACCACCCTCACGCCCTCACTCTACCGCCCTCACTCTACCACTTTACCGCCATCACTCTACCGCCCTCACTCTATCTCTCTGCCGCCCTAACGCCCTCACTCTACCACACTCGGTCTACCACTCTACCGCCCTCATGCCCTCACTCTACCATCCTCACTCTACTACTCTACCACCCTCACTCTACCACTCTACCGCCCTCACTCTACCACTCTACTGTCCTCCCTCTGCCATTCTACCGCCCTCACTCTACAACTCTACCACACTAACTTTACCACTCTACCACCATCACTTCACCACTTTACCGCTCTTACTCTACCGCCCTCACTCTACCACTCTACCGCCCTCACTCTACCACCCTCACTCTACCGCCCTCACTCTACCGCCCTCACTCACTCTACTGCCATCACTCACTCTACCGCCCTCACTCTATCGCCCTCACTCACTCTACCGCCCTCACTTACTCTATCGCCCTCACTCACTCTATCACCCTCATTCACTCTATCTCCCTCACTCACTCTATCGCCCTCACTCACTCTATCACCCTCACTCACTCAATCTATCTATCTATCTCCCTCCCTCACTCTATCTATCAATCACCCTCCCTCACTCTATCTATCTATCGCCCTCTCTCCAACTATTGCCCTCCCTCTATCTATCTATCCTCCTGTTAGACGGACCGGGAGGGTCGGCCGAGGATAAGGGGAGAGGTCTCCGGGGAGAGCCGTCTCCAGCGATCGTACAGACAAGTAACTTCCCCCCCACAGACGTACACCACACCAGGGTAAGGTTCAACGATACTTTATAAGCAATTCTTCAAGTACGGTAAAATGATACAAGGAGGTCTGGACTCAGGGGTCCCCTCGATTCTGGTCTCTGGATTGGGAAAAGGGTAGCGGGACAGTCTTGTTACCAATAGATGAAATAGCTCTCAATCCTCGAGCTCGGCGTTCTAGATGGACGGGCCGCGGCAGAGCCAGCAGGTCCCGAGATGGATGAAGGAAGCGACGGTCCGCGGCGGAGCCAGCAGGTCCCGATGAAGATGGTGGTTACAAACGGTCCGCGGCCATGCCAGCAGGTCCCGACGACGATGAAGGTTACGAAGGTTGCGGCAGCGCCAGCAGGCAGGACGATAGTTCGCAAGGCAGGGCTACGGCAGCGCCAGTAGTCCGTCAAGGATGAGTTCTTCTCTGCGTCTCTCGACTCCAGGATACAACTGCCTTCCTGCTCTGGAGCTGCCTCAGTTATAGGGCTGTTGCCCTTTGATGTCCGGACCCTCGCACTTGGAGGTCGGGGGGTCCAGGATGAGGGAGTCCAGACACCCAGCAGGGGGGTGGAGCCAGCGCCCGGGGAGGCTGGGGGCGAGCGGTACCTGGCGGGGGAGAGCCATCGACACCTCTTACTCCCATTGACCTGCCAAGTAGTCCGCTCACCTCCTGGGTGGATGGTGGTGCCGGGATGTCTGAGGCCTGGCCAGGCCCAGGGTTAGGATCGATCGGAGGCCACGCGGCCTCGTGGTGCAGTGTCCAAGATGGCGCCTGGGTCGGGCGCGCGGGCCAGTGGTGGATCGGGCCCAAGGGGTCGAGATGTTCAGAGGCAGAGGTCCCGGAGGGGACGGGAAACGTGAAGTGGTGGTGTGTAACACTTGGGGGACCGGGCTCGGGCCTGGTCGGGCAGAGGGGGAGCGGGCCCTTCCTGTGGCCTGTCCAACATGCGTCCCCCCCAGCTGAAGGCGGGGAGAGTCACCCATCCTCTTGGGGACTCTCCTCGTCGAGGCGGAAAAAGCGTGACAGGCCATCCGCGTTGGCGTGGTCTTGCCCGGGTCGGTGTTCCACAGTGAAGTCCATCCCCTGTAGGGAGATGGACCAACGTAGTAGTTTTGGGTTCTCCCCCCGCATCTGCATCAGCCACTGCAGGGGTCGATGGTCGGTCTGAACCCGAAAGTGTGTGCCAAAGAGATAGGGCCGGAGCTTTTTGAGGGCCCATACCACGGCGAAGGCCTCCCTCTCGATGGTGCTCCAGCGTTGTTCTCGAGGCAGGAGTCGCCTGCTGATGAAGGCCACTGGCTGATCAAGGCCTTCGGGGTTCAATTGAGACAGGACCGCCCCAATGCCGTGGTCGGAGGCATCCGTCTGGACGACGAATTCCCGGCTGTAGTCGGGGGCCTGGAGCACGGGGGCGGAGCACATGGTGGCCTTCAGTTGTTCGAAGGCTGTTTGACAATCTGGGGTCCAGTTGACCTTCTTTGGTTGATTTTTGGACGTGAGTTCTGTGAGGGGCCCCACTATGCTACCATAGTCCTTCACGAACCGTCGGTAATAGCCCGTGAGTCCCAGAAAGGCGCGTACCTCGGTCTGGGTGATGGGGGGCTGCCAGGACTGGATGGCGGCGATCTTGAGCTGCAGAGGGGCCACCAGGCCGCTTCCCACCTGGTGTCCGAGGTAGGTCACGGACCCCTGACCAATCTGGCATTTGCTGGCCTTGATCGTGAGGCCAGCTCGCTGAAGGGCCTGTAGCACCTCTCGGAGGTGATGGAGGTGGTCGGACCAGTGGTGGCTGTATACAGCGATGTCGTCTAGGTAGGCGGCACTGAATCCTTCGAGTCCGGCCAAGACCTGGTTAACGAGTCGCTGAAACGTTGCTGGGGCATTCTTCATGCCGAAGGGCATGACCTTGAAATGATAATGGCCGTCAGGAGTGGAAAATGCAGATCGTTCTTGGGCCCGGGGTGTGAGGCCGATCTGCCAGTAGCCCGCCGTCAGGTCGAAAATACTGAGGTAGCGGGCAGCTCCCATGCGGTCGATTAGTTCATCTGCCCGGGGGATGGGATGTGCGTCTGTTCTGGTGACCGCATTCAAGCCCCGGTAGTCGACGCAGAACCGGAGTTCCGGTGTGGTGCCGGGGGTGGCTGCTTTGGGGACCAGTACTACTGGGCTGGCCCAGGGGCTGTCTGAGGGCTCAATGACCCCGAGCGTGAGCATCTTGGTCACCTCTTCTTGGATGCAGGCCCGTACCCGATCTGGTACGCGGTAGGCCAGGTGGCGGATAGGGGGGCTGTCCCCCGTGTCCACGTCGTGCACACACCAGGAGGTGACACCTGGGGTGAGGGAGAACAGGCTGGCGAACTGCAGCAGAAGGTCTCGACATTCTTGGCGTTGTTCCAAGGTGAGGGCCTCCGAGAGTCGGACCCCGTCCACGGAGCCGTCTTTCTCCCGAGTCCGTAGGAGGTCAGGGAGGGGTTCGGAGTCTTCTTCGGCTCCATTGTCTGTGGCCATCAGGAGGCTGAGTTCTGACCGCACGAAATGGGGTTTCAGTCTATTAGCGTGGAGGACCCGGAGGGGGTTCCGTGAAGATTCCATGTCGATGAGATAGGTGACAGGGCCCTTGCGCTCGACTACTTTGAAGGGCCCCGTCCACTTGTCTTGCAGGGCGCATGGTTCGGTGGGGGACATCACCCATACTTGTTGGCCGGGTTCAAATTCGATGGAGGAGGCATTTTGGTCATACCACTTTTTCATGTCCTCTTGACTGGCCTCCAAGTTTGCTTTTGCCATTTCCCTGAATCGTCGAGTCTGGTTGCGGAGGGTTAGGAGGTATTTGAAGACATCTGGGGGGTTCTTTAGAGGGGGCATTTCCCAGCCTTCCTTGATTAGGCTGAGCGGCCCTCGCACTGGATGTCCATACAAGAGTTCGAACGGGCTGAAGCCGAGGGATTTCTGGGGGACTTCTCGGTAGGCGAAGAGAAGGCACGGTAGTAGCACATCCCACTGGCGACGGAGGGGCTCTTCCAACCCCCCAATCATCCCTTTGAGCGTGCGGTTGAACCGCTCAACGAGTCCATTTCCTTGAGGGTGATAGGGGGTCGTGAATCGGTAGGTGACCCCACACTGTTGCCAGAGGGACTTCATGTATTTTGAAATAAAGTTCGTGCCTCGGTCACTGACGACTTCTCGGGGGAAACCCACACGGGAGAAGATCCCCATCAGGGCCCGGCCGACTACCGGGGCGGTCACCGTTCGCAGGGGAACAGCCTCAGGGTAGCGGGTGGCGTGGTCCACCAGTACCAGGATGAACCGATGTCCTTGTGCTGTACGGGGGTCGAGGGGCCCCACAATGTCTATCCCCACCCTCTCGAACGGGGTGGTGACCACTGGAAATGGTTGCAGGGGGGCTTTCAGTTTGCGGCCGCTCTTCCCACTGGCTTGGCACGTGGGGCAAGATCGGCAATGCTGGAGTACGTCGTTCCTCATTTTCGGCCAGAAGAAGTGGGTCACCAGGCGGCTGTAGGTTTTATCTTGGCCCAGGTGGCCAGCCAGGGGGACATCGTGGGCCAGGTTCAGCAAGAAGTCTCTAAAACAGAGGGGCACCACTAGTACTCGACTGGCCCCTAACTCCGCGATTTTTTGTTCACTGTATAGCAAATCATTGTCCCAATAGACCCAATGTGTTCCGGAAGTATCCCCTGCGCTCTGAGCGAGGGCTTGTTGGCGGAGTCCCTCGAGGGAGGGACAGGTCTTCTGTTCTTGGCGAAACTGCTCCTGGGTGGGTCCCCCCTCTTGATGCCACTGATCCAGTCCGGAAAGGTCCGGAGGTTGAGCGAGTCCCTCGGGAGCTTGTTCTGGGGGGACGGCACGGTCGGTGTCTTCTACTGGAGCGACCGGGGGAGGAGGTGCCGGCCATTCAGGTTCTTCGGGTTGGGGATTGGCACGGGCGGCCATGGACCGGGTGGTGACGCACGCCCAGTCCGGGATGCCCAACATCCCCAGGTGTTCTCTTTATTCTACGGCGGCCCACAGAGAGCTTTCAAGGTCATTCCCCAGGAGACAGTCTACGGGGGCGTCATCTCGGACCGTCACCTTCAACATGCCGGAGACTCCTCCCCACTCGAAGGGGACGCAGGCCATCCGACACAGACTCTCCGAATTATCGGCTGAACGGACAGGGCAGAGAATGTTTGGTAGGATCTGTTCTGGGGTCACCAGGTGACAGCGGACGGCTGTTACACTGGCCCCGGTGTCACGTAGGGCTTCGGCCCGGCGTCCATTGATGCTCACCCATTGGCTGTACTTCCGGGTGTTAGCGGGTAGGGGGACCCGCGGGACCATGTCTTTCCCCCCTAAGCATGCTAGAGCCATGGCGGCTGGCTCCCATTCTTGGTGTTCTTGCTCATATTCTTCCTGCTCCTCGGAGATCTGTTCTTCCCCCAGGGCAGCAGCAGCCACCTGGCGGGGTCTCGGGCTCTGGTTCTGTGGACAATTTGGGTCGTTTGCGTAGTGGCCGACTCGCTGGCATCGGTGGCACGTGACATTGGCTCTATATCCCGGTCGTGCCGGGGTGCTGCCCCGGTTGGCCGGGGGGGTGGTGCTGGTAGTGGGGGTGGCCGGAGCGTTGTCTCTTCCTCGTCCTTGGCCCCCTCCTCCTCCTCGGGGACGGTGCTGACCGTGGTGGTTTCGGTTCTGTTCATAGGACCCATTTCGGCCCACTCTGGTGATTTCCCACCGGTCAGCCTCGGCTGCGAGCTGCCGTGGATCAGTCAATTTGCTGTCGAGGAGGTGCTGCCGGAGCTCGATGAAGCAATTGTTTGATAGATGCTCCCACACCATGAGATTGAAGAGTTGTTCGTAAGTGGTGACATTGCTCCCTTTGATCCAACCCTCAAAGGCTCGGCTGAAATAGTTCACGTAGTCCACCCAAGTTGTACCCGGGATGCGGGTGCAGTCTCGGAACCTCTGACGGTACATCTCGGGTGTGAGCCCATAGCGGGTGAGGAGGGCAGCTTTCATGTGGTCATAGGAGGTCATCTGATGGTCCGGGAGCTGTAGCAGGGCATCGCGGCCCTCATTGAGGAATCTCCCCCATAGACCGGCTCCCCAGTCGCTTCGATCGATCCGGTGGGCGGTCATAGCGATTTCGTAGGCCTTGAACCATTGCTGGATGTCGTCCTCTCAGAAGTATTCTCGAACGACATCCTTGGGGATGTGTACCTTTTTATCTGTTGCTCCTGGGGTGCGGGGTTGCTCGGGTACCCCTAATTCTTTGTTCTGCTTGCGTAAGTCTATCTCAGCTAATTTGCGCTCGTGTTCATATGCCAGTCTTTTTTCCTCGAGCTCTCTTTGTCTCTGTTTTTCCTCTCTTTCTTCTCGGAGCCGCAGATGTTCTAAGCTCAGTTTCTGTTCGGCCAACTTGAGTTCACCATCCATTTTGAGCCGGGCCATTTCTAGTTCATGTAGTCGTGTTCTTTCTCGTTCCTGGATCTCGTCTTGCGAGAGACCCGTTCTTCGCTCCTCGGGAGCCGTGGTGTCTTTTTCTACTGCTGCGACATTTTGGTCCGGGGGTCTGACGGCCCCGGTTTCTGCCCAGGACTCCAGGGCATGCTTGAAATCGTCTTTGGTGCTTAGACCGGTGGTAGCGATACCTAGTTCGATGCAGAATTGTTTTAATTCCCGATGGCTGTATTCTTCCAATTTCTCCATCTGGAATTTCTCGGTGGATCCGCTTTCTTTGGTTGTCATCGTGATTTCGTCGTGGGGTGAGCTACTCTCTGTACGATTATGCGGTGATTCGGATCGCGCCGCTGGCCACCAATGTTAGACGGACCGGGAGGGTCGGCCGAGGATAAGGGGAGAGGTCTCCGGGGAGAGCCGTCTCCAGCGATCGTACAGACAAGTAACTTCCCCCCCACAGACGTACACCACACCAGGGTAAGGTTCAACGATACTTTATAAGCAATTCTTCAAGTACGGTAAAATGATACAAGGAGGTCTGGACTCAGGGGTCCCCTCGATTCTGGTCTCTGGATTGGGAAAAGGGTAGCGGGACAGTCTTGTTACCAATAGATGAAATAGCTCTCAATCCTCGAGCTCGGCGTTCTAGATGGACGGGCCGCGGCGGAGCCAGCAGGTCCCGAGATGGATGAAGGAAGCGACGGTCCACGGCGGAGCCAGCAGGTCCCGATGAAGATGGTGGTTACAAACGGTCCGCGGCCACGCCAGCAGGTCCCGACGACGATGAAGGTTACGAAGGTTGCGGCAGCGCCAGCAGGCAGGACGATAGTTCGCAAGGCAGGGCTACGGCAGCGCCAGTAGTCCGTCAAGGATGAGTTCTTCTCTGCGTCTCTCGACTCCAGGATACAACTGCCTTCCTGCTCTGGAGCTGCCTCAGTTATAGGGCTGTTGCCCTTTGATGTCCGGACCCTCGCACTTGGAGGTCGGGGGGTCCAGGATGAGGGAGTCCAGACACCCAGCAGGGGGGTGGAGCCAGCGCCCGGGGAGGCTGGGGGCGAGCGGTACCTGGCGGGGGAGAGCCATCGACACCTCTTTCTCCCATTGACCTGCCAAGTAGTCCGCTCACCTCCTGGGTGGATGGTGGTGCCGGGATGTCTGAGGCCTGGCCAGGCCCAGGGTTAGGGTCGATCGGAGGCCACGCGTGGTGCAGTGTCCAAGATGGCGCCTGGGTCGGGCGCGCGGGCCAGTGGTGGATCGGGCCCAAGGGGTCGAGATGTTCAGAGGCAGAGGTCCCAGAGGGGACGGGAAACGTGAAGTGGTGGTGTGTAACACTTGGGGGACCGGGCTCGGGCCTGGTCGGGCAGAGGGGGAGCGGGCCCTTCCTGTGGCCTGTCCAACACCTCCTCTATCTATCGCCCTCCCTCTATCTACCTATCACCCTCCCTCTATCTATCCCCCTAACTCTATCACCCTCCCTCCCTCTATCTATCGCCCTCCCTCTCTTACACCCACCTCCTTCTCTAACTCCCTGTTCTCTTCTCTTCTCCCGTGCAGATCGGCTGCTCTCTTCCACCCTGTCTAATTCTCTAACTCCCTGATCTCTTCTCTTCTCCTGTGCTGATCTGCTGCTCTCTTCCACCCCGCCTGCTTCTTTAACTCCATGTTCTCTTCTGCTGTCTGTTATGCTGCTCTCTTCCACCCACCTCCTTCTCTAACTCCCTGTTCACTTCTCTTCTCCAGAGCTGATCTGGTGCTCTCTTCAACCCGCCTCCTTCTATACCTCACTGTTCTCTTCTCGCATGCTGTTCTGCTGCTCTCATCCACCCTACCTCCTTCTTTAACTCCCTGTTCTCTTCTCCTGTGCTAATCTGCTGCTCTCTTCCACTCCACCTGCTTCTTTAACTCCCTGTTCTCTTTGGCTGTGCTGATCTGCAGCTCTCTTCCACCCACCTCCTTCTCTAACTCCCTGTTCTCTTCTTTTCTCCCTCTGCTGATCTGCTGCTCTCTTCCACCCGCCTCCTTCTTTAACTCCCTGTTCTCTTCTGCTGATCTGCAGCTCTCTTCCACCTCACCTCCTTCTCTAACTCCCTGTTATCTTCTCCTGCGCTAATCTGCTGCTCTCTTCCACCCACCTCCTTCTTTAATTTCCTCTTCTTTTCTCCCGTACTGATCTGCTGCTCTCTTCCACTCTGCCTCCTTCTCTAACTCCCTGTTCTCTTCTCTTCTCCTGTGCTGATCTGCTGCTCTCTTCCACCCGTCTCCTTCTTTCACTCCATGTTTTCTTCTCCTGTGCTAATCTGATGTTCTCTTCCACCCGCCTCTTTCTCTAAATCCCTGTTCTCTTCTCATGTGCCGATCTGCTGTTCTCTTCTACCCGCCTCCTTTTTAACTCCCTGTTCTCTTCTCCTGTGCTGATCTGCTGCTCTCTTCCACCCCACGTCCTTCTTTAACCCCCTGTTCTCTTCTCTTGTGCTGGTCTGCTGCTCTCTTCCACCCGCCTCCTTCTTTAACTCCATGTTCTCTTCTGCTGTGCTGATCTGCTGCTTTCTTCCACCCACCTCCTTCTCTAACTCCCTGTTCTCTTTTTTTCTCCCTCTGCTGATCTGCTGCTCTCTTCCACCACCTCCTTCTTTAACTCCCTGTTCTCTTCTGCTGATCTGCTGCTCTCTTCCACCCACCTCATTCTTTAACTCCCTGTTCTCTTCTCTTCTCCTGTGCTGATCTGCTACTCTCTTCCACCCGCCTCCTTCTTTATCACCCTTTTCTGTTCTCCTGTGCTGATCTGCTGCTCTCTTCCACCCGCCCCCTTCTCTAACTCCCTGTTCTTTTCTCCTGTGCTGATCTGCTGCTCTCATCCACCCACCTCCTTCTCTACCTCACTGTTCTTTTCTCCCATGCTGTTCTGCTGCTCTCTTCCACCCTAACCCCTTCTTTAACTCCCTGTTCTCTTATGCTGTTCTAATCTGCTGCTCTCTTCCACCTCACCTCCTTCTCTAACTCCCTGTTCTCTTCTCTTCTCCTGTGCTGATCTGCTGCTCTCATCCACCCGCCTCCTTCTCTAACTCCCTGCTCTCTTCTCTTCTCTTCTCCTGTGCAGATCTGTTGCTCTCTTCCACCCGCCTCCTTCTTTAATCTCCCTGTAAACTTATGCTGATCTCCTGCTCTCTTCCACCCCATCTCCTTCTATAACTCCCTGTTCTCTTCTGCTGTGCTGATCTGTTCCTCTCTTCCACCCACCTCCTTCTCTAACTCCCTGTTCTCTTCTCTTCTCTCGTGCTGATCTGCTGCTCTCTTCCACCCTGCCTCCTTCTCTAACTCCCTGTTCTCTTCTCTTCTCCTGTGCTGCTCTGCTGCTCTCTTCCACCCCACCTCCTTCTTTAACTCCCTGTTCTCTTTTGCTGTGCTGATGTGCTGCTCTCTTCCACCCGCCTCAATCTTTAACTCCCTGTTCTCTTCTCCTGTGCTGATCTGCTGTTCTTTTCCACCGCCTCTTTATCTAACTCCCTGTTCTCTTCTCCTGTGCCGATCTGCTGTTCTCTTCCACCCGCCTCCTTCTTTAACTCCCTGTTCTCTTCTCTTCTCCTGTAGGGATCTGTTGCTCTCTTCCACCGCCTCCTTCTCTAGCTCCCTGTTCTCTTCTCTTCTCCAGTGCCCATCTGCTGTTCTCTTCCACCCCACCTCCTGCTTTAACTCCCTGTTCTCTTCTGCTGATCTGCTGCTTTCTTTCACCTCACCTCCTTCTCTAATTCCCTGTTATCTTCTCCTGCGCTAATCTGCTGCTCTCTTCCATCCACCTCCTTCTTCACTTCCTCTTCTCTTCTCCCCTGCTGATCTGCTGCTCTCTTCCACTCTGCCTCCTTTTCTAACTCCCTGTTCTCTTCTCTTCTCCTGTGCTGATCTGCTGCTCTCTTCCACCTCACCTCCTTCTCTAGCTCCCTGTCATCTTCTCCTGCGCTAATCTGCTGCTCTCTTCCACCCACCTCCTTCTTTAACTTCCTCTTCTCTTCTCCCTTGCTGATCTGCGACTCTCTTCCACTCTGCCTCCTTCTCTAACTCCCTGTTCTCTTTTCTTCTCCTGTGCTGATCTGCTGCTCTCTTCCACCACCTCCTTCTTTAACTTCCTGTTTTCTTCTCCTGTGCTAATCTGCTGTTCTCTTCCACCCGCCTCTTTCTCTAAATCCCTGTTCTCTTCTCATGTGCCGATCTGCTGTTCTCTTCCACCCGCCTCCTTTTTAACTCCCTGTTCTCTTCTCCCGTGCTGATCTGCTGCTCTCTTCCACCCCACGTCCTTCTTTAACCCCCTGTTCTCTTCTCCTGTGCAGGTCTGCTGCTCTCCTCCACCCACCTCCTTCTTTAACTCCATGTTCTCATCTGCTGTGCTGATCTGCTGCTCTCTTCCACCCACCTCCTTCTCTAAATCCCTGTTCTCTTCTTTTTTACCTCTGCTGATCTGATGCTCTCTTCCACCCGCCTCCTTCTTTAACTCACTGTTCTCTTCTGCTGATCTGCTGCTCCTTCCACCCACCTCCTTCTTTAACTACCTGTTCTCTTCTCTTGTGCTGCTCTTCTGTTCTCTTCCACCCCACCTCCTTTTCTACCTCACTGTTCTCTTCTCCCGTGCTGTTCTGCTGCTCTCTTCTACCCTACCTCCTTCTTTAACTCCCTGTTCTCTTCTGCTGTGCTAATCTGCTACTCTTTTCCACCTCACCTCCTTCTCTAACTCCCTGTTCTCTTCTCTTCTCCTGTGCTGATCTGCTGCTCTCTTCCACCCGCCTCCTTCTCTAATGCCCTGTTCTCTTCTCTTCTCCTGTGCTGATCTGTTGCTCTCTTCCACCCGCATCCTTCTTTAATCTCCCTGTAAACTTATGCTGATCTCCTGCTCTTTTCCACCCCACCTCCTTCTTTAACTCCCTGTTCTCTTCTGCTGTGCTGATCTGTTCCTCTCTTCCACCCACCTCCTTCTCTAACTCCCTGTTCTCTTCTCTTCTCTTGTGCTGATCTGCTGCTCTCTCCCACCCTGCCTCCTTCTCTAACTCCCTGTTCTCTTCTCTTCTCCTGTGCTGATCTGCTGCTCTCTTCCACCCCGCCTCCTTCTTTAACTCCCTGTTCTCTTCTCCTGTGCTGATCTGCTGTTCTCTTCCACCGCCTCTTTCTTTAACTCCCTGTTCTCTTCTGCTGTGCTAATCTGCTACTCTTTTCCACCTCAACTCCTTCTCTAACTCCCTGTTCTCTTCTCTTCTCCTGTGCTGATCTGCTGCTCTCTTCCACCCGCCTCCTTCTCTAACTCCCTGTTCTCTTCTCTTCTCCTGTGCTGATCTGTTGCTCTCTTCCACCCGCACCCTTCCTTAATCTCCCTGTAAACTTCTGCTGATCTCCTGCTTTCTTCCACCCCACCTCCTTCTTTAACACCCTGTTCTCTTCTGCTGTGCTGATCTGTTCCTCTCTTCCACCCACCTCCTTCTCTAACTCCCTGTTCTCTTCTCTTCTCTCATGCTGATCTGCTGCTCTCTTCCACCCTGCCTCCTTCTCTAACTTCCTGTTCTCTTCTCTTCTCCTGTGCTGATCTGCTGCTCTCTTCCACCCGCCTCCTTCTTTAACTCCCTATTTTCTTCTCCTGTGCTAATCTGCTGTTCTCTTCCATCCGCCTCTTTCTCTAAATCCATGTTCTCACCTCATGTGGCAATCTGCTGTTCTCTTCCACCTGCCTCCTTTTTAACTCTCTGTCCTCTTCTCCTGTGCTGATCTGCTGCTCTCTTCCACCCCATGTCCTTCTTTAACTCCCTGTTCTCTTCTCCTGTGCTGGTCTGCTGCTCTCTTCCACCCGCCTCCTTCTTTAACTCCCTGTTCTCTTTTGATGTGCTGATCTGCTGCTCTCTTCCATGCCGCCTCCTTCTATAACTCCCTGGTCTCTTCTCCTGTGCTGATCTGCTGCTCTCATCCACCCCACCTCCTTCTTTAACTCCCTGGTCTCTTCTCTTCTCCTGTGTTGATCTACTGTTCTCTTTCACCCGCCTCCTTCTCTAACTCCCTGTTCTCTTCTCCTGTGCTAATATGTTGTTCTCTTCCACCCGCTTCCTTCCTTAACTCTGTTTCTTTCTCCTGTGCTGCTCTGCTGTTCCCTTCCACCACCCCCTTCTCTAACTCCCTATTCTCTTCTCCCATGCTGATCTGCTGTTCTCTTCCTCCCGCCTCATTCTCTAACTCCCCGTTCTCTTCTCCTGTGATGATCTGCTGCTCTCTTCCACCCGCCTCCTTCTTTAACTCTGTTCTTTTCTCCTGTGCTGATCTGCTGTTCTCTTCCACCCGCCTCCTTCTTTAACTCTCTGTTCTCTTCTCCTGTGCTGATCTTCTGCTCTCTACCACCCACCTCTTTCTCTAACTCCCTGTTCTCTTCTCTTCTCATGTGCTGATCTGCTACTCTTTTCCACCCACCCCTTTCTTTATCTCCCTTTTCGGTTCTCCTGTGCTGATCTGCTGCTCTCTTCCACCCGGCCCCTTCTCTAACTCCCTGTTCTTTTCTCCTGTGCAGATCTGCTACTCTCATCCATCCACCTCCTTCTTTACCTACCTGTTCTCTTCTCTCGTGCTGATCTTCTGTTCTCTTCCGCCCCACCTCCTTCTCTACCTCACTGTTCTTTTCTCCCGTGTTGTTCTGCTGCTCTCTTCCACCCCGCCCCCTTCTTTAACTCCCTGTTCTCTTCTGCTGTGCTAATCTGCTGCTCTCTTCCACCTCACCTCCTTCTCTAACTCCCTGTTCTCTTCTCTTCTCCTGTGCTGATCTGCTGCTCTCTTTCACCTGCCTCCTTCTCTAACTCCCTGTTCTCTTCTCTTCTCCTGTGCTGATCTGTTGCTCTCTTCCACCCCGCCTCCTTCTTTAATCTCCCTGTAAACGTATGCTGATCTCCTGCTCTTTTCCACCCCACCTCCTTCTTTAACTCCCTGTTCTCTTCTGCTGTGCTGATCTGCTGCTCTCTCCCACCCTGCCTCCTTCTCTAACTCCCTGTTCTCTTCTCTTCTCCTGTGCTGATCTGCTGCTCTCCTCCACCCCGCCTCCTTCTTTAACTCCCTGTTCTCTTCTCCTGTGCTGATCTGCTGTTCTCTTCCACCGCCTCTCTCTCTAACTCCCTGTTCTCTTCTCCTGTGCCGATCTGCTGTTCTCTTCCATCCGCCTCCTTCTTTAACTCCCTGTTCTCTTCTCTTCTCCCGTAGGGATCTGCTGCTCTCTTCCACCGCCTCCTTCTCTAGCTCCCTGTTCGTTTCTCTTCTCCAGTGCCGATCTGCTGTTCTCTTCCACCCGCCTCCTTCTTTAACTCCCTGTATTCTTCTCCTGCTGACCTGCTGCTCTCTTCCACCCCACCTCATTCTTTAACTCCCTGTTCTCTTCTCCTGTGCTGATCTGCCACTCTCTGCCATGCCGCCTCCTTCTTTAACTCCCTGTTCTCTTCCCCTGTGCTAATCTGCTGCTCTCTGCCATGCCGCCTCCTTCTTTAACTCCCTGTTCTCTTCTCTTGTGCTAATCTGCTGCTCTCTTCCACCCACCTCCTTCCTTAACTCTGTTTCTTTCTCCTGTGCTGCTCTGCTGTTCCCTTCCACCACCTCCTTCTCTAACTCCCTATTCTCTTCTCCCATGCTGATCTGCTGTTCTCTTCCTCCCGCCTCATTCTCTAACTCCCTGTTCTCTTCTCCTGTGATAATCTTTCTGCTATCTTCCATCCGCCTCCTTCGCTAACTCCCTGTTCTCTTCTCCTGTGCTGATCTGCAGATCTCTTTCACCCCGCCTACTTCTCTAACTCCCCTTTCTCTTCTCCTGTGCTGATCTGCTGTTCTCTTTCACCCCGCCTCCTTCTCTAACTCCCTGTTCTCTTCTCCTGTGCTAATATGCTGTTCTCTTCCACCCGCTCCCTTCCTTAACTCCCTGTTCTCTTCTCCTGTGCTGATCTGCTACTCTCTTCCACCCCACCTCATTCTTTAACTCCATGTTCTCTTCTCCCGTGCTGATCTGCTGTTCTCTTCCACCCGCCTCCTTCTTTCACTCCCTGTTCTATTGTCCTGTGCTGAGCTGCTGCTCTCTTCCACCCCACCTCCTTCTTTAACTCCCTGTTCTCCTGTGCTGATCTGCTTCTCTCTTACACCCGCCTCCTTCTTTATCTCCCTGTACTGATCTCCTGTCCTGATGCTCCTCACTTCCACCCGCCCCCTTCTCTAACTCCCTGTTATCTTCTCCTGTGCTGATCTGCTCTTATCGTCCACCGCCTCATTCTCTAACTCCTTGTTGCCAACTCCTGTGATGATCTTTTTGCTCTTTTCCATCCGCCTTCTTCTCTAACTCCCTTTTCTCTTCTCCGGTGCTGTTCTGCTGTTCTCTTCCACCCGCCTCCTTCTTTAACTCCCTGTTCTCTTCTCATGTGCTGATCTGCTGCTCTTATCCACCCACCTTCTTCTTTAACTACCTATTCTCTTCTCTCATGCTGATCTTCTGTTCTCTTCCACCCCACCTCATTCTCTACCTCACTGTTCTCTTCTCCGGTGCTGTTCTGCTGCTCTCTTCCACCCTACCTCCTTCTTAAATCCCTGTTCTCTTCTGCTGTGCTAATCTGCTGCTCTCTTCCACCCCTCCTCCTTCTCTAACTTCCTTTTCTCTTCTCTTCCACTGTGCTGATCTGTTGCTCTCTTCCACCGCCTCCTCCTTTAATCTCCCTGTAAACGTCTGCTGATCTCCTGCTCTCTTCCACCCCTCCTCCTTCTTTAACTCCCTGTTCTCTTCTGCTGTGCTGATCTGTTCCTCTCTTCCACCCACCTCCTTCTCTAACTCCCTGTTCTCTTCTCTTCTCTCGTGCTGATCTGCTGCTCTCTTCCACCCTTCCTCCTTCTATAACTCCCTGTTCTCTTCTCTTCTCCTGTGCTGATCTGCTGCTCTCTTCCACCCCACCTCCTTCTTTAACTCCCTGTTCTCTTTTGCTGTGCTGATCTGCTGCGGTCTTCCACCCGCCTCTTTCTTTAACTCCCTGTTCCCTTCTCCTGTGCTGATCTGCTGTTCTCTTCCACCCGCCTCCTTCTTTAACTCCCTGTTCTCTTCTCATGTGCTGATCTACTGCTCTTATCCACCCACCTTCTTCTTTAACTACCTATTCTCTTCTCTCATGCTGATCTTCTGTTCTCTTCCACCCCACCTCATTCTCTACCTCACTGTTCTCTTCTCCGGTGCTGTTCTGCTGCTCTCTTCCACCCTACCTCCTTCTTTAACTCCCTGTTCTCTTCTGCTGTGCTAATCTGCTGCTCTCTTCCACCCCTCCTCCTTCTCTAACTTCCTTTTCTCTTCTCTTCACCTGTGCTGATCTGTTGCTCTCTTCCACCGCCTCCTTCTTTAATCTCCCTGTAAACGTCTGCTGATCTCCTGCTCTCTTCCACCCCTCCTCCTTCTTTAACTCCCTGTTCTCTTCTGCTGTGCTGATCTGTTCCTCTCTTCCACCCACCTCCTTCTCTAACTCCCTGTTCTCTTGTCTTCTCTCGTGCTGATCTGCTGCTCTCTTCCACCCTTCCTCCTTCTATAACTCCCTGTTCTCTTCTCTTCTCCTGTGCTGATCTGCTGCTCCTCTTCCACCCCACCTCCTTCTTTAACTCCCTGTTATCTTTTGCTGTGCTGATCTGCTGCTCTCTTCCACCCGCCTCCTTCTTTAACTCCCTGTTCCCTTCTCCTGTGCTGATCTGCTGTTCTCTTCCACCCGCCTCTTTCTCTAACTCCATGTTCTCTTTTCGTGTGCCGATCTGCTGTTCTCTTCCACCCGCCTCCTTCTTTAACTCCCTGTTCTCTTCTCTTCTCCCGTAGTGATCTGCTGCTCTCTTCCACCGCCTCCTTCTCTACCTCCCTGTTCTCTTCTCTTCTCCTGTGCCGATCTGCTGTTCTCTTCGTCCGCCTCCTTCTTTAAGTCCTTGTTCACTTCTCCTGTGCTGATCTGCTGCTCTCTTCCACCCGCCTCATTTTTTAACTACCTGTGCTCTTCTCCTGTGCTAATCTTCTGTTCTCTTCACCCGCCTCCTTCTTTAACTCCCTGTTCTTTTCTCCCGTGCTGATCTGCTGCTCTCTTCCACCCCACCTCCTTCTTTAACTCCCTGTTCTCTTCTCCCGTGCCGATCTGCTGTTCTCTTCCACCTGCATCCTTCTTTAAAATCACTGTTCTCTTCTCCCCTGCTGATCTGCTGCTCTCTTCACCCCGCCCCCTTCTCCAACTCCCTGTTTCTTCTCCTGTGCTGATCTGCTGTTCCCTTCCACCGCCTCCTTTTCTAACTCCCTGTTTTCTTCTCCCGTGCTGCTCTGCTGTTCTCTTCCACCCACCTTTTTCTCTGACTCCCTGTTCTCTTCTGCTGTGCTGATCTGCTGCTCTCTTCCACATACATCCTTCTCTAACCGCACACACACATACATACAACCACGCACACACACACACAACCACACACACAACCACACAAACACACACAACCACACCACACATACAACCACACATACAACCACACATACAACCGCACACAACCACACACACAACCACACACACAACAACACACACACAACCACACATACAACCACACACACACAACCACACACATCTATCTATCGCCCTCACTCTATCTATCTATCTATCGCCCTCACTCTATCTATCTGTCGCCCTCACTCTATCTATCTGTCGCCCTCACTCTATCTATCTATCTATCGCACTCACTCTATCTATCTGTCTATTGCCCTCACTCTATCTATCTTTCGGCCTCAATCTCTATCAATCTATCAATCTATCTATCAATCTATCTATCTATCTATCTATCTATCTATCTATCTATCTATCTATCTATCTATCTGCCTCACTCTATCTATCTGCCTCACTCGATCTATCTATCTATTTATCTATCTATCTATCTATCTATCTATCTATCTATCTATCTATCTATCTATCTATCTATCTATCTATCTATCTATCTATCTATCTATCTATCTATCTATCTATCTATCTATCTATCGCCCTCTATCTATCTATCCCCCCTCACTCTATCTATCTATCTATCGCGTGCTATCTTTCTATAGCCCTCACTCTATCTATCTGTCTATCTATCTATCTATCTATCTATCTATCTATCTATCTATCTATCTATCTATCTATCTATCTATC